>NC_083698.1:58812500-59437500 GCF_033118175.1 Dama dama | reverse complement strand
TAGCAGGTGGATTCTTGACCTCTGCACCTCTGGGAAAGCCCATGCTAACCATTAGTGAAATGTAAAAAACAAAATTTGAATAAATGAAAAGGCATCTGGTGCTCCAGGACAGGAAAACTAAGTTTTGTGAAGATGTCAGTTCTCCCCAATTTCTTTATAGTGTTAAAAAACTTTAATCAAATCTTTAATGTGATTGTTTTAATTTGACAAAATAACTTAAAAGCTCAATTTTAAAAAGGTAAATAAAGCTAAGAGATTTGAACATAAATGTTAATGAGGAAGAAGGATTTTTCTCCATTAGTTACTAAAAAATAGAAACCTGCATTAAGCAAAACATTTCAGAATTAGTACTGTAATGGACAAGTTCATAATAACAGTTTGCTTTAAAAATAAAACCTTAGTACATATATGAACTTAATACTACAAAGAAACTACAAAAAATAGTAAGAAGGAATGAATATTTTGGCAGTTAGAGCATTGGTGAATGGGTGGTGAGTCTTACCTCATGTAAAGTTGTAAGATCAATTTCAGTTGGATTTTGTAACTAAGTTTTTACAAAATAGAAAAAAAGCATACTTATAAGACTAATTTCAGATGAGCAAGAACTTTCTAAGCCTAACAAAACATTTAAACAGAAACAACTAAGGAAAGTATTTTCAATAAAATAAATATACAATATTTATATACATATACATATTTATAATATTACATATTATATATTATGTAATAATTATACTACAAATATAACATGATTAAAGGTCTTAATATATAAAAAGCTCTAAAAAATGGTATTTCTAATAGAAAAAAACAGGCAAAGGAAATAAAAAGCATTTTAGATTAAATGTAGAGTTAAAAGAATGCATAAAAAGTTTTATTTGCTAGTGGCCTGAATAATACAAATTTAACCATGAAACATAATATGAAATATTATTGAATATCAAACTGGTAAAAATTAAAGATAAATGTTACAAAAGCATATGACAGTCTTGTAGACTGGTGGGAGAGTAAATATGGACAACTAAGTAAATACACAAAATTTTCTGTGTATTTGGTAATACACAGCAAGCCTAAACAATATATTTACATATTGACTTGGTAGGTTTGTATGCACGATTAAACCTTAAGAATAATAAAGAGATATTCAAGAAAAGTTTTGACATGGTCTTATGTGTTAGACTATTTCATGTAGTACACATCCGACAATAGAAAATTAAAATTGTGATGCAACCATAAGGTGGAATATTAAGGAATATTATGCACCTATAATAATCATTGTTCCTCATTCCATGCTAAAGATTTTTAAGCACAATAAACTGCATATATAGAATATTCCCAGTTGTGCAGATATTTAAATATCTACATATATCCAGATATATAGATATATAACCAGAAAATACAAAAAGAATATACCAAAAGTGGGAAAGTGAGTGAGAAATTCTCTCTGGAAGGTGGGCATTTGTCTTTGTACTTTTAAAATATTTTACTAAACTTTTGACAGTTAGTCCATACTACTTTTATTATCAGAAAAAACAAAATAATCATGTATAATATGCCATGAAATGTCTCAAATATATTTTGCACATTGTATTTCCATAAAAGCAAGTGAAAGGATCAGTTTCCTCTGTAGACAAATGACAAGGGAAGCTGAAAAAGGCATCTGAAAGCAGACACCTTTGTGGTAGAGAAGTTGGCCAAAATGGGGGGAGGGGAGGTACCAGATAATGAACTGACCCCCAAGGATCACACATTGAAGGGTCTGAGGACCTGCCAGTGTCTCCCTAGTAATGAACTGTGTGGAGGCAAGTGCAATTCGCTCTTTTTATAATGAAGGTTATACACTTTCAAAGCTAAAGCAGAATTCAGGAATTTAGTGGGGGGAAATGCAGTGATTCTCCTGTTTCATTTCTTTCTCCCCTCTCTCATATCGCTCCTCTTAGAATATTTCCCCCACTCTGACCCCAATAGATATCTTAATGGTGATTTCTGCATTATGCGTGCAACCTGTTAATTATCTATTTCTTTAAAACTCCATTTTCCAATTGTGTTGTTTTTCTACTATCATTGGGAAAGACTGACCCATAAAATGCACTTGGTTTCCATGTTGAGAACTACAGGAAGGTAGATTAGACAGAAGCAGGCATCAGGGTTAGAGGACCAAGCCCGCCCAGGGCACTGGCCACTGCTGGGAACTAGGGCTTCTGAGCATAGGCCCAAGCTGATGTGGCCAACTCTGGTCACATCAAAATTTGGTCAAAATCCAAGAGGCTCAGGTGCAGTGAGAGCGATGCTTGGAGTCAGGCAGGTGCCTGCATCTGTCGACCTTGGATAGGCTCCCAGGGAGCCTATAAAGTGACTGATGAGAGGCGGAGGGACTAGTGTTCAACCCTGGGCTGGGGAGGCTTGCACGTAGGGAACCAGATAGAGCATAGGAGACAGGCAAGGGAATGCAAGGACAACGGAAACCAAATCGGATGACCAGCTATCACTGGGTGTACACTAACTCATTAGCTTTTTAAACTCTGTTGACCAAACACCCATCTTAGATGTACAGAAAATAATAGCAATATAGGACAATCTCCCTGGAGTCATCATTCAGAGCCCTTCTCAGGCCTCTTTCCCCAACCAGTTCTCATTTACCAGGATATTCAGCTCCATGCATTACCCTCACATCTGCCGGTGCTCCTTCACTTGCTCGCTTCCCCAGATTTCTTCTGGCTACTCAAGTTTGAGCCTCCTGGATGGACTGGAAACTATGGATTAAATGTATCACAGATTGAAGGTCTGAGCTGAGATAAATCCTCAGGGGGAATGTTCCTCAGACAATTTTCCCTACTTAGTAGCACCTCCAAGACAGAAAACAAATTCCCACAGGCTTATTTTTTAATCTGTGGATCAAGCAGAAGAATAGTTTCTTGGTATTTTTATCACACAGTAATCCTTTGGTTTCTACTACATTGCAGAGATTTGGACCTAATTTACCCAAATGTTAGTTTTCTATATTTCAAGGGTCTGGAGCTCAAATAGCAATTTAAATGTTAATCTCAGTTCTTGGTATATAGCAGACACTTCATTCATTTGTTCAATAAATATTAATTTCCACCTGGACTTGGAGCCCAGTGGATTTTAAGATGATTTCTAGCATGTGCGGTCTGATATACTGTGAGATTTCGGATGGAATACCAGAAATAAAATGCCTCAAAGCTTCCAATACACCCTATTTATGATTAATGTGGAGGTTCTTTTGTGAGCCAAGAATGACTCATAAGAAGGGACTCACACTGAAATGAATGTGGGGCATGGGCATTTCTGCTTCTGGTGAAATCCAAGAATTCACTAGTAACCAGGAAACTACATCACTGAGTCATGCGAAGGCAGTCCTGATTTGCACCAAAGCCTGATAGGAATGAGAACAATTAGGCAGTGAGCAGCTAACATTGCTAACTAAGCACAAAATATGACCCATGGCAATAATGATCAAATACTCCAGACCAATATCTAACCACTTCTGGTCAGAGTAGAAAGAGCTTATACAATATGTCCTGGAAGCTAAACTAAGAAATAAATGTTAGGTAGAGAATTGCTTTTCTGTTCAGCCCAGTTTGAAGAAGCTAACGTTGAATTCTCTCACCCATGATAGTGGTATTAAGAGATAGGGCAATGAAGATAAGTAGAATAGAGTCCAGATAGAGAGGAATCTTTTCTTTTGATAGCAAGTTCTTTCAACTCAGGACAAAGATCCAGAGTGGACCTTTCTCCACTTTTGAAATATTTTTTAGGACACAAGTCCACTATCTTCTTATAAGCCTTTCTCTGCTCTATGACCATACCTAATGTTCGTGGATGGGCCCTGTCTGTCTTCACTAACCTAAAATTTCTCCTGCCTTTCCTCATACTGTTCCCAGACAACCTACTTGTTTGCTTGGTTACATCTACTCATTTTTCAGACCCAACTCACACCTTAATTTCTCCAGGATATACCTTTTGACCAACCACCCCAGTCCCCCCCAGTTTCTTCCAAGATGTCCCTTATTGGGGATTCTACAGCACCTCCATCACAGTAGCTCACATTGAACATTTTTGTTTATATATATGCCTCTACCATCAGACTAGGAGCTCCTTGTCCTAGCCTTCCCTCTATGGTACTATGAAACTTCTGTGGGCCTATGGTAAAGATCCCAAAGTATGTTGAACTTTGCTGCTAGATTGTCAATAAATGTTTGTTGAGCCTCAGATATGCAGATGACACCACCCTTATGCCAGAAAGGGAAGAAGAACTAAAGAGCCTCTTGATGAAAGTGAAAGAGGAGAGGGAAAATGTTGGCTTAAAACTTAACATTCAGAAAACTAAGATCATGGCATCCAATCCCATCACCTCATGGGAAATAGATGGGGAGACAGTGGAAACAGTGTCAGACTTTATTTTTGTGCACTCCAAAATCACTGCAGATGGTGATTGCAGCCATGAAATTAAAAGGCACTTACTCCTTGGAAGGAAAGTTATGACCAATCTAGACAGCATATTCAAAAGCAGAGACATTACTTTGCCAACAAAGGTCTGTCTAGTCAAGGCTATGTTTTTTCCTGTAGTCATGTATGAATGTGAGAGTTGGACTATAAAGAAAGCTGAGCAGTGAAGAATTGATGCTTTTGAACTGTGGTGTTGGAGAAGACTCTTGAGAGTCTTCTACAAGTAGATCCAACCAGTCCATCCTAAAGGAAATCAGTCCTGGGTGTTCACTGGAAGGACTGATGTTGAAGCTGAAACTCCAATACTTTGGCCACCTAATGCGAAGAGCTGACTCATTTGAAAAGACCCTGATGCTGGGAAAGATTGAAGGCAGGAGGAGAAGGGGATGACAGAGGATGAGATGGTTGAATGGCATCATTGACTCAATGGACATGGGTTTGGATGGACTCCGGGAGTTGGTGATAGACAGGGAGGCCTGGCGTGGTGTGATTCATGGGGTTGCAAAGAGTCAGACATGACTGAGCGACTGAAATGAACTGAACTGAACAGAACAGAGCTTGATTATGCAGAATGAGAACCAATATAACCATAATCACAGCAACACGATTTCAAGGACAGTTTCCCAATTCCAGCTTGAGCATCATTTGTACACCAACCCATGGCTATATCAAGGCTTTCCTCTCAGGCTAAATGTCTTGCCCCTTTATGTACCACATGAGAGATCACAGGACGATTCTTAGCGCCCAACTATTTGGGACCATTTTGGCTGACAGCCCTACTGTCAACCTCAACAGACTTGGGCTGTGACAATACCTCCCAACCCATTCACATCCTCTATTCTTCATGCAGGAGGCCCCCTGCCAGCAGGTCCCACCAGGCATTAGGAAGAGGATGCAACATACATTTCTGTTCTCGACACCTGTTAAAATGATATGGAAAGGCTTATAAAAACATAAGACTGAAATTAACATCCACACGTACATGTAGCTTTTTGTAATTTTCTAATTTTTTGTAATAGCAACTAATTAAAAACTCTTGTAGCTATTTTTTTCATAATTGAGTATTACCAATGAAAGTTACCCTGGAAGTAATCCAAGACAGAATCCCTAGTGGTCTAGGCAAAACAGCTAGACAACTTGAGTGTAGATAGGTGGTTGTGATGACAATAATTCCACAGAGGGTGTCTCCAAGCTGGGTTACTGGCAGGATGGTGAAAATGCAGATTTTCAAAAGGGACAACAGCAGGAAGTGGTTATGGAGAAGAAGCCAAGGTGAGCACTTGTGAGCAAGCTGGGTCCTACGCTGTGCCTCCTGGTTGACTGCCTCACTGGTTGTTGACCACTTGGCAACGCTTCCTTAGCAGCAGGTGGGGCGAGGCTTGGGGAAGAATTGGGACAAGCTACTGAGTGACAGGTTTCCAACTGTTCAGAAATGGTCGCTACCCAAGGGTCTACAGATCCTCTTAATGCATCTCATTCCCCAAGTCTAATGAAGCAGCTTTGGGAACCCAGAGTTTTTGTAGTCGGTTCCTGCCTATCTCACTTTAAATTGTGTGCTCACTGTGTTACATAGTAATTCAGCCTCAATGGAACAGGATGTTTTCAGAGCTCTTCTTTTGGTATTTCCAACCCACCTAAGCAAAGTTACTGAGGCTTGGAGTAGGCTTCAGAACCGGGGTACTATGAATGACAGGGGGCATACAGGTCTCGGTGACAGGACTGTAGAGTTTATTGGTTTGCTGATTGAGAACTGAGTCTGAATCATAACCTTTCTGAGACTTCATTTCCTCTCGTGGGAAGTATGATGTATTTGCTACTTCCTGTGTTTGAGATATTCATCTTCAACTTCATAAAAATAACAAGAACCATTAAATGAACCGTGAAAATGTAAAGGGTACAGAAAGCCCTGTACTCCCTGGGGCAGACGATGCAGCTGCATCTTGTGTGATATTTACAGCTTCCGTTGTGTGGAAGCCACACGTCACTCCAGGGTTCATCCATACAAACACATATTGAGCACTGACCTTACTCTCAGTCCTTGGGGAGGCAGTTGAGAAGCTGATTCAGCTTCAGAAACCCAGCTTCAGACAAGTTTGGGTCAGAAGGAAAATGAAGATCTGCTTCCCACCTGAAATTGAAAATAAATGAGGCAACTTTACCATCTCTGGCCCAAAATTCAAGCAGAAAATCATTACCAGTAAACATGGCATGGACTTTTCTGTCAAGCAAAGCCATGTTCAAGTTCCAGCTGCATTGCTTAGGAGCTAGGTGCTCTAGGTAGCAACTTCTCTGAGCCCTTACTTCCTTACCTATAAGATTGAGGACAGAGTCATCTCATCAGTCAGACTGTGACAATTGCACATGACAATCACCAACAAGCATTTACTGAGTACCTAGCATACATCAAAAACGAAGTCCGTCAGGAGCTAGATTAATAATGGGATTCACTCAAATAATGTTAGTTCCCATTCACCCTGTGATTGTTACAGATACCTTAGGGATATTTTGCTTGCTTTCAGTTTCCAGGACTTCATTGGAAAGAGGATTATCATTCTTTGGGTTTGGATAAATCATGTCTTCCTCTTCAGACAAGTCTGACATATCTAGTTTCAACTAGAGTCATTTAGCTAAATGTCCTGTATTTCCTGGGATAATGTTCATTCTTGTGATATTTATAAGTACCTTTGGCCTTGTCATCAACCATATAGCCATCCATCAAATACTTATTAAGTTCTTTCTATGGGGAAGATAAAATGCCAGCCTGGAATGGTGACCCAGACTTAATGCCTGATCTCATGGAAATCCTTTTGACTCTGAAAGCATATCCCATGGGGTCAAATCCCAAGTATCAGCCCTGTGCCAGCACCAGCATCATCAAGAGAATGCTGCAGTTCCTCCCTCTTAAACCAACACTGTAATTTTGTGATCCTGATCTGCAGGGAGCTTTCATCACTGCATGGTGTCATTAACTTTAGGTTAAAAGCCAATTAGTCATAAGCCCACAACTATGTAACTAAGTTGAAAACATGGTACAGTCATTGAAAAATTCCAAATTCACTTCCTACCTCTGTTCTGTATTAAGCAACTGGCTTGAATTTTTGCCTCACATGACCACTAGGGGGCATTTAATCTCCAACTATATTCTGAAATAGTTCACAAACTGCTGTGTGGAGGAAGGAGTGCAGATTAGGCTAGGGTGAAATTTCAGCAGACCCGAACGGAAAACGGGATGAAGAGGGTAAATTCAAGCATCATTCTTAAAAAGTAGTGAATTATTTATAAATCACTGCTCAAGCCTAAATATAGTCCATGAACCTAAAAAGGAGATCAACCAATTTTTATGTTGTGTGTACTATGCATCAGACACTGAGCTAGAAGTCTTCATTTTCATCATCATCTCTATCCATCACAAGTACCCTGAGACAGATTTCATTTCCATCATCCTTTTATAAATGAGAAAACAGTCTCAGAGAGGTTATCACTTACTGATGTGTCACACATCCAGCAAGCAGTAAAGAATCTCATCCCAAATCAGGCAGGTCTGAAAACCTACTCACTTTTCTACTAAACGGCTCACTGGACTGTGATGCTCAAATGACTCTCAACTTGTTTCCCCAATTCCCATTCTTGTAGTTTTCCAAATCTTCATATTACCTTGGGATGTGTGTGTATGTTTAGGTGTATGGGCATGCATAGGTTAAGAATGCTATGAATAAAATGATCCTACAACTATGTAATTGTTTTTATACCTAAAGATCTTTGGACAACTGATGACACACATGGGATTTAATTTTAACAGTATAATTTATACAGTCTACGTGTTTTAGTCTACTTTGTAGTGTCAACACTTTGTACTATACACAATTCATTGATATTGAATGAATGAATAAATAAATACACACGGCTCTCAGAAAGTTACAGTAGGGAGCTTCTTTCATCTAGAAATCTCCTGAAGCCAATGAATTAAGGTGAGACTGTCTTTCAATAGAAAACTGCAAAGCAGAAGGCATAGACTTGATTTCACAGAATTTGCTCAACCCACCCCACAGATGTTATCTAACCCCAAGGAGAACATTATAGACCTGGGCCTGTTCACAGAGCACCCTGGGCCAGCCAGCCCAAAGCATGGTTACTGCAGGTTCTTCAGAAGAGGCTCAGCTGCAGAGCCAGCAGTCACTGCTCCAAGCCCTCCTGAGACCGGACCTCCGATTCACTGATACGTCAAAATGGGATAATTTGATTTGCAGTATTTGTCACTCTCTGCTCCCAGCAGGGCAGTTCTGAGCCCCAAGCCTACTTTGAAGAGATTGGCTGCCTGGGTCAGGATCCTGAAGTACAAAAACGGAAAAAGCATCCCTCCCATGTCCACTGGGAGTCCGGTGGCTCCTCTACTAGAGAAATGTGGTTTCTGGAAATCTGAATCTTGGTGTCAGCAGCATAATCCCCAGTATGCTTGGTGAAAAGCAAATCATTTGCCCACTTCAGTATTACTTTTCTGGAGATGTGGCCTAACTGTACTTCCCATAGGCACTTAGTTATGTCAGGAAAAGGGACTGTGAAGAAAGAGGGATTCTGGGGGAAAAAAACCTTGACTTCTAGTTCAAAATTACCCTGGGTTCACTTAATTCTCTTCCTAATTCTCATCCCAAAGTCCTTCAGAGTGTAATTTTCGTTGGAAAAAAACCTGTGTCAGAAGTAGAAAATGGGGAAAGTTGATGCCGACTTGCTGTAAAGTTGGAGGTTGTCTCTGTAAGGTGTGGAGACACCGGAGCACAGGCAGAAGGCTGTTCACTCTCTCTCCCGTGATGTAAGAATCATCCTGTTGAATCAGGGAGGGAGGCCAGGCCCCCAGGGAATCCTACCCAGGAAGGCGCAGTCCAGAGGCTGAGGCTGGGCTGGATTTCTGTGGGGAGTTCACTGATGGCCTCAGACTCCAGGGAGGAGAATGACGGCCAACTGCCTTCTCCTAGTTAAAGGGAGGCTGGAGCTGGGCAGGGCCAGGAGTGGTGCTGGGGAAGACAGCGGACTCGGTGAGGGAAACAGCCTGTATTCACTGCACTCGCTTGTCCCCTCAGAGTTCCAGGCCTCCTTCTTTGTCTGCTTCCAGATGCTACTTTCTCCCCATTCACTGTGGAGACCTGGATTTCTGATCTGATGAAAACAAAAAAAATCAGAAGCATTCTAACATTCCTTTTCTTCTTCATCTGAGGCTGAAAGAGTTCAACAGAGATTGACTAGTACTGGACAAGTATGGAAATAAACTACCCTCCACCTCCACCCAAATGGAGAAAATTTTCTGGATATGGTATAGTGTTTTACAATTCAAAGCAAGGAATTTTTTAAGGCATCAAAACACTTCTCCAGGTGAAAAAGATCTCCTAAGAGAAATAGGAGAAATTCTTAGAAAAGCTCTCATTTGTGTTCTCAGCAGGCCCGGAAAGGACTTTGCAGGCCCCACCTGCCACACCACCTGCTCTAAGGGCTCCTTGATCTTTCCTGAATCATGTACACTACCAGGATGCCATCATCTTCCCAGAGAGCAAGAGAGCAAATGACATTAGGACCATACTGGGGACATATATGCTTGATGCATCTCCTGTGTCATCTGCCATCATCATAATGTCCACAAAAGATCTGCTCATTCTTCCAAGCCACCTATTTTCTAGCATTGGTCCCCAGGTTGTTCTACAGTTTTAGAAAAAGCAGATCCTCCAAGTTCAAACCACTTATTTATGTTCACTACCTACACATGAGCTGCGAATAGGGAAGGTCAGACTGGCCCATCAAGGCCTCCCCTGCTGTATCTGCTCCTGACAGCACAGTTGTCCGTGGATCTCAAAGGAGAGAATTCTCTTACAAAGTCTCAGAACAACCCTTTTCATAACAATTAGTTTCCATTCCTAATGCTTTCTCAGTGCCACCCATTTTTAGGCTGCTAGTGAAATGAGTCATCCAGAAAAAGGTATCCCTTCTGGTCAGAAAAGGACCAGAGAAAATCAGGAAGCCTGGCACTGAGCAAAGACACTGTCTTCCAAATGAGAGATGATGTAAGCATGCTGGAGGTGAGGTACTGTCACTGGTGCCCTTCAAAGCAGCAGAGACTGTCCACCCTCTGGTCCTCTCACTCCACTTGTGCACCCACCCTGCCCCCAACACCACCACCACAAGGAACATTCCCTAACTTCTACCATTCTGTGGCCCAGACCTCTACCAGGGCCTCAGAATTCATCTGTACATGAGAGATGGAGAGCTTTAATATCAGCTTGATATTTAATTACCATGGATGTGTGTGTGCATGCTTATGACATGTTTTTCAAAGGATAAGAAGGATATACAATGGAATTGAAAGGATATTTACTTTCTGAGAGAGGGCACTTGATCAAGATTAAAAGTGGTGGACAAATGGGATCTGAGCTTTATCTGGTTCATTATAGTTTTTAAAGAATTGATTTGTCTGTTACTGTGTAATTTAAAATTAATATAGTATAAGAGAAAATGCTGCTGTGATGCCTCACATTTTCAGGGAGTGTTTCAGTCAGAGTTCTCCACAGAAAACAGAACCAATAGAAAGATAGATGGATTAGATAGAAGATAGATAGATAGATAGATATGTTGTTTAGTTGCTAAGTCATGTCCGATTCTTTTGCAACCCCATGGACAGTAGCATGCCAGGCTCCTCTGTCCGTGGGATTTCCCAGGCAAGAATACTGGAGTGGATTGCCATTTCCTCCTCCAGGGGATCTTTCTGACTCAGGGAACGCACCAATATCTCCTGCACTAACAGGCAGATTCTTTACCACTGAACCACCAGGAAAGCCCAGATAAATATTTAATATATTATATTGAGAGAAAGAGAAAGGAGGAGACGTACTTTAAGAAATTTGCTCACATGACTGTGGGGACTCCAAGTCTGAAATTCTTAAAGGAGGTGACAGGCTGGAAACTCAGGCTTGATGTCTATGTTCTATAATGAACTCTTCAGGGAATCTTCCTTCTTCTGGGGGAAACCTCAGCTTTTTCTCTTACAGCTTTCAACTTATTGGATGAAGTCCACGTCCACCCATATTAGGTAGGGTAATCTGCTTTATTTAAAGCCAAGTGATTATAGATGTTAACCTTCACAACCACCCTACACTAGAGTTTGACCAAATAGCTGGGTCCTCTCGCCTGGCCAGGATACAATTTTATCACATACAATTTTATCATTATAAGGGATTTCTTCAGGCTCTTCTTTTTTTTATAAGATTTTTTTTAGTGTAGATTATTTTAAAAATCTTTATGGAATTTATTACAATTTCACTTCTGTTTCATGTTTTGGTTTTTTGGCTTCGAGGCATATAGGATCTTAGCCCCACTAACCAGGGATCAAACTTGCACCCCACACACAGGAAGGCAATGTCTCAACAACTCTACTGCCAGGGAAGTCCCTTCTTCAGGCTCTTCTTACTGTCTTCTCCAAATAGGAAAAACACTTTGCATCCTGGTCTTAGACGTGCACATTCTTATCAGGATTCCGCCCAGACATTTTGGGCTGAAGTCTCTCAGCTTCTGATCTCCGATTTGCCTCTGGGTCCCCTAGGGCCCTGTTCTCACCTACAGCGCGGCCCTCCCCAGTCCCTGTGTCCAGCCCATCCTGTTGCCTCTGTTTTTCTGGGCTTTGGACTTAAGATAGCTGAAAAATTCCATTAAAGGGAGAGTGGGAAACTTTTTATAAAGAACTTGACATTTTGAATGAGTAGCATTCCTACTTTTTTTTCACTTTTACTAATTATACATTTTCTCAGTGGAATTTTAATATTCCTGTATTATACAATTCGGTCAAAGGAAAAAGAGTAAGAAAACCCATAATCACACTACCCTAAAATAACCACTCTTAACATTCTAGTACACTTCAGTTCTTTTCCTACATGTATAATTTTGCAGAGTTGTAATCATACCCAATATATAATTTTATTATGTTTTTCATTTACCATTATATTATAAGCATTTTTAATGTTGCCACATAATCTTCAGGTCTGTCATTGTTAATAGCTACATAATAGTTCACTGAATTGAAGTGCTTTATTTACTTAACTATCCTGTTATCTTTAAACAATTTCAAATTTCTTCTTACAATAAATAGACACATCTTTGTGATTGTAGTGCTCTTTTTAACACCTAGAATTCTTTCACATAGGCTTAAAATTGCTTAGCCAAAGAATACTGTGCCTATATTTTTGTCTGCTGACATATATTTCCAAATAGATCTTTTTAATGGTTGCATCAATTTACACTGCTGCCACTGTAAATAAGGACCATTGTGTTTTTGTTCTCTTGAGAGCAGAGCTTTGACAGGTGGGGGACAGGAGACCAGGAGGAAGACATTTCAACAACAAAGCCTGAGCCTTGCTTTCTGTAAAGTACTAGGGTTCTCACTTACACTGGTTTTTTGTTGCTTTGTTTTTCACAGACTGAGCAGTTGATAACTCTGTGGGTCCTCTTTGTTTTCACCATTGTTGGAAATGCCATTGTGCTGTTCTCTACCTGGAGGAGGAAGAGGAAGTCAAGGATGACCTTTTTTGTGACTCAGCTGGCCATCACAGGTAAGCAACTGCAGGAGAAGAATAAGCTGAGTAGAGAATTCCAATGGCTCCTCACTATCAAGTATCTTACCAACAGAATTGGTGTATTACCAGTCCAAAACGCAGCTGCAGATTTGGGAATAATTTCTGTAGGGATATAAAACTCAAATTTGAATTTTTCTTTCAACAAGTTTAACATATTTAAATATTTATAAGATTCCATTATAAAAATAACTCTCTAAACAACAAAGTTGAGCATACCATTGTCAGTGCTACCAAAGGGTTCTACTTTCCTTATACACAGCTGCCTCTATGGTTCACTAAGGTAATATTATCATGTCATGCCATATGATGAACTTAAAGAATATACCCCAGAAAATGGACCAGAATTATCTTTACTCAGTAATAAATGTTAAGTCTTAAAGACTTTGCAGATTTAAGTCTGTGGGCATTGCTTTTGAAATGTAAGTGACATGCAACACCATTGCTGGGCATAGTACAAGGATCATATCCTAGATTTCGATGCTTAAGGGTGGATTTAGGGACTGGCTAGTACTGTTGACGGAGAAGGTAATGGCAACCCACTCCAGTGTTCTTGCCTGGAGAATCCCAGGGACGGGGAAGCCTGGTGGGCTGCCGTCTATGGGGTCACACAGAGTCAGACACAACTGAAGCGACTTAGCAGCAGCAGCAGCAGTACTGTTGAAAAGTGAATGCATCACACCTAGAAGGAGAATGATGAAATATTCTCAAGTTTAAAAATGATCTATGAAAGAAAGGCCCCCACATAGATGACTAGAGTCCAAATTGGTAGGGCTCATGTTCAAAAGGAAAACATAACTGAGAGAGTTTTATTCCACAGGCCAGAGAAGAGAGTGGGCAGATGGGATTCCTGGATGGTCCAGCCTAAGACAGCTGTGGAGTCCTGAGCTATGGGAACCAGATAGCTGTCATATGCTTTTAATTTGAATCTTAGTGAGGGCAAATGCAAAAAAAAAAAAGTTTCATAAGTGTTAAGTGCTAACAAGGAGCAAGGGTAAATGACTGCTAGGAAGGGCTGTTAGGTACATTCAACCTCTTCTGTGCTTTTAGTTGCAGTAACGGCCGTGAGAGTTCCTGGGAATTTGGTCTTAAATTCCAATATGTGAAACATATGATGCTGTATCTTACAAAAAACCTTGGCTATACCTTGTTGATATCCTGAAATTCCCCTCTTCCTCTTTAACAAAGTGTAGGAGGCTCTTCTGCTTGGGTTGGGCTACGGTGTCCAGGGTGAAGAACAAGGGCGCTATTGAGAAACATGGAGATGGAAGAGGAACCCACCGAGTAACAAAAGTGGGACTTGTGATGAAAGAAATTCCTTCAATCTTTCCTATAAAGAGAAGCCCCATTTTTCACTAGGAGTAGAGTGTAGGAGGGAGCTTCCCAGGTAGCCCTAGTGGCAAAGAACCTGCTTGCTGATACAGGAGACATAAGAGATGCACTTTCAATCCCTGGGTCAGGAAGATCCCCTGGAGAAGGGCATGGCAACCCACTCCATTTTTCTTGCCTGGAGGATCCCAAGGACAGAGGAGCCAGGCAGGCTATAGTCCATAGGGTTGCAAAAAGTCAGATGTGACTGGAGTGACTTAGCATGCATGCAAATGGTAGGAGTAAAGGGTAATTAGAATCATCTGTTGATAGTAAATGTAAAATTCTTAGATGAGGTTATAATAACTTACTTTCACCATATTTTTTTCAGTTTCAGTGCTATAACATTCTATGAAACCATATATTCTTTTAGAGTGTAAGAATTTAGAGGCGGTAAGGATATCAGCTTAGAATTTAAAGCGTTGTCAAGAATAATAATAAATGAACAACTACAATCTCACCATCTATTTTCAAAAAGAAGAGTTGTGTGTTTTACTGAAATCCATAGTCTGCCATGTTAACCTGGGCTTAATTTCTCATGAGTGTTCTAGATAGTCTGTTTTTTATTTGTTAATTCCCTATGGAAAAACTCAAGGAGTCAGATCAGGAGCATTTCAAGTGAAGAATTCTTGGAGAGAGCAACTTTGCCTAGTGTCTGAGAATGGGCTAACTTCTTATGTAAGATGTTAAATTTTCTTCACTCACGTTTCACCTTAATCTCAGATCCTGTAGTAAGGGATTTGAGAATACATATCAGAGTATTCAGTAGCACATATGAAAAGGTTGCTTCAATATCAGCTGCAGGATCTTACACTTTGAGATTCATATAAATTTGACTTGAGTCTCCTATTTTATGTTAATGGCTTCCCCAAGATTTCTTCAAATTTCCTAGACTTTATATTTTCACTTGTCACTTCTGGTTCTCACTTGCTATCTCTGCAGAACTCTTGTTCTCTTTTACAAGCATCTCACTTTCCCTAATTAGTCTTTCTTTTTTAAAGCCAGACTGACCCTAACAAGGCACTCAGCTCTCTTTTCCTTTATTTTCTTTAAAAATTATACACAGAAAATTAACTTTCTAGGTTTAAAAGACTTTGCCAAATGTTTCTGGCAACAGAGAGAGACTGCATTATAACAAAGAAAATATATTAAAGTTGAATATATTTTTAAAATTTTCAGATACCACCAGCTGTCTTAGACTCTCCAGTGTTGTTTATAGGATGACTAAATTTTTCACATGAACATATTCTTAAATCATCAGATTCAACCAACATCATCAGTGACAGACATATTTGGAAAACAAAATTCAGAGACATTTTTATACCTGGCTCTTCTAATTGAGAAAAGTAAATGCTAACAATTATTATTTGGTAAGGCAATATTCTTAAATATTCAAAATTCTTAAAGAGATGGGAATACCAGACCACCTGAACTGCCTCCTAAGAAGTCTGTTTGCAGGTCAAGAAGCAACAGTTAGAACTGAACATGGAGCAATAGACTGGTTCCAAATCAGGAAAGGAGTACATCAAGGCTGTATTTTGTCACCCTGCTCATTTAACTTACATGCAGAGTACATCATGCAAAATGCTGGGCTGGATGAAGCACAAGCTGGAATCAAGATTGCCAGGAGAAATATCAATAACCTCAGATATGCAGATGACACCACCCTTATGGAAGAAAGCAAAGAACTAAAGAACCTCTTGATGAAAGTGAAAGAGGAGAGTAGAAAAGTCGGCTTAAAACTCAACATTCAGAAAACTAAGATCATGGCATCCAGTCCCATCACTTCATGGCAAATAGATGGGGAAACAATGGAAACAGTGACAGACTTTATTTCAGGGGCTCCAAAATCACTGCAGATTGTGACTGCCGCGATGAAATTAAAAGACACTTGTTCCTTGGAAGAAAAGTTATGGCCAACCTAGACAGCATATTATAAAGCAGAGACATTACTTTGCCAACAAAGGTCTGTCTAGTCAAAGCTATGACTTTTCCCGTAGTCATGTATGGATGTGAGAGATGGATTTTAAAGAAAGCTGAATACCGAAGAATTGATTCTTTTGAACTGTGGTGTTGGAGAAGACTCTTGAAGGTCCCTTGGACAGCAAGGAGATCCAACCAGTCCATTCTAAAGGAAATCAATCCTGAATATTCACTCGGAGTATTGATGCTGAAGCTGAAGCTCCGATACTTTGGCCACCTGATGCAAAGAACTGACTCATTAGAAAAGCCCCTGATGCTGGGAAAGACTGAAGACAGGAGAAGGGGATGACAGAGGATGAGAAGGTTGGATGGCATCACCAACTCAATGGATGTGAGTTTGAATAGGCTCTGGGAGTTGGTGATGGTCAGGGAAGCCTATCATGCTGCAGTCCATGGGGTCACAAAGAATTGGACATGACTAAGTGACTGAACTGAAAGCAATATTAATACTCTTCATTAAATAATATTGTCCGTTATGACTCTCCTGACAAAAGCCTCCTACTTACAGTGATTCTTTGAGGAACCTTTTGATTTCCACTTGGTCTCTGATTTACTTAGTTGGTGAATCAGTTGGAATTAGATTCAGCTGAATATAAAATCCAGATAAAGGTGGCTTAAGTCTACAAGGATTTATTTTCATCTTATGTAAAGAATTCTGGAGGTAGGCAGTCCTGGGCTCATATTTGTATTTCCTTATCACTGGAAACTCAGGCTTCTCCATATTTCTACTCTATTAAAGAACCTTGAGTTCAACCTCAAGGTCAGCTCATGGTATATGGCTCATGGTCAGTTGTTGGTTCAAGATGGCTGCTTGAACTCCTGCCATCATTCCCAGATTCCAGTCAACAGAAAGGCAGAGAGGGGAAAGGACAAGAGGGGCTCATGCCCCACCACCTGTCCTCTTAGCTGGCATTCCTAGGATTCCCACTCATTACTTTTTGCTTTCATTTTATTTGCCATCTCTAACTAAAGAGAAGCTGGTAAATGTTTTTGGTTTTTTGTTCATTTGTTTTTAACCCATTGGCCAGAATAAAATCATTTCTCTTCCTAAGAGAGAACAGAAATAAGTAGCAGTCTCAGGCATAGCTTGTCTTCTGTACTTTAGTTTCCTTCAAGAAAGAGAAGTTTAGACAGTGAATCCTGTTTGACCACCCATTTCCCTGCTTTGAAGATACTTCTACCAGATGCTGTGCTTTCTTCTTCAGACCCCATATCTTGGCAAGTAGTACTTTTCATGTTGTCCAAACACTGCAGTGATCCATTGAATGACTGTACATTAAGTAGATAAATTCCTATTGTTGACTATTTACATGAAAGAAGTGAAAGTGTTAGACACTCAGTCATGTCTGACACTTTGAGAACCATGGACTGTATAACCCACCAGGTTCCTCCAGGCAAGAATACTGGAATTCAATTCCTCCTGAAATTCTCCAGGCAAGAATACTGGAGTGGGTTGCCATTTCTTTCTCCAAGGTATCTTCCTGATCCAGGAATCGAACCCCAGTCTCTGTAAAGAATCTTGTAGGCAGATTCTTTACCAGTGGAGTTATAAGAGAAGCCTGCCCTCCATTTATAGCTACTATCATCAATTCTGCAATGAATATTCTCACAATTAAATCTGACACGCATTCTTTATTATTCGCTTAAGCAAATTTATAGACATGAACTTAGTGCATCAAAGGAAGACACTTTTGTGACTTTCAAATTGGCCAATGTCTTTTTAGGTCACCCAGGCTAAAAGGTGACAAAAAATGGCATGTGACAAACCTTCCAGAAGCCACCAACACAGATCCACACTGAGTCTTATTTTTCAAAGATCCTGAAAACAGAGGTCTTCAGTTCAGTTCAGTTCAGTTGATCAGTCGTGTCTGACTCTTTGTGACCCCATGTACATGCCCAGCTTCCCTGTCCATTACCAACTCCCAGAACTTGCTCAAACTCATGTCTATTGCATCAGTGATGCCATGCAACCATCTCATCCTCTGTCATCCGCTTCTCCTCTGCTTAAAATCTCTCCCAGCATGAGGGTCTTTTCTAATGAGTCAGTTCTTCACATCAGGTGGCCAAAGTATTGGAGTTTCAGCTTCAACATCAGTCCTTCCAATGAATATTCAGGACTGATTTTCTTTAGGATGGACTGGTTGGATCTCCTTGCTGTCCAAGGAGATGTCATGCGACAAAGACTCTCAAGAGTCTTCTCCAACACCACAGTTCAAAAGAATCAATTCTTCGGTACTCCAACTCTCACATCCATACATGACTACAGAAAAAAACATAGCTTTGACTAGACAGACCTTTGTTGGCAAAGTAATGTCTCTGCTTTTTAGTATCCTGTCTAGGTTGGTCATAACTTTTCTTCCAAGGAGCAAGTGTCTTTTAATTTTATGGCTGCAGTCATCATCTGCAGTGATTTTGGAGCCCCCTAAATTAAAGTCTGTCACTGTTTCCATTGTTTCCCCATCTATTTGCCTTGAAATGATGGGACCGGATGCCATGATCTTAGTTTTCTGAATGATGAGTTTTAAGCCGACTTTTCTACTCTCCTCTTTCACTTTCATTAAGAGGCTCTTTAGTTCTTCGCTTTCTTCCATAAGGGTGGTGTCATCTGCATATCTGAGGTTATTGATATTTCTCCTGGCAATCTTGATTCCAGCTTGTGCTTCATCCAGCCTGGCATTCCCATGATGTACTCTGCATATAAGCTAAATAAGCAGGGTGACAATATGCAGCCTTGACGTACTCCTTTCCCAATTTGGAACCAATCCATTGTTCCACATCTGGTTCTAACTGTTGCTTCTTGACTTGCATACAGATTTCTCAGGAGACAGGTCAGGTGGTCTGGTATTCCCATATCTTTAAGAATTTTCCACAGTTTGTTGTGGTCCACACAGTCAAAAGCTTTGGCGTAGTCAATAAGGCAGAAGTAGATGTTTTTCTGGAACTCTCTTGCTTTTTCTATGATCCAACGGCTATTGGCAATTTGATCCCTGGCAATTTTAGGTCACTCAGGCTAAAAGATGAGGGAAAATGTCATGTGACAAACATTCTAGAAGCCACCAGCACAGATCCACACAGAGTCTTATTTTTCAAAGATCCTGCAAACGGAAGCCTTATTTATTTGCAATAACATTAGGACATGATTAGTTCCTTGAGGGCATGAATTCTCTCTGTTCATCTGTTAACATTCAGTCCACACCTACTCAAATCTAATTTGCTTATTGTAAAAAGGAGCAGGGCTTCCCTGGTGGTTCAGTACTAAAGAATCTGCCTGCCAATGCAGAAGATACAGGTTTGATCCCTGGTCCAGGAAGATCCCACATGCTGTGGAGCAACTAAGTTCACAGCTATTGAGCCTGTGCTCTAAGGCCAGGAGCCACAACTACTGAGCCCATTGGCCTCCGCTACTACTGAAGTCCACATGACCTAGACAGAGCCCGTGCTCTGAAGCAAGAGAAGCCACAGCAATGACAAGCCCACCGCAACTAGAGAAGTAGCCACAACTCTCCACAACTAAAGAAAAGCCCAAGCAGCAGTGAAGACCCAGCACAGCCAAAAATAAATACATTTTAAAAAATCATTTCAAAAATAAAAAGGAACATTTTCTTCCCTCCTATCTAGTGTATCAGAGAAGGAGCCACATCTACTTGTCTTTCTTTTCCCCCACAGTCCCTATAGCAGCACTCATGTATTTGTGAAAACAAAGAACACATCATTTACATTTCAATGGAAGAATTGTTTTAGTTTTACACCCATATATTTCGATTCACTTCCTTCTTCTCCACATTTCTGATCCCTTCCAAAAAAAAAAAAAAACAAATTCTCTATATCTTCCATTAGAAATTTTGACTGTAGGATTTAGCCTTGAGAATGTAAGAAAATCAGAAGATCTTAAAGCTGCTATTTTGGCATATTCTGCAATTTTTAGCACATCCATTTTAACAATTTTCTGGATGAATTTAATGACTGTTTATATTTTATGAGCTAAAGTGCCAATTAAAATTTATTATTCATTTATCATCTTCAGGACTGACGTCTGTTTTATTCAAATGCCATAAAGAACGGGAGCTAATGAGAGTAACTCCCATTGAGTGTTCAACCAAGGAAAGATAGAAAACATGTTTTTTGGCATGTATTCAAATAACTTTCTTCTGATAAGACCAAATCTTCTCACATTGGTGGAAATTAGCTTTGCTTCAAAGCACTTTCTTGAGAGCAGCTTACCAATAAACTAAGGAATGTACCACCCTCAAAGGCTCCCTATTAATTATCTGACAGCAGAGAAAACTGAGAGGTTTAGCAAGGTGGGTGAGACCAGGAAGAGTGAGATGTTCAAGGTCATACATAGAGTTCACTACCACTTACAAAGCTGATTTCACTCACTGAGTTGCATACTCAGTTCATTATTTGAATTCTGCTCATTCATTTACTTTTGATATTGTTTTCAATTTTACTGAGATAAAACTGGCATAGACTATGTATAAGCTTAACACATTCAAAGTAATGATATATGATATGTATATATAACAATAAGTTCAGCTAACAACCATCACCTCACATAGTTACAATTTTGGGGGGAGGAAAGTCAAGAAATTTTAAAATCTACTCTCTAAGCAACTTTCAAATATACAATGCAGTATTGTTAACGACAGTCACCATGTTGTACATTACATCCCCAGAACTACTTCTTCTTACAAGTAGAAGTTGGTTCTCTTTGACCATCTTCACCCGTTTCCCCCAGTCCTCACCTCTGACAACCACCTATCTGTCCTCTGTTTCTATGAGTTCATGTGTTTTTTTCTCTTAGTTTCCACATACAGCGTTTGTCTTTCTCTGCCCTTTCACTTAGCATAATGCCTTCAAGATTCGTCTATACATTGTCATAAATGGGAGGATCTCCTCTTCATGGTTGAATAATATTTCATTGTGTATATATACCATGTACTCTTCTTTATAATATTTATTTATTTTTGGCTGAGGTCTTTTGTGGTTTGATGTGAATTTTAGGAATTTTTTCTATTTCTATGAAAAAATACCCTTGAAATATTGATATAGATTCCATTAAACCTATTGATTGTTTGGGGTAGTATGGACATTTTAATAATATTAAATCTTCCAATCCATGAAAGAGGTTATCTTTCCATTTCTTTGTGTCTTATTGAACTTCTTTAATCAATATCTTACAGCTTTCTGTGTGCAGATCTTTCACCTCCTTCATTAAATTTACTCATAACCATTTTATTGTTTTGAATGCTATTGAAATGGGATTGTTTCCTTTATGTCTTTTTCAGATAATTGTTAGTGCATAGAAAAGGAGTTGGCTTCTGTATGTTGATTTTATATCCTGCAAACCAAATCAGGCAAAAATAATGACTAAGCTCCCTAGCCAAATGGGGTCACCATCTGTGATCTTTGCTCTCATGCATGTGTGAAGAGAAATGCGGTCTGCCAAGACCTGAGCACTGGTTGCTGTGGCCCCACCCTCCTCCTCTGTTTGTTTCTGATCCACAGGAGTCAAACCCTACGGAGTTCCCCAGTGAGCCTTGTGAGGAGTGAGATCATAGTGGGCAGCCTGGGAAGCATCCTGACATTGGGGGAAGTGGACGCTCACTTTGGTATATTTCTTCCCCACTGGAGAAACTGTAGGCCCAGTAGGGCCCTCTCAGATGTGCTTGCCTGGGGGTGGGGCAATGCAGTCAGAGTGTAGTTCTTCCCATTACCCTTATAACAGGGTCCTTCTTGATCTCTGTGATTCAAGGGGCTATTTCACCTCACCTCTGTGTTCAGACATTTTCATAATCATGTCCTGTCTATGGACAGTGGCTAGTTGGTCTTCTTGTGAGGGGGACTGTAGTCAGGAATGATCTGTGTTGCCATTTTGATGACATTATTTGTAATCCTTCCCTTCTGTAGTGGAAATGCTTAAGACTATGGATAATTTTTCCTTAAATTCATACATTTCATGAATTAATTCTTACTGTTTTATTTTCCAAATATTTAGTGCTTTTTTATTTCCTCTTTCATTATGAAATAACCATTTCATAGGTTTCGATTATTTTTATCTTTAATTTTCAGATGACTATTTTTCTATAACATTTTGTATTGCCTTGCAGTCAGAGAGTATTTTTAGAAGAATTCTTGCTCTTTTGAAAAATATTTAATACATACTAAAAATTAGGACATGTCAACTTAAAAAAAGTAGTCACAACCTAAAAGTTAGAGTCATGTTTGATTTGGTGGGAGTTTTTAGGACTTCAAGCCCAGAGACAGCATCTCAAGTAATCCTGAGAGAACTGCTCTGAGGAGGCGAAGGGGAGAGCCAGGTTATTTAGAAGTTTTACAACAAAGAGCAGGTAGTCTTAACATCAAAAGATTATTGTTAATTAAAGAAAATCAGATATCCCAGGTTAAGGAATTTAGCACTTTTCTATGTAGGGGAAGATGCCAGAGTCTGAGCTTGCTGAAATCATTCCTTTCATATGCATCTCAGTTATCCTGGAGCCAGTATCCTGTGTTTTTCACATTCTGAGCTCCCTTGGGGCTCACCATAGGGATTGGCTGCAATCTGCTGGCTATTAGATAGCAGGTTGGAGAAGGAAATGGCAACCCATTCCAGTATTCTTGCCTGGAAAATCCCATGGACAGAGGAGCCTGACAGGCTACAGTCCATGGGTTCACAAAGAGTTGGACACGACTTAGCAACTGAGATGCACACAGATAGCAGGTATTCTTCTCCTTCCTGAATGCCCTTAGGACTCAACAGTTCACACTGAAGGGCTGGAATTGCTGATGATTGTGACATCCTTGTTTATTGATATGGCAGGAAATATTTCATTTCTCAGACTTAAATTTTTCATTTCATTTCATTTAATAATAATTAAAGTTGTGGAAATTTAAAAAAAAACCACCTAAATGAGAAAAAGCAATGATTGTTTATGGAGAGCTTAAATAGCAAGGGAGTCAATAATCGTCATTTGTGTTGGAAGACACTCAAAGATAAGCAAAAGAGTGGAATGCTTTGTAATGGAAAAAAACTTCAGGTATGCCTTGATTGGAGGCTGTTGGCACAGGAAGTGGTAGGCAGGCTAGCTAGAAGCATGGCATCAATGTGATTGGTTAACATTGTATATTTGGCTTTGTTCAGTTGGTTCTAAGTTGGAAGCAGAGGTGGTTATTAATTAGGGAAGCTGTCAGTTTTTAATCACGAGCTGGCTGTTTGGGGCAGATCACTACAGCAGTTATTATTTGGTTTTCCAAACAGGCTGCTATCGATAGTAGATTGGCTTTCTGAGTTGATCACTGCAAGTTGTGAACCAAAGTTCCATTTTTATATAGTCTGGTCATTGTCCATATGTATATTTAGTTTTTCAATATATTCTTTGTACTTATCTTTCTGAATTTTCTCTGGTTATCATCTTCAAATTTTCTCTATCTCCATATATGTACTTCTTGCCTATTCACTATGTCATGAGTGACTAAAAGCGCTGTTAAAAATGTTCATACTTTCTCTCATTTTCTCCCAGTATCTTTTAATCAATATTTACTTTATAAATTTTAGCATTCTGTTACTTGGTTCTTAAAGTCTCTTAATATATCTTTAAAACAGGTTTGAGTGCTTAATGTTACATGCACAAACACAATCCTTCTACTTTCATTTATTAACTTGCTTAAATTTTATTTATGTGATACTAATATTAAATGCATCTATTTAATTTTTATTGCATTCATTTTTCACACACTGGCTAAGCATTTTAATAAAAGCTCATTTAAAAAATATATTTATTATAAATGCCTCTGCTTTGTGACTACACTTGCAACAATTATCAACAAGTATTTCTATATTTGAATATTCAAAGATTATCAATAGTTGGCATCCCCATTCTTGGTTCCTTTATTTTGATAGAGCTTCCAATTTTCTGGAGTACTTTGAGTGCTTATTTTTTTCCCACTTCAGGATAGGATTCTCAAGAACCTGGCATTAATGAAAAAGACTTTCTCTTGCCTCCCAAAAATAAAAATATAGGTGAGGAAATGTTGAATTCACAACTCAAATCACCAAAGATGTTGCTCTATTGACTCCTGGCATTTCATGTTACAGAGAAGTATAAAGTCAGTCTGGAATTTCTTCCCTTATAGCTTATCAGATTTTTTTTCTTTTGAGTATTCATACTTTTACCTGTTGTATCTATTTATTGATCTGTTCTATCAGTTCTGCTTTTTGCCAAGTAAGCTCTTTTGATCTGCAGATTAAAGTGATTTCTAAGTTCATTTTATTTGTGTCTGAATATTGATTACCTTCCATTCGTTCTGATCTTATGTTCAGGAACACTATCCATATGTTAGGAACTATGGTCCTTTTCTCTCACCAATTATATATCTTGGTCCTATTCTTCCATATCTGGAAGAACTATGAAAACGTTTTCTAATGATTGATTTGATTTTGATTAGCAGTATAAAACTCTACTTTTTAATGTTTCTAAAGTCTTTTAAAAGTTGCTTTTCCTTTGAGCAGTTTCAAAACATTCCTTCTTTATATTATCTAGTGCCTTTTTATTGCTGTCAACTTCTCAACTTCTTTTTACAACTTACTTAATGACTTCTACTTCCCAGGTGGCTGGTGCTAGTGGTAAAGAACCCGCCTCCCAATGCAGGAAATATGAGACATGGCTTTGATCTCTGGGGTAAGAAGATTCCCTGGAGGAGGGCATGGCAACCCACTCCAGTATTCTTGCCTAGTGAATCCCATGGACAGAGGAGCCTGACAGGCTACAGTCCATGGGATGGCAAAGAGTTGGACATGACTGCAGCTACTTGGCACGCAATGTCTTCTTAGGTGGTGCTAGTGGTAAAGAAGCTGCCTGCCAATGCAGGAGATGTAAAAGACACAGGTCGGAAAAGACGTGGGTTCAATCCCTGGGTTGGGAAGATCCTCTGGAGGGGGAAATGGCATCCCACTCCAGCATTTTTGCCTGGAGAATCCATGGACAGAGGAGCCTGGTGGGGTACAGTCTATGGGGTCGAAAGAGTTGGACACAACTGAGCATCAGAGCACATCTTATTACCTCATCTTTCATCTTGCCACAATGTCAAAGTTTTTCTAAAATGTAATAAGAACACAAAACACTGCTTAAGATTTAAGTATGTTTCCTGAACTAAAGGGTTTTGTTTAAGGATTTTTTTCTGACATTTGTGTGTTCTTTTCTATTTAATGTTATAAAATTTCACTACTTTATGACTCACTCATTCCACTAAAAGTTGTTTGATTGGCTAACATCTGAATAAGTGCATGTCTTTCATTTAGATTATTCCTACAGTGGCTACACAATGCCATCATTGTTCCCTATTCTGAGAAGAGGTGGTCTATGTTTGTAAAGAAAACCAGTTTCTCTTGAGCAGGAAAAGAAGGTATTGCCTTATCACCTTGGGAATAATATAACTAAAAGGAATGAACACTTATCCCAGAAAATCTTTTTCTTCTTCAGAAAAATTCGGTTTCTTTTTGTTCTCTCCCTTTGCTCCTCAGTCATCACACTATGTAACCTGGAAAAGGCACTTCACCTCACTAAGCCTTCTGTTTTCTCAACTCTAAAATGAAGAAGCTATCTGCATGGGCTTAAGAGATCAGAAGTGATCTGGTTCTAGCAGTCTTGTGCTTCTAATTAGAAATTTGCAGTTGTAGAAATTGAGGGGATTTTTTTTTTACACCTTCAGATGTCTGCTGATTAAACAACTTTTGTCATAATAAGTACAGGTCACCTTTTTCAATTAGCTCTGTTGCTTAATAATGGTACTATCTGGCTCCTCATCCATATGGAAGGAAAATGGCCAATGGAATGTAGTAATAATAGTGATAATAAGAATGATTCATTCTTCTGTTGCTTGCTGCCTCACTGGGCTTCCCTGATCAACACACTACAGTCCCTTTGTGGCTTATTCTTTCATTCCTTCCTTTAGTCTTTAAACAACTATTATTAAACACTAATTATGTCATCATGAGAAACACTGAGCTGGAAGAAGCACAAGCTGGAATCAAGATTGCCGGGAGAAATATCAATAATCTCAGATATGCAGATGACACCACCCTTATGGCAGAAAGTGAAGAGGAACTAAAAAGCCTCTTGATGAAAGTGAAAGAGGAGAGTGAAAAAGTTGGCTTAAAGCTTAACATTCATAAAACTGAGATCATGGCATCTGATCCCATCACTTCATGGGAAATAGAAGGGGAGACAGTGGAAACAGTGTCAGACTTTATTTTTGGGGGCTCCAAAATGATTGCAGATGGTGATTGCTGCCATGAAATTAAAAGACGCTTACTCCTTGGAAGGAAAGTTATGACCAACCTGGACAGCATATTAAAAAGCAGAGACATTACTTTGTCAACAAAGGTCCATCTGGTCAAGGCTATGGTTTTTCCAGTGGTCATGTATGGATGTGAGAGTTGGACTGTGAGGAAAGCTGAGCGCCAAAAAACTGATGCTTTTGAACTGTGTTGTTGGAGAAGACTCTTGAGAGTCCCTTGGACTGCAAGGAGATCCAACCAGTTCATCCTAAAGGAGATCAGTCCTGAATATTCATTGGAAGGACTGACGCTGAAGCTGAAACTCCAGTACTTTGGCCACCTCACGCAAAGAGTTGACTCATTGGAAAAGACCCTGATGCTGGGACAGATTGAGGGCAGGAGGAGAATGGGATGACAGAGGATGAGATGGTTGGATGGCATCACCGACTCGATGGACATGGGTTTGAGTAAACTCCGGGAGTTTGTGGTGGACAGGGAGGCCTGGCGTGCTGCGATTCATGGGGTCGCAAAGAGTCAGACACGACTGAGCAACTGAACTGAACTGAACTGATGTCATCATAGTTAGTTGCAGATACCAAGGACACAGTGATGTATTTGGTTCAACTGTTTAAGTTACATTTGAAACAATAAAGCAAAAAAGGGGACAATTTTACTTTCATCATGTAAATTTCAGTAGCAGAATAAGTCTTGGGCTTGATTTTGCTTTAGCAACTCAGGAATGCCACTAAGGATGCTGTCTCTGACATTATAGAAGTCATTTCCTTCAGCCTTGTTCTTCATCTTAGTTATAGGATGCTGTATTCATTTGCTGGGGCTGCCATAACAATCACCACAGACTGGGTGGCTTAACAGAAATTTTTTTCTCACAGTTCTGAATGCTACAGGTCATGGATGAAAATATTGGCAAGTTTAGATTCTTCTGAGGGCTCTCTCCTTGAATTTGTGTCCATCTTCTTCTTTTGCCTTTTGTTGACCTAAAAACAAATAGACTGCTAGTTATTTCTCCAGGGAAAAAAATGGATTTATTCAGAATCAGCAAATAACTGCCATTCAAGATGTGCAAGTATGGCAAGCCATGTGCAAGTCCTCTCACAGGAAGGAGAGGAAAACTCTTTTAAAGAGGGGAAAGAGGGACTTCCCTGAAGGTCCAGTGGTTAACACTTTGCTTTCCAATGCAGGGAGTGTGGGTTCAATTCCTGGTCGGGGAGCTAAGAAATGTAGGAAGGCACCCTTCCCAGCAGTGCTTAGGAAACCCCTACATGCCCCTCACCAACCTGACAATCTATATGCTCACACACGAACTAATCAGTGTGAACAAGATACGCAATTAGTGATGAGCTCAGACTGAAGTCAAACGCCCCACTCCTAGGGATTCAGCTTTCCCCAAAGCACACTGGCTGGGATGTGATATTGGAACCAAAAGCTGAGTTCTTACTAAAAGAAGCAGATGTTGGAGAGAAACCTCAGAACAAATGGTAACGTGGAAATACAGAGTTTCTAATCCTCAGGAACTTCTATTTGGAGCGGGAGATTTTTTTCTCAGGACTGGGACGCTGGGTGGTTAATGCCTGGAATCACAGTAGGCAGAATTTATCTCTGTCTGAGAGTTGTGAGCCTTCTGAATATCTTTGAAGATTAAAAACATTAAAACACTGCCTGGCAAAAGTAAAATTTATGAAGTCATAAGTTAGCCTATTCCATTCAACTTAGGGGAACTTAGGTCAAATGAAGTGCCACTGTATGTTTCCCTGATATTCAAATAGAAGGGTGAGTGTGAGCATAAACCTTCAGGATGTTTAAAAATATTTCTTTCAACCTTATACCAGCCTTGTGAGATAAATATTTCCATTTTCCGGATGAGGATAACAAGGCTCAGAGAGGGTAAGTGTCCTGGGAAAGTCTTTGAATTCCCTCCCCCATAGTAACTCCACAGTGTAAGGACTCAAGAAAGAGGAACGTAGAGTTGCAGGTAGCTATTTTCTCCTAAAGGGGTTTGAAAGTCACCAAGCATCTGTTCAAGGGGCCATGCATTGAGGATCCCCAGAGCAGAGTGACTTAGTACACAGACAGGCACTGCAACTCTGCGCCTTGCAACCCTCTCTTTGGCTCAGATACTATTGGCTCCACTCTACATGAACTCAGCCAAAGATTTTAACATTAAGAATTGTTGCCTGTCTCTAAGTTTAATAATTAATGGAAGTTTTACAACTTTCAGTGACTTTTAACTCAACTTTCTTTGGCTTATTGCTTCTTGAGTAGTAACAATGTGATCATTGTTACACAGACAAAGGCTGGACATGATCTACAATCAACTTTTTCCTTCATAATAATATCATTGCATATTTCTGAATTCCCTAGCTTTACATACAATTGGGTCATTGTCTCAAAATTCAAGGAATCAATACTTGGATTTAAAATGTGTCCTTGTAGCATACTTTTTGGGCCAATCCAGTTCCCAGTGCTCTGACTTGTATTGCCAACCACTTACCTGACATGTCGAAAAATGCCCTTCTCCATGCACTGCTTTCCACGCCTCAGTTGATGCCAGCACATCTTTGCAGTCGCTTAGAACAAATAAGAAGTCATCCTAGACGTCTCTCTTTTTCTTACACCACACATCCAATTCATCAGAAAATTATCTGCTGTAATATATAAATATGTATGTGTGTGTGTGAGTCTGTGTGTATGTACTCAGCTGTATCCGACTCTTTGCAACCACATGGACTATAACCCTCCAGACTCCTCTGTCCATGGGATTTTGCAGGCAAGAATACTGGAATGGGGTGCCATTTCCTCCTCCAGGGGATATTCCCGACCCAGGGATCAAAGCAGTGTCTCCTTTGTCTCCTACATTGGCATATTCTTTACCACTGAGCCACCTGGGAAGCCCTTATAATTCAACCTCTTCTTGCCATCTCTATTGCTTCTACTCTATTCTGAGCTTTCACCATCTCCTAAAGAGATTACTTCAATAGCCTCCTGATAGGTCTTCCTGTTTATATAGCTGCTTCCTTTTAGTCCACACCAAGGCTGGCAAACTACAGTTGATAGGTCAAACTCTGTCAACCACTTGTTTTTGTAAACAAAGTTTTATTGCAACACAGTCCATTTGTCTATATATTGTCTATGGCTACTTATGTGCTAAAATAGTACAGAAATGAACACATTTGACAGATTGTATGGCCCAGAAAGCCTGAAGTATTTACTATCTGACCCTTTAAAGAGAAAGTTTTCTGGTCTCTGGAGTACCCTTGACTCTGCAATCTTGAAAGGTCATTTTGAAAGAAAAATCAGGTCAGGCAATGCTTTTGTTCACATCCCTCCTACAGCTCCCATTTTTACCAGGAGTAAAATCCAAAAAGCTTTACAAAGGCCTTTAAGGTAACATTACCCTCCCTGGCTTCGTCTACTGGTATCTCCCTCATTCACTCTGCTCCAGCATGAATCACCCCTTGCTATTCTTGAAAAATGCCCCACACAATCCTACCTCAGGGCCCTTGCATATGCTATACCTTCAGATTACAGAGCTCTTTCCCCAGACGTCTGCATGGCTCACTCTCTCATGTTCTTCAAATCGTTCCTCAAATACCAGTTTCTTGTGGGCTTCTAATTAATACAACCCATCAGCCCTATGTTGAAGGCAGAAGACGAGAGAAACAGAACATGATGGTTGGATGGCATCACGAATTCAATGGACATGAACTTGGGCAAGCTCTGGGAGATGGTGAGGGAAGCCTGGTATGCTGCAGTCCATAGGGTCGCAGAGAGTCAGACATGACTTGGCAACTGAACAACAACAACAAATCAGCCCTAAATACCAGAATTACTGAGACTTCCTCTCCGCTGTTCTAGTTTTCCTTCTTTTGCACAGCAATTGTTATATCCTACTATACTATAATTTACTTATGTATTGAGTTTATTATTTATTGTTTGTTTTATACTCCCTGAAATATAGGGCAAAGATTTATATTCTATAAGAACTCAGAAAAGGAACTGGACACAGAGTAGTCAGCTGATCAGTTTCAATTCGGTTCAGTCACTCAGTCATGTACGATTCTTTGTGACCCCATGGACTGCAGCACGCCAGGCTTCCCTGTTCATCACCAACTCCCAGAGTTTGCTCAAACTCATGTCCATCAAGTCAGTGATGCCATCCAATCATCTCATCCTCTGTTATCCCCTTCTCCTCCTGCCTTCAATCTTTCCCCACATCAGGGTCTTTTCTAATGAGTCACTTCTTCCTATCAGGTGGCCAAAGTATTGGAGCTTCAGCTTCAACATCAATATGCCTGATACATATTTGTTAAAGGATGAACAAATGAATAAATAAAAACTGAATATAAAATATTTATAGGTCCTAACACTCTGCTAAGCACTATGGAGAAATGTATACTCACACTCCCCAACATATGACATATTCCTTTATCTCAAGAATTTATTATCACATACAAAGTTGAAGGAATTCAGGAAAAGTATAATGGAATACATCAATTATTAGCACTAAAATGACTGAGTAGTATAGCCAAATGTACATAATATATTAGAATAAGAGAACAAAGTAGGACAGAGTTGTTTAGGAAGGCTTCTAGGAACATCATGAACCTCTTCCAGAAAAGTAGAGAGAATTAAACTGAATTAAGCAGTGGTAGCAGGAGGAACTCACAGAATTCCACACAAAGAGCATGGCATAAGCAAAGCCAGGGAAGTGGGAAAGAATACTCTTCACCATACCTGCTCCTCAGAAAATTATTAGTCAGCCCAGCTTAACAATCTAGAGTTGAAGTTTTTATCTTCCTCCATCAATCATCAATCCATGAATTAGTCAATGGGACACTGAGGAGCTTGGTCTCATCTGCCTGCAGGTCAGTGCAGGGAAGGCAAACTACAGAAGGGAACGTGGAACCTTCTGGAAGACACCTGCCCAGGTTTTGCTGGAAGAGTGCAGGTGAGGAGCATGCCTTTACTAGAGCATCTCGGCATATGCATGTAGGAAATTCTGATGGGCATTCACAAAGCCCCAAGCCCCAGACATGAAAGAGAGGGAGAGAAGGTTTCCTTTTAACAGTTAAATTTATGTAACCAGTCCACAATGGGAAAAGGCAGAGTCTTCTAGACCCACTGAAATAGTTACTTTGCTATAGTTTATTCAGTGGTATGCAATCCCCTAAATATATAATATGATAATATGATATACATGCTTATATATTAGATATATACATTATATTATATATATATAAATTTATGTAACTATATATATAATATATACAGAAATTATATAATTTTGCATAGCAATTGTTATATTCTACTATACACAGAAATATAGTTTATAATACATGAAAATATATTATACTATATGTTATATATACATATATATTATACCTATTTTTCTATATATCACATATCATATTACCTATATTCATATAGATATATAGATTTAAAGAGACTGACAATCTGAAATATTTTAATAAAAAGAGAAACTATGGAACTAGGAATGTACTACTGGTCAAAAGAGAGACGTGCTAGATCAGGTCACGAGCATGGTGTTCTGTCCTTTGAATCAAGGATATGTCCTCAGGTGTCACCATGACTATATATCCATTCAATCAATAAAGTTCATGGAACAGCTACCATGCAGCAGGCTTATGTTAAGTGCCAGGGATTGAGTGGTGAGCAAAAGAGTGCTCCAGGCTCTGTGGAACAGAAGTCTAGTGTGGGTGCAGATATTAAATACACACTTGTCTAGCAGGGTTTGAAGGGGTCTCCAAGACCAGCCACTAATTCTTGTTCTGATTATATGATCATGAAACTACCTTCTAATGACTACTTAAGTCTCTCAGAGAGACTGTTATCAGAGAACTGTGAGGTTTGGGGGAGATGGCTGCATATTGGAAGCCTAATTTGTGGACCTGCTATGCTGAGGACTAAACCATAGACCCTGGCAAATTCACCACAACAAAGTCATCCTGTGAGCTTTGTGGGGGCAAGCACACAGAGGCACTTTCCTGCTAGCTACATACCTCTGCTTTCAAGAGAAATGTTTTCTTGATCTTTCTTTTTTTATACATTTGCATTTTTTTCTCCTCTAAGTATTCCCCCAAATAAGCTTGTCTTGACTTACCTTGACTTCATTTTGCCAGATTGTCTGTTTTAATTCCATGTCATCTCTCGCTCTCTCCAGATTTTGCTTTGCATCACAGGGGAGAAGTCTGCATTTCCCAGAACTGTTTCTCCCAATTGCTTCCAGGTCACATTCTGCCACTGAGGGGTACAGATATGAGATCTGAAAGAGAATTGAGAAGGAGAAACCACTTTCTCCAGTGGCAGTTCAGCAAAAACACAAGAAGTCAAACAGGAGATTATCAGCAGTAGCTTCTAAGTGAGTTCTTAGAAAGTACCTGATTTCCTGGTGTTTCCAAAGATTCTTGAAGTTTGCCGAGTCCTGGTGAGCTCCTGCAAACTGCCTGCTTTGGTGCCAAGGAAAACTAAGATCATCTGTACTAGCTTTGTAGCTACTCAGGTGCTTTTTGGCTTAATGAACTCAAGCCAAAGCTTCCCTGAGCCCTCTTAAGTCTCATTCCCTGTATCTAAAACCTTTCCTACTTGGAATACCTAGAAAGGCTATTTTCTGACCAAACCTGAAAATTTTAGTAAGTTTGTGTGGAAAGAACTATTCCTAGTTATTTTGGCCCTCTCCTCAAGATCCTTAAATAAAACATACAATGGCCTGCCTTTAGAGAGAGGAAAGAAAACCACCGTGAATTACCTATTTCTCGATTCCACTATTAGTGACTACCATGCCCTTTGTACTTCCTAGATTGGAGCCTCAAAGACTAATCAGAAGCTTAAAAAGGAGTCCTCTGGCCAATAAGAGAAAAATCTTTGTATCTGGCCTGATGCTGGATAATTGAGAAGCTCTCCTTGGCCTGTGGGTCTTCTTAGTTGTGTTTTCAGGGTATGGCAAACAGGCTTGCTTGGCTAAGGAATAAGAACGCCATAGAAGAGTGAGTAGGTTTAAAATTATATGCAGTAGAATCACCTCATGGACTCCAAAACTAGTGGTTCTCAACATCCTGCAGATAATCAACTGCAAGAGCATTTACCAAAAAAAAAAAAAAAAAAAAAAAATCATGTCCTGACTCATACCAAAGTTTTGATTTAATAGATCTGGCTTCAAACCAAGGAATTAGTAGTTTTTCAAAGTTCTCAGATGATTTTAATATGCAGTCAGGGTTGAGAAACACTGAGATATCCATGAAATGCCCAACACAGATCCTGCTCAAGAAATGTTAGCTTTTTTCCTCTGCTGTCATCATCAGGAAATCTGAGACTTGAGCCCAGGCTTCTTGGCAGTGTCCCTTCCATTGCCCCACGGCAGCCCAGAAGTGTGGATATGACTATACAGCATACTCTTTGTCACTGGCTGAACATTCCAGTTAATGAGGACTTTGCAAAAGCATTGATGCCTGGTTCTATCCTGACCAGTTAAATCAGCACCTCTGGGGTGGGACCCACACCTCAGCATTATTATTAATTTTTCTACAAACATTTGCCACATGATCTGATCTCTATTTCCCCATTAGAATTTTTGTGTAGTTCTTTATGCCACTTCAGTTTCAACTGCTTGTTTATATTATCTAACCCACTGTACTGTGTACCCAAGGTCAAGGTGGATGTTTTGTTTCATAGTTTTTATACATTCTCTTTCTCCTTTCAGACCCACCAGAGTTCTAACATATTGTATATATTTAAGTAACACTAATTTAATTAATTGTCTGAGGCCAAGAATACCCATCTGAAACCCTCCAACTTCTCCAATCTACTTTTTCACTTACATTCCTTGCCATATTTTATTCTGTTGTCTTGTAATGTCTTGTTTGACCCTGTAGCTAAAATGATCTCTTCAAAATTCAACTCCATCAGTGAAGTTGGTTGGTGGGTATGCTAGTATATAGATAATGATATAATTAACATGCACGTTCAGTATAATGTTGTGTATGTGAGAAGGCACCTACAGTTTATAAATCTCTCCAGTGATTCAAAAATGCACCCAAGGTTAAGAATCACTGTTCTAAGAGTAGATTGAGACCAGACTACAGAAGCATCTGAGACCCAAGACAGGCTCTAGAAGTTGCAGTGAAATAAATTAAGGCACTGGGTCATCACTGAAGTCTTTGAGCAGAGGTACAACTGAACCAGAGATATTTTTAAGTGTATAAGCCAGAAGACAGCATATGGATATAAGAAGGAGAATTAGTTACTTCTGATTGGGTCTTTTATTCATTTCTCAAAGGACTTATGTAATCATCTGAGTTCTTTTCCAGTTTCCTCCCCTCTCTAATTATTTTTTCTCCCTGATAGCCTTATACTCATTTGAGCATCTGTCAAAGGGCCACGTTTCAGTATATTAATTCTTTTGCTGAATGTTACAGCTTGAAGTCCTATCTGCTAGTTTTGTTAAAATATAAATGATGGGGGGAAAAAAACCTTTACATTATCTAGGAGCATATCCATATGAGCAGCCTGACTCCATTAGCTGTTATCTGCAGCAGAGATGGATTATGAGTGGTCATGATCTTAAGGACACAGCTCTTTGCTGGCTGTTACAAAGAAGACCAGACTGGGCAAGAAAGGTACCTCCCTGATCAGTAACTACCATCACTGGTCCCCACAGGAAACAGAATTTCAATTGTCAGAACCATCCTGGTGGATCAATAGAATACAACTACGAATTTAATCATCTAGAAACCAAGGATAGAGTTTCACTTTTCTGAATGAATTTACATCTTTTAAAAGAGCTAGCACATTCACAGTTTTGCTAACACAGTCCTGTGATGTAGGGAGCAAATGCCCAAAAATATTCTAGAGAGAAGATAAGGAAGTGAGATTAAAACATCAGATGGAGCAACCTCTGGAAGCAAGGTGGAGCAACCCACCTTTAACCCCACTCCAAATTAAAATGTATGGAAGAAAAAACATATACTTTAAAAAATTACCAACTTATCTTAAAGGCAGAAGGTGAAACTTTCAGGTGCCAGGAATAAAGGGAAAATCCTTAGACTGGAAGGCTATGGGAGCCGAAGTCCTGTAGAATATCTGTTATTGTTGTTTTTAGTCACTCAGTCATGTCTGACTCTTTTCAACCACATGGACTATAGCCCACCAGGCTCCTCTGTCCTTGGGATTTCCCAGGCAAGAATACTGGAGTGGGTTGTTGTTTCCTTCTTCAGGAGATCTTGCTGATCCAGGGATCAAACCCAGGTCTCCCGCATTGACAGGGGGATTCTTTACCACTGAGCCACATGGGAAGTGCTGTAGAATATAGGGAGAACAAAGATGTAAAATTTTAGGTGCTGTGTTTTCACATCTCTGAGGAGGTCAAGGCTTCAGGACTAGAGCACAGAACTGGGCTCCCTGAATGACTCTGGGAACTGGGGAGACTGCAGCGTCTATGACTGGGAAATGAAAAGCTTCCCCACTGGCTGGGAAGCCAACCCTCTCTCCCAGGCCTTGTTCCAGATCCCTCCAGATATGAAAACCTTGGGGAATGAGATTTTAAACCCACTGTGCACCACACACCAGGTACCAAACCCACTGGACATTCCAAAGGACATGACTTACATAAACAAGGGTCCTCTGTTCTGTCACTGATTCCTAGGTAGCAAATAACACCACAGGGTAGTGACTTAAAACCTCCCTCATGTTCCTGACAGTCAAGAAATCAAGCATGACACAAGGTCCACAATAGGTAGCAAATAATACCAAATGATAGTGACTTAAAACCTCCCTCATGTTCCTGACAGTCAAGAAATCAAGCATGACACAACAAGGTCCACAATGTGGACTCCATAAAGTCTGGGACTCAGCTAGGAATGGCTTGATTGGCATGACTGACATGGTGATGCAGATGGACCACTGGGAGCTTATCAAGGACTGTAAGACAGTGTCTTTACCTCCTCTTCACAAGGGTGTTTTCCGAGCTTCCTTGGAGGGTGGCAGCTGGGTTCCATGAGCACCAGGTAGAAGCTGGAAGGATTCCTATGGCCCAGGCGTTGATGTGTCACTTCTGCCACATTTCACTGCTCAGGTACGGGCCACAGAACCAGTCAGGATTCAAGACATAACCACACAAGGGTGTGAATAACATGAAACACGGTTCTTAGCAGGAGTGGATTCTTACAGACTAGTGATGATGCTGCTGGAATCGGACTATGTGTCAGTGCTTGGCTGCAGTTGTGGAAATCCTGGTGTAAACGCCAAATAGAAATGGATTCAATCCAATGGCGCCCTTCAGAAGTGGTCATAAAACTTCTCCCATAGAAGGACCTCTGCATACTTCAGCATCCACACGACTGCCTCAGAATTCTCACAGGTGATAGGTTCCCTGGAAGATGAACTCCAAAAGAAGTAGGTGCCTCTTAGCTGGCACATGAGCTCCAATGCTGACTAAGTAGAGCTCCTCAGGGTTGTCCCCCATCCAAGATCCAGTCAGCTGTTCTGACCAGCCTCAGAAGTAAAGCAGAGCTGGGGTTGGGACTAGATGGGAGGTAGGCTACCCAGTGACGTTAACCATGCATCAAGAAATGCCACAGAGACCAGTAGCCAAATGAACGAGGACATACCATTATTTGAAGGATGTAAGACCACATGCATGTACATAGAAATTGTACAGTGCAATTCACAGTGGAGATGTGTGTGCAGATGAGCACAAATGACAAGTCTTATTGTGCTTCCTCTGCCTGGAGGAAGATTAATTGAGGAAAACTGATGGGTGAAGTGAGTGAGAAAAGCCTGGCTGTCACGGTTGTGGCAAGTTCCTCTCTGCCTGGCTGATGCTTCAGAATACAGCAGAGGTATATGTTGGCCTCATAATTCAGACTGCTTGAAAGACAGCAAAGAAAGAATACCAACTTTAGTAAAATCAAGAAGCACAAGCATGTAAAGGCAATGCTGTCCCAAGCCAACATTTCTTATGGGATAAGCACATGGGAATGTGAGTTCAGAAAGTCCTTCTCCCAAGAAAACCCCACTTTTGACAGCCAATCCAGCACAAGTGGGTTATAAAGTAGCTCATGCCATGAAGCATTTAAGAGTCAGAAAATTATTGGAGCCTTTACCAAGGAGTTGTCAGTCAGCTTTATAGAATATTCTGTGTGACCTTATCTTAAATGTGTAGCAGAAATAATTCTTCCCTCAGGATGGGGTCATGTGTTATAATTTGCTCAGTTCAATGAAATGTGAGCAGAAGTGACTGTGTCACCTCCAAGCTGAAGTCATGAAAATGTCCCCTTAAGATTCCCCTGTCTGTCTCTCCACTTTCAGTAACGAGTGTGGAGGCCGTGTTGACACACCAGGGTCTTTAAAGCAAAGCTGCCTGAATGACTCTGCGTTTGGAGGTCGTCTGCTACTGCAGGTAGCCTCATCTACCCTGCTACTCCAGAGCCTTGGTGGGCTCATCTTTGCAGCCCCAGCGGTGCCCTGATGCTGGAGCAGCCACATGGGAAGACCACTCGTAGGGGCAGCACTGGAATGGGGAAGCTTGTTATTCAGCTTGGAGTGGCATTAGTGGAAGCAATCCTAGAATATACCTCCAAGAGAAGAAAGTTGAGTGAAGCCACGGTCAGAATGAGGGAGAAGACCTGGAGAAGGAGTGGTGGTGTGGGTGACCTTCAGAGTTGAGGTACTCGATGTGGGTAAATTGCATTCAGGATTGAGCTGTTTGGGTGTTAGTTTACAAATGGGTAGCACATGCTTCTGGTTTTCCTGGCAGCTCAGCTGGTAAAGAATCCACCCACAATGCAGGAGACCTGAGTTCAATTCCTGGGTTGGGAAGATACCCTGGAGGAGGGCATGGCAACCCATTCCAGTATTCTTGCCTGGAGAATCGCCATGGACAGAGGCACCTGGCAGGCTACAGTCCATGGGGTCACAAAGAATCGGACATGACTGAACGACTAAGCACATACAACACAACACATGCTTCAGTCCTCATTCAGCAGAGAACATACTTGAGATTGAAGACTGTGCTCTAAATTCTATCAGTGGAGAGTATTGTTACTTGAACCATGAGATGATTATAACAAAAGCATTGCCATTTATCCACCAGAGGGGAAACAAGTGATTGTGTGGTATTTACCAACATATAAAATGATGGCAAACAACACACCCCTGTAGGCACCTTACCTGATTATTGGAAAAGTTGATCACTGCCACAAAAACACTATCTCCCTACATTAACCCTTACCTGAGAAGAGCAAATGAGCATATCTATTGACAGCAGGTTGCAGAGACAGGGTTTCTGGTTCAAATCTTGGCTCGCCTGCTTTCTGTTGGGATATCTTGCAAGGTGGTTACTTGACTTCTCCCTGCTCCAATTTCCTCAACTGTTAAATGAAGATGAAAGAAGCTCCTCTGTCATGAGGTCAGCACACGAACTATACTGGATCAGGAAGAAAATTTCTAAGTACCATGTCTCATACATGAGTCCTAAACAAATGTTAGATATCATGATTTAACCAGGATGCTTTAAAAGTACTGCACAGGTCTCCCTACCCACCCCCTTTCCTCCCTTTTCCCACTGAAATGCTTAAGACAGTTCACTTCTCCCCTCTCCCCACTTGCCACCCAATTCCTGGGAAGACAGAGCAATACTGGGGGGTCTTGCTCTGGGAGGGGGGCATCACAGCTTAAGGGTCCTGATTCCCTTCTTTCCCTCTGTGTGTGTGTTGAGTCGTTCAGTCATGTCCAATTCTTTGTGACCCCGTGGACTATAGCCCTCCAGACTCCTCTGTCTATGGCGATTCCCCAGGCAAGAATACTGGAGTGGGTAGCCATGCCCTCTTCCAGGGGATCTTCCTAACCCAGGAATTGAACCAGGGTCTCCCACATTGCAGGCAGATTCTTTACCATCTGTGCCACCATGGAAACCCAAGAATACTGGAGTGGGTAGCTTATCCCTTCTCCAGGGAATCTTCACAACCCAGGAATTGAACCGGGCTCACCTGCATTGCAGGCGATTCTTTACAAGCTGAGCTGCCAGGGAAGCCCCCTCTCTCTCTAACTTGGCACTGTTCTTGTCTGCTTCCCACCTAGACTGGGGTGTGCATGAGCCTGCAGCTGCTTCTCTTAGAGGGAGAGTGACCAGACGATGCCCTTCTTGGTGTGCTTTACAAGATATCAGAAAACCCCCACTGCCAAGAACATTTTATCACATTCTAATGTCTAAAATCCTATAAGTCAGGACACATTCATCTAGTTAAAATATAAAAATTCCAGGGAGAATATATATAGCAAGACTTATCAATCACATGGGATTCTCAGGTAACTCAGTGGTAAAGAATCTTCCTGCCAGTGCAGGAGATGCAGGAGACTAGGGTTCAGTCCCTGGGTTGGGAAGATCCCCTGGAGAAGGGAATGGCAACCCACTCCAGCCTGGAGAATCCCACAGACAGACTGTAGCCGGGTGGGCTACAGTCCATGGGGTCATAAAGTGTCGGACACGACTGAGCAACTAACACTTTAATTTTTCATGTACTTCAGTATAAATTAATTTCTCAGATTTCTTTTCTGAAAGCAGGTTAGACAACAGGGAGATATAAGACAGGATGAAAAGCCTGAAGATTTGAGAAGCAGCTGAGGAGAGAAAGAATCCAAATGAGAGTCCTGGGAACCTCAGAGACAGTCATTATATAGGTACCATTTGGACCAGGGCTGCTCTGAATGAGTCGTGTCCCCAAATGAGCTGTATCCCCAGAGGTCCCATAGGGTTCTCAGGGTCTCATCTTAGGAAAAGACTACTTTCAAATCCTGGGATTGCAGAGTCTATAATGGTTATCTGAGCAGTTGTTCATCAGGGAACAGAGAGTAATCAGAGTGCTCATCCAGAAAGTGTGGGCATTGGAACCAAAGACATTTTTATCAGGACACATCCTGCATGGAGAACTTTGACTTCCCCATCAAACATGTCAAATGCCTGCCCTCCCACTCGGTTAAAGAATCTGGAATCCCCTGGCCCTCTAAAGGTGTCACTGTGGCCTTTCAGGGGAGTATAAGCATAGGAATAAACACAATGGATGAGCAAATCTAGCTGGGAATTATTCAGGCATCACATTTTAGAGAAAAAGTTTTAAATTTTTTAACTTACCCACTTTAAAATAATATGGAGGCCCCCAAAGAACTTGTGTTTATATGAGTTATCTCTAGAAGTATTTACCATTTTAGAAATTAAAACTGAGGAATTAAAAAAATATTTTTATCCATTTACTTTAAATAACAATAATAAAATATAAACAGAAATTACATGCATTATGGAAAGTAACTATTTTTTCCAAAACAAAAAAACGATTGCTTGGTTTCTTCATCAGTCAGATATGTATGTGTATTATAGTAGGAAATAGATATATTGACCTTTGTCCCATCCTTGGCTCAGAGTTCCTAAACTTCCTGAAATTTCCTGATAGGGGTGAGAGAAACACTTTTTGTTATTCCTAAGAAGCCCCTTCCAACTGTACCTGTGTTTATATTAATGAGGTGGCTCTTGGAGGCCCCCAGATAGGCTCAGGATGGGAGCTGGTTGCCAGAGGAACCAAACCTGTGATTAGAGGGTGGGAACTTTCAGCTCCACCCCTGAGTTCTGGAGGGACTGGAGTTTGAGTTCAATCAACAATGACCAAAGATTTAATGTAACGTAATGAATGTAATGAAACATCCATCGAATCTCCTAAATGGGGTTCGAGAAGCTCCCTGGTTGGTGAACATATCAAAGTGGTGAAGGGCATGTTCCTAAAGAGGGTATGGAAGCCATGTATGCACACTGCACATTGCCCTGTGCATCTCTTCTGGTTCCTGAGTTGTAGGCTCTGTAATAAACTGGTGGACATAAGTAAAGGGTTTTCTCGTGTTTTTTGAGTTGTTCTAATGCATTGTCAAAGGGGGCAAGGAAGGTTGTAGGAACTCCCAAATCTGTAGCCAGCCGAGCAGAAGTGTGGGTCACCTGGCACCCCATTTGTGGTATACATCTGAAATGGGCAGTCTCGTGGGACTGAATTCTTAATCTGTGATGTCCACACCAACTCTGGTAGTCAGTGTCAGAACTGAGTTCACTCGTTGGATACCTGGTTGGTGTCAGAGAATCAGAGGCAGGTATCATGTAACTTCTAGAAAACACCACATCAAAGAATAAGAGTGAAAAAGAATAAGAAAAGAATAAGAGTGAAAAAGCAAATAACATCTCAGCACTGGTGTAAAAATAGTTTTAACTTTGCAGAACCCCCCCAAAAATGTTTCAAGGGACCTCAGGTGTCCCTAGACCCCACCTGAAGACCTCTGTGTTAGAAGATTGTTTTCTGGGATTGGGCTGATCGGAAATTATCCATTCCTTAGTCCCTGAATACCTCATGCAAGTCTCAGAGGTTCAGAAAAAGTTAGAAATAGCATTTCCATAATTAAAGACATTCCTAGGTCTAAGATGAAGACTCCAGGGAGTTCTGGAGTTTGTAGAATGACTACGGACTGGGAAAGAATAGAGTGTCTGTAGGTATCTTTGCTGAACCCCCATCTTTGTGAATCTGGGAACCAGAGGGGAAGTGGCTGTAGCCTAATGAATACAGTGCGAAGTACCCAACTCTGCCACTTCACTGCCTTATATAACCTTGGGAAAAGTCACTGCATCCTTCTGAGATTTCCTCTTTTGCAAAATGGAGATAATATCCAGGTACATTGCAAATGTGACCTTATTTAACTCACATGCACATTCTACACACATTCTACCCACATTCTCTCTATAATGCCATGAGACATGCAAAGTCAAGGGGACACAGTTACCTCTCTTTTAGCAATGGGAAGTCATGTGCTCATCAAAGTGCTCAGTAGATACAAGATGCTTAATTGGAATCCAGGGTTGTTTGACCTCGAATCCCATGCTTTTCCTCATCCTGCTGGCTTGGAGAGAAGGGGTCCAGGGTCAGCGCAGAGCAGAGAATGGTGGGGGATGCAGTTTGTTCTGTAAGTTTAACCAGAGCTCATGGCATGCGGTGACAATGCCAGGAGTGAATGAGTGCTCAGTGCCCAATAACTGAGGCGGGTGTTCGTACAACGCGTGGAAAATGGGAAGGTAATTTTGCTGGTTGTCAGAGGGCTAGAATGAGGAGAAAAGCCCTCAGAGCAGATGTGCTGGGTAAGCAAACACCCTCCCCACCCCTGCCTCTCTCAGGGGAGGGGCAGGAGAGGGGACTCTCCATTTTATTTAGATGTTGATGCCTGGCATAATTTGCTGTAAATCCGTTTTCTCACGACTTAGGAGAATGCAGTCAGATGGTTAGCATGCTAGACTGTTCATAGCTATGTTAAGCAGCAGGTGACCTAGAAAAGATTTGCCCCAAGAAAAAAGTGATAACACATTGTCCTTGGATAATTATATTTTGTCTGTACGCACTGTTAAGAAGTTTCAGAAATACTATGGGAAACAAGAAAAGGTTCTTTCATACAGCCGGCACTTTGCTAAATAAATGTATATTCTATACCTGATTCTTTAATGAGGATTCCAAATGGATTCTCATACTGCTGCCAGACAGATTTTGTCTATCTTTTCTTATGCAAAAAAATCTAGATGGACTTTCAACTTGAGATTGTACCTGGCCAACAGTCTTCAATACAACCTGCCCTATTTCTCACTTTAAAAATATGGGAAAAAATGAAAACTTTCATTATTATTGAAAACCATCACTGACAGACAATCTAATGTCAGAATCAAAGAGGAAAAGACACTACTTATGAAGCAGATGGAGTTGAATTGAGACACACCAAGTCAAAGAGCCCTCTGCTCCACATAAAACACAGACTGTCAACAAACGTGAGACAGAGGCATTGCCTGTGGCCTGAGCTAAGCTCATCCTTAGATGCTGCTGGGCTGTGAGACAAACAGGGGATGGACTCTACTCCATTAACTACTCTCTAGAAAGAATACAAGTCCCAGGGGAAAACTGGGCAGGAGATAGGAGAAGACTCAAGATATAATAATGCCATGTGCAGTCCCATGAGTGAGGAGCTGGTTGTATGAGCAGAGAGAAGTCCCCTCATAATGGACCATGTTGGGAGTGGGTGGAAATTATATGGTATGTGTATGTGTGTGGCATGTGAGGTGTGCAGTATATGTGTATAGCATGTGTAAGCATGTAGTGTGTCTAATGAGTGGCATGTGTGATGCATTGTATGGTATGTGTTTGATATAATGAGTGAATATGTATGTGTGATATGCAGTGTGTGTATGTGGTATATGTTTGTGTGTGTGTGTATGTGGTATGCATTTGGCATATGCATGTATGTGGACATGGTATGTGTGGGGGGGTGTATGTGGAGGGTGTATATACCTAACTACCATAATTAAGACTCCTAAAGAATCAAACAATTGAAAGAGAGGGATTACTTCCCTTGGATAAATACCCATCAGAAATTTAGAGTTGGCCTGGAGCTGTTTGTGCATGTTGACCTGGCCTGCAAATGAAACTAAGGGTGTTGATTATTGGTTTGGGCTTCCCAGGTGATGCTAGTGGTAAAGAATCTGCCTGCCAATGCAGGAGACATAAGAGACGTGGGTTTAATCCCTGGGCTGGGAAGATCCCCTGGAGGAGGGCAGGGCATTGTTGCCTGGAGAATCCCATGAACAGAGAAGCCTGGCAGGCTATAGTGCATAGGGTAACAAAGAGTCGGACATAACTGAAGTGACTTAGCACACATGCATTATTGGTTCATCATATGCTGAACAGAGAGCAGAAATAAGAGTCATTCATTTACTGTATCTGCTTCTAAGCATCAAATCTGAAAAGACATCTGGATATTTTTTTGAGAAAAAGAAGAAATCCATCAAGTAATTTGGAACTGCAGAAGCATAATTTATACCAAGAAGAAAAAAAAAATAACATCTGGAAGGCTCAGAAGAAAAAGATGTCTCTGAAAAAAATACTCCTCAATGAATAGAAAAAAGATATTTCAAGGAAATGTTTTAGTGTCATCCAAAGATGTAAGAAGGCATAAGCAGCATCATAAACAAAAAGGCAGGGAGAGGGAAGGAAGAAGATGTCATGAAAGGAGCCATTGTGGGGAAAGGAGCCGTTAAGACAACACTTGAGGCAATGACAACCAAAAAAAGACCAATTCTTGGTGCAGAAGAATCCCATTGATTACTGGAAGGGCAGGTTTGAGACACCTCTAGAATGCCAAGAGAAAGGATAAGAAGTCAAAACAAAGTAAGAGGAGATAGGAATGAAAGACATCCAAGGGTGTTCCTGGAAGAGAAACAAATGAAAAAAATGAGAGAAAAGCAGAATCAAACTTATAAGAAATGTTTCCTGAGCTTGCAAAGGAGGGCAAGAAAGTCTTATGGAAGCAGGTTTCAAGAGCTTATCGTTTTTAGATACAATAATTGAAAGCATACCTGGAGTATCGCCACCTCCACCATCATCTACTCAACATCCTAGCAAAGCATTTTTATTCATTCACTCAACAAATATTTATTTTATGCACCAGGCACTAAAATTATAAAGATCAAAGGAAAAGCCCTCAAAGATTCAGGCAGGACACAATTGTTTACTTATAATACCCACAGTGAAGCAAATATTGGATCATTAGAAGACATCCATCATCTTAAGGGGTTGTTTGGGGGCTCAGGGATTTCATAGGCTGCCAAGTTACCTTGTTTGTATGAATATAACAAAATGACAAATGCAGATATGTATTTATTACCAATTGAACTTGGATCCACTTGCCTACCTCACAGCCAAGCCAATTTACTGACGCCACATTGTGGTGAAGCAAAGCAGTGTTTATGGCAGCACCACGCAAGGAGAACAAGCAGCTCATGCTCAAAAGACCCAAACTCTCCATGACTTTCAGGCAAGGTTTTTAAAGACATTGTTAGGGGGAGGGGATCATAGGAGAGTGATCAGCTCATGGACCTTCTTCTGATTCGTTGCTGGTGAGGTAACAGGGTGGTGTTTCAGGAATCCTTAACCATCAACCTTCTGGTTCCAACCAGTCCGGGATACACCACCATCCTCCTCCTGGGTAGGAATGTCTTTGTTCCTGCAGAACAACTTGAAGATACATGTCAGATTATTATGTATATGCTTCAGGAGGAGCTAGGACTCTTTCATCATTGAACTGTTGTTTCTTGACTGCTTTTCCTTCATTTCTCTGTTTCCTCTCTTTCCTTATTAGTAACTAGTTGACTCTGCTCTTTGGAACTCAGAGAAGGCTTACAAGACTAAATCTTTTTTTTCTACAAACAAGAAATGGGGGACGTGAGGGGTTTTGTACCTGGGAGAGTCCCACAGGATTCTGCTTGGTTTCACAGTGGTGTGAAGCCATGGCATTAGTATTGAATGTTTAAATATATATATAAAGATATTTGATTACTAGTGGAGAGTTGTAGCAGAATCCAAGGGCTAAAATTGAAGAAGTCATGTATGGAAGTCCTAAAATTATTAAAATATACACTTTCATAATTAATTGGTACATGTGGTTGTAAACTGAAAATATACATCACATATTATACCAGAAAAAGAATATATATAAATGTACATATCCTTACCTCAACAATTCTATGAGTAGAAATATTTCTGCCAAAGAATTATTTAAGGATGTGTAATGGTTTCTAAACAAGGATATAATTTACAATGTTAGTTACAAAGTGAAAAAAATAGAATAAGAATAAAACAATGGTGGGACTGGTTATATAAACAATAATTTATACTTATGATGAAACAAAACAGAACAATGTAGATCAAGTCCATTTATAGGGTAATAAGCTGTGACATTTTTACCCAAAAAAATGAATTTGCCTGTTGGTAGATGTCAAACCCAAAGACACAACTAAGATGAGGAGAAAGAAGGATTTATTATTACTTGCAGCAAGTAAAGAGGACCCCAGGGCTCTTTCCCAAAGCAGTGTTTCTCCAACAGCAAAATAGGGGAAGTTTTAAGCTAAGTGTACATGCATATTCATGAAGGGGCTTAGGTGGTCCACTGAGTCCAAGTTTTAAGTGGATTGATGTCACTAGGGTCAGAAAATGTTGACATCACCATCCATTAGGTTTTAGTTGATCTGGTGGTTGAACACTTCAGGCTAATCTTTACTGCTAATCAGAATTGGGAGTCTTTAACAAATGATCAGATACTCAGGTTCAGTCCCTGGGTTGAGAAGATCCTCTGGAGAAGGGAATGGCAACCCACTCCAGTATTCTTGCCTGGAGAATTCCATGGACAGAGGATCCTGGCGGGCTACAGACCATGGGGTCTCATAGAGTCAGACATGACTGAGCAACTGAGCAGGAGTAGGAGATTATGCTTGCTGTTACAACTTCTTTTGCCCGACAATAGTTGTTTGTTCCCTTAAGATGCTTAATTACTAAGAACTGTTCAAAGCCAAGCCTTGTGGCTAGGCTTAGATTGAAAAATGGTTTAAGCCAAAAATGGTTTTTCTTATGTCAAGAAAGCCAGGCTTGGTCAGAAAGTCATGCTTGATTTTCTTCCTCCTATCCTATTTGTTTACAATATGTTGCCATGTTAAAAAAAAAAAAAAAAAAATGTTAAAACCCAGTTTTAGAAAAAAATTTCTACTTTAGAAAAAATTCTACTTTAGAATTCTACTTTAGAAAAATTTATATGTGTATAAATAGAAAATAATTCTACTTTAGAAAAAATTTATGTGTATAAAAAGAAAATAAATTCTATTAATTTCTGCAGTTAAATGTTAATAGTTGTTATGGCAAGATTTTGCATGCTTGTTATTTTCTATCTTAGTTTGTTGGGTTCATCTGGATTTTCCAGTTTTTTTGCAAGTTGTGTGTATGTGTGTGTGTTCCATCATGTCCAGTTCTTTACAACCCCATGGACTGTAGCCTGCCAGGCTCCTCTGTCCATGGAATTTTCCAGGCAAGAATACTGGAGTGGTTGCCATTTTCTACTCCAGGGGATCTTCCTGATTCAGGGATCGAAGCTGTATCTCCTGTGTCTTCTGCATTGGCCGGCAGATTCTTTACCACCGCGCCTCCCGAGAAGCCCAAGCTGCATGTAAGAGATTTTAAAAAGGTTGTGATATAATTAGATTTTCAAGGGTAGAGACAGGCTTGCAGGACAAGTATAAGAGAAAAAGTAATTGAAACAAATCAGATGAGAGATAATGGCAGTTAGAAGCCAGACAGTGGGAATGGGCAAAAGTGGGTAGAACTGAGTGATTCCAAAGACAAGAACTGATGGGGCTGGAGATTGGTTAGATACAGGAGTGGGGTTGCAGATAATTACAGTACAGTAAGATATCATGCTTCCTTGGAGTTTAAAGTAAGGTAGAGTCAGCCAGATGGAAAGGAAAGGAAGGCCATTTCAGCCAAAAGTGTGTGTTCCATTATTTGACCTGTCTTACAGTGGCATTTTCCCAGCCAAACTGCAAACACACCCACCGAAGTTGAATTAACATTTTCAAAGGGAGTGGAAAGCACAGTTCCCTCTGGAAATTGGAAGCACATTATGTCAAAGTGAATCCATCCATCCTTGCTATAGCAATCTCCAGACAGGCTGCCCAAGGCTGCTTTGCAGAAAAGGGTTATTCTCTGCTGAGCGCCTCATTTACACCTGAATGGAGAACTCATGGGAATTCTGGACCAGCCAAGCACAACACAGTTACTATTTCCAGGAAATTTTCATTTGACTCCAATGACTTACAATAACAGAATGATGTCCCATTGCCCAGTAATAATCACTGTGACCTTCATTGGGAATGAAGGGTCCTTTCCCCAAGGACCTGATCGAAGATACCATCCAGCAGATAGGAGCTCCTGTCAGAACAGGAAGATCCATCACACTGACAGGCTCTCCCTGAAGACTCCAAGTGCCCCAGGATTTGAACAAAGCATCCTTTCATATGCAGGGTGAAGGAGGCACAAATTTCTAAATGGCACAAAATAAAGTGGCTTGTAATTATCTATTTTTAGCAGACATTTGAAGTAGGAATAGGTCAATGGGATTTCCATTCCAAATCTGCACTGCAGTTTTCTCAAAAAAAAAAGAGAGAAAAGACTTGTTTTTCACTTCCATATTTCTTACTAGTTATAATTTATAACAATAATAATGATAACTGTAGGAAATAACATGAATAGTTCTTAGTCTGCCAGACCCTAAACCTATCTTGTTTTATCTTTATAACAACTGATGAACTAACAACTTTATAACAACATGATGAAGGTAACTTAATTTCTACAGATGTCAGAGAGAAAACTTATCCATCTGGTTGAACCAAACCCATCTACCTCCCACACTGAGGAGTTAGGCTTTTATTTTAAAGAATATGCTGTTATCAAGAAAGACCTATTAAACATTCACTTTGACCTTTGCCCTCAAAGTCATCAAAACCTGAGTTACTGGCTGGTTTCTCAAAAAGAATAGTTAATGTTGACTTTCTTTTCATCCCCCTCTCTAGCTAGATCTGGGAAACAGGCATAACTAGAATAAAGGAAAACCTCTAAAAAGTATAGCCATATTGCCACAGAAACAGATTCAGAAAAAACAAACCAGAGAACTCTGGGGAAAGAAAACATATTATGTAAGTTTTCCCTTAGAGTTTGGCAGCCTTTGTTCATAGTTGGATATAAACTCATTTAGTTCTACCAATAAGCCCACACAACTTTACTTCCTGACATCTGTTCTCTCCTCCCAGGATCTGTAAGCTTTCTTTCTTCTGATAAGTGTAAAACATTTGTGGGGATACGACATGTTCAGTAAGGGGCAGAAAGTCGACTGCCTGATACAGTAGGTCTGGGGTTGGGAGTGGGGTCCCCAGAAAGCTGGATTTCTTTAAACCATCCCCAAAGTTTTCCTTGGGCTTCCCTGATAGCTCAGTTGGTAAAGAATCACCTGTAATGCAGGAGACCCCTGTTCAATTCCTGGGTTGGGAAGACCTGCTGGAGAAGGGAGAGGCTACCCATTCCAGTATTCCTGGACTTCCCTTGTGACTCAGCTGGTAAAGAATCTGCCTGCAATGCAGGAGACCTGGGTTCGATTCCTAGGTTGGGAAGATCCTCCGGAGAAGGGAAAGGCTACTCACTCCAGTATTCTGGCCTGGAGAATTCCATGGACTGTGTAGTCCGTGGGGTCGCAAAGAGTCGGACATGACTGAGTGACTTGCACTTTCGTTTTCTAAAGTTTTCCTTACCCAACTGGTTTTGGAGCAATGATTTGAAATCTCAAGTCAGTATCTGGTGGTGGTATGCACATAGTGGCATCATAGGGTCACTGTCAAATCGTCAAATCCCAGATCTTTGTGTTAGCAACTGGATGAGGGTGGCAAGCCAATTAACAAGTCTCAATTTTCTCATTTATGAAGTGGATGTGATAACAATACACATACATTAATGAGATAATGTATATATGCAAAGTGCTTAGCACAGTGTCCGGGGAAGGCAATGACAACCCACTCCAGTACTCTGGCCTGGAAAATCCCATGGATAGGGGAGCCTGGTAGGCTGCAGTCCAAGGGGTTGCTAGGAGTTGAACACGACTGAGCAACTTCACTTTCACTTTTCACTTTCATGCGTTAGAGAAGGAAATGGCAACCCACTCTAGTATTCTTGCCTGGAGAATTCCAGGGACAGGGGAGCCTCGTGGGCTGCTGTCTATGGGGTCGCACAGAGTCAGACACGACTGAAGTGACTTAGCAGCAGCAGCAGCAGCTAGCACATTATCAGCATTTCAGTAAGTAATCAATAAATGGAAGTAATTATTATCATTATATGAAAAGTTAGAGAGTAATATAATATGCAGTGAAGCCCTTATTTTATTGGGCAGAACTAATTAAGCACAAATCACCATATGTCTGTTGCCCATGGGGTTAGGTGAGAGAAATGTCCAGTGGTAACAAACAACATGTGTTATCAAGATGCCCAAATTAAGAATCCATTTAAATCTCACTTTAGCTCAGTCAGTCAGTCATGTCTGACTCTTTGCAACCCTATAGACCATAGCCTGCCAGGCTCCTCTATCCATGGAATTTTCCAGACAAGAATACTGGGATGGGTTGCCATTCCCTTCTCCAGGGGATCTTCCTGACCCAGGGATTGAACCCAGGTCTCCTGCACTGCAGGCAGATTTTTACTACCTGAGCCACCAGGGAAGCCCCTTTAAATTTCACTTTAAAAAGGAACAAAAAAGAAGAGACCTCCAAAACCTTTGAAGAGAGCTCTCAGAACAGTAGAATGCTGACTGCCTCCAAAGTGACTGTAGATACAACTTTTATAACCATTCCTGAAATCACTCATATGCTAAAAAGAGAACATATTTCTAAGAGTAAAACTTAGTAATTAAGACACTAAAGGTGAAAAAAAAAAAAAAAGATATCACAGTACATAACACCCATAATAAACACTTTTGGAGAATTTTCTATGTCCCATCAACTGTGCCAAATTCCCAGCTGGAATTGGCTCATTCTATCCTGACAGCCTGGAAAAATCCCATGGACAGAGGAATCTGGCAGACTACAGTTCATGGGGTCACAAGAGTCAGACACGACCGAGCACAGCAAAACACATCCTGACAGCCACCCTAGGATGAGTGTTGGTTTGATCTCCATTTGCTATGGAGGGTACTGAGAACAGAGATATTAAGTAATTTATCGAGGCAACACACCTCATGCATGAACTGTCGTTCAGTTGTTCAGTTGTATCTGACTCTTTGCGACTCCATGGACTGGGTCAGACACAACTGTAAAACCAAGTTAAACTCAGGATGCATGTGTTAATGCTAAGCTGCTTTGGTCATAGTCAACTCTTTATGAACCTATGGACTGTAGCCCTCCATGGGATTCTCCAGGCGAGAATACTGGAGTGGGTTGCCATGCGCTCCACCAGGGGATCTTCCCAGCCCAGGGATCAAACGTGCATCTCTTATGTTTCCTTCATTGGCAGGCAGGTTCTTTACTACTAGTGACCACCTGGGAAGCCCAATAACACATCCCCGAACCTGTACTTGTAATTAGAACCCTCATACAGAACTGTTTATGCAGTCAAGAGAACAGCTGTAGCCAGAATGTAGGCAAAACCCAGTGAAGAGATTGTTCAGTGCACTATGCTAGCTAACTGTTGGCACCAGCTTGTTAATAAAAAGAAAGTCAGTCAAGAGAATGGGAAGACAAACCACAGACAGGTCACCAGACACATCTGATAAAAGACTGCTAACCAAAATACAAAGAACTCTTAAAACTTAACAGTAAGAAAACAAACAACCTGATTTTAAACAGGGGCTAAAGACCTGAATAGACACTTCACTCAGGAAGATACACAGATGGCAAAAAAAGCATGTTCCCCATTTGTCATTATGGAATTGTAAATTAAAACTACAATGAGATACTGCTACACACTTATTAGGATGGCCAAAATCCAGAACACAGACAATATCAAACGTTAGTGAGGATGTGGAATAACAGGAACTCTCATTCATTACAGGTGGGAATGCAAAATGGTACAGCCACTTTGATGATACTATAGTAGTTTCTTACAAAACTAAACATACTCTTACCACACAGTCCAGCAACTGAACTCCTTGGTATTTACCCAAGAGAGCTGAAAATTTATGTCCATATCAAAAAATAGCACATGGAGTTTTAAAACAGCTTTATCATAACTGCCAAAACTTGAAAGCAAGCAAGATGTCCCTCAGTAGGTGAATGAATAAGCAAACTGCTGAAAACCTGTACAATGGCATACCACTCAGTGCTGAAAGAAATGAGCTATCAAGCTATAAAAAGACATGGAAGAAACTTAAATGCATATTACTAAGTTAAAGAAGATAATCTGAAAAGGCTACATAGTGTATGAATTCAAGTATATGACATGTTGGAAAAGAAACCCATTCTAAAACTATTCTATTCTAAAATTAAACTAGAAAGAGTAAAAAGATCAGTGGTTGCCAGGGGTTAGGAGAGAGGGAGAGATGAACAGGCAGAGGGTAGGGGGTTTTAGGGCAGTGAAACTACTCTGTATGATACTGCAATGGTAGACATCATTATGTATATTTATCAAAACCCATAGAATGTACGTCAAGAATGAACCTTAATGTAAACCATGGACTTTGGATGAGAATGGTGCATCAATGTAGATTCATTGATTGTAACAAATGCTAAGTAAGGTAGGTGTCTTAACCCCTACCTTTTGCAAGAACCATTACCTATTTCCCCCATCGGAGGCTCAGGTCTGAGTAAAACCCTCCAAGCACATCATCTTCTCCCCATGAGCCTTGTCAGTCCCAGGGTCCAGACTATTCAAGTGTCTCACCTGCCCTGGAGTTGTAGCAGTGCGGGGGTTTCTGGAGACTCCCACTTGAGAGGGAATAGAGAAGGAGCAAAACCCATTGACTGAACTCTGTTTGCCTCTGTGTGTCCTAAAATTTCCATCTCCTCATGAATAAAAGAAACAAACTATATCGTATCCCACTGAAAAGGTATATCCCTGAACTTTACAAAATCTAAACATCTTAAAAAATATATACCAACTAAAAGACGCTTACTCCTTGGAAGGAAAGTTATGACCAACCTAGATAGCATATTAAAAAGCATAGACATTACTTTGCCAACAAAGGTCCGTCTGGTCAAGGCTATGGTTTGTCCAGTGGTCATGTAAGGATGTGAGAGTTGGACTATGAGGAAAGCTGAGTGCCGAAAAATTGATGCTTTTGAACTGTGGTGTTGTAGAAGATTCTTGAGAGTCCCTTGGACTGCAAGGAGATCCATCCCAGTCCATCCTAAAAGACATCAGTCTTGAGTGTTCATTGGAATGACTGATGCTGAAACTGAAACTCCAGTACTTTGGCCACATCATGCGAAGAGTTGACTCATTGGAAAAGACCCTGATGCTGGTAGGGATTGAGGGCAGGAGGAGAAGGGGACGACAGAGGATGAGATGGTTGGATGGCATCACCGACTCGATGGACATGGGTTTGAGTAGACTCCGGGAGTTGGTGATAGACAGGGAGGCCTGGCGTGCTGCGATTCATGGGGTCACAAAGAGTCGGACACGACTGAGTGACTGAACTGAACTGAACTGAATAGAAAAATCAGTGAACACATACAAAGACTCTGTAATTTAAAAGGAAACCCTCTAAGGAATTTAGCTAATGCAATCCAATAAGAAGACAATAGAATAAATGGTGTAAGTGAAAAAATGAGTGAAATTATCAATTTGCAAATGATGTGGCTATTTTAGAAGGAAACACAAGAAAAATTTGGTCTTAGTAAGAGATTTAATTAAAGTGGCTGATTATAAAACCAACAAATATAAAAAGCAATTAACTTTTCTATATACTAGCAATAACCTATTAAAAAATATAATATAAGCCTAAAATTTGAATTTTCAATAGTAGTCGTAACACAAAATGCATATGAATACACTTTAAAATAAATGTAGTGATTTATATGAAGAAAATTACAGAATTTTACTTAGTGACATTTTTAAAATTTAAAATCCATTCAATGTTTCTGGTCAGAAACCCCACAATGTAAAGACTGCAATTAAAATTGTAGTTCCATGCAATTTGGATGAAGACTCCAATTGAATTTCTAATTTTAAAACTAGCAGATACTATTTTAAAGCACATCTGGAAACACACATTCTTGATATTTTCCAAGACATTTATCATAATGAAAACAATAAGTAACATGTAACTGCTCATCTTGGAACGAGACTGTGTTGGTTTAAAATTCAAAAGTGAAGGAATAGAATGAAAGGCCAGGAATAAATCAAAGATACTTAGAACTTTAGGAAATAATAAAAATGCTTTTGAAATGAACAGGAGGAAAGAAACCTGGCTGAATAAACAGAACAGGATGTGTGTTCCAGAATATTGGCACTTACTCTGCGCTGCCTGCGGCCCTCTCGACTTACTCTGCCCTCTGACCTGAAACCTTCCCCCAAAGCTATTTCTCGTCTCTGTTTAATGCTCCCTCTGCTGTGAGGTCTTCCTTGGTCTTCCTAACCATTAGCAAAATAGCACCCTGAAGAGGGTTTGAGGGACTTGGGGGCTAATCAATGAAAAAGATGTGAGCACAAGGGGCCAATAACACACAAAAGCCTCATTTAATAGATACCCCTTTGACAAGAGTGCCTCATGAGGAAGTCCCTCACAGTCATAAACTGTCCGGTGGCTATGGTACAGGGATCACTGCTCAGAAGGGGAGGAAAGTAGGGGTAAGTGGGATCAGACCAGGGTTTTGAGTCCGGATGATGTCATTTCGCAGCAGAGGCGGGAGTTTGGGTCAGGGAGTTGTGAGGCTGACATCTGCTTGTGATCTTTATAGCCTATGCCTATAGCTATGGCTGTAAAGCTAACAGATGTTGGGCACAGTCTGTCAATGGCTGTCAGTGGCTAAAAATCTGTTTCTTTGTCTTATATTTAAAATAATTGAGTGTAATAAAAACTTGAGTTTGGTGCCAGTGGGCTTTTGAGCTAATAGATCTCATCCTGCAATGAAGAAACAAGCAGCCTAAGAGCTAATATACAGCGACTCTCTTTGGCTTATTTATATGACATACCCCCACTCCATTCAATATCAATACCCCTTCTAATATTTTTTATAGCACTTATCCCTCTGTGACATTATAATCTATATTATTTGGATTTTGTATTTATTATCTATTTTTCTTATTAGAATGTTAACTCCATGAAGATAGATAGGAACTATCTCATCTTTGTATATTGCTATTTCCTCAACACCAAGAAATTGAGTGCCTGAACAGAATGGGTGCTTGAAAGACATCTGCTAGAGAAATGAAGAGAGGAAAAGAAGAACGGAGGAAACTATACTAAGATAAAGATTAAAATAAGTTTAAAATTCCAATATAAACATGAAATTATTTTTAGGAAAAAGTGTCAAAAATTGGGATGGAGAAAGCTTTTTTTCTTAAGTATGATATCAAGGTAGAAATTATTAAGGAATTTAAAATGTTAAAATTTTCAATTTAAAAATATAATTTTTGAATTTAAAAATATAAAGCATAAAATATAAATTATAAAATAAAAATTTAAAAAATAAAATTATGAACCAATTAAATATTTACAATATAAGTAGTATTGGCACAGCTGATAGTTGATATATTCACTAAATAAGGACTTCCTACAAGTTATTAATAAAGAGAAATGTACTTTATAGAAAAATAAACAAATATGTGAATAGGAAAGGCACAAAAAGAAAATTAAGTTCACCACTATGTCTATTTTAAACATTTAATGTCATGAATTAAGTAAATGCAAAAAATAATAACAATGAGCTACCATGTCTGCCTATTAACAAAGTAGGTTTCAAGAAATTGATACTGCATCAGGCCATTTCTATTAAAATCTGAAAAAGTACCAACAAAATGTTAGAAAGTGTTTGTCTGTGGGTTATATTTTCCTTTTTGACACTTTCAAATTTTTTATCATTGCATATTACTTATGTAATAAAAAAAAAAAGTAACTGTACATAGAAAATAAATACTTGTAAATCTCTGGCTCCCAGGGTGGGTCAGTCCAGTGCCCCGGTACTGAGAACTGCCTAGGTCTGTTGCTGCTTTGACTACGCAGAGGAGGGAGTGATGTTTTTCTCTGCTTTGTATGTAGGCCAGGGGATAAGAGTAAGTTCCTCACAGACAGATCTTGAAGTCCCAGCAGAAGTTTTCCAGGTGGCCAATGGAGGCAGGGATTGTAGGGGGAATAGAATGTGCAGGAGAGGGTATAAGATGACATGGGAGAACCATAGTGTCATAATAAAAACATGTAACACTTTGGATTTCAGTTGACACTGAAAGCCTATCATATTATTGGGCTCAGGATGGAGTTCACCTCACTGGTTATGAATAAAAGAAAGAGTTTTTGATGCAACTTGCATAGTGAGGGTTAGGAAAAAGAGCACATTTCTCTAATGTCTTACCCTAGGGAGTGCTGGGACAGGCCATAGTCCGGGGGAGGGACCCAGCTTCCCCAGTTGCTCACCTTTCTTATTTATCAAGAAACACAGCAAGGTTATCAGTTGGGGGAAGGACATAGTCAGTGGCAGGAAAAGGACCACTTGAGCACGGGGCAGTATGGTGTAGAGGTCAGTTGTTTAGGAAAGCCAGTGGCCAGGTATAGCCCTGCCTCTTGACCTGAGGAAAACCCACTGTCATCACACTGGTGCATCACATCCAGGCAACTCAGTAAGAATTCCCAGGTGAGGCTATTCAGTTTATCTATAACAAAATCTTAGGGTCACTTCTGGGCTATTCTGGTGTCCATACCAGAGGTCTATGACATTTTATGGATTTTAATTTCACTGAGGCTGGACTGGGCTCACCCCTCCTTTAAGGGTAGTGTGCAGAAACATGACTAAACCAGTGGCCTGAGGTTAGCTACAAGCCCAGCAGTCACATCTCTGTTAGACGTCTTTTTGGGTATCTGTCAGTACATACACATGCACACTTATAATACGAGGCTGTTATTTTGTGAAAAGTAGCCACAAACTACTTTTTTATACTAACTGCCAATAAAGGTGACAATAAAGAGTGAAGGATTAACAGGTTCTTGGACAGAAAAGAGAAGTCGTAGATAAATGACAAAGAAGAGAAATATTAACTCGTGTATCTGTTAAAGTATGAATGATAACAAGTACAACATTTAGAAAGAGGTAAGATGATTCATAATACTTTTAATGATCACCCAATTTAAAAACTGCTCATCTGGCTAGAGATAAAATAAATGGAAGATAAAATTGCGGTTAACTTAACAGTGTTAGTAGGTGTTTGACTATACAGGAACCCACGCACAGCAAAAGTATTGTTAAGGCTTTAAACAGTATATGCTGAAAAATAGAAATTGGTTGGAAATTTTAAAAATATATTTTTTATTTGAAGAATGTGGATAATAGGCCTTTGTGAGGAGAGGGCTCCTTAATCACACACCTCTGTAAAAATGTGGTTTCTATGGGAATAATTAACATCATTCATCATTCTTGGTTAGTGTTACTGTAGAGATGTAATACAATATTGTGTGGAGATTATTTTCATGACAAAATATACTATATAATTGCTATTTAAAGTACCTTAGTCCTACATTTATAGAGTCATAGAAGTTACACATTTTTCAGTCATAGAAAGAAATCATCTGACATTCAAGAAAATGGAGTTTCACAACTGAGTTGAGATATTTCTCCTTTGGAGTATCAAATAGCAGTACTTTGGTACTGCTATAGAGCAAACTGGGAGGGCAAAGTCACAGGAGATGATATTGAGGAGATGGGAGATGGGAAGCCGACCATGAGGTTAAGTTTCAAGCCATGCCTGGGGGTTAGAGATAGAAGGATCACAACCATAGGAGCGATGAAATCAGATTGGTTCTCCTGGACACCAATTTCACTGAATGATCCCTATGGAAATGGACAGACAGACTGGTGGAGAACAGATCAATAAGAAACCAGACTAGAAGAGTCAAGGTGACAGCTTAGGAGAGTATTTTCATACTCCTAAAAAGATGATAAGGATCCCAAACCCAGTGGTCCTCAACCCTACTTGAATCACAGAGTCAGCTGGAGAGCTTTGGAAACTACAGATTCCTGCTTTAATGATTGCCCCATTCAAAAACTGCTCATCTTGTTAAAGATAAAATAAATGGATGATAAAATGGTGGTTAACTTAAGAATGTTAGTAGGTGTTTCTACAGGAACCCATGCACAACAAAAGTTGTGCATTAGGCTTTAAACAGCAGATGCTGAAAATATGTTGAGAATATCTGCGGGTGGTTTCTGGGCATTACTATATTTTTAAGTTCCCCAGGTGATTCTGATGTAAGATGAGAAACTGAGAATGCTGTTCCGAACTACACAGTGACAACTGACATGGATATACCAAAAAAACATTTAGGAGATAGACCTCCATGATGCCTGACAGATGAAACTGGAAGAATAGGAAATGTCTAACCTCACAGTTAGACATGGACAGCTTGGAGGATTGGGTGGCACTTGTTAAGACAAAAACATAGAGAACTTCTTGAATGCATTTCAAACTTTGAATACATTGTAACATGTAGTCTCTCCTAAACCTAACATGTCCTACAAATCTACAAACTTGGGGTAGCAATTAGCAAAGAAGCTTATATAATTTGAAAAATAATTCCTTGGTAGTTTCAGGAAAATTATATTCTTTCAAAAGTTAAAAGAAAACTTGACTGTAGGTGCCTGTTCTCAAGGGGAATCTAGATATTGAAACAGCAACATCTCATTATGAAGATTTTGCTCCTACCTGTGATTAGATTTATCATTTCCTTTTTTTAAGACTGAGATGGAAGAATTCACCAGAGGACACTGCTTCTCAGCAAACTGGTTTATACAGCTATGAAGTTCTTAGATTTCAGTCTTGAAAACCCATGTCCACCTGCAAATGTCTTATCTGTCATCTCCTATTGGTCTTATCTGTTTTTCTCTTGCTTGTTCTCTCATGTAGTGGTTGTATTTTTCTCTGAGAAGGTGTTTCTCTGTATTTTTCTCTGAGAAGATGTTTCTCCCAGGAAAGATCTCTCCACGAGGAACCCCAGAAGCATCAGGCTTGCATCATCCTCAACACTGGGCTTCCCAACACTAGGACACAATCACTGTGACCATGGGGTAGATGTTCTCATGGGGTCAAGAGTCCACAGCAGGCTGGGAGGCAGGGAGCCAACACCACCTAAATCATGTGGATTAGGACTGGTTCAGGAGAAGACAATTGAGATACTGTCATCATGAGAAGAAATACTAATATACGTAGGGTAAGCAAAACCAACAGATGACCAGTAAAACCTCAGTGAGTCTCTGATTTTTCATCTCCCTGAGCGTCACCATGGTTTGGTGATTCACAGGAATAATCCATGGTTTACAGGGTTCCCTCCCCAGTCTCCACTCATAGCCACGTCTGGAGGCAGAGATGGTTGTGCTTCATGGGGAGGCCCTGGAGGTTTCAGAAAAAAAAGACTACTCTGGAGATCAAAGCTAAAATCGATCCCAACTTGTTGTGCCATTCATGGCAGGTCATCTGTCTTGTTTCTTATCCCACAACTCTGTCCCTTTCCTCTTTTTCATTGATTTTGATTAATAAATGAATGTATATTTGGATCCCACACCTATGATCCCTATAAAACCCATGCCAACCTTCCTTCTTTCTTTTGAAAAATAAACTGATCAATTATTAGAACTTAATAGCAGGAAATGGTGAAAAAGTTGGCTTAAAACTCAATATCCAGAAAACTAAGATCATGGCATCTGGTCCCATCACTTCATGGCAAATAGATGGGGAAAAGATGGAAACAGTGACACACTTTATTTTCTTGGGCTCCAAAATCACTGAAGATGGTAACTTCAGCCATAAAATTAAAAGACACTTGCTCCTTGGAAGAAAGCCTAGACAGCATATTAAAAAGCAGAGACATTACTTTGCTGACAAAGGTCTGTCTAGTCAAAGCTATGGTTTTTCCCATTGTCATGTATGGATGTGAGAGTTGGACTATAAGGAAAGTTGAGCACCGAAGAATTGATGCTTTTGAATTGTGGTGTTGGAGAAGACTCTTGAAAGTCCCTTGGACTGCGAGGAGATCCAACCAGTCCATCCTAAGGGAGATCAGTCCTGAATACTCATTGGAAGGACTGATGCTGAAGCTGAAGATTCAATATTTTGGCCACCTGACGTGAAGAATTGACTCATTTGAAAAGACCCTGATGGTGGGAAAGATTGAAGGCAGGAGGAGAAAGGGATGACAGAGGATGAGATGGTTGGATGGCATCACCAACTCAATGGACATAAGTTTGTGCAAAATCTGGGAGCTGGTGAAAGACAGGCAAGCATGGCCTGCTGCAGTCCATGGGGCTGCAAAGAGTCGGATGTAACTGAATGACTGTACTGAACAGAACTGAATAGCAGGAAAAGTGAAAGCTCTCAGCTCCAGATCCAGAGAAAAGGGCATGGGTCTTGTGAAAAGTGGTGCTTAATGAGTTAATTTCCAAAAGCCCAAAACAGAGCTCTAAAAATGTTCATTTATTTGAAATAGTGGTTAAGGTTTTCATAATCTACCCTGAGGGAGTCATATAAAACTGCTGATAAAGCTTTTTGCAAAGAAATTTTGCAGAGCTATTTATAAAATAGAAAATTGTAAACAAATTAAATGTCCAATGCTGAAAGAACAGTTAAATAACATATGTTACATTTCCTCAAAGAATATAATGTACCATTAAAATAATTTTAGTGATATGTTTTTAATAACAATGAAAAATCTTCTAAGTAAACGAAAAGCAATATAAAAAATTATATAGCTAAATAAATTCCAGCTATATAAAAAATTAAAGACTTACATAGAAAAATGAACATAAATAACTGTTGATTTTGGTGATGATAGAAAGTATGATCCTCCTTCTCTCCCAACTTTCTACTTTTCTTTATTTTCTATATTTTTGGTAAGCATAACCGATGTTCATCTCTCAATCATCTCAATTGACCTCTCAGCAAAATTTGACATAGTTAATCACTCCCTCCTCCCAAAAAAAAACTTTCCAAACTTGCCTTTTAAAACACCATACTCTCCTGGTTTACCACCCACCCCTTGGTCTATCTTTCCTTGTCTCTTTTCCTCGTTCCTCATCTTTGATCTGATCTTTTAGTGTTGGGTGTCCCAGAAGTTGGTCTACAGAACTTCACTCTTCTCTATCCACACCCACTTCCCTAATGACTTCACACAGAGGCATAACTGTATATATTATCCATGTGTGAACAACTCTCCCAATTATGTCTCCACACTAGACCTTGCTCCTGACCTCTAAACCTGAATATGCAACTCTACTATACATCACTGCAAAAAGATATCTCAAACAATTCATGTCCAAAACTAAATCCCTAAACCTTTTCCATTTGGATACTTTCCCATCTGCATCAGTTAGGATTTGGTCTGGAAATCAGTTACTCTAATTATTATATGAATCAAGGGACTGAAGGGGCTTTCCCTGTGGCTTAGCAGTAAAGAATCTGCCTGCCAAACAGGAGATTCAGGAGACGCTGGTTTGATCCCCGGCTTGAGAAGATGCCCTGGAGGAGGAAATGGCAACCCACTCCAGTATTCTTGCCTGGAAAATTCCATGGACAGAGGATCTCAGTGGACTACAGTCCATGGGGTTGCAAAAGAGTCAGACACAACTGAGTGACAACAACAGGGTACTGAGTAGATAAACTGGTGCTTTCCTAAGTGTGAGCAGAGTTTGAAAAGGGAAGATCAAGAAGACCGAAGCCAGAATATCAAAGAAATATCCCCAGAGTTTGCGGTTCTTAAATGTTCTTTGGGGAACTACAGCTTTTCTCAAGATCTGTGGCAAAGCTCTCAACTGCCTCAACTGCAGCAGCAAAGCCAGAGAAGGCGATGGTACCCCACTCCAGTCCTCTTGCCTTGAAAATCCCATGGACAGAGGAGCCTGGTAGGCTGCAGTCCATGGGGTCGCGAAGAGTCAGACACGACTGAGCAACTTCACTTTCACTTTTCACTTTCATGCACTGGAGAAGGAAATGGCAACCCACTCCAGTGTTCTTGCCTGGAGAATCCCAGGGACGGGGGAGCCTGGTGGGCTGCCGTCTATGGGGTCGCACAGCGTCGGACACGACTGAAGCGACTTAGCAGCAAAGCAGGCTCTTTAGCAATAAGCCCTGTGATTGCTCATAAATCTGCCTTCTATGGCTACTGACAGTAATGGCCTCTCTTCACTTTTCCTTTAAAATTTCTCATTGAAAAACTCTAACCTGGAACCACATGGAGAGGGAGAATCTAGAAAATGTGGTTCCTAGATTCTTCTCTTCCATGGAGAGGAATCCGCTAGAAGTAGACAGACAGGTCAAAACACACAATCACAGCACTTTGAGAATGAGGTTTGTGTTACTCCCTGTGGCACTAGCAACCTGCACCAGGCATGCAGTATCTCTGTGCCCCCTGTTGGCCTGGGGGTGGAGGATGGCAAGTGGGCAATTAAAAATTTCGTAGCACTCTCTTACCACAATGCCCTGACTTTCTTCACTAGGCTTTCTCCTGGTTGTTGTAAGTTGTTGACTGTACCCCAGAGTTCTGTGCAGGTTGATCCTGACAGTTTTCACTAGTGCATTAGCTGCTAGAATGATGGAGCACTGGAGTTCCCCACTCGGTCATTTTCAACAATGTCACCCCTAGCTTTTTTAAGTTCTTCAGTTAGATACTTAGATCATTTGTCTTCACGTTTTCTTCTTTTCTATTATAGGCATTTAGGCACTATAAGTATTTGTCAAATATGCTTTAATCTCATCTCACAAGTTCTGATAGATATTATTTTCATTTCTATCTCATTCAGTTCAGTTGCTCAGTCACGTCTGACTCTTTGCAACCCCATGAACCGCAGCAAAGCCAGGCCTCCCTGTCCATCACCAACTCCTGGAGTCCACCCAAACCCATGTTCATTGAGTCCGTGATGCCATCCAACCATCTCATCCTCTGTCATTCCCTTCTCCTTCTGCCCTCAATCTTTCCCAGCATCAGGGTCTTTTCAAATGAGTCAGCTCTTCACATCAGGTGGCCAAAGTATTGGAGTTTCAGCTTCAACATCAGTCCTTCCAATGAATATTCAGGACTGATTTCCTTTAGGATGGACTGGTTGGATCTCCTTGCAGTCCAAGAGACTCTCAAGAGTCTTCTCCAACACCACAGTTCAAAAGCATCAATTCTTCGGCGCTCAGCTTTCTTTATAGTCCAATTCTCACATCCATACATGACCACTGGGAAAACCATAGCCTTGACTAGACAGACCTTTGTTGACAAAGTAATGTCTCTGCTTTTCAATATGCTGTCCAGGCTGATCATAACTTTCCTTTCAAGGAGTAAGTATCTTTTAATTTCATGGCTGCGGTCACCATCTGCAGTGATTTTGGAGCCCCCCAAAATAAAGTCAGCCACTGTTTCCACTGTTTCCCCATCTATTTGCCATGAAGTGATGGGACCAGATGCCATGATCTTAGTTTTCTGAATGTTGAGCTTTAAGCAAACTTTTTCACTCTCCTCTTTCACTTTCATCAAGAGGCTCTTTAGTTCTTCTTCACTTTCTGCCATAAACGGTAGTGCCATCTGCATATCTGAAGTTATTGATATTTCTCCCGGCAATCTTGATTCCAGCTTGTGCTGCCTCCAGCCCAGTGTTTCTCTATCTCATTATGATTAACTAATCTATAATTTCTATTTGATTTCTTTCTCAACAATTTTGACAAATTGTTATTTAGAACTTTAATTTTCAAAAGTACTGGACTTGTCTTTGTGATTATTTCCTAGCTTAATATCTTCTGTCTTTTAAACTTTTTGAAATTGGATGCAACCTGACATATGGTTTAATGCACAACATTTTTATAATGTGCCATATGCCTTTAAAAATAGTGTTCTCCAGATTTGAGAAGTATTATTCATTATTTACATCAGGTCAAGGTTGTTTCCTGTGTGATTCAAATTTCCTCTATCCTTGGTGATTTTTTAAATCTACTTGATGTATAAATAATTAAAATAAGTTGCTAAAATCTGCAGTTATGGTGGTGAATTTGTCTGTCTCTCCCTGTAGTTTTATTAAATTTTTACCTTATTTATTCTAACAGGTTTAGAATTGATACATCTTCCTGGTGAATTGAACTTTTTCAACCACTATTCAGTGACTCTCATTGTCTCTAGTAATGTTTTTAAGGATTTTGTCTTATACTGGTTTAGGTATAGCATCTTTCTTTTAGTTAGCATTTGTCTATATCATTTTTTGATTTTAATAGCGTGTGGTTTTTATGTTTCAGATGCTTCCTCCTTCTGCCTTCCTGAGAACAAGTACTCATATGTCTAGTCCTATGTCCAGTTTGACCACCTGCTCCCAAGGGGAGAGGGGACACCTCGGGATAAGAGGAACAGGGAAATCAGAGGATATGGGAAGAAGCTCTGATCTTTCATCTGGCATCAAAGTGAATTAAATTGCCAGGCCTTCTGCCTAGTGTTGGCCTTGGACTCAGATAAATTATCCCTACGAGTTCTTTGTGTTTGAAACTCTAGGTGTCCCATGAAGAAGCCCTGATCCCCAGGTGGTGTGTTCATGATAAACATTCCATTGGTTTGTCATTCAAAACAACAATCATTATCTCTGTGAAACCATTTCCTCTTCCAAAAGCTGTGACATTGTCTGAAAATAATATGAGATATTTAAAACTGGGACTTTCTCGGGTTTGCTATACCTGGGACTGACATCCTTCATTAATTATATAAAGCTCCTATGCACTATCTTTTTGAACAATGCCTCTTTTCCATTTTCTTTATCATCTCCTCCTGGAACTCCAATGAGATTTTTATTAGACATTCTCATTCTATTCACTGTATCTCTTAAATTTGATTTCCTTCTTTGTCTCTATCTATTGCCTTCAATGTGATTTCTTCAGATCTCTCTTTAAGCTTACAGATTCTCTTTTCATCTGTTTCCAATCTTCTACTTATCATGTTTATTAAGACACTAATTTTAATTCTTACATAACTTTATGTCATTTCTAAAAGTTTTATTTTGTTCTTCTTTTAATATACCTGGTCAATTAGAGAGTCACTTTTTTAATATCATCAAATTTATAATCCCCTACTTTATTTCTTTTAATACACTTTTAGATGCTACATAATATTGTTTTTCTGATGTTTTCAATACATGAAATCTCTGAACACTTGGTTTCTGAGTGTACACAGATGTTCATGTTTGCACAGTGGAGCTTTTCAAAGGTCATAGTACACTCATGAGAGATGAAAGGAAAAAAGGCAAAGTCTTAGTATTATTGTGAAAATAATTTTGACCTGATAGATTGAGGGTCTCAGGGACACTTAGCGGTCCTCAGATCACTTGAAAATCACCTCCCCACAGCATCCATTAATTTAAATGAATTTCTTCTCTCCTATGCATGGAGAATACCCTTGGGAATTGCCCTGGGCACTTTTAGGAAGGTGTCAACACTGGGAACATTGAGAAAATGAAAGCACCGGTCATTTTCTCTGGAACTTGGTAGAGAAAGACTGCAAGTTATTGAAAATTGTACCTAATGTAACTATATAATGTTTTTGCTTCTTAATCATTGTGTTCTTTCCACCTCCTCTTCAGAATTTCTATCACTACATAATCTTCCACTTAGAAGTTTTTACTGCTACAATGAAGGTTTATTAAAGGAACATGAAAACAAAATAGTCTACTTCTTGACTTTGAGTTTCAAATGATTTAGGAGGAAAAATGAAATGCCTGGTTATGTGGGTTTAACAATGGGAAAGGATGAGAAAAGCATGTGCAAGAGACAGGAGCTTCAACATCAGGGCCTTGCTGGGAAGCAGACCCTGAGCCCTGAGCCACCAAAGGACAAATGTTGAGGAGGATATGTGAGGGGAGATAACAAGTTGGAGAAATTCAAGAGCAAGAAGATATGTGACTCACTCTACCCACTTTCTCAAGAGACAGTCCAGGGAATGAGTGAGGCCCTGCATTCCACCTCCGTGCAGCGCTGACAGTGAGAAGAAATGCGTATGTGGATACCCAGGCAGAGAGCTTGAAACAACCTTATATGGTCTCTGCACCTGAAGTCTGCTGTGAGGACAGAGAACACATTCTGAGGAGCCCAGAGCAGAGACAGTGTCTTAAAGAAGTCCTGCAGTTGGAAAAAAGGGGGGGACCACTTTAATCTACTGACAACCAAATGCAAGATGCGGTTGGGGACATCAATTCAGTAGATGTCAGTGAGGATAAGGAATGATGCCAAGGACCAGACACAACACACACACACAACTTGATACTGAATAAGCTTTCGAGAACTTTAAAAGGACTACAGAGACAACAGAAGGGTAAACACTTAATTGACTGCAATTAAACTTTGACATCCAGTAGAGTAAGAGTTCAGAGATGAAATTAATTTCAGTTTTAGAAGATGAAGAATGCTATCTTTCTTGTACAACTACAATCAGAAGTGTAATGAATGCTCAGATTCCAGGACCCCTTAGCTGGGTGACAGCTGGGAGGAGATGAAGAGGGGATAGAGAGTAGGGATCTGGGTACCCCTGCCTCGCAGTTTGCTTTCCACGGGGACTGCACCACAAATGAAGCTCATCGTGGCTCCAGGAATGCTTACTGCCTGGTTCTGCTCAGCAAGGCTCTCAGTCAGAAAATATAATTCATGTACACAGAGCTCCTGCCAGCTCATAGAGAAAGGGCCTCTAATTCAGAGAAAAAGGAGTTGGGCCTCTGCCAGTCGTATACATTTTATGCTTCATATGGGCATCAGTCAGACCCTGATTTCAGGCTGACAAACCAGGAAAAATAAAACTGTCAGAATGCAGGCAGGCTCTTGACGGGGACTGTTAGCTTGGTAATGGAAGGGAATGTTATTGCTCTAGGCATTTGCATAATATCTATTGATCAAGCCTCCTCAACGCTACTATTCTTCCTGTGAGGTCTGGCAGTGCGGGTGGATGGTTTAGGCTCACATCACAGCCTCTGCACACTCAGGGTGGACCACAGTCCCCGACATGGCTTAAGAATGGGGCAGAGAGTCCCCAGTGTCCAAACCGGAGGCATCCTCCATCAATATGAGACACAAAGTCGATGTAGTCGGGTTTTACTCATAGCTCTGGCGACAACCGTGTTGTGTGACCTTGGGCAAGCTGCCAGTCTGTTCTGTTCCTCTCTGCATTCCACACTGCCTGGAATCCCTCCATTAGAGATCCCTCCTGGGCCAAGGTTAGAAGCCCCTATTAAAATGAAAATGCTGTTGAGAGAATTAAATGCCCTTAGCCATTCAGTTCAGTTCACTCATGTCCGACTCTCTAGGACCCATGGCCTGCAACACATCAGGCTTCCCTGTCCATCACCAACTCCCAGAGCTTGCTCAAACTCATGTCGATTGAGTCGGTGATGCCATCCAACCATCTCATTCTCTGTCATCCCCTTCTCCTCCCGCCTTCAATCTTTCCCACCATCAGGGTCTTTTCCAATGAGTCAGCTCTTCACATCAGGTGGCCAAAGTATTGGAGTTTCAGCTTCAGCATCAATCCTTCCAATGAATATTCAGGACTGATTTCCTTTAGGATTGACTGGTTTGATCTCCTTGCAGTCCAAGGGACACTCAAGAGTCTTCTCCAGCACCCCAGTTCAAAAGCACCAATTCCTTGGCACTCACTTTTCTTTATGGTCCAACTCTCACATCCATACATGAGTACTGGAAAACCAGAGCTTTGACTAGACGGACTTTGCCGGCAAAGCTATGTCTCTGCTTTTTAATATGCTGTCTAGGTTGGTCATAGCTTTTCTTCCAAGGAGTAAGCATCTTTTAATTTTATGGCTGCAGTCACCATCTGTAGTGATTTTGCAACTCAGGAAAATAAAGTTTCTTTAGCCACTTTAGCCATTAGCTCCCAAGAATTAGTTTGTCAGATTTATTTGTTTACAGCTGAGAGCTTTCAGTTTTGGTGGACTGACATGAGGCAGGAGCAGGTGGGAGAAGGCCCAGTGGACTGTTGAGAATCTCCTGCCTGGGATTCAGGTGGGTGACATAGGGAAGGATCCTGGTGAGTCATTATAGGCTCAGAGATGCAAGTACATCCATCTCCTCACGGTGCCTGAATCCCTGACTAGGGGACTGAGGATCTGGAGTAGTCCCCTCCTCCTAAGCAAGCTACTTGGAAGATCCAAGGTAATATTGAGAAAAGACCCTGAGCCCAGCCCTATACAAGCCTGAGGCCTAGTGCTCCTCCCAGGTGGCAATCCTTAAGAGAAGGTGTAATAGGCACACACTGAAGTCAAGCATGTGACCTTGAATCTCCTCTTCTTCCAGATAAATAATACCCTATTCCCTCTCTGCAACCTGTACAACCCCAACAAAACTGAGCCCCCCTGAAGCCACTCTCCGCCTGATGTTTCTGAAGAAACCTCCAACTTCGGTCTAAAAGAAACCTCTCAGAGGCAATGGTATTTATCTTTGGTGGTAAATCACATGAAACACGGCAAAGTATCTTAAATTTCCTCTGGGTCCATTCATTTACTTCCAAAGTCTCCATCAGCTGCTCAGAATCACTTCTTTCTCTGCCTCCTAGGCACTCTCTTCTCCAAGATTTCTTCCTAAACATTCCAAGGAAAGAGGAAGGAGAAGGAAGGAAGGAAAACTCACATTATTGAGAGCCTACTAGTTCCAAACACTTTGACATTTAATCTTGACAAAGTATACTTACTTCAATTTTGTAAGATGTCTGAGTAAGTTGCCCAAGGTCACATAGCAATTAAGTGGCAAACGATGGATTCAAATAATGCCTGTGTCAAAGGCCAGGCCCAATTACACTCAAAATAATTCCTATCCTCCTGAGAACCTGAGAGCCAAGCCCCAGGGATCCCAGGGTGGGCATTGAATAGGGCAGAAAGTAAGGAGGATATCAGCTGATCATCACAGTTTGGCCATGATTATAATAAGTGCTCCAATTAAAGTTCAATTTTATTACTTTAGAAGGTTTCTTTCATATTCCAAATCTGATGAGAAGTTCACATTCTAAAAATGGAGATCTGTTGAATATTTAAAATTCAGGTCTTCAGTTAAATCTTTTAAGAAGACTCTTCCTGTGTTTGCCCTTACTCTGGTGTCTATCTAATTTTAGTATTCAGAATTTTACTAGGTATTTGAAAGAGTGGGGCATAGAGAAGCCTAAGTTATGAGTCTTATCCAGGAGTCTCTCATAGTCTGGGAGGAAAGACTAGTAAATTAAATGACATAGACTTATTAAATGGTGAATGACAGTATGTGCTTCATAGTTCCACACCTTCACAGGTGCTCCTCCTGCTACCTGAGTGCCCTTCTCCCTCTTGGGTCTGTCTAGCAAAGCCTGGCTCATTCTTCAATGTGCAAAACTCAAGGGATACCTCTGTGAAGAATGCCTTGTCCTCCTGGTTCCCACTTTACCAGATTTGATCAATTACCACGTCTTTTATACAGATACCATGCAATACTGTCTGCTGTTTTACATGTCTCCTCTTGACACTGGAATGTGAGGAAGTTGAGGACAGAAATAGTGTTTTCTTTCTTGAATTCCCAGCATATGGCATGGTGTCTGAAGCCTAGCAGACAGAAATCAACAATTATAGACTGATGATCATTTAAATAAGTACTAAATGAAGTTATACAAATTGAGGACCTCCAGGGGAACATGGTGGGAACTTGATGGAGGGCGGTGGAGTTTGCATTGTGTCTTAGAGGATAAGTAATATCTGGAGTTGTTGACGCTGCAAATAGTGTAAGAGAAAGTTATCAGCTAGAAGGATAAAACAGAATAAAAGAATATCTTCCCAGATGTTTCATGGTAGTTCTGCTTTCACATATCCCACCCTGTTGTTACATGTTGTCAGCTTCAGAATGAGGAATATTGTTCCACAGAGAAGAATGGGTGTTATTCTAAACCACATATCGAGTTGAATGTTCATCATGAACAGAAGACCTGAGGAGCAGAACTGCCCAACAGGACACCTAGAGTTTTAAACACAAAGACATAGGATGACCTTATATGGGGCCCAATCCAACACCAAGAAGAAGGTCCAGACATCTTGAAGCCCCTAAATTCTCTTTGACTGTTGTCCACAAACATTTGCAGAAACCTTGTCAGCTCCAAGAGGGTCACCCAGCAACAGGACCCTTTCTCATCTCCTCTTTTCTACCTGACCTCCTGAGATCTACTGTCCTCTTTGCAGCAGATGGCTGACTCATCAAAAGCCCATCTCCATCAAAACTTGCTCTCAGACGGAGGGTTTTCAGGGCAGCGAAGGATGCTATAATGATAGATACATGTTATTATACTTCTGTCCATCCTCCAGGATGTACAACACCAGGAGTGAACCCTAATGTAAACTACAAACTTTGGATGATTATAATGTATCACTGTAGTTCATACATGCGTGATTGCTTGCTCAGTAGCTTCAGTCATGTCTGACTCTTGGCAACCCTAGGGACTGTAGCCCGCCAGGCTCCTCTGTCCATGGGAATTCTCCAGGCAAGAATACTGGAGTGGCTTGTCATGCTCTCCTTCAGGAAACCTTCACAAACCAGTGATCAAACCAAAGTCTCATGGATTCTTTACCCAGAGAGCCACCTGGGAAATCGCACAGTAGTTCATCTCTCATAACAAATGCAACCCTCTTGTGCAGGGTGGGTAGTGAGGGAGGCTGTGGGGGCAGGGAGTATACGAGAGCTCTGTACTTTTATTTGATTTTTCTGTAACCCTAAAACTGCCCTAAAAAATAAGGTCCTCATAAAATAAGACAAAAACTTGCTTTCAAGAAAGAATAACAATAATAATGCACACCTTATATACAGGTAGACATGTTATTATATACTCAGTGACTGTATATTCTCTTTGATGGTAACAGTGGCTGCTTCTGAGGAGGGGACTAAGTGACTAGGAGTCAAAAATAAGAGAAAATTGTCTTTTTATTTTTAGATTTTATTATTTTTATTGAAATATGAAATCTAATCCCATGAAGTATCTGTAAGTATCTGTTGATGTGTTTCCACAAACTGAACACACCTGAGTAACCAGCAGCACCCAAATCAAGAAACACAGCATTATTAGCTGCCCGCTAAGCCTCTTTCCTCATTTCCCATCACCACCCGACACCTCCACTCAGGGTAATTCCCTGAGGTAAAGGTCAGATTTCACCTGATTCTGTACCTTATCTAGATGGAATCTAGATGTCTGCTTTTCTGTCTGGCTTCTTTTGCTTAGCATTTGTTCAAGAGATTCATCATCATTATAGCCTGTAGTTACAGACCATTCACTCTATTGAATGGCATTTCATTGTATAAATATACCACAATCGATTTCTCTGTTTTACTGGTGATGGGCATTTAGGTAATTTCCAGTTTAGAGCTATTATGACTATTACTGCCTTGAACATTTCAGACACATTGTTTTGTGTGACAGTTATTTTTTATTATTTATGTTACTTGAATTTTGTATTATATGCTTGCATTGCTTATAAAGAACACAGAAACCATATTTTAAAAGCACCTTCTAGGGAATTTTAATTTGGATCAGAGATTTCACTCCTTCCCTGCCAATAAGTAAGCAGAAAAATTAGTAACAATAGCTAATATTTAATGGGACTTCCCTCATAGCTCAGTTGGTAAAGAATCTGCCTGCAATGCAGGAGCCCCGGTTCGATTCCTGGGTCAGGAATATCTGCAGGAGAAGGGATAGGCTAACCACTCCAGTATTCTTGGGCTTCCCTTGTGGCTCAGTTGGTAAAGAATCTGCCTTCAATGCAGGAGACCTGGGTTCAATCCCTGGCTTGGGAAGATCCCCTGGAGAAGGGAAAGACACTCCAGTATTCTGGCTTGATGCTTACTGAATCAACTGTTTGCAAAACAAACAGAAAACCTTTTTATTTTCTCATTTATTCCTCCACATCACCTGAGCTATAGATACTCTTGTTACTCTCATGTTTGACCTACAGAAACTGAAACTGGGGAGTTTAAATAATTTGCCCAGAGTCATAGTTAGCAAATAGAGTTCAAACACAGTTCAAACACAGGTCCCTGACTCTAAAGCTTGTGCTTTGACCTCTGATGCACAGTCTCCATTAGACAGGGCTGGGCATCCAGGGAGCCAGTCAGAGTGGAGAAGGAGGAGCTCAAATACAGCAGATCCAAACGCCCGCCAGCCCAGCCCTACAGCATGCTTTGCTCTTTGCCCCCTTTACGTCCTAATAAATCAAATCATTTTGAACATGAAAGAGAGAGAGATTGGGTTTTTGCTAAGATGAAAGAAAGGAATCTGGCTCCACCTGGTATCTTCAAAGCTCTCCAATGTAAGCTAGCAGAAAACACTTCAGTGCAATGAAGTGGCAATTTAATAATTTCCCAAGAATACAGGAAGATTTGGCAAAGTCACAAGCAATCTGGATCCACCAGCACTTGGACATAATGGAAAGAGCAGGAGTCTTAAGCTTTAGAGCAGAGGTAAGCCAGCTTTTTCTATTAAGAGCCAGATAATAAACATTTTAGGTTTTGAGGGCCATATTATCTCTGTCACAACCACAACAACCACCCGTTGTTGCACGAAAGTAGGCATGGAAAATATGTAACTGAATGGGAGTGGTTGTGTGCCAACAGAACTTTACCTATGGATGCTGAAATTTGAATTTCACATTATTTTCATGTGCCACAAAAATATTTTTCTTCTCTTGATTTTTTCAAAAATTAAAACACATTTTTAAATATTCTTAGTCTGAGATAGGTCTTTATATTTTTATTATTTTTATTAGAGAATCCTTGTATGAAATTACTGAGTAAAGAAAAATGTTTTCAAAAGTCTTGAAGATAAAGAAGATTCTTAGTTTGACAACTGTACAAAATTAAGTGGTGGATTCTGGAGATCTGGGTTGAATTCTGGCTCCATCATTTATTATTTACATGGCTTTAGAAATATTACTTGAATTCTCCCAGCTTCCTTTCTCTCTTGGAGAAATGCAGAGGGGGCTCCACGCATGCAGATCCTCTTTCGTGGCTGGCACTAAGTCTGTGCTTTGCTGAAGTTAACCCTCATAATGACCACAAGAAGCAGAAATTATACTATTGCCTCTTTTTGAACAGTTATAGTGTTGGGAAGAGATTATGTACATAATTTTGCCTGACTTGGCCTTCCTTGTTTATTGAGGTCAAAGCTTATTATATGCAGAAGTTTCTATATTGGTTCAATGATAGTTTTCTTGCTTCTTCTAAGATTCTGTACTTTTTTTTTTTTTTTTTTTTAGTATCTGTTGTTGTACTGCACATTAGAGTGAATCACTTCATCTAATTATTCTATTCAGTTAGGAGTATATAAAAGTCCAATTTATACTCTCCAACTATCACTGAAGCAAAGTTGAATGCACATTCTGAATGAATGATCACTATTTCTATTTATGTGCAGTGGAGGGTCTGGCTCAGATACATTCATATAAAATACTGCATTAAATAAGAGAATGTCTGTGAATTGCCTAGTACAATGCCTGGCACAAGGGTAGTCTGCCAGTATTTGTTCCCAACTTGCTTAAAGACAAGGATCAGACTCAGAGAGCTTTTTCTTGGGAAAAGTGTCACCTGGAAATATGAAGCCAAGATGACACTTTACTTCCATACTCACCTCATACTCTTCCCAGTCCCAGGCCTGGAAACAACCATCTTCAAGGAGCCATGGAGACCAGGATATATTTGAGTGAAAGGGCTATAGGAACTGGGACTGTTCTAAGCACATCAGTTTATTTTCTCAGTCTAAGCCTCAACATCCTTTCATATTTCAGTGATTCTCAAATGGAAGCAGTTTAGGGGCATTTGGAAATGGTGGGGCATCTGGAGTCATCAGAGAGTCCAGGGATGTGAAATTTCCTATAATGCACAGAACAGTCTAGACTGATAAAGAATGGCCCCACGAACAGCATCCCTGCTAACAAATAGCTATCCAATCCCTGAATCAGTCATCACAGCTTGTCTTCCTTGAGTTCTGTTTCCTCAAGCATTGGCTCGGTTATCAGGCACTCAGTTAACTTAATCACCACCCTTTCCTCAGTAGGTGCCAAATGTATTGAATTAACTGCCATGCCTTATGGCAGATAAAACAGCCAGCCTTGACTGTTGATCTGATTTAAACAGAGCCTCAACCTCTTACTTACTAGCTCTTTTCAGAAAACTATCTTCCAGCAAATTGGTTATGAACTCAGAACTTATGGTGAAGTCCCATTCATTTCTAGTCTATGCAGTGGTCCATCTAGTCATTCAGCCCTGTTTGTTGCATCAACACCAATTAGAGGTACCCAGGGCTAACACCATGCATTTTACCAAGTACTTTACAAGCTATTTAACCTTCACAATATCCCTATAAATCATGCACTCTTATTATCATTTTTTACAAAGAATCTGTACTCAGCATGGTTAGTAACATACCCAAGATGGTGCAGCTACATTATGTGGCAGAACCAAAATTCCAAACCCCTGCAGTCAGGCCCCAGGACCCCTGCATGCACTGCCTGTAACATGTAAGACATACCCAATAAAATATAAAATACAAAATAAAATACAAGAGCCATGGAAAATGTTAAACTACAGGGACAAAAAAATCAAAAACAAATTTAAGTTTTGAGGTACTACAAAGTTATTGTAGCTGACTATATTTCACTCTGTGTTTCCTAGTAGCCAAAACTAAGGGCAAAACTCCTCAGATGTGATTCCTTTCAGCCTTGAGAGAAATGCATCTCAAGAAGTTTCTGGATCATGCACATTCATCCTGTGGAGCCTTGCATGCAGGACTTTGAAAAGACTTCAATAAAACATTCCCTACAATGTCCTTGTGTGCGTGTGTGCATGCACAGTCGCTTCAGTCGTTTCTGACTCTTCACAACTCTATGGACTGTAACCTGTAACAGGTAACCTGTAACCAGACAGGCTCCTCTGTCCATGAGATTGTCCAGGCCAAAATACTGGGGTGAGTTGTCATGCCCTCCTTCAAGGGATCTTCCTGACCCAGGGATCAAACCCACATCTCCTGAGTTCCCTGAATTGCAAGCAGATTCTTTACTGCTGAGCCATTGGGGAAGTCCAAAAACATCCTTACAGTAAGTGATTCTCACAGACCTTCAATAGGAGACGAGAGCATGAAGACTGTCCCAGGACAGAGAGAATGAAAAGTGTCCAGTGAATTGAGAAGACATCTTGAGACCAAAAAAACGAGGCAGGTAGCTTCATATACTCAATGAATCAGTTTATTACAGGGTCACTTACTCACAGGGTTGGATTAGGTTGGGGGCAGACAATGATCTGGAAGCATTCACAGCTGCACCCCACACCGGCAAGGGGCCACTGGGACAATTTAACTCCCATACCCAGTTAACCTAGGGTATGGGAGTAGGTGCTAGGAAACAGGAAGTATGCTCCTAACTTAAGATTTATGAATGGGTAACTTATCTCATGGGTGTCAGGAACATATCAGTGAAGGTTTTCATTGTTTGGGGATTAAGAGCATAGAGGCTACCTGGTCCTCTATGATTACTTGTTGTTGTTTGGTAGCTCAGTGATATCTGACTCTTTGAGACCCCATGGACTATAGCATGCCAGGCTTCCCTGTCCTTCACCATCTCCTGGAACTTGCTCAAACTCATGTCCATTGAGTCAGTGATGCCATCCAACCATCTCATCCTCTGCTGTTCACTTCTCCTCCTGCCTTCAATCTTTCCCAGCATCAAGGTCTTTTCTAATGAGTCAGCTCTTTGCATCAGATGGCCAGACTATTGGATCTTCAGCTTCAGCATCAGTCCTTCCAATGAATATTCAGGACTGATTTCCTTTATGATGGACTAGTTGGATCTCCTTGCAGTTCAAGGAACTCTCAAGAGTCTTCTCCAATACCACAGTTCAAAAGCATCAATTTTTCAGTGCTTAGCCTTTTTGATAGTCTACTTTCACATCCGTACATGACTACTGAAAAACCATAACTTTGACTATACGGTCCTTTGTTGGCTAAGTAATGTTTCTGCTTTTTTTAATATGCTGTCCAGGTTTGTCATAGCTTTTCTTCCAAGGAGCATCTTTTAATTTCACGGCTGCAGTCACTGTCTGCAGTGATTCTGGATCCCAAGAAAATAAAGTCTGTCATTGTTTACATTGTTTCCATATCTATTTGCCATGAAGTGATGAGACCGGCAAGAATACACAGAAGAACTGTACAAAAAAGATCTTCACAACCCAGATAATCACGATGCTGTGATCACTCACCTAGAGCCAGACATCCTGGAATGTGAAGTCAAGGAGGCCTTAGGAAGCGTCACTACGAACAAAGCTAGTGGAGGTGATGGAATTCCAGATGAGCTATTTCAAATCCTAAAAGATGATGCTGTGGAAGTGCTGCACTCAATATATCAGCAAATTTGGAAAACTCAGCAGTGGCCACAGGACTGGAAAAGGTCAGTTTTCATTCCAATCCCAAAGAAAGGCAATGCCAAAGAATGCTCAAAGTACCGCACAATTGCACTCATCTCACATGCTAGTAAAGTAATGCTCAAAATTCTCCAAGCCAGCCTTCAGCAATATGTGAACCAGAACTTCCAGATGTTCAAGCTGGTTGTAAAAAAGGCAGAGGAACCAGAGATCAAATTGCCAACATCCGCTGGATCATGGGAAAAGCAAGAGAGTTCCAGAAAAACATCTATTTCTGCTTTATTGGCTATGACAAAGCCTTTGACTGTGTCGATCACAATAAACTTTGGAAAATTCTGAAAGAGATGGGAATACCAGATCACCTGACCTGCCTCCTGAGAAACCTGTATGCAGTTAGAACTGGACATGGAACAACAGACTGGTTCCAAACAGGAAAGGGAGTATGTCAAGGCTGTATATTGTCACCCTGCTTATTTAACTTATATGCAGAGTACATCATGAGAAATGCTAGGCTGGAAGAAGCACAAGCTGGAATCAAGATTGCCAGGAGAAATATATATAACCTCATATATGCAGATGACACCACCCTTATGGCAGAAAGGGAAGAAGAACTAAAAAGCCTCTTGATGAAAGTAAAAGAGGAGAGGGAAAAAGTTCGCTTAAAGCTCAACATTCAGAAAACTAAGATCAGGTCATCTGGTCCCATCACTTCATGGCAAATAGATGGGGAAACAGTGGAAACAATGGCTGACTTTATTTTGGGGGGCTCCAAAATCACTGTGGATGGTGATTGCAGCCATGAAATTAAAAGACGTTTACTCCTTGGAAGGAAAGTTATGACCAACCTGGACAGCATATTAAAAAGCACAGACATTACTTTGTCAACAAAGGTCCATCTAATCAAGGCTATGGTTTTCCCAGTGGTCATGTATGGATGTGAGAATTGGACTATAAAGAAAGCTGAGGGCTGAAGAATTGATGCTTTTGAACTGTGATGCTGGAGAAGACTCTTGAGAGTCCCTTAGACTTCGAGGCGATCCAACCAGTCCATCCTAAAGAAAATTAGTCCTGGGTGTTCACTGGAAGGACTGATGTTGAAGCTGAAACGCCAATACTTTGGCCACCTGATGCGAAGAGCTGACTCATTTGAAAAGACCCTGATGCTGGGAAAGATTGAAGGCAGGAGGATAAGGGGACAACAGAGGATGAGATGGTTGGATGGCATCACCAACTCAATGGACATGCGTTTGGGTGGACTTCAGGAGTTGGTGATGGACAGGGAGGCCTGGCGTGCTGTGATTCATGGGGTTGCAAAAAGTTGGACACAACTGAGTGACTTAACTGAACTGAACTAATGAGATTGGGTGGGCCTGGCATTTTGCATGATGTACTCTGTATTTAAGTTAAATAACCAGGATGACAATATACAGCCTTGATGTGCTCCTTTCCGATTTGGAACCAGTTCATTGTTTCAAGTCCAGTTCTAATTGCTACTTCTTGCCTTGCATAGAGGTTTTGCAGGAGATAGGTAAGGTAGTCTTGTATTCCCATCTCTTTAAGAATTTTCCAGTTTGTTATGATCCACACAGTCAAACGCTTTAGCATAGTCAATGAAGCAGAAGTAAATGCTTTTCTGGAATTATCTTGCCTTTTCTATGATCCAATGGATGTTTGTAATTTGATCTCTATGATTATTAAACAACATATATTAACTACAAAACCCTTGATGACAGAGAGGTGCACAGTACAGTCTTGGGCAGCGTCAGTGAAATAAGACATTTACTGAGATCTTAAATTATACAAAAGGACAGCCATGAAGACCATCTCAAGACAATGATGGTCCAAATATTTCTTGATACAATCTGCCACATCCATCCCAACCTGCTACAATTCATTTGTCCTTGGGCAAGAGGACAAAGGGGGAAAAAAAGACATTCAAAGAATTTGTTTCTTGGATAACTACAAATGAATTTCCCTACCCCTACACTTAGATTTCTAAACATCCTATAATAAATTGATTCACTGATGTCAATTCTTTTTAATAGGAAAACACAATCTCATTAAAAGAGGAAATAAGTTGTCCATTTCTTACATTTATACTGAGTCAGTTTGAGTCCCATGTTGTGTAGTGATGATTGTGCATGACCCTGCCTCAAGACATTTCCACATAAAGTGGAGGAGAAATAGTAGTGAATCAGTGCCTTATTTTCCCTTATCTTAAGGAAACGTTTGCTCTTGTTGAACCTGATGTTTGTATATATGAGTGTAAGAATTCTTCACCACTCAGCAATGACCAATGACCCAGGCTGACCAGTTGGCCTCATTAAATGAGATTCTTGGCTTTTGAGCACAACAGAAGCAAAGGGAATAAGTTTTAGAAGGACTTGGGTTTCTTTAATTGGACACATGATTTTTATTTGTTTGGTGGACCAATGGAGAATGAGAGACATTAGTGGCATTTTATGACTTGTTAAGACTAATTGAAAAACATCAGGAATGAAGTTTTCTGTGAAGAGAGTGCTCTAATGAGAATGGATGTGATGATTATTTACCTAATTGAGCAATAATGACTGAGGTGCAGGCCACTTTTCCCGGGATTAATAAAGAACCCAGGAGTTGACAGTTTAGGCCATTAAGCTCAGCTAGTACTCAATCTTGGTGAAGGACATGGTGCCAGAATCATATGAGCATTGTAAAATGAGCACAAAACTTAGAGACACAAGAACTTACTTTTCTGAGAAATAATTTTATCTGGCAGTTAATCACCTGACATCAGTTTGGGCAATGCAAGTTCTCTCATTAAACTAACTTTCACATAAGGTCTTGAAATCTTGTTCCATTTAGAGTGTTCTCAAGCATATGGTTGTTATAAAAGCAAAGTGGGAGAGAGTGGGATCCTTAGTAATATCAAAAATAGTTTCCTGTGCAACTGCCAGCAAACAAACCATTATCGCCTCCCTTGCTTCTAAAACAAAACAAACAAGGCAACGACACTGAGTTGAACTAGAAGCATCACAAACCCTGGAGCTTCATGGTTGAAATTGTTACCCAGAGTGTCCCTACAGTAAAACCAGGCAACACTCCTCCATAATCCCTAGTTGGCACTAAAAGGATCTTACACTATCAGAAATCTCAATCTTATAGAAATTGTGTTTGTATTCAATAGCCCCCTATCCAGTGCAACAAATGTTCATGTACTACTCACCTGTCAAGAAAAAGAGTTACTCAGCTTTCTAGGTGTTCACTATTCCTATAATTCTGCTCTGCATGGGAAAGTTCAAATATCAACTTCGAGCAAGTAGAAATAGTGCTTCAACTTTCTCTCTATGCAGAGTGAATCCTACATTGGTGGCCTTGCATTTTCAAGGTATTTGCAAATCTGTTTTGTAAGCCAACATTTCCTTCTTTTTCTAGCAAACACTGAGTATTTTGCAAGACAGTATAAAAAGGGATGAGAATATAAACATGAATAAGGCACAGCCACTGTGGTATTGCAACCTAGCAGAGACCTTAGAATCAAGAGAGCTCTTTTTTTCTTTTTTTAATTGGGGTATAGTTGCTTTACAATATTGTGTTAGTTTCTGCTGTACAACGAAGTGAATCAGCTATGCATATACATATATCCCCTCTGTCTCAGACCTCCCTCCCACCACCATCCCCAACCCCCGCCCCCGCCCCCCCGCCGTAATCAAAGTCATCACAGAGCACCAAGCTGAGTTCCCTATGCTATATAGCAAGTTCCCACTAGCTGTCTATTTTACACATACACATGGATTATTGCTCGGCCATTAAAAGGAGTGAAATTGGGTCATTTGTAGAGAGAGTTCTTTTGGAAACCTATTGAGGGAGCAAAACTTCCAGTCATATTCCTCCTTCCAGCATCTGGATTTCTAATCATTATCTTAATCTACACTGAAGAAGATGGTTAATGTGGCTCTATCTGCTCTGAGGCATCACCTCTCTAGCAACCTCTGCAGGAGCCTGCAGCCAGCCAAATCAAGCAGCAGCAGTAATAATGTAGTCATTACTTAGTAGGAAGTTACCAAGCTTTTACCACATAATAAAACAACGTCAGGGTCCAGAGACACAAAGGTGAATTAAAAAAAAAAAAAAAAAAAAAAAGCCTTATCTTCCCAAACTATAGTGTAATTGAAAAGAAATATTAAAAATGTTAGTGTGTTACAGGTACTTACATAGTAGGGTAGAGAGAAGCCCAGAAGAGGGAATCAGCCAATCTCAGTAGTCTTCAGCAAGAAGAACACGAAGCATCATAAAGGAGGTAATATTGAACTAAACTTTTAAAAGTTAAGAGATATCCTTCAGGTAGAGGTACATAAAGAACTTGCCAAGTCAAGGGACCGACATAAAGAAAGGTGCTGGCAGAGGAAAACACTGGGGATGGTCAAGGAACAGTAAGGTCTTCTCTCTTAACTACATCTTAAGTGCCTCACTTGATTAAGCAGCACTTCCACTCTTTCTGCAAATTAGCAGAAAACACCCTACCAGCATCTGTGGCAAGACAGATGGACACTAATGAGCCTGTGCCCTTTCTGCTTCCACTTCTTATATCACATGAGTCACAGGAGTTTGTTTCCAGTCAGTTTGTGCCAGTTGTACTCATTTCTGAAATTACATAATTAACATAAACAACACCAGAGAGTTGTTGTTTCTGTGAAAATTAAGTTGGATATTTTGAAAAAAAAACTTGACTTTTATTTTTACTGAGTCACTAAGAGAAGCTACAATAGAAGCAAGCCCAGGAAATGGAACTATAAAAGAATAAAGGAGGATTATAAAATCCCCTACAATGAGATTCTGCCTCAAATTGCTTTGCTTATATCTCAAGTTCTCACTCTAAAGAAACCAGGACTAGAAATCATGAAAGATGCATTATGGAGGCATTTTATGCACTAAAAAGGATGATTCATAAAATCAAAGTCTTGCCCCTATGTTAAAGATAAAACAAATGTACACTCAAGTTTTATGTTAAGATATTTTAAGGTGGTTTTGTGGATGTGCTTTCTTTCTTTAACCAATGTTTTGACCACCAAACTGGTGTCTCTATTAATGTACTGGTTGAAAGGGTTTCTCTTGTAGCATGAATTTAGGAGAGGATGAGATCAAACTGAAGAAAGAGGCAGGAAGGCTCCAAAAGTCACAATAGGGCATTTGGACTTTATTCTATAGATCAGGGAGTGGCAAACTATAGCCCACAGGTCAGTCTCAGCCCCAAACACATTTTTAGAAATAAAGTTTTATGGGGACATAGCCATGTCCCTTCAGTTAGAGGAGTACCTATGGCTCACACCACAATGGCAGAGCTGAAGAGTTGTTATAGAGATGGTGTGCAGGTATACAAGAAGGTTTAAGCCATGCCTACAGGAAAAGCATGAAATACTTCCTGCCTGCCAGTCACTTCTTGCAACAAAAACCCTAGGCCACTGCAGGACCAAATGCCCTAGAGAACAAGGAAAGGCACAGAAATAAAAATCCCTCAACTCTTGGGGATGGAGGTATAAAATGGCTGGACCAGGATATTAAACTAACACTAATTAGAAGTCTCCTACCTAGACAGCATATTAAAAAGCAGAGACATTACTTTGCCAACAAAGGTCCGTCTAGTCAAGGCTATGGTTTTTCCAGTGGTCATGTATGGATGTGAGAGTTGGACTGTGAAGAAAGCTGAGCGCCGAAAAATTGATGCTTTTGAACTGTGGTGTTGGAGAAGACTCTTGAGAGTCCCTTGGACTGCAAGGAGATCCAGCCAGTCCATCCTAAAGGAGATCAGTCCTGGGTGTTCCTTGGAAGGACTGATACTGAAGCTGAAACTCCAATACTTTGGCCACCTCATGCGAAAAGTTGACTCATTGGAAAAGACCCTGATGCTGGGAGGGACTGGCGGCAGGAGGAGAAGGGGACGACAGAGGATGAGATGGCTACAGTCCAAAGCGTTGCAAAGAGTCAGACATGACTGAGCAACTGAGCGCAGCACAGTACACTCATGGTCAAATAAATAATAAAACACATTGAGAATATCAAGTGGTACCAAGGATGCAGAAGTATTTCTTATACTTTATTGGTAAGGAGCACTCTGGTGCAGCAACTCTGTAAAACAGTTGAGCAGTTTCTTATGAAAAGCTATACTTACCCTAGGGCCCAACAGTCTACTCCTGGGTATTTACCCTAAGAAAATGAAAACTTATGTTCACGTAAAATCTTATATAGGAATGTTCATAGCAGTTTTATTTGGGACAGCTGAAACCTGGAAGCAACCCAAATAGAATGAGCTTATCCTCCTATATTTGCAGGAGACACCACCATCTACCCACTCCAGTACCCTAATATACTATTGACTCCTCCCTCTACCTCACTTTTAAAACACCAAAGTCCTCCTTATTTTACCTTCAAAATAGACATCATATTGCATTTTCTTCTCTATTTTTGCTCCTATTTGACATACGCTAGGTACCAATCATCTCTTTCTTGAACTTCTGCACAGTTCCCTAACAAATATAAATGGCAATTCCAGCATTGTGTGTTAGTAACTCAGTCGTGTCTGAGTCTTTGCAATCCCATGGACTGTAGCCTGCCAGGCTTCTCTGTCCATGGAATTCTCTAGGCAAGAATACTGGAGTGGGTAGCAATTCCCTCCTCCAGGAGATCTTCCTGAGCCGGAGATTGAAATCTGCTCACCTGCATTGCAGGCCAATTCTTTACCATCTGAGCTAACCAAGGAAGCCCAGTTTCAGTATTGGACCTACCAAATTGATCTACCTCCTCTCCCCACCCACAACCATTACAGTAACTAAAGAAGCTATGTAAAACACATGTTTGAATACATAAACATTTAATTTTCCCCCCAGTATATGGAAAAAAAAAAAAAAGAAAGCTCCTTTAATCGGCACATAAGACCTTAAAATTCCTTGGATTATTGACTCTCCAGGCCCATTTCTTGCCACTTTCAAGCACCTGTTTTAGGCTTCAGCAACAACAAATAGATGTTGTTTCATATGCAAAAGCGATGAGTTTCTCATCTCACTCTGTCTCACCTCTGTAACTTCATTCATGCTGTCATCTGTGCCAGAGTTAACATCCTTCCCTCCCTCTTCCACTGACCTGTCCAAACTTTTAGGGTTCAGTTCAGGGGTCACCTCATTTTGACTTCTCCCTACAATACCCATAATCCTGCTCCAACTGGGAACCCACTTTCATGTTTGTAAGAATCTGTCAAAGGAGCACTAGAGACTGCTGTGAGCCTGTTTTGGCTTTTCTGAGTATAACAGTTTCCTAGAATTGTTCACAGAAGAGATTTTAAAAAGCAAGAGTAATACATAGAAGTGACTAAGCCTTTCAAGTGTGCCCTTTGTTCCCAAGGTCCCATTAATTGCCATTTAGGGAAGGCTTATTTGCAATGTCCTCAATTACTTAGGCAACTAAATAGCATTTACCGATCAGATAGAGCAGCATTTGCTTAATAGCAAATAACAAATGCAGTGGCACAGTCCATTGGTAGTCTCCTCCCAGAGATGGGCTTATTTAAGTTTGAGCTCCAGAGGGAAATTGCTTTTTTTTTTTTTACTGGAGTACATTATAATTGTTCACATAACCACTTAGATCTAGAGATTGGTGGGTTTTTTTTTCCCTTACTTTTTAAAAAAATTAAGTAATAAATAAGCCAAAAGAGCATATCCAAGTAACTTCAGTGTCCATTCCACTCATTTGAGTCTATTCCTGCCAGTAAAAGCTTCATGAAATTCCTATCTGATCAAATCACAACCCCACAACTCTGAAGACCCTGCTTTCAATTGACCTTCTCAGCTAGAACATCTCTGACTACCCAGAATTGCCGTGAGATTTCTCTTCTCCAACTTTTTGGACAGTTTTGTGGTAGTTTCTATGTATTTGCCAATGCTTCTAATTGTTGTTACCTATAGAGAAACAAAAAGGAAGAAACAGGCAGACCACTGATGTTCAATATAAAAATGCCAGTTGGGGACTTGGCAAGGGGCAGGCAAGACCAGATTGTGGAAGGCTTTGATGCTAAACTCAGGGCTCAGACTTTATTAATGGTGAAGATTCAGATAGAGAAGGTTTTCAGGTCCTTGACAGAGTGTTATATCCCATGTCTCAAGAAAGTGGCCCTAAGTCAATGAATCTGTCTTAAGTTCTCGTCCTATCCGTTGATCAGCAGAAAATCCCTGAAGCACTGATTTGAGAATGATTCTGGATCACATAATTAATGAGAGATATCTGCATAGAGGTACGGGGAGAAGGAACTTCTAGACACACACCATATTTCACCATAGCTCTGGACAGCTATATAACTTATATAGTATGCAATTATAGAACTGAGCATAAAGTCTCTAACTTTGGTCTCAGATTTTGGCCTCAATTCCTCAGTAGTTTAAAAAACTATGTCAATTGATCATGCACTTGACTTTGTCCAAAGAGGAAAGAAGAAGAAAGTGAAGAAGAGGACCACAACTCATGTAGGGCGGTAACAAGAAGTCCAATTGTAAAATGATGGGTGCAGAAAGGAAAATTTTGAAAGGCTTCATGGGAATAAATATTTGCCTTTTCTCAGTTCTGCCTTATATTGGTCCTCACACTGTCCTTGGTTTAGCACCGGTCTAAACATCTTTAAATCTCCTCTTCTGTGACTTAAAAGGTCAACTCTGATAATATTTCTTTTCAGTCATTACAAAAATCCTTCCTAAGTGGCTGCATCTGAGTGGTGACAGACTAATAATAAAATGTAACTCCTACCTTGCCTTTCATTTTCTCTATTGAAAGTGAAAATGAAAGTTGCTCAGTTGTATCTGACTCTTTGCGACTCCATGGACTGTAGTCCATGGAATTCTCCAGGCCAGAATACTGGAGTGGGTAGCCTCTCCCTTCTTCAGGGTATCTTCCTGACCCAGGGATCGAACCCAGGTCTCCCACATTGCAGGCAGATTCTTTACCAGCTGAGCTATCAGGGAAGCCATCTGCCACCTAATAAATCAGAAAAAAAAAAAAAAAAAGGCTCCAGGAATTCATTTCTACTGTAGCATAGTTGCAAATTTTAAAGAGGCTGAAATCAACCACTTTTATGTTTTTTTGTTAGATTCTTTCACAGGACTGGTTAACATCTTGACAGACATCATTTGGAGATTCACTGGAGACTTCATGGCACCTGACCTGGTTTGCCGCGTGGTCCGCTATATGCAGGTATGTAGCACCTTCCAAATATGATTAGACAAACTGACACCAATATTACCTCTTGGATTCTTCATAAGGAAAATAGTATAAAACCTGTACTCTGATGTAACAAATTGCTCACTTCATAGTTGAAAGGACAAGCAAAATTTATAATATTTTTCATGTTTTTGTTTGTTAAAAATAATACATATATAAAAAAAATACAAGTAAGCACTAATAAGAATATAAGCATTCCTAGTTCAAGCATTAGGTAAAATTTCTGGGTTATTATTCTTTTTGACATATTCTGGCTGTCTTAGTCCAAGGATGCTAATGTAAAAATACCGTTCTGACCTGGAGAATTTCATGGACTATATAGTCCATGGGGTCACAAAGAGTCAGACATGACTGAGCAACTTTCACAGAGTAGGTGGCTTATAAACAACAATTTATTTCTCATAGTTCTGGAGGCTGGAAGTCAAAAATCAGTGTACCAGCCTGGCCAGGTGAGGGGCTTCCTCCAGACTGCAGACATCTCATTATTTCCTCACACACCACGACCAAATGGGATTTATTCCAGGTATGCAAGGCTGGTTCAACATTCAAAACTCAATTGATGTAATTCATAACATCAAAAGGTAAGAAAAGATTATATGATCCTATCAGTAGATACAGAAAAAACATATGAGAAAACCCTATACCCACTCATGATAAAAACTCTCAGCAAACTATGCATAGAGAGAAACTTCCTCAACTTGATTACAAAAATCTACAAAAAACCTAGAACTAACCTCAGATTTAATGGTGAGAAGCTAGAAGCTTTCCTCTTGAGACTGGAAATAATACAAAGATGTCTCCTCTCACACTCGTATTCAGCATCATGTTGGAAGTTTCAACTAATTCAAAATGACAAGAAAAAAAAAAAAGGTTACACAGATTGGTACAGAAAAATGAAATTAAAAACATCTGTGTTCATAAATAACTTTGTCTATATAGACAATAAAGTGAAAACCAGCAAGGTCACAGAATACAAGGTTAGGGGACGACAGAGGATGAGATGGCTCAATGGATATGAGTTTGAGTAGGCTCCGGGAGTTGGTGATGGATACGGAGGCCTGGAGTGCTGCAGTCGATGGGGTTGCGAAGAGTCGGACATGACTGAGTGACTGAACTGAACTGAACACACAAAAGTTCAGATTTTTTTCATATACCAGCAATAAACAATTTGAAGTTAAAATTAAAAAACACAGTACTATTTATGTTAGCATCAAAAATATGAAATATTTAGATATAAATCTAACAAAACATGTGAAAGATCAATATGAGGAAAACTGGAAAAACTCTGAAAAAAAATCAAACAATATCTTGAAATGTATAGATATTCCATGTTCATAGATAGGAAGACTCACTATTTTCAAGATGATAATTCTGCCAGTACGACTTATAAATTCAATGCAATTCCAATCAAAATCCCACCAGGTTATCTTATAGATATGGACAAACCCTAAAGTTTAAGTAAAAGACACAGAACAGTCAATGCAACATTGAAAAAGAAGAATATGGTTGGAAGATTGACCCTATCTGATTTCAAGAATTACTATAATGCTGCAAAAATCAAAACAGCATGATACTGGAAAAGAATCAACAAATAGATCAATGGAACAGAATAGAGGGTACAGAAAGAGATACACACAAAAAGTCTAATGGATCTTTAACAAAGGATCAAAGACAATTCAATGGAGAAAGGATAGCCTACTCAAGAAATGCTACTGGAGTCACTGGATCTCCATTTGCAAAAACAAATAAGAATCCAACCACAGACTTCACACCTTTCACAAGAACTAACTCAATATGGACCACAGATTGGAATGAAATATGCAGTACTATAAAACTACTAGAAAATAATATAGGAGAAAATCAGGGGACTTTGGGTCTTTCTGTGTTTTTTTTAAGATTTAACATCAAAAGCACAATCCATGAAAGAAACAATTGAAAGTTAGGGTTTTATGAAAATTTAAAATGTATTCTTTGCAAAAGAGACTGTCAAGAAACTGGAAAAATAAGGCACAGAATTGGGAACAATATAAAAAACATATATTTGATAAAGAAACAAAAGTGAAAGAAAGAAAGTGAAGTTGCTCAGTCGCATCCAACCCTTCGCGATCCTGTGGATTGTAGCCTACCAAGTTCCTCTGTCCATGGGATTTTCCAGGCAAGAATACTGGAGTGGGTTGCCACTTCCTTCTCTTGGAGATCTTCCTGACCCAGGGATTGAACCCGGGTATCCCACATTTTAGGCAGATACTTTACCGTCTGAGCCACCAGGGAAGTCAAAGAAACAAAGAAATCCTCAAATAACAATAAGAAAATAAACAACCCTCATCAAAGTGGTCAAAAGACCTGAACAGATACTTCACCAAAGAAGATCTACAGATGACAAGCAAGCATATAGAAAGAATTTCAACAGTCATTACTTAGGCATTAGGAAATTCCAAATTAAAACATTGAGATTCTACTACACACCTATTAGAATGGCTAAAAAAAATTTTTTAAACTGACGATACGAAATGGGACTGAGAATATGTAGCTATAGGAGGTCTCATTCATCTTTTGTGGAAATGCAAAATGGCACACTTTAGAAGACAGTTTGGCAATTTCTTATAAACTTGAACATACTCTTACCATACGATATAGCAATTGTGCTCCTAGGTATTTAATCAATTGAGTTGACAACTTATATCCACATGAAAGTCTGCATAAGAATGTTTATAGCAGTTTTATTCACAATTGCCAGAAATTGAAAGCAAGATACTCCTCAGAAGCTGAATGGATAAATAAACCCAAATGAGCTATCAAGCCATGAGAAGTCATGGAGCAATCTTAAGAGCACATTGCTAAGTGAAAGAAGCAAGTCTAAAAAGACTATGTTTGTGTGATTATAACTATATGACATTGGAAAAGGCAAAACTGTGCAGACAGTAAAAAGATCAGTGGTTGCCAGTGATTTGGAGAGATTAAATAGATAAGGCACAAGGGATTTTTAGGACAGTAAATCTCTTCTGTATAACACTGTAATAAAGGATACATGGCATTATGCATTTATCAAAACCCATGGAACTGTACAACACAAATAGTGAATCTCAATATAAGCCATGGACTTCGGTTATCATAATGCATCAATATCAGTTTGTTAATTTTAAAAAATTGACCACACTAATGTAAGGTTTAATAAGAAGAGAAAGTGTATGTGGGGGGTGGCTAATATGGGTACTCTTTGTCTTATCTGCTCAATTTTTTCTGTAAAACTAAAATTGTTCTAAAAGATAAAGTATATTGATTTTTTTAAAGTTAGTCCAGAGATTCTACTTTAAATGAATCCAATCTGGCATTTTTCTAAATAAAATTTAAGTTTTCTGCATTTAAGTCTCACTTTTCTACAAGATTTTTTTTTTTTTTTTTTTTTGGTTTCATATTTCCTAGGTCATTTTTGTCAGAATTGAGGGTGGGATAGTGAGAATTTAGACATATGTCCTAAAGCTTCCATCTGTTCTCCAAATGGTATCCCATATGTTGTTGATGTGTAGAATTTTCATTGTTGACATTTATGAATTGACTATAATTGTACTTTAATTTCCTTCTTGACTCAAGTTAATTATAAGGCTGTTTAAATTTCCAAGTGGTGTTTAAAAAAATCTATGATACTAATTTCAGCTTTCATTGCTTGTTGTTTTAAATTTGTGAATTGTATAAATTCCACTTTTTTGAATATATTGAGGGTTTTTTTCCTTGATAGCTTAGTTTATGATTAATTTTTGAAATACTGCTTAGATATTTTATAATAATGTGTATCATTCTTAGAGTTTGCTTAATTATTTCTACCTATGTATTACTGTGCTTGTTTCCTCTGTAGAACTTCGAACATTTTAGTTATATATATTTAGTGTTACACTATTGTTACATTTAGGTTTAGTGATATTGTGTTGCCATTGTGGTATTGTATCTATTATTATATAAATGATCCCTTCAATCCATGTAGTACTAATTGCTTTGAATTTAACTTGTCTAATAGTACTATTGCAATGAATGCTTTCTTATAGTTTTCAGTTGCTCACTATACCATTGGCCATCACTCTATTTTTAAACTTTGATAATCTTTTGGTTTTAGAAGTTTCTCTTCTAAATAGTATACAGCTGGATTTGGGGAAGAGTTGTGTAAACAGACTTTGTTTCAGTGGAGGAGCTCAAGCCATTCATTTTTTTTTGACAAATAGTGTTTGGTACTATTTCAGTCATATCATTTTAATCTTTCTGTGTTAATTTTTTATTCACTCATTTTTTCCCTTTCTATATATTTGGTTATAATTGTGGTAGGCTGAAAAATGATCCCCCAAATATTTCTAAATCCTAATACATGAAACCTGTGTATGTTACCTTATATGGCAAAAAAAGACTTTGCAGATGTGATTAAGTTAATGATTTTGAAATGAGAAGACTATTCTGAATTATCTCAATAATTATTACTATTGAGCCCTAAGGCAAACATACACATCCTTGTAAGAGGCAGGCAGAGGAAGATTTAACACAGAGACAGAAGAGGCACTGTAACCATGGGCTTAGAGATGGTATTGGTGTGACCACAATTCAAAGAACTCTGGTAGGCACCTAAAGCTGGAAAAGACTAGGGAAAAATTCTCCCCCAGAGCCTTGAGAGGGAGGCTACCAACACCTTGATTTTGACTCAGTACAACTGATTCTGACTTCTGGTCTCCAGAAATATAAAAGAATAAATTTATGTTGGTTTAAGCCACAGTGTTTGTGGTAATTTGTTATGGTGGCCATAGGACTCAAATAAATCTTTTTTTCTCTATTTCTATTTTACTCTATCATAGCTTATCTTTAAAGTGCAATACATCTCTATCAAAGTAAAAACAACAAAAAAGATGTCTAAAATATCTAGATAGAAATTTGATATCTAAAATATCTAAACAGAAAATTGCTGTCCTTCTACTTTCTGCCCTCATCCAACTCACCAAATTTTCTCTGAAATATAATGTAACTATCCCCTTTCCTCTTCTTGAGTACTTAATTTCAAGACAATTCTCAGTCAGCATAAATGTTTCTTCAAGAAAGATTTTTTTCCAAAAGTAGGTGATGTTTTCCTTCTACTTATATGTAAGAAAATTATTCTGTGCCTTGGTACAAAAATATTTACCAAATTTTTGAATCACAATTTTTCTTTCAAAACTCATTAATGTTTTTGTTCTGTTTTCTGGCACTTATTTTTGTGGAGAGGAGGCATGACAATTTGAGGTGTATTTCTTTCAGATAATCTATAACATTAAAAAAAAAAAAAAAAACCCTGTCTAGATGTTTGAAGACTCCTGAAGTTAAATATTCTTTCTAACCATGTCTCAAAAGTAGGTACCTTTTCATTACTCATCCTGCTTCTCTGGCTGGTCTGTTGTGACCTTTCCTCCTGCCCTAGGTCCTGACTTTGTGTGAGCCAGTCATCTCATCAGCACAGCCGCAGATGCCACAATTCTCATGACTGTCTCGTCACAACATTCGAACCCACGCAGTTCTCCCATTGAGAGTTCTCTTTCCTATCCTTCTCAACTCAGTGTGGCCAGCATTAACAATTCTGAATCCATGGACCCCACAAAGAAATCCCAGGTTTCTCTAAGGAGATAATCGTCTTATTTTTGTCGTTGTTGTAAAAACTGTATGCCATTTTTCTCTCTGATCACTCATCAGCTTCTTAGCAAGATGAGACTTTCTTCTTATATCCCTCAGGGGAGGCTTCAATCTCTGGTCAGTTTGCAGAACACCCTCTCCATGGCACCATCTGCAACACAGATGCTGGGATGTATATGTGGCAGTGTTACAGAAACAAAAATAATAAAGAACATTGATGTAGCTGATTATTTTTCTGAGGCAGGGAATTAACAAAGGTACAAATTTAGACACAGGTTATTTAAAAAGTCATGTTATTCCTATTTCATCTTAGAAGAAATTCATACACTCACCCTTAGACTTCAGTCTTTGAGTTACTTTCTACTCACTATGAATTTGACCCAAAATTTACAAAGCAGTGATACGGCTAGAGTCCTGGTAGAAATGAGGCTCAAAGTTATTGGAAAATTTTGCATCTTGATAATCCTTTCAGATATATTTCATTTAATTACCTTTTGAGTACGCTCTTCACAGAAGAGACATTAACCTCTTAAATCAAAATTTTCTTCTCTGCAAAGTATGCAAATACCACTGTACACAGGATAATTAAAGGACATGGGTAAGCTTAATGAAAGAGGGTGGGAAGGCAGAAGAGGGGACCCAAAGGCTGACCTTAGTGGGCAGCTCTGCTGCAGAAGTGGATGAAGAAGGGGAGCTCTAAGAGTGTCAGCCCAGATGGTGATAAATGATTCAAAACAGCACCCAGGCCCCTTAAAGCCAAATCCCTCCTATCATCTTTCAACAACTCACGCTGATAAAAGGCAAACGAACATTTGTTTCTAATTATTCTGGAATGTCAACTGTAGCAAAGAAAATTAGTTTAGCTTTAAAAGTCAGTTACAAACAAATGTACCGCGCAAATGTCAAGGGGGACTGATCCTTGGAGAAATGTGGAGTCTCCAAGAAGCCAAGCGAGAGAGTGAGCAAGTGAGAACTGGAGGCACTCACCTGTCAGAGCCAGCCGTGCAAAGTCCAGCAGCAAGAAGAGCCATCTTCTGCCTGGGCAGGAGTCAGCGTTCCTGTCCATACTCCAAACCTCATCCAGCCCTTGGTTTGGTGCCTAGGTTTCTAAATAGCACAAAACGCTCTTCTTCCCAGGACGTGCGTTTCCTCACCGTTATGAAACCACTCACCTCCTCGCACTTCTGTCTTCAGGTTGTGCTGCTCTATGCCTCTACCTACGTCCTGGTGTCCCTCAGCATAGACAGATACCATGCCATCGTCCACCCCATGAAGTTCCTGCAAGGAGGTGAGCAGGCTCAACCAAGTACTATCCTTGGGTGAGGGGTTTTGCTAACATTATCCTCTTAGTAATGGCTCTTTTCCTCTCCCTTTCTCCTCTTCTTCCCCTTCCTTCCCCACTTCTTGAGCCTGATTGTCGAAAAAGACATAGAAAAGAAACTTGGCTGCCTGGGAAAATGCTGACAGTTGGCCTGGATGGCCAAGAGCTGTGTGGAAAGATGCTTTGCTGAGCCCACTCTGTGACCATTTACCTTGACACTGGTGCTTCTAGCTTTTTTTTAGAGTAGCGTTGACACACATAACTATCCAAACTAAGGAACACTCTCACTTCAACTTGCTTATTTTCCATAAAGAAGCATTTTACCTTCCTTACCCCAAAACCATGGAAATAACTGGGAAAATGTTTCAAATTGATAATTATAATGGAAACAAGGAAAACCCTCTTTGATCCAGAGATAGTGAAGAATCCCTGAAAGAAGGAAGCAGACAGGTCAGGGGGAAGGCTGAAGGCACACAACCCATAGTACACACAGATGATGCTACAGCAATGAGGCAGAGATCTTCCTAAATAGATTGTGGAATAGCCTGGAGCAAGACGGACTCGAGGAAACTGGCAGGGTGATTCTGGGAGTACAATGAGGACTTTCTATCACAGCACATCTCCCTTCCTGCTGTCCTTCCCCTTCCCAGATGTGCAGCAAGGATGAACATCTCTGCTTCCAAGTAGTGGGGACAATGGATTTCGAGAGACAGGGTGGGGCCCTGGGGAGCAATGACACCTTGGAGGGATGGTGGATACCTAGTCATAGGACTAAGTATCCATTGTCCATTGCTCTGCCCACAGGCGGAGGCCACTTACATCTCTGACCTCCAAAAGCAAATAAGAATCCAAAGTACTTCACTTTTCCAAGCAGGCTATGAAACTGATAAAATGAAGAACCTAATATGAAATCTTGTCTACAAAAATGAGGTGCAGTCAAACATCATGAAAAAGTGTGACAAAAGCCAAACTGTACAAAATAGATAATATGTTTAAAATACCATTCTGCAGAATTTAGACCTAAGGAAACAAAATTAATAGAGCAAGCAGAACTTTAGAATAAGTAGCAATAATGTCATCAGATACTATTAAATACATCAGGCAGTACTGACAAAGATACTTTGGATGGCAACGTAGCAATACCTAATTAAAATATAAAATGTGCAGCCCTTTGATATAGAAGTTCTACTTCTTGATATCTTCTCTGGACAAATGCTGACACATGTGCATATATACACATGTGTTGTGTATTGTAGCATTACTCAGAATATCAGGAATTCAATGCTCACCTTGGTGTCCCTCAGTGGAGGAATGGCTAGCACCCTATGTAGAAGTTTTAATAGCTTAGGTTCATTGATTGTGTACTATGTACTAGTCATGATTCTAAGTTCTTTGTATATGTTAAATACTTTAATCCTCACAATAGCTCTGTGATATGGGTTCCATTATTATTTGCATCTTAGTCTGGGCAGTTGCAATGCAAAGAGTTAAAGAAGTTTGCCCAAGATCACAGTTAGTAGTTGCAGGGGCAGGATTTGAACCCAGATGGTCTGGGTTCAGCTCAGGTGCACTCAATTACTATATATCCTGTCTCTCAAAGGAGGTAGGACAGCCATGGAGAGAGATATGCATCACTATGAAAATGTCTGTATCATATTTTGAGTAATAAAAACAATATACATGCAGTATGTATATAGTATAACAATAATACAAAGAAAAACTCAAAAGAACACTAGATATTGTGTAGAGAGAGAGAAGAGCAGGAAAGAATGCAAGAAATAGGGAGGTCTCAGAATAATAAACAATTGCCCACAAAAATGCATACCAACTAGTACTTACCTCTGGGGATGGGAGTGGGAATCTCCATAGTGACCACAGAAACTCACATGCCATTAGGTAATTTTTATACCAGCAACACATCAGTGTGATGTGAAACTAATTTTAAGATAAAATTGATATCTATTTCTAAGGCTTTTTGTAGGTTACATGTAAGTGTGTGTGTGAAGGGGTGCAATCTGAACTAAGCTTTCTGGACACTGTTATGGTCTAATGATTATGGCAAAGAAGGAAGTAGGGGAGGAAACGGGGTAAATGGGAGAGACATTTTATGATATGTGTATGCAAAAGTATGATACATTTACTCATCCATCTACTTATTAACACCCAGCAAGCTCTGGGGAGGATTGCAGACAATGTACAAAAAGACTTCTATACCAGAGTATTTCAAGATGAAGAAGTTGGAGAAAAGAAAAGATAAGTATAAGAAAACGTGTGAGGGGTGTCCCAGGACATTTGCTAGAGGTAGAGGCTTTGAGATCCATAGCCAAGGGGGAAACATGGTGAGTTACATGTCTAACCATATTCATTAGCTAAGAAACAAATCAACTATTTAGGTTATGGAAAATATGACTGGTTCTGGGAGATACTGCCCAATATTATGGATTGGTCCCTAAATTACAGGAAAGACAGCAATGAATATTATAGTGTTCTTTAAAATATGGAAAGCAATTTATTTCCTCACTATAAAATTAATAGAGGCTTCATGTAGGGCACTTGGAAAATAATCATCTCTAATAACTTCAGAGAGAGATGCAAGCTTGGAAACAGAAATTAGCCACTTTCCCTTCCTCCGCCCAAATCCAACTGAAGTCATGGAAGAAGCATACAAATAGGAGGACACTTGCAGCCAGGAAGGGAGCTGAGGAAAGATGCCATCCAAAGACTAGAAACTTCAAGGAATTCCCAGCACATGGGGATCAGATTAAACATAACATGGATGCCAAGCCCTCTAGGAAAGCTGCACGGCCTTGCAGGAAGATGAAAAGATCCTCACGGTTATAGGATGAGGTAGTTGGTGGAACAGGGTGGAGGGAACTGTGTGCTGGAGCCATCTTGGTGCTCCAGCTCGTTGGAATATAGGGGGTGGGGGGCAGGATGGAGAAGGCAGGCAGAAGGAGAGTCCCCACAGAGCAGCACAGAGAAGGGACTCTCCCGCGACTGAGTGAGCACATGGCAACGGCAACAAGACCAAAGGAAGGAGAGCAGAAATGGGGGCGTGAACACATTTTACTGATGCTTTACCGCTTTTTACTTAAGCGGCAGTTTCCTTAGCCAGCAACTCCAGAGGAGTCATCAATTTTAAAGCTCTTTAGTAAAATTAAATGTGAGAATATTTAGGAAAGCATCAACCAATAATAAAGAGAGACATATAGTGCCAGATATTAAAATATAAAACTGTTAATTATAACTGTTTACTACTTAAAGTCATTGATATCAAAGAGCTTTCCTGAGTTTTCAAGCAGGTGCAGGAGAGTCCCCACCGCTACTGGGTCTCTGGTTACATGCACCTTCTTTGTAGGTGAAGATGGAGAAGCTGTGTACAGTTAGTAAAAGCAAGACCTGGAGCTGACTGTGGCTCAGATCATCAGCTCCTGATAGCAAAATTCAGGCTTTAAACTAAAGAAAGTGGGGAAAACCACTAGGCCAGTCAAGTATGACTTAAATCAAACCCCCTATGAATACACAGTGGAGCTGACAAATAGATTCAAGGGATTAGATCTAGTAAACAGAGTGCATGAAGAACTATGGTCAGGGGTTTGTAATATTGTACAGGAGGCAGCGAACAAAACTATCCCAAAGAAAAAGAAATGCAAGAGGCAAAGGGGTTATCGGAGGGGGCTTTACAAACAGCTAAGGAAAGAAGAAAAGTGAAAAGCAAGGGAGAAAGGAATGATGGGAAGATCTAAAAAGACTGTATTATAATTCTACCCCACAGTTCCTGCTTGTTCAGTATGCCAGTTATATCTGTTTTCTAAATCTTTCCAGTAACTCTTTTCAGAGTGACAGTTCAGCAAGAACAGAATCCCAGATATTATTCTGCCAAATATTTGGGATACAAGATTCTAATAGAGTCCCTAGTTTCTTCTAGAATTGTTCTCACTTCTTAGAGTCTTCCTGATCACACCTTACTCACCTCTCTACAATACCTCCTGACTCTACATTTCCCTCCCCCACCCCAAGACATGAACTGGCTTTCCAATTTGAAAGTTGGGAGGTGGAGGGAGGTGTCCTGTCCCTGGATGAAGGGGCCCACCAGGGTCAGTCGGCACAGACAGCACAGCTACAGTGGGGATGAAGACGAAGAGCTTCAACACCAGCTTAACAGAAAGCATCATAAAAACTGTTTCAAAAGAACACACTCATGTGTATTAATTGTCTCCATCCGACCCCATCATGGTTAGATGAGCAGAGTGTATTTTTTTTTTTTAATTCCACTTTCAAGAACTCAGTTTGAGACTGAGTGGTTTGTCCAAGGTCAAAACATCACATCTGAAAGAGCCCAGATCTAGTGTGTGCGGTCAGAGCTACCAGACTTCAGGGCTTGGTTGAAAGAACTCTGCTCTCCAGAACCAAGTCCACTGCTCTTTCTCTGCCTTACCACTCCTCCCTTGTTCCTTCAAACAAAAGAAGGCTATCGAACATTTGCCAAACAGCTTTGAAACACTGTCACAATGCTTCATGTGGCTGGGTATGTGAGAAGAATAACAACCAGATCAAAGGCCCCATCTCTGCCTTTCAGGATGAGCAAGGCACCACAGACAAGCATTTGCACAGCAACCCATCAAAAGTACGTGATACAAAGTGAGCTCCATAGTACTGTAGGAATGTGTCAGCATCTCCAGTCAAACAGGTAAATCAGAGAAGAAGAAGAGAAGGAGAGATTGGGCCAAGCAGTGCTCTAGCTTCTGTGATTAAATTCTCCCTTTAATCCTTGCATCAGCCCTAGATGCAGGTCCTATTACCCCCATTTTATACATGAGGAAACTGAAGCTCTGAGAGTTCTAGAATTCCTCTCCCACCACGATCGTTTTCCACACCAGACACCAAGTGTGCTCTCAGAGGCTGTTTCCAGATGCCCAGGCATCCCTCTCTTTTCTTTGAGCAGAAAAGCAGGCCAAGGTCCTCATCACGATTGCCTGGAGCCTCTCTTTCCTGTTCTCCATTCCTACCCTTATCATATTTGGGAAAAGGAAACTCTCCAACGGTGAAGTGCAGTGCTGGGCCCTGTGGCCTGACGACTCCTACTGGACCCCGTACATGACCATCGTGGCCTTCCTGGTGTATTTCATCCCCCTGACAATCATCAGGTAAGAGGCCAGCAGGCCAGACACACACAGGGGCCTTCCCAGTTCACCAGCTGCTGTTCCCTTTCCTTCCAGGGCACTCATTGCTCCCAGTGTCCTTTGGGGAACTGGCTAGGAGACAAGATCTTACGTAAAGCTACCATATGCTAAGCTCAACTCCTCCAAAGTGGAATGAGGAGGAGGGAACTAACATTTTCTGATTATGTGCTATGAGGCAGGCCTTGTGAAAAGGGGCTAACAATTAACCCATCCAACACAACTCTATGAAATGACTACTCTTATCCCCATTTTATAAATGACAAAACTCAAGCACAAAGAAGTCAAGTAACTTATTCAACATAACATGGGATTTAACGCCAGGTTTGTCCGATTTCATATCCTGTTCTCTCTCCTATATCATGCAACTTTTCAAATATAAGACCTAGTACCAGTTTCAGAAACCTTATAATTGAAAAGACAGACAAACTTGAAACAAAACTGAAAAAAACAAAAACACAGTACACACAAAAATATGCTAGCATGTGTATTCTATGAAGTCAAATAATGGCAGGGAGCACTTCTTGGAAGCATCCTTTAAAGGAGGGAAGCCTTCAGATAGGAGAAGGGGAAGGTAGGGAGAGCAGGTTACCTGGGGACTGGGGATAAGGGTGCATATGGTGACTGGAAAGGACAGGCAGGCAGTGCCAATGGAAGAGAGGCTGGCAATAAACTCTTTCTGGATGGGGTGAGGCTCACCGTGAAGGGCCTTAGCAAACAAGCTGTAGGATGTTCCCTTTGCCCTGCAGCCAATGGTGGGCCAAAGATGGTCTTTCAGGAGAGAAGATCACAACCTCCTGGACAAGGCACGGCCTCCCTTATCACATCACAGGATCCTCTCTGAAAAGGTGGCTCAGCACAGGTTGGCGGGATTGGGAACAGCAGGGAGATAACTGGCTTGTTAAGTACAAACATGGAACTTGCTGATTCTGCACCTCTTGAGTGTTCCCAAGTCTACTATCAAGTGCCACATAAGTAGTCCTGGGCAAATGAAGATCAGCCTTTGTGTTTCAATATTAATAGTATAAATAACGCTGTGATAAAAATCTTGGTACTTAAAATTATTCATGAGTCCCTGATTATTTCCTCAGAACTCATTCTAATGGAATTGCTAGATCATAGATAATGTTCATTTTAAGACTTTTGATGCATATTCATAACCTGCCCTATAAAAAATGTGTATTCCTGCCAACAGCAAACAAGAGCTCTGATTTTTCTTCCCCGGACCCAGAGAAAGGTGATATCATTTCTTTATTAAATCTTTGCTGATCACAAAGGTTTAAAAAAGTATCTCATTGTTTCCATATGCATTTCTTGGATTAAGCGATTGGGTATTTTCAAGTGTTTTCTGATGTTACAGGAATTACTTGTTATTGCTCTTTGTTCATCTTTGTCTCATAAGATGCTAAAGCTGGAAAAATGTTATCTATCACACAGTCCAGCCCCTAAACTTTTCACAAGTAAACCTAGAGCTAAAAGAAATGTAATGACTTGCCTTCCATCAAAGGTAGACAGGAGCAGAGTGATTCCCACGGTCAGCCTCTCAGCCTTTCTGAGATTGGATATTGTCCAGTCATCTCTGCTGAATCCACAAGTTAACATCTATACTGTATTTCAACTTAGTGGTCTCTTCACCAAGCTGAATCTGGGAGGAAGCTGGAAGGGAAGATGAAAGTTATTTAGACAGTCGATCAAAACTAGGTAACAGCCATGTTAAAAGAAGCACAGAAAGAGGCCAGCTGCAATGGTAAGAAAGTATTTGGAAGGAAGCGAATCTTGTCATCACAGGCAACTGACACATTGATTTCAGCAGCAGCGAATATCCCTGCTTCTCTCCTGATTGATATTCCATCAGCTCCTGAAATCAGTCAAAACCCCTGTTCCACAGGGTGGATGCAACCCTGAAGCTCAGGCTCACAACATGCTGTCTGGCCAGATCTCTCAGTCAGGGCTTTCATGGTCTGAAATTTCCCCCATTCATTCAAGCTGCCTCTTCTCCAACTTGCCTACAGTCCAGCTTGTACATTTTTGTAGTGTCCTTGGAAAACACAAAGTCTAACTTAATGATTAAAGCGGGTGATTTCAAAAGTCCTTTTCACTCAGCCCTTGTCAAACAAAGGCATCAGTAAATTCTGCTCCTTGACGCTTGCTTCCAGCCAGGGCAGAGCCATGAAAATGCAGAGTGACCTTGCTCTGTACTTTAGCTCCCCTGAAGCGTTTCCTACTTAACTCAATCATTATCTTCCCTCTTCTGCCTCTTGTGGTCAGCCTTCTGCGGGAGAAAGAGCTTCTCTCTGGGAGGATGCACCAGAACAAGTCACCTGTTCTTGAATGAGGACCAGGCACGAATGAAGTTTTGTGAGGCGTTTGTTTTCCAACTAGTTTGAGGGATAAGTTGCTATAATTTCATCTGTCTCAGAGGTAAAGAGCAACTCTTTTTTACTGTTTTCTTTTATTCTTAACCACACTTTGGCACCCTGAGCTTGATTCTGTTGCTAGTGATTCTTTCAGATAAGTTTAAACTCTTAATTCCAAGACCGAGTAGAAGAAAGAAACAACTCAAGTGTTCACTAGTTTTATTAACCATGTCTCATGCTTTATTGTCCCTCATGCATGATACATTTATATACATATATATACATATAAGTGTATATTCTCACCAAAATGGTTGCAAAATATATATATATATGTTGTTGTTGTTTTAATTTGCATTTCTTTCATCACAAATGAGATTGAACATACTGAATACCACTTCATTGAGTTACGCAAGCCCCTTTGCCATGACAAGGGGGTGATACATGAAGGGGAACACATTTTATGTGTTCATTATTATCTTTGTTTGCTTTTTATTTATTCATTCATTTCTGGCTGTGTTGGGTCTTCGCTGCTGAGCGCAGGCTCTGTCTAGCTGCCGCACCGCAGGAGCTACTCTCTGGCTGGGTCCGTGGGCTTCTCACCGCGGTGGCTCCTCCTGCTGAGGAGCACGGCCTCTCGGCGGCGGCCCCACTGCAGCTGGGGCACGTGGGCTCACTGGCTGTGCTCCCGGGCTCTGGAGCACTGGCTCCTCAGTTGCAGCACACGGGCTTAGTTGCTCAGCAGCATGTGGGATCTTCCCAGGTCAGGGATCGAACCCATGTCTCCTGCATTGGCAGGCAGATTCTTTACCACTGAGCTACCAGGGAAGACCTATTTCTGTTTTTTAAGTAACTTACCTATTCATGTTCTTTTTCTCCATTTATCTTATTCTCTCTCTTTAGAGATATTTTTATATAAAAACTTTCCCTGTTTTTATATGATTAGGATATTTCTCTAGTTTGTCCCTAGTTTGCCTTTTCATTTTGAATATGATTTTATTTTGCTTTCAGTTAATAAGACTGACATAATCAAGAGGAGAGAAATTATGAATAACTAAAATTAGAAAGTCATATGAATCAGTTTGGAAAAAAGAATCATAGGAAAGTACTTGGCAAAAGTTTATATAGATGCATATGAAAAAATGAATGAAATGTAAATGGCATTTCTGTAATATACAAACATTTTAGTGTATTCACATCCACTCACACTTGACATTTTTTATTTCTATTCTCTCTTAGAAAAGAATAAGTTCATTTCACTAACTTACCTATATTTTAACTTTTAAATGATTTATTATTTTACTTATTTGAAAATAATTTCAGTCTTGGGAGCATGTTAAAAATATCACTTTAAAATTGTTTTATTTTATTGTGATGTCTGATTTTGAGGTTTTACTTGATTTTTATATAATATAAATTAGAAATCTAAGTTAAATTTGTTTTTTTAAATGCTGGGTCATTCACTCCAACATTACTTACTGAATAATTTACCTTTTCTGTATGGTATGAAATGGTAATTCTATCACATGCCTATTTATATTATAAATGTTCTTACTGTTTAGGAGCTTTCTAAGTCTCTTCACTTTGTTTTTGTTTTCTCTATTCTTTATCTTTAGAGAAACCTTTATACAATAACCTTTTTCTTCTTTAATATATTATAAATATTTCCCAAGTTCTTCATTTGGTTCTTCATTTTGAATATGTTTTCCTTTTTCTCACATGAAAATGTGCTTAATAGCATTTTTCTCATATCAAACTGGCAACATTTTTAAAAAGACTTGGGAGTAAGGGGCACAGTGGGAGGCAGAGAGTGAAATTTTTTACAAACTTTCTTAAAAAACAATTTAATAAAATACAATGATAATCCTTCAAAAGTTTATACAGCAAAAGAAATCAATGGAGAGTTTCGGATTAGCAGATGCAAACTATTACACATATGGATAAACAACAAGATCCTATCATATAGCATAGGGAGCTATATTCAATATCCTGTAATAAACCATAATGGAAAATAATATGAAAAAGAGTATATGTATAACTGAAGCACTTTTCTGTATAGCAGAAATCAACACACTATAAATCAACACACTTCAACAAAATTTTTAAAAAGTAAAATTTTTTAAATAGAAAAGAAATCAATCAAAAATGTCCAAGCAGAAGAGGAAATTACATGGTCCTGATTAAAAAGTACTACCTTCTGAAGGTACCCCCTTCTCATTAAAAAGTCTCTGGGAATATAAAATAGAATGCATGCATAATATTCCAAAGTGTGGTTGAATATGCTTTCATTTTGTTTCCAGTTAGTAGAGACTGACACAATTAAGAAAAGGAGAGACCACACAAAAATTAAATTAGTGGTTTTTCTGCTACTAATATTACATTGTTTTAATGACTATAGCTTTATATACATTTAATATTTGCTAAGACAAGATCTATGCCTTTTTTAGATTCTAAGGCTGTTCCTGGGGAAGCTGCTCACACACTCCCTGCACCCACTACTCCAGCCAGAACAAGCCAGCTGAACACCCCACACTCCTCTCATCCCTGGGCCTTTGTGCACATCATTCCTTATGTCTGGGCACTCCTCCAGACTCACTGTGCCTCACTTCTGGCAAAATGATTCACATTCTTTCTGTCTTATTTCAAAGACTGATGGAGCTGTTTCTGCCAATCCTAGACCACATCCGACCTCAACTTGTCCAAGCTGCCATTAAGGCTTCATGGGAGTGTCATTGCCTGCTTCTGTAATTGTATCTCTTGAGCATGTGACTCTTGTCTCAATCTCTAGACTCCAAACTCAGCACATAATGAACACTTTGTAAATGTTAGATTAAATAAACAATGCAGACCTGACTGCTGAACTTCCTCAATTAGACAGAAGTATTATATCACTCCATCTCTCTCTCACACACACACACACACATCTAGTATGGAAATTTCTGGTTATTTAATGCCTAGATCAGTTTCTGGCATATGGCAGATACTCCATAAATACATGTGAAAGGAAAGAAGAGAGAGAGAGGAAGAAAGGCAGAGAGAAAGGGAAAGAGGAAGGAAGGAGTCATATTGTCAGTGGCAAACTCTCCTGAGAGCTGTGTGTGGATAAAGATTTAGCTGTTCCATCACTAATTAAATCAGGCTCCGAGGACCTGAAACCACAGTGACTGACAATAAAGGCAATGCATTGTTTTTCTGGGTCACCAGAACTCCTGTTGTTTCAAAATTTACTTGACTTGTCTGACTGTTGCTGGGAAAGGTTTTTAGCCCTACTGTAATTGATTTAGTTTAGCTATGGTTATCTTCTTGCTACCTAATTGATTTCTCATTCTCCTATCATTTTTACTCTAGGAGATGAAGGTAGAGGCATAAAAGACCCATGGCTGACAACTGCAAAACAATAAGTGCATTTGCACAACAATGTGCATTTGCACATTGGTCATGGAGCACTGATTTATATTATGCGAAAAAAAATCCATTTATTTTGTTTGGGTAAAGGGGGTCATGTTGTGGGTAAAGCCCCATGCAGAGGTCAGTACAGATCTGTGGACTACAAGGTCATGGTAGATAAAGGGCTCAAGGTCCTAGCCAGCACTGTCCATGGCATGAGGTGTCCAAGGCCGAAGTATATTGTCTGAGGAATGGCAAGAGTTAGGTCTTTTGAAAGAGCCATCATTACTAGCCTGCTAGGTTATGGTAGATGCTTATATCTGAATTCCCCATATCCATTCCACTCTAAGCTGCTCATGGCAACCCCTCCCCTTAGCATGTGAATGCTTCAGATATAATTCTAGGCAACGAAATGTGAGGCAGTATCTTTCGAAGAGCTTTTGGAAAGATTTCCCCATTTTAAGCAAACAAAACAGTATGAAATGAAAAATAAAAATCTTCCTTCCCCTGTTTCCCTTCTCAGAAGCAGCAGTGTTAAGATCTTGTTATACACCCTTCCAATTCAATTCACATACCAGCATATACATATGTACAGAAACAAATTAAACATACTGAAGGACATCTGATCTTTGAAAAAAAAAAAAAAGGCTGATCAATCGCTTCACTTTCCTGTTTAGAGCCATTCAGTGGATTTCTATTGTTTCAGGACAAAATGTCCAAGACCTCTAACCCTGTACTCAAGGCCATGTGTGACCTGGTCCAAGCCTCACTCTTCATCCTTGTCTTAGGCCACACAGCTGCCTACTCACCATGCTTCAACCACACTGGCCTTCTCTAAGTTCTTCAAATGGGCCTGATCCCTCCTGTCTCAGAGACTTTGCACATGCTATTCCTTCTGCTTGGATGCCCATCTTATTTTTTTGCATTTAAAAAAACCATTTTATTCTTCAGATCTTAGCTGAAACTACACCTCTTCTGGAAAGGCTTCCCGGAAGCCTTTCAAGCCAAGCCTCTGTTACATACTCTTTCATCCCCTATATCTTATCTTCATGGCATTAGTGTTAGTGAAACTAGTTAATGAGGAGAGAGACACTTTTGATCAGGAAGCATCTTTAAGCCATTAGTAGGAGAAGAGTGAAAAGGACCACGTGAAGCATGCCAAGTGAAGCATCAGCTCCCCCTACTCCCGCTTCTATACCCACTCATGCTTAGCTTCTAGTTAGATCTACAAAGCACAGCTGGACCTCATACTCAGGCCCCAAAATGAAGCAAAGGTGGAGACAGAGATGGAACCTGTGGCTCTAAGACTGTGATGGGCATCCATCAAGTCCCTGACCTGTGCTGAGTAGGAGTCATGAAAGGGGCACTTTTGGTCTGAGTGGAATGTTCTCCCTGTATCTTGAGGATAGAGGGAACTTTTGATTCCATTTCCTGACACTCCTCATGCACAATCTAGAAGCAAGACTCAGGAAGCAGCCTCAGGCATCCTCTTAAGAACTTATGCCACTTGAAAAGTCTTCCTCTGGTTTGCACTCTCGCACTCTTCCATGACCAGGAGATGCCTTCGGAAGGCAATGGAAGAAAATGGGTCTGTGACTGTATCGCCTTCCATAAAATCAAGAAATAAACCAGCCAGGAAAGGGATACTTTACTCAACCTTAGGTTTTTAGTTGTCTAAGAAGCTTGAAGTAAAGCTATGCCTGCTGAGAGAATGGAGATAAATAAAAGACATGGAAGAAGTTGACCCGAAAGGATGGAGATGCTCTTCCTCAGCTGTTTCTGAGAATGGGCCATTTCTGGATCTGCTTGATCTTTAAGATATGACTGCCATAGACAAGGGACTTCCCAGGTGGCTCAGTGGTAAAGAACCACCTACCAAATACAAGGGATAGAGGAGACGTGGGTTCAGGAAGATCCCCTGCAGCAGGAAATGGCTGCCCACTCCAGTATTCTTGCCTGTGAAGTCCTATGGACAGAGGAACCTGGTGGGATACAGTCCATGGGTCACAAAAAGTTGAGCACACATGCATGGCACAGACAAGATTCAGGTGTTATACCAAGTGTGATACCAGCCTGGAGGCCCCAAGGAAGAGGGAGCCAACTGTCACCGAGGAAGAGAAAGGTTTCATGTCAACGTGATACATGGAGAATGGGCTAAAAAGATGTATTTTCAGGAAGAAAGGGAGACACAGAGAAATGGAAGACATTGGACCTTATGTTCACCCAAAGTCAACTACATATTAAGCATGGAATTGGGGTTAGTTTAGCTGGCTACTCCTGTTGCTGACATGGAAGAAGGTGTACTGAGAGACAGTGGATTAGAGGGAGGCAGGATGATGACGATAGAGGTGAAGAAGGTGAAGAAGGCAGAGAGAGATTGTGGGAGGCTTTAGATGCCCTGCTCAAGAGACTAGAGAGCATCATGTAGGAAAGTGGGGGCACTGGAGGGTTTTTAAGCCAAGGAATGATTCTCTGTTCCAAAGCTCCAGTTCTGATGGCAAGTGGTATGGGCATTCCAGATGGTAGCAAAGTGGAGATGTTTATAAGACAATGGCAATAAATCAGGCAAGAGATGATAAGGAGTGTTTGTTCTGGCAGCACATATATTAAAATTAGAAGGATACAAAGAAAATTTTCATGGCCCCCTGCATAAGGATGACACATTAATTTGAGTTCATGCATATTTCTGTGCTTAATGGATACAAAGTTTCAGCTGGGGAAGATGAGAAAGTTTTGGAGATGGATGATAGTTGTACAGCAATGTCAGTGTACTTTATGGAGCCAAACTGTACACTTAAAAATGGATAAAATGGTAAATTTTATGTTATACTTATTTCATCACAATAAAATGGCTCCAGATATTAAACAAGAAGAGACTGTAAGGGTCTGAAGTGATGCTGAAGAGCAGAAGTGGAAAGGAAGGTACAGATGATGGAGACATTTTGAAGTGACAATTCACAGAATTTGCTGGTTAATTAGATGAAAGGAAGAAGGAACCCATGTCTTCTTTCTTCCTTCAGCAAGAAGGAAATAATGTATTCACACTTCTCTCTGATGTATGACTGTTACATCCTGAGAAGTGGCCAGATTTGGGAAATAAAATAAGGAGGCATCCTACTTATTAGTTTTCCTGGCTAACAGTAAAGCTGCTCCTGACTTTCTACTTGCCTGACTGATCCTAGCGAGACAAAGTGGGGGTGACTAAGGCCCAAACCCCTAACACATAAAACCTTTCTTAATTTTCCATTGTGTATATGGTTGATAGTCAATAAATACTTAAATTATTGATCAATTAAGCAGCGGGGTTGCAACTGTAGTACTCAATTACACTTGATGATATTGTAACCTTTCCTTGTATTTCATTTATCTGGGAAAAAGTTTTCCTGATCTAACAAATATTCAACTTAGGGAAAAGAATAGATTCACTAGCAATTTGCTTTCTCATTTTTTCTTTAATGTAGACAAACAATTTCCAGAAAAGTCTCCGGGCAGATATAGGAGGGGTGAGGACACTCCTCAAAGACCCTGAGCTTTCCTGGCAGACTCAGAGGAAGTTCTCTGAGCAGGGAAAAGCAATAAGGAAGGTTTTACCATGGTCATTGATTGACTTATGTTACAGAGATCATTAAAAGCAATTAGTGCTTTGTCAGCTACTGTGAACTAGAACTCTGATTTTTTTTTTTTAACCAAGTGATTCTCAAGAGGGATGTTAGTGCAGTTTTAAAATGAAGCAGTGCTTTGTCTCAAAGTTTTTAGTCAAGGTTCTTAGTATATTAGAAATGCCAAATAACTAATTAAAGAAGGGTATGTTTATATTTATCAAAGGGGATAAAGGACACAAAATTTGCTAATGCTTTGGAGTCATTAGTCCTTTTTTCCTGTTAGGTGCAGATTTTGCTGCTGCTGTTGTTTAGTCGCTCAGTCGTGTCTGACTCTTTGTGAACCCATGGACTATAGCACACCAGGCTCCTCTGTCTATGGGATTTCCCAAGCAAGAATACTGGACTGGGTTGCCATTTCCTCCTCCAGGGGATCTTCCTAACCCAGGGATCAAACCCACGTCTCCTTTATTGTAGGCGGATTCTTTACTACTGAGTCACCAGGGAAGCCCCTAGGCGCAGATTACACCATGTAATAGTAGGTGTGATAGCATGTGAAAAATGAAGAAGGAAGGGGGAGAAAATGACAGTCATTGAGCCTCTGATAATTTAAAAACACTGTGTATAGCACTTTAAAGGGTGTCACATTTGATCCCTAAAAAAAACTCTTTAAGTTTGCATTATTAACTTGATTTGATGGTCTAAACTAAGACCCAGTCTTTTAGTGGGTTCTGGCTGCTACGATAGAACACCACAGAGTAGGTGACTTGCAAACAGCAGAAACATATTTCTCACAGTACTGGAGGCTGGAAGTCTGGAGTTAGGTTGCCAGTTCAGTTGGCTCGGTGGCAAAGAATCCGCCTGCAATGCAGGAGATACGGGTTTGACCCCTGGGTTGGGAAGATCCCCTAGAGAAGGAAATGGCAATCCACTCCAGTATTCTTGCCTGGGAAAGCCCATGGACAGAGGAACTTGGCAGGGTACAGTCCATGGGGTCGCAAAGGAGTAGGACATGAATTAGCACCTGAGCACGAGCAGGAGCACAGTTGGGTGAGGGCTCTCTTCCAGGCTGCAGACTTCTCCTTGTAGCCTCACACGACAAGAATGTCAAGAGAATTCTGTGGGAATATCCTCTTATAAGGGCATTAATCCCACTCATGAGGATGCATGACCCAAGCACCTCCCAAAAGCCCCTTATTCTGATAACACCACACTGGACAGTAGGATTTCAACATATAAGTTTGGTGGGGAGGGACACAACATTCTTCCGATTTCACTCAGTGTATCAGTTATCTATTTCTGGGTAACACATTATTATTTTAAGTCACCAGGTTCATGATAATCTATCTCTTAATGGGTTCAGGTTGCTATGACTTATTATCTTTCAGTTTCTGTGGGTCAGAGTCTGGACACAGTTTAACTGGGTCCTCTGCTTAGATGTCTGCCAGGGCTAGGGCATTATCAGAGGCTCAAGTAAGGAAGGATTTTCCTCCAAGTTTCCCTGGACTTCTGGCAGAATTGATTTCTTGGGGCTAAAGGACTCACAAAAGCTTGCTTCTTCAAAGCTAGCAAGGCACTAGAGACACTAGCAAGACAGATCCTACACACTTATGTAATCACAGACATCCCATCACTCTCACCCCAATGCACTGATAAGCAAGTCACAGGTCTGGCTACACTCAAGGGGAGAGGATGACACAATGATGTGAACACCGAGGCAGGAATTATGGAACCAAGGAAAGCCTGTCAAGGCCAACCAACCAGCAAATAATAGAGCTAGTTACAAATCTAAATTTTTCTGACCCCAAACCCTGTGTTTGGATTCCAGTCTCAGCTGTACCTCTGACCATCTGAATTATCTTGGAGAAATCACTTCATTTCACCCAGTCTAAGCCTCTTGACTTAAAAAAAAAAAAAAAAGAAGTGGCTGCCATCTATTGTGACTCTGTAATCAGGAAGGATGGGGGGCAGACCATGGTTGAGAGACCCTTGCCTCCATATCTGACACTTGGGGAACTGGAGTGGTCCTCAGAGTGGGGACCCATCAGCCACTTTAATACTATCTTTGGTCCTTTCTGCAGTGTCATCTATGCCATTGTGATCAAAACTATTTGGGTCAAAAGCAAAGCCTATGAGACAGTGATTTCCAACTGCTCAGGTAAGTCTTTCATCTGCATTACCAAATCCTTAAGCTAATTTTGCTTCTGCAGAGGTTTTTCTCTAGCAAACATGAGCTGGGGTTTTACAGTTATTACAAGCCTGCTGTTATATCAGGGCCCAGCTTGCAGGTCAGACCCCCCAAAAGCTGTTTCAGGCAGGCTTTGCCTTCCCAAAATCTGAGGAAGGAGGACTTTGGGTCTGGTTGAGCTGTGCCAGCAGAGCCCCTCGAAACAGATCTAAGCCAGGATCTGAGGGTAACCCTATCCTGGTGGCTTTGCAGAGAGGCACCCAAGAGGACTCTGGGATAAAAAGAGAGGACCATGTAGGGAGGAGGCCACATGTTCAGCAAAACATGAGGATAGACATTTCTACTTGGCTTAAACTTACAGAAAAACTGTTATCTAACCACAGAACAGTCCTGGGTCCTAGGACAGTCAAGGCAGAATACATGACCTCCCCATGGTTTGAGCACACCCCACACAGCAGAACAAGCCCAAGACTGCCTGCTACAGCCCTTCCCCAAATCCCATTTCAGCAACCTTACTGCTGAGCACCACCTACACAATAGGTGTAGGTGCGGAGACCTGGAGGCCCATCTGCTTCCCAGGCAGACACTGCTGGGCCTCTGAGAACAACCTGGAGAGAACACAGCACACCAACATGCCCGAGAGAGAAGAGAAGGTCTCCTGGGCATCTAGTTACTATAAAATGGTTAGTTCTGAAAAAGGAGACCATGGAGTTTCCATGGACCAAGACCATACATATATATTCATTTTGCAAAAATTATCATCCATCTTTTACAAATGGAAATCATATTAACTTTTTTTCATTTATTTTTATTCGTTGGAGGCTAATTACTTTACAATATTGTAGTGGTTTTTGCCATACATTGACATGAATCAGCCACGGATTTATATGTGTTCCCCATCCCAATCCCCCCTCCCGCCTCCTTCCCCATCCCATCCCTCTGGGTCTTTCCAGTGCACCAGCCCTGAGCACTTGTCTCATGCATCCAACCTGGGCTGGTGGTCTGTTTCACCCTTGATAGTATACTTATTTCAATGCTATTCTCTCAGAACATCCCACCGTCACCTTCTCCCACAGAGTTCCAAATTCGTTCTGTACGTCTGTGTCTCTTTTTCTGTTTTGCATATTGGGTTATCATTACCATCTTTTTAAATTCCATATATATGCGTTAGTATACTGTATTGGTCTTTATCTTTCTGGCTTACTTCACTCTGTATAATGGGCTCCAGTTTCATCCATCTCATTAGAACTGATTCAAATGAATTCTTTTTAATGGCTGAGTAATATTCCATTGTGTATATGTACCACAGCTTCCTTATCCATTCATCTGCTGATGGGCATCTAGGTTGCTTCCATGTCCTGGCTATTATAAACAGTGCTGCGATGAACATTCAGGTACACGTGTCTCTTTCAGATCTGGTTTCCTTGGTGTATATGCCCAGGAATGGGGTTGCTGGGTCATATGGCAGTTCTAATTCCAGTTTTTTAAGGAATCTCCACACTGTTCTCCATAGTGGCTGTACTAGTTTGCATTCCCACCAGCAGTGTAAGAGGGTTCACTTTTCTCCACACCCTCTCCAGCATTTATTGCTTGTAGACTTTTGGATAGCAGCCATTCTGACTGGCATGTAATGGTACCTCATTGTGGTTTTGATTTGCATTTCTCTGATAATGAGTGATGTTGAGCATCTTTTCATGTGTTTGTTAGCCATCTGTATGTCTTCTTTGGAGAAATGTCTGTTTAGTTCTTTGGCCCATTTTTTGATTGGGTCATTTATTTTTCTGGAATTGAGCTTCAGGAGTTGCTTGTATATTTTTGAGATTAATCCTTTGTCTGTTTCTTCATTTGCTATTATTTTCTCCCATTCTGAAGGCTGTCTTTTCACCTTGCTTATAGTTTCCTTTGTTGTGCAAAAGCTTTTAAGTTTCATTAGGTCCCATTTGTTTAGTTTTGTTTTTATTTCCAGTATTCTGGGAGGTGGGTCATAGAGGATCCTGCTGTGATTTATGTCAGAAAGTGTTTTGCCTATGTTCTCCTCTAGGAGTTTTATAGTTTCTGGTCTTACATTTAGATCTTTAATCCATTTTGAGTTTATTTTTGTGTATGGTGTTAGAAAGTGTTCTAGTTTCATTCTTTTACAAGTGGTTGACCAGTTTTCCCAGCACCACTTGTTAAAGAGGTTGTCTTTTTTCCATTGTATATCCTTGCCTCCTTTGTCAAAGATAAGGTGTCCGTAGGTATGTGGATTTATCTCTGGGCTTTCTATTTTGTTCCATTGATCTATATTTCTGTCTTTGTGCCAGTACCATACTGTCTTGATGACTGTGGCTTTGTAGTAGAGTCTGAAGTCAGGCAGGTTGATTCCTCTAGTTCCATTCTTCTTTCTCAAGATTACTTTGGCTATTCGAGGTTTTTTGTATTTCCATACAAATTGTGAAATTATTTGTTCTAGTTCTGTGAAAAATACCGTTGGTAGCTTGATAGGGATTGCACTGAATCTATAGATTGCTTTGGGTAGTATACTCATTTTCACACTATTGATTCTTCCAATCCACGAACACGGTATCATATTAACTTTAAATTATACCTATCTGTATAGATATATCATTGCATAGCCTGGGAAGGTTTTCAATTGAGTTGTCACTTAACAGAGTTCATGATCCTAGTTTGACAGCTCAAGTGAGGTAGGACCCGAGGGTTTTGGAAAGCCCAGAGCTCAAGGTTGGAGGGGGAACACAGGGAAAAGGAGGGTGTTTTAGTGTGCTCAGACTGCCATAACAATATACCACAGCAAGTGGCTTAAACAAGAAATTTATTTTATCACAGTTCTAGAGACTGGAAACCCAAGATCGAGGTACCAGTCAATGCTGTTCCTGGTAAGAGCTCTCTTCTTGGATTGCAGATGGCCTCGCTGGCTTCTTGCTATCTACTCACAAAGCAGAAAGGAGAGACAGAAATCTTTCTACTGTCTCTTCTTATAAGGGCACTAATTCCATCATAAGATTCCTGTTCTCATCTAACTCTATTTCCCAAACGCCCCACCCCCAAATATTAATACCATCACATTGGGAGGTTAAGTATTCAACTTATGAATTTTGTGATGACACAAATATACAGTGCATAACAGGGGAAGAGTTGGTGGGAAAAGTGAGGAGAGAGAGAGAGACAGTGGAAATAAACATATGCCAACAAATGAGAATAGACAGGCTATTTATTCAAAGCTTGCTATAGCAAGGGAATCAGCCTCCATCACTTGTCTTCTGACAGAAACACAAAATCAGTCAGAGGTGTAGTAAGGCCTCAGACGTGCCCTGATTGGGGGCTATTGTCATGGGGAACCTGTGAGTGTGCTGATTAAAAGTGCAGCATCCTGTGTGATGGGTTAGGCATGCATATTTGGCTTTCTCTGGTTGGTTTTAAGTTCACAATAGAGGAAAAAATTAAAGAGCTATCAGTCAGTAGTCAAGTCTTGGGTATTTGTGGTAGACTGTTCCAGGAGGTATTATTCAGTTTATGGACTCTGGGTTAGAAACAGTGGTCTGACTTCCTACAAGTCTGGCTTGCATAGAGTAGGTTGGTTTCCTTGACTGGTTACTGTAATGGGTTGGTTTCCTGGAATGGTTGCAGCAGTGTGGGTCAAAGCTCCATCTTAAATATGGTCTGGCTACCATCCATTTGCTTGCCTAGTCTGTCAGCACAGACTGACAAGGCAGAGAGAGAGTGCATCTACTGTCAGCCACTTCTGGGGTCTTTCCATACTCCCTGAATCCTTACACAGCTCGGGAAGGTGGTGTCATCATCTCTCTCTTACAAATGGAAGACAGGCTCGAAGGTTAAGCAATGTGCTTGTTTTCATAGGTAGCTCATGACATAGCAGGAATCAAATGCACACATGACTGGCTAGAAAGCCTATGTTTTCTCTCCCACATCAGGCTGCCTCTCAGAAGAAAGAACATTACAGAAAGGAAGGTGGTGAATGACTGAAAAAAGAGCTCAATTTTTAATTTTTTTTTTTTTAAATTATAAAACTCAAACTCAGGATTGTTGGCATGGCTGTCACCCGCCAGCCTCTCTGCTGAGCTCTGCCTTCAGAGCACTCTTCCAGAATCATCTCCCGAAGTGTTTTGATGTATTAAAAAATCTAAAAGGTGACCTAATTTTGCTTAAGTAGGCTGAGGTCCTCCTGTACTTTCGGATTTAAGTCAGATTGGTTTAAACCCTTGTCTCTGATTTCTGCCAGTTCCCGGAGACTGGTGTGTCCTCTCTCACTGTCCCTCTGAGCTCTCACCCCATGGTCCCACCTCCTACAGCTCTTCTGTTCCCTCTGCTCTTGGTCCAATGAATCATGGAATCCATCTCATTTCCTTAGGCTTGAAGTGATGAAGAGTTTCCACATTCTGTCAGCAACCTCGCCACCTGCGGGATCTCCCACTTTTATCTCAGCAAGCCTTTTACATCTGTGATTACCCTGTCTCTCTCCAGAGTCCTCCAAATCTCCCTGCTACTCAATTTTCTAGTTCCTGCACTCTTGGGTTCCCCCATCCTCCAGTCCCTGAGATTTTATAAAGCTGCAAAGAGATCCATTTTTCACTGATATACAGCATACCTCTCCTCTCCAAAGGTGGAAATGGCTACAATCAGTTTTTACTCTCTAGTACAAGTTTATACGTCCATCATATCAATTTTTTAGCTGTCTATATCTTTTGTATCAGCATCACTGACCCTCTTTGGGAATGAGGAGCAGAGAGTAGTTCCAAAAAGCCCGTGTACTTTCTGTATCTTATTCATAAGCAGCTCGATTTTCAATCTCATTATAGCCAAGTAACTCAGAGTTGGCTAGTAAAAAGGGTTTCCACTGGTTTTAGTATTCCAGGATTATTGCCCATCAACAAACGGAAATAAGCAATGATTAGTGTGAACAGAAGCTAACTTTGTAAACATGGCTGCAAAATTCAAGTTTCAGAATCATTCTTCTTCCTGGCAAGTATGTTTATTTTCTCCCCCTCAAGTCTGACAGAAAGGAAAAGAAAGAACTATTTAATAAATGATCTACAGACTTTCCCCAAAACAAGTGCTTGGCAGGCGAGAGATAGAGAATATGAGGTTTCCAATCCTGTAGGTTATCCTTTATAAATGAGCTTGCTTTTGATGCCCAGGGATGTTTACTCCTATAAAACAGAACATTTACTGCCTGGGGGCAGGAGATGGAAGAGGTGCACCTATAAAATGGACAAAGTGTAACATATCTGGATATAACTGCATTTGGCCAATATGACTTGGAAGTTATGATGTGATCCATGCTATAGCCAAAGTACATGTTTCCAATTAAATGGTGCAGAACAAGCTGAAGAAAAAAGTTTCTGATTAGGAGCAATTGAGTTGAAGTCCTGATCTGCTGCTGATGATGCTGCTAAGTCGCTTCAGTTGTGTCCGACTCTGCGACCCCACAGACGGCAGCCCACCAGGCTCCGCCGTCCCTGGGATTCTCCAGGCAAGAACACTGGAGTGGGTTGCCATTTCCTTCTCCAATGCATGAAAGGGAAAAGTGAAAGTGAAGTAGTTCAGTCGTGTCCGACTCTTTGCGACCCCATGGACTGCAGCCTACCAGGCTCCTCCGTCCATGGGATTTTCCAGGCAAGAGTACTAGAGTGGGGTGCCATTGCCTTCTCTGAAAATCCTGATCACTTCCAGCTAAATAAACTTAAAATAAGCCCATTACGTACTTTTCTTTATCAGTACATGAGAGTGAAATGGGTTTTCTGCAAACAACTACCTTCAACAAAAAGCATAAGGAACTTTATGAAAAAAAAAGTTGTTTAGTCACTAAGTCAGGTCCGACTGTTGCAACTCCTATGTACTAAAGCCTACCAGGCTTCTCTGTCCATGGGATTTCCCAAGAATACTGGAGTGGGTTGCCATTTCCTTTTCCATGTGAAAAAAAAATACAGATATAAAATAAATGAAACATATATACAGCATGTTTGTGGATAGCAAGATTCAGCATTATAAAGATGTCAATTCTCCTCAAATGATTCACAGATTGATACAGTTACAATCAAAATTCAAATGGGATGTTTTCTTAAGCTTGATAAGCCAATTCAAAAACATACATGGAAATTTCAAGAGTCAAGAAAACCCAGGAAGACAGTCCTGGAGAATTACAACAAGGTAGTAAAAGTGTTAGTCGCTCAGTTTTGCCCGACTATTTGTAACCCCATGGACTGCAGCCCACCAAGCTCCTCTGTCCATGAGATTTTCCAGGCAAGGATACTGGAGTGGGTTGCCATTTCCTTCTCCAGGGGATCTTCCCAACCCAGGGATCAAACCCAGGTCTCCTGCACTGCAGGCAGATTCTTTACTGACTGAGCTACAAGAAAAGCCCAAGATAGTAAAGGTTTAATGTATAAACACTGATTTATCATAAAGTCAGAGTGACTAATAGAGTGTGATATAGACACAATTCAATAGGAAAAGAAAAAAAAAACAGCTCCCAAAGAGACTCACACATATAATATAAGCACTTGATATATGTCAGAAGATCATAGGGTAATAAATTAATTGGATCTTCACCTCAATTCATAGGCATAATTAAATTCCAGGGAAATTAGAAACTTAGATGTGAAATGTAAGACTTTAAAATTTTTTTAAAGACAATGAAGGATGTTATCTTTATGACATTGGAATAAGAAAGGATTTCTTAAACAAGAGACAAGATGCATTAAACCAAAAAAGTGATAAATAAATTTGACTCTATTTATATTTAAAAGTCAAGCCAAAAAGTGGGAGAAGCTATTTGCAATACATTATCTAGGAAAAGATTAGTATCTAGAATGTATGAAGAATTCTTAAGAATCAATAAAAATATTTTTTAAAAAGATAAATAGAAGAAAAATGAGGAAGACACAAACACATTTCATAAGAGGGAAAAGAGAAATGGCCAAAAACAAGGTTCTCAACCTCACTGATACATGAGGAAAGTATACATTTAAACTTCAACTAGGTACAATTTGTCACTTACAGGACTGGTAAAGTTTTAAAATCTGGTATTTCTAAGTATTAACAAAGATATAAACCTCATGGATTATCTAGCAATATCATTCCTAAAAATCTTAGTAGACTTCTGACTTATTTGCTTCCAGTCAGCTTCACCAGCAACCATATCCAAACAGTCTTTCTGAAAATAATTCTCAGGTCTGACTAGTTTCTTTGCTTCCTCATTCAATCCCCTAGAATAGAAGCTAGCTTGAGGTCATCTGAAACAATAGGTGGGAGGCCACGTCCTTAGTCTGCCTTTCCTCTCAGGAATGATTCTGAATGGGTCATTGCTGTGTGTCAACTTCTGTTACAACTGAATTTGGATACTGGCTTCATTGGCAAAAGATGTGCACAGTCAGAATGTATACACATTTGCTTTAGTAGTCCGTTTGCATTTTCAATTTTCATTGGGCCATACAAAGTATGTAGCTGGTGCTATGAAGACCAGAAACAATCAAGCCATGCAACTCTATAAGATTCCAGATTTTAAGGGGCTTCCTTGGTGGCTCAGTGGTAAAGAATCCATGACATGGGTTTGATCTCTGGTCCAGGAAGATCCCACATGCCATGTGGCAGCTAACCCTGTGTGCCACAACAATTGAGCCTGTGCTCTAAAGTGCAGAGGCCACAACTATTGAGCCCGTGCTCTGAAGTACAGAGGCTACAACTATTGAGCCCACGTGCTGCAACTACTGACGCCCAGTGCCCTAGAGACCATGCTCTGCTATAAGAGAAGCCACTGCAATGCGAAGCCCAGGCACCACAACCAGAGTATCCTCTACTCCCCGCCACTAGAAAAAGCCCAAGTACAGCAGTGAAGACCCAGCAGAGCAAAAAAATACATTAAAATTTTTTAAAGGTTTCCAAATTCTAGAACTTTCCCTAACTTCCTTCATTTTTGTTCATACTCCAACCAACTCTTGTCTGAGTTCATCTCTTTTTTTCTAATACTTTGCTAAACACAGCTGGTGGCAATCAACACACACTATTAACATTCTGTTTACCAACTGTGATAGTTAATTTTCTGTGTCAACTTGATTGTGCTAGCCAGATAGCTGGTAAACCATTATTTCTAAGTGTGTCTAGAGGGCATTCCTGTAAGTATTTGAATCTGCACACTAAGTAAAGAGGACAGGCCTCACCAGTGACAGTGAGAATCATCTAATCCACTGAGGGCCAGAACAGAACTAAAAGCAAAGGAAGGGCAAATTTGCTCAAGCTCGGACATCCATCTTGTCCTACTCTCTTCTTGGGACCTCAGACTAGGACAAAGATTTACACTATTGGTTGCCTGATTCTCCAGCGTTTTGACTTAGATGTACGTCATCAACTCTCCTGGTTTTCATGTTTTTGGATTTGGGCTGAATTAGACCATCAGACCTCTTGGTTCCCCAGTCTGCAGACAGCAGATTATGGAACTTAGCCTCCATAACTGCATGAGTCAATTTCTATAATAAATTTCCACATATACATGGATATATATACCGATAAGATATATATGTTCTTTTTCTCTGGTATAGAGGATCCTAACTATATACACCACCTTTGTACTCTCCCTGGGGGTCCAGTTTCAATAAGCATACAACCTGCCTTCCCTTTATAACACTTCTATCCAGTGCATCTCTACTGTCTCAGTTTTCCCTATCAGTCTCCTCACTACCTGCTCCCTGCCTATAGGCCAATGCTGCATGCTGTCGGTTTGCATTATGACAGCACTACATGTGAAGCTTCAATCTCTGCTTTAGTTAAGAAAGCACTAGCAGCTATATCAGAGAAACCCTCAAATATAATAACCTTAACAAAATAGAAATTTGTTTCTTGTTCAGTTAAAGTCTAATTGACAGTAAAGGTCAAAGGGAAAGACACACAGTCATTCAGAAACTCAAGTAGATGAAGATACTGCCACTCTTTAACAAATGGCTACTAAGGTATGACTTAGCTTCACTAACCAGCAGATAGGGGATAAGGGAAGACAGCATGAAGGATTACTCAGGGAGTTTATCTGAGCCAGGCCTGAGTTCTCGCCATGTTCCTATAGGCAGAACTTAATCACATGACTACCCGCTGCTGAAAAGAAAACTAAGATCATGGCATCTGGTCCCATCACTTCATGGCAAATAGATGGAGAAACAATGGAAACAGTGAGATTTTATTTTCTTGGGCTCCAAAATCATGTGGACAGTGACTGCAGCCATGAAATTAAAAGACGCTTGCTCCTTGGAAGAAAAGCTATGACCAACCTAGACAGCATATAAAAAAGCAGAGACATTACTTTGTCAACAAAGGTCCATCTAGTCAAATCCATAGTTTTTCCAGTGGTCATGTATGGATGTGAGAGTTGGATCATAAAGAAAGCTGAGCACCGAAGAATTGATGCTTTTGAACTGTGGTGTTGGAGAAGACTCTTGAGAGTCCCTTGGACTGCAAGGAGATCAAACTAGTTAATCCTAAAGGAAATCAGTCCTGAAGATTCATTGGAAAGACTGATGCTGAGCTGAAGCTCCAATACTTTGGCCACCTGATGTGAAGAGCTGACTCATTAGAAAAGACCCTGATGCTGGGAAAGACTGAAGGCAGGAGGAGAAGGGGATGACAGAGGATGAGATGCTTGGATGGCATCACCGACTTGATGGACATGAGTTTGATGAACATGCAGTCCACGGGGTTACAAAGAGTTGGACACGACTGAGTGAGTGAACTGAAATGAACACCCCCTGCTGAAAAGGAGGCTGGGAAATATCTCTCTGTGGGCCTCGGGGGCAAAGGAAAGAATTTGGTGGATAGCTAACCTGTCTGCCACAATTATTTTGGGTCTTCCAGGGTTCCTGGTTCCACCTGAACTGAGGAGCTGAGGAATACACAAGGCTGTAAGTTAGGTGAGTTAGGTCATACTTCCTTATATCTATGACCTTCTGTTTTTAAAAAAGAAAACACACACAAGGAAAGGAAGTGGAGGTGGCCAAAGTCCTGAGCTAAGTAGATGAGACATAATGTGCTAAAAATAGTTCATATTAAGGTTATATTCATAAAGAGGTCATCAATGATCAGAAATTAAAAATAAATTTTAAGTTCAAAATTTTTAGAACTCAGGCATAACTGTTAAAATGTTCAATTTTTAAAATTAATCTGAAATACATGAAGTACCAACATATGAAAAAATGATTTTAAAATATTATTAGGTAGACTTCCTTGTTAACAAACAAATCACCCAGACTCTTGTAGGTCCACATATGCCTAACCCCAGCCCCAACCAGACAAGACTTCATTTAAAATCTCAGGACATCAGTTGTTCCCCGTTCAGAGGCTCAGCCCACAAAAAAAAAAAAAAAAAAGGTTCCCAGTGGCTCTGCAAGTGGCATGAAGCATGGGGAAGAAAAGGAGCAGCAACTGGCCACTTCGGATACATCCTTGAACTAAGACAGCCCAAGGCAGCATCCTGCTTCCAGTCCAATATCTAATCCACTCACTGCCTCTAGGCTACCCCCTATTAATGCACAGTGACAGCTGAATTTAACTGCTTTTCACTCCTGTTCAGCTCCAAGGCCTGAGGGGAAATAATCCTTTTATCTCCCAATAAAGGAGAATTACTGGGATTTTGCAGCTCAGCTCACTTTGAAGAGCCATCTTCAGGAGCTGGAGGTCTTGCATTTCCTAGAGTGGTTAGATTAAAGATGCTTTTCACTGATCTCATTGGGAGATGGAATGGTAAGAGTTGATTATATTGTCACCCAGTTGCCCTGTGGAAAGTACTGCAAGTTTCCATTTTAAACAGATTTTAGAGCACAAATGTCATTCTCAAAAACTTTTCTGAAAAACTAAGTCTTCAGAGCCATGCCATTTAGGAGCCAGCTGTTACACCAGCAAATGGAGATACTTTGAAAAGATACCATTTGATCTGCTGTCATTTTTACTTGCCCCCATGGCTATAATCCCATCCTGATAATTATCTGATGTATATAAATTCTATATACAGATAATACTGAACAGTAGCCTATCTAAATATAGTAATGAGTCTTCCCAGGTGATTCAGAGGTAAAGAATCCGCCTATCAAGCAGGAGGCTTGGGAAGATCCCTGGGTTGGGAAGATCCCCTGGAGAAGGATTTGGCAACCCTCTCCAGTATTCTTGCCTGGAGAATCCCATGGACAGAGGAGACTGGTGGGCTACAATCCATGGGGTCACAGAAGAGCTGGATATGACAGAGCGACTAAACAACAACAACAAATTTACAAACAACAACAAATGATTTTCTGTTCAATTCCATAAAGGCAGCTCATTCCTCCTGAAATACTGTTAAAATCTCATTCATCCCAACTAATAAAGAAATTAACATTCTCGCTATGGGGCTTGGCACCTTGAGTACATTATTTTATTTTAATCTTCAAGACAACTCTGTGAATTAGGTGTTTTATGCTTCATTTTTGAAAGTGGGAAACTGAGGCTGGGAATAGTAGGCAATTTGCATGAGATGACACCACTAGTTAGTTGTGGAGCTGGAGTGTGTATTCAGGTTTGATTTTGAAGTCTGTATCCTTCCCAAGACACTACTTTGGAAATCAGGGCTTCAACCTTGGCACTGTCAGTGTTTTGAACTAGATAATTCTTCTTTTGTGGGGGACTGTCCTGTGCATCGGAGAAGGCAATGGCAACCCACTCCAGTACTCTTGCCTGGAAAATTCCATGGACGGAGGGGCCTGGTAGGTTGCAGTCCATGGGGTCACTAACAATGGGATACGACTGAGCAACTTCACTTTCACTTTTCGCTTTCATGCACTGGAGAAGGAAATGGCAACCCACTCCAGTGTTCTTGCCTGGAGAATCCCAGGGACTGGGGAGCCTGGTGGGCTGGCATCTATGGGGTCGCACAGAGTCGGTCACGACTGAAGCGACTTAGCAGCAGCAGCAGCAGCAGACCTGTGCATTGAAGGATATTTAGCAGCATTCCTGGTCTCTGTCTACTAGATGCCTGGAACACCCACCCCAACCATTGTGACAATCAAAAATGTGTCCAGTCATAACCCCGGGGGCAATACTTCCCCACGTAAAAACCACTGCTGTAAACACTCCTGAAGCATTTTCTCCCTTACATCACTGAAATTTTGTGGTTCTGTGAAATGCACGGAACAATCTGAAGGCCCTAATAGTGCCTAAAAGTGGTCTTACAGGGTAGACATCAAGAAATAAAAATCAATTATATAATTAAATATAGCATTTCAGTTCACTTCACAGAAAAAGCCCCTTATTCCTATTATTCCTGCTAACAGCTTGTCTTCTCCAATGAGTAAGCATTCAAACTGTGAAAACAGACAGAAGCTTCGATGACTTGCAGCTGCCTCAGAAATTCAGCCCAAACTTCTCAGGGAGACATTCAAGGTCTTCCCACTTTGGCCTCAGTCCTTCTCCCCACCCTCAAACCAGCGTCCTTTCAGGCTCCAGCCAAGCAAAATGACTCACCAAGATTCTAACACTTCCTACGTTTTCTCATTTCCCCATCTTGGCTGAGGACTTCCCCTCTGCTTCAGGCATCTTTCCCAATCCTACGCCCCCACCCCCAGCTTGGCCTTGGGAATTTCTGCCTCTGCCTTGTGGCCACCCTCTGCATTACAGTGGGGGAATGGCTTCCTTCTTCTTTCATACTTGTTTTTTGGTTTTAGTCTCTCTCATCTCGCCCAACCTCATGCTGAATGATCTTTCCTGCTGGATTGAAAGTTCCCAGAGAAGAGGAACTTTATTTTAGCCTATTTAGTTCAGTCCTTATCTCTTGGTGGGTTGGGATGGACTGGATTGCAGACAGGGTAGAATAAATAGCGCAAAGGTAAATTTCACACCAGTTTCCATGAGGATTTAAATACATTTCAAATGTGACATCTGTAGGTGTAGTGAGGGCCAGTGAACATGGTATTTGGGCTCTAGGGTAGTCCTACCTCATATGACTTAGGTGTGCCGTGGGTGGGTCTCTGACCTCGGCCACCACTAAGGTTTTGTCCCTTGAGCCTTCATCAGTGGCACTCAGCAGAGGGTGTGTGGGGCTGGCCTTCTGTCCATGCCTCCCCCTCATTGAGGGTCTGCTTATGTCCAAAGGGAGGGCATCTTTTCCCAGTTTTCACAAAGGCACCATGAGGGCTGGTAGAAGCCATGATAGTAAAAACTCTCCCACAGCTTCAAGGCACTCTGTGTTAAGTGCCACCATTCCCAAATGTGCCATTTAACTACTTCTTCTACTAAGAACTACTGCGCTGAACTCTGCCCACCCTAATCAGTTATTTGTTTTACTACCACTCCTTGACTAGAGACGGGCTTATATTAATTCATTCAATAAATATTAACCATTCACTAGTTTAGAGGATACAGGAGTGAGGAAAACAAAGTCTCTGTCTCCATCGAGCTTACATTCTAGTGGATTCTTAAATTTAATCCTCCCATGTTTAGTATCAAACAACCCACATAAGATTAAAGTTATAACCAGGCTCTTATTTGGAACAGGTTTTATTATATCTCTGGCTTGAGCTTTTGTTGAGAGTGGAATTTCTGAGTTAGATGAGTAAGTTCATTTGGGGTAAGATTTCTAGGAAAACGGCTTTGTCCTAGGTTGCTGAAGGGACAAGACCAATGTCTCGGCATCACCCCCTGTGGTCATGTGGCTCATTCCAGATTCAGTTGATTCAGGGCATCCAGCCAAGTCTCTTGAGAGTCTGGATGTCCCAATGCATTTGCATTTTACATTAAGCTGCAAAGTGAGCAGTTTCTAGCATCCAGGCCATTTACTCTGAATATGTCAAAGGGCAGGGCGGGGGCAGGGGGGTTCCTCCTTGGCATAGGTGAGGAGGATGTAGGTGGTCCCATGACAACTGTGGGTCTAACCTACAATGTTCTTATTGGCAGAAGCAGCACTTCACTTTATGGTTCACTTTTTGCATCTGCAGATGGAAAACTGTGCACCAGTTACAACCGAGGGCTCATCTCAAAGGCAAAGGTCAAGGCCATCAAGTATAGTGTTGTCATCATTCTCGGTAAGCAACATCCCTCCTTGTGTTGTAAAACTGTGGGCATTCCAAAAACAAATTTGTACCTGGGACCTGGGGACACGAAGTGCACACAGGGAAAAAATGTGTCTGTGGGAACGTCTGCCTTTTCCCAATTAGAAAGGAATGTGTGTGTGGAGCTTACCAGTGTCTCTGTAGCTCCCGCACGGGCCAACATTTGGTTCCCTATATCTATCTTTATGAATATTGTTGTCCAACACAGCCATGGGGTGGATAATGTGGAGAAAATATCTAAGTAAGACATTACTAGCTGAAGCGGATGCTCACCATTATCTAGTTGACCCAGTTGCTTTTCTGAAGGCATACACTCCCCAGAGCTGAAGTTCAACAACCAAGGAAGACAGAAGTGGCATTCCATTTCTTCTGGATATTTAATTTCAAGGTCACCATAAATTCTTCCCTAATGGAGGCCTTATCTTCCCTGCTCGCTCCTGTCATTTTCCCTTTCCTTTTGTTTTTTTGGTCTCTCTACTCTTAAGACCCATAAAGTCACCTCATCCAAGAAAAAAAGGTATTTCTAGAGCACCTAATATATGTCAGATTGGTCTTATATTCTTTGTCATTCCCAAACCTTCAAAACTTCCTCCCCATTTCGTCCCCTCAGTTAATGGCCCTGATTCTTATTTCACAAGGAAAACACTCTTGTCAGAATAGAACTTCCTCATTCACCTGCCTTCATATCCATGGACCTACCTGCATCTCTGCCTTTTCTCCTATTACTATGGATAAACTGTCTCTGCTCCTTCATCCAAAATGCACTTGAGCTCTGTATCCCATTCCTCCCTGCTAACTCGAGAATTCTCTTCCTGCAATCATCTCCTCTCCCCCACAGGTATCCCCCTTGCCTGGATCATATGCACATACACCTATGTAACAGCTCCCTCTATAAACTCCCCAGTAACAGACCCTCTTCTTTAACACTCTCCTTTCAAGCAGACTGCCTCCCTTTTTCATCTCTCATCCTCTGGAGCCTATTTCTATGAGCTTTCTTTCCTATTACTCTAGTAAAGGCATACTTATCAAGGTAACCACAGCCAACAAAATGCAAGATGTCAATACTCAGTCCTTAGCTGATTTCTAAACAACATTTGCTCAGTCCTTCTTTGGAACACTTCCTTTGCTTAGAAATTATATCTATGATTTCTACTTGAAATTTTTTTATAATTCTACTTGAAATTTTTATTTATGACAAGCTTAGCATACTCAACATGAAAAACCAGAAGCCTCAGCATGCTTTCTTATCTCCTGCACGTTCACTCGTCCTCCTGTGTTCCCGAGTTTAGTAAATGACTTCATCTTTCATCCACACCAAAAACCTAAGGGTCATCTGTCTGTCATTATGCTATTTCTCTTCCACGCCACATATCTAGTCTATCAGTAAGGCATAGAAGCTTTACCTGCAAAAGAGATCTCAAATTCAACCAGTTTTCAGCATCTATACAATTATTTCCTTGATCTAAGCTCCCACCAACTTCTCCAGTGTTCTCCCATCAGAACACTGGAACTGCAACTGATCTTCTCTTACTGCAACTGATCTTCTCTTAATCCTTCTCTGCAAAGCAGATAATGTGATCTTTTTAAAAATGTTAATCAGACACTACCACTACCCTGCAAACTCACCTATGGATTCCCATTACATTGGAATAAAATCTTACTTTTTCCCATGTCTTACACAGTGATCTGTCCTCCAGCCAAGTATCCAGACCCATGCCCCTGCTCTCTTCCTTGCCCATTCTATATATAACAGTCACACTGGTTTTCTTGCTGTTTCTTCAAATGTCAATTTGTTCATACCTTGCAATATTTCCCATCTGAAATGCCCTGCCTTCAGATGGCGGCATGGCTTATCCATGCCATGGCTTAATATCATCTTGCTTTCCAACAACACCACCTCTTCAGAAAGGCTTTCTTGGCAAGTCTTAAATGTCTCTCCTATAGTCTTTACCCTACCTTATTTTTCCTTTGTATTTCTACTTCCACTTGACAGTATAGGATATATATTGATCTGTTTATTGTCTATCTCTCCTGCTGGCAAAATCCCCATGAGCAATGACTTTCACTTTTGTTTTCCTTACATTATCACCAAGGGCTTAGAGGGTCCATGCACACTGTGCTTAATTAATATCTGTTGAAAGAACAAATGGGGATATGCATGAAGGAAAAGATTTGTGCCATTTCCTTTTTTACCTAACTCAAAATACTACCCCTCCCTACCCATCTGGGGCTCTTAGGAGCTCTGGGAGTACAGCTCTCATGTTAGCTCTGCTAGCACATTAAGTCACTAGAGTTGTCCATCTCACCTTTCTAAAATGCATCTGCAAAATGCCAAACAGACCACATGCCGTGTGACTTAGCCAGGAGAATACAATCACAAAACAACATTGCAGGCAGACCTGGGGATAGAGCATATACCACCCACTGGGGCTCAAAATCCTTTCCCCAGAAGCTTCTAAAGTAGATCAGAGATTATCTTGCTTTCCCAGACAATCAGGAGCATGATACACATTCCCTGGATGTTGAGTCAGGAAGCATAACTTATATATGTGTTTCAGAGCCAGTACAGCCTTTTATAATCAGGAGCCATAAACATAGGCACTGGATTCCCTTTAGTCAGAGAACAAGAAAGTCCACAAAGAGGTCAGCCATGTCAACAATCCAATCAGACCAAAATGCCCCTTCCTATAACAAATATTTTGTAATGCCCCTTTACCATTCTGAAATGAAATGTATACAAAAATCTATGTACCTAACATAATTCTTAAAAGGTTAATGTATAACATAAAGGAAGACTAGGAAGAAAATAATTTATAATAAGATAATACAGATTTCAATATATAAATACTTGGATACAGTCCTTAGAAGAATAATGAAGTAATAATAATTACAAATGGAAACCAATGCAGGTGTGTTTTCATGTAGACATAAAAAAATAAAGCAGTGTTGCTGACAGTGATTTTATTTTCCCAGTAGGTGAACAAATCCTCCTAAAGTTCCAAATTAAACAAAGTAATCTTTCCTCTATTTGCAAGGGAATTGGACTTCTGGAAAACTCAGTATTTATTTAAAATATTGTGGTCATATGTAAAATAGAATCAGGTTTCTAGACTGGGGTCATTATAAACAGATTCTCTGCTCCATAAATGTCCAAATGGGCATTTGAAGGATGTATGGGACATGGATGGGACTGGCTGCATGATGCAGGAGGACAGGTATCCCTAGGAAAACCAGAACCAATACACACAAATATATACGCACGCATTTTCAAAATTCCCCCAAACAGAAGCTTTACCCCTCCATGCCCCAGAACCACTATCTGCGCCAATGCCAGGCTTTACCACCAGAACCCAGAATGTTCAGTGATCTTTGTGTTAGAACTGTTCCCTTTTAACAGATTGTCAAGGTAAAGGAGGGAAAAAAAAAAAATGTGTCAGTCAAAGAGTTATGGCGACAAGCTGATTGCTGCAGTCAGATGGCAAGGGAAGCCTGACTTCCCTGAGGAAAAATCCTATGACTGAGAAAGGGAAGAAAGAGACTGGAGAGGATGGGGCGAGAAAGTAAGAGAGAGCACGTGTGGGTTCCAGTCAACCCCAAGAAGGTTTATCTCTATGGTATTAATCTGCGTTCTCCAGGGAAATTACATATATATATATATAAAGATATTTATTATAAACAATTGGCTCATTTGACTGTGAAGCTGAAAAGTCCCCAGATCTCCAGATCCAGGAGAGCTAACGGTGTCGTCTCAGTCTGAGTCAAAGTATGAAGGCCAAAGAGGATCAAAGTCTTAGCCAGAAGACAGTCAAGCAAACAGAGTCACTCCTCTCTCACTCACTCTTTTTATTGTATTCAAACCTATGGCTAGATCACTGCCCACCCACATTGGGGAGGATAATTTACTTTTCTTAATCTACAAATTCAAATGTTAATCTCATTCAGAAATACTCTGAGAACACAGAAATAATCAGAAGTACTGATTAACAAAAAAAATCTGGGCATCCTATGACCTAGTCAAGGTGGCACATAAAATTGGCCATCACACTCTGGGTCTCTATTTCTCATCTCCTTCCTCTGAGGATTTGGATCCAAGCAGAATCAGGGTCTCACGCACACTAATGGACTTGGTAAGGGGTATATAGTGTGGGTGTTGCCTGGAGAGGCTGACTTGGAAATGGAAAATAAAATTGAGAATCTTGTGACTTAGCCAGGCTGTGTTTTGAAACATTAGATATCACCCCTGCCCCTCACCTATCCCGAAACAGGAGTCACTATGAAGTGCTCCCTGTTCTGTCTTTTACCATAGAGTCTCCAAAGGGATTTTCTGAATTTTCTTTCACACTGTGTAGAATGAGAGGCTAAGGCCATGCTGAACAGCTCCCAGCCTTTCAGGGATCACTATAGTAGTTTCCTTTACAGATAGAGAAGCTCCAGCAAATTTACTCAATTTTAGAAATGTGTCGGTGGGATGTAATGTATATAAGTGTAGATGTGTGTGTGTGTGTGTGTGTGTGTTTAAGTAAACATGACATTAATATGAACACACACAACTGTTCTAAATATTTCTGAGATCCCAGGTGCTAAGGAACTTCCTCATTAAAGCTCCACTCAGGGCCAACACAGAGGGCCCCCTGGGCTGTGGGCTGCTACAGTGCTAATGGTTCTCTTCTCTCCAGCCTTCATCTGCTGTTGGAGTCCCTACTTCCTCTTTGACATTTTGGACAATTTCAGCCTCCTTCCAAACACTAAGGAGCGTTTCTACGCCTCTGTGATCATTCAGAACCTGCCTGCCTTGAACAGTGCCATCAACCCCCTCATCTACTGTGTTTTCAGCAACTCCATATGCTTCCCCTGCAGGTAAGGGGCATTCAGACATGGGGAAGCCCACTGCACTCACCTACAACCTTTGTCTTCCTCATGCTAGAGCTCCCTGGTGGGTTATAGATGAGAAACTGAGAGTCAAAAAGTTTCCACTAGTGTGACAGATTCAAATCCAGGCCCCCCGGCCATGGCTCATGCTTTCCCCTATACCACATCACCTCCTATAGTAATCATCCTAATCGAGTCACATATAGAAGATCCTTATTTTAGTTCAAAGCTTCTCCACATGAGTTGCCTCAATACAATGCCATGGAGATAGCAGAACACAAAGAATTATCATTTTACAGATAAATTAAGGCTCACAGGTTAAGTGATGTTATCGAGATTATATGAATAATTAGTTACAGAGCTGAAATTAGATCCCTCCCACAATGACTCAGTCTGCTGTTTTTCAGCTGTTTTACTGCACAAGCTACAGGGAGTAGGTGGAAAAATCCAGAGGAGATGGAATCATAGTGGAATTGTTTCAGGCTTGGGTTTGATGCCCTCCATTGAATCTCTCTTCCATCAGTTGACAAGACCTTTCAAGTCCTTCTAGAATTATGGGTGGAAGGTAGCATTTCTCAGTGATCCTAAACATCATTGATATGTTAGAGTGGCTGCCACCCCTCACCTGCCTCGCCTCTGGCCTCTCACCTGTCAGCCCCTCCCTGCCCTCCCATTTCCTCTTGTCTCCATGATAGAATTGCAGAATGGTGGCAGGCTTGGGTTTGATGCTGCCATTGTTGATTCATAGCTACGTGTGACCGAGGGAAAGTTATTTAACTTCCATAAACCTCCATTTCCTCACATGTAAAAAAGGGCTAATAGCAGTAGCAGTGCCTACATCTTGGCCAGTGATGTCCCTGTCACTGGGCTCTGGTACTGATCAGTAGGAAGGAGGGCTGTGAGTGGCCGGGAAGTATAATGAGGGCTATTATGTTAAAAGTGCTTAGCACAACGCCTGATCCTTAATAAGTTCTCCACAAGTGCTAGCTCCTAACAGTTAAATTATTCAGGATGCATGATTTTTCCTCTTTGTTCTTTCTTTAGGGAGCAAAGATCACGGGATTCCAGAATGACATGTCGGGAGAGAACTGAGAAGCATGAGATGCAGGTTCTGTCCAAGCCAGAATTCATGTAGGTCATGGGGCAGTGGTAGCACTGGGCTGAGCCCCATCAACTCTCCTGGGTTCCCATTAGCACCTTGGGCCTGTGTATAAAGCTTGAGCCAACTTCTCTGCCCTGCACCTTTCATCACTTGGGGGATGCGCAAGGCAAACATCCGAAAGAGTATGTGTCACCTGCCTCAGCAAGTATTGGCCAATAGGAAGTTACAAACTACTCATACCAGCCAGGAAAGATACCCTTTCTTTCCCTACCATTCCAAGCTGCCCTTCTCACTGGTCAGCACCAGAATCAACGGACAGAGACATTGCTGGCCCGGGGCCCAGGCTTGGGCAAGCAGAGGGGATTGACTAAAAAAGCATGTTTGTGCATGTTCTTATAATTACAATTTAAAAAGTAAATAAAAGGCTTACCTGAGCCTAGATTTTCCTCCCATTTTTGGATTCAAGTTTCAGTAGCTGTGGCCAAAGAGATGTTTGTCCTTGAAATGCCAACAAATAATAAATTCATTTCCAGGCATTGAGGCTTTGCATCTCCTCTGCAGATGGCCATGGTTGGCAGATGGATGTGTTGGCAGCAGCCAACCTCACAGTCCCATTGTATCGACAGATGATTTGCAGAAAGAACACAAGTGCTGGCCCTCCAGAGCAAAATCGAAATTGAGGGGTACTTTATCTGGTAGGAAAAGAAACAGCACAAAAAGTCATGGGGTTCTGACCTCCAGGCTCTGAGAGTTGGCACCTGGGGCTCACACATGTCTTTCTGACCCTCTGAAGGCTCCTCCCTTTGCATTCCACATTTAGGCCATGACTCATACCTCTGGGCTCCTCATATCTCCACTCTGGGCTTCATGTCTCATACCTCAGGGACACTTCTCTCTATACAGTTGGGAGCTGAATGCCTGTGGCTTTTCCAGGCATGATGTTTCTGTAATATCTTTATCATTTTTGCACATTTTAGCCATTGTCTATCTAACACCTTGGCTGGGAAGCGCTCGTGGGCCTTATTTTGACAGGTCTGGAGTTTGATATATATAAGCATAATCCAAGTGAAATATGACTAAATGTTTTCTAATCAATTTTTGCCATCAGATTTTTCCATAAGTGGAAGTGGAATAATTTAATTTGATTATATATACATCCCCACCCACGGCTCTAGGATGCGCGTGAGCTCCTTATTTTTAGCCTCACATACATTCTTGACATTAAAATCTCCTTGGCAAAATCCTCCTTCCTAAAATTATCCTGAGCTTAAGTCTTTTTTCGTCTACTGCTAGTGGAGTTATTATTTTAATAGCACTCCATTCCTCATTATGGTGTCAACCCAAAGACTTCATGCTTAAGGTCACAGTGGCATTTTTCCCATAAACTCTCTTTTCAATTCCATCTGACCTTAAGAAAAGTATCTCTCAGGTAGAAATTAGACTCCTCAGTTACCATCTCTCTTAGAAGTACTTTCTGAATTTGAGGAGACTGAATAATCTAGTTGTACATCTACAGAACAGTATTGAAGGCTGTCTTCCTTCCTGTCCAACCAGCTAAATATGAACAAACCTGGAAGCTTTGAGAAGTGCTTTTTGACATTTCACTTTAAATCAAGATGTGCTACAGAAGACCCACATAATCATTGCTAAAATAACTGTCTGCATGGGAGTCAATTAACAGTGCAAAATCTGGTGGCTGTCCTTCCTACATGGCAAAATGGGAGGCCTGGGTTCTTTTGACAGATGTTTTAAATCTCTGTCAAGCTCTGGTCTGAAAAAGGCATTACATGCCTACCTCATCCATCAATAGACCCTGAAAGTTAAGGAGAGAGTCAAGTGAGGGGTTTTGTGGGCTTTAAAAACTGTGAATGTGATTTTGTAGTTATTGTAGTGCTGAGACTCCTATTCCCAGTGAAGACTGGAGATCAGTAAGATAATGGTACAGGCTGCTGCAAGACAAGCTGTCAGTACAATGAAACTTGCTTCATTTTGGTGAGGACTTTGGGATTCTCATTTTCATGTATTTTCTGAGCTTGAGGAAACATGATTTAAACACTAAGGAATGCTGGTAATAGTTCCATAGTCTTATGACCTTGGAACAAATTATTTAATGTTTCTGAGCATCAACTGTCTCATCTGTAAGATGGGAACAAAATAAGGCTGGAGCAGAGAGTCTTGTGGGTTCTTTATAGATACAGGTTCTGAGATTATAATGGCTTAAATTATATCCATAGACTCATAGCTTCTGGAGTTTCTTCCCCAGGGGGACAATGACTGTATGACTCATAGCCAAGTTATTTGCTCTTTAGAAGGTGTAATTTCTCCATCTATCACCATGAAGTCAGAGAAACATCATTTCCCAATTGGGAAATACAGTTTGAACTCTTGGAGAAAACGAGCAGCTTAGTGTTGTGATGCCATGTTTATAGCCTTGGACGCCCAAGTGGGGCCAGAGAAGCCAGCAGAGTGATGTATAAAATTAAGATGCTTACTTCCTACACCAAGATGTTACAGACACCTATGACTGCATTATCACTTAGCTTCAGGCATAGGCAAAAATTTAGGATAATAAGGATAGATGTGTTTAATATATTTAGCCATGCTAGAGAAAATAAGTGTCTCCGCTTTACTGAACTAAATTAAATATGAATGGTAAAAACTTTGCTTCCAGGGCTTGTGTTGAGCATAATTTAACGGAAGTTTAATTTTGCCAAGCAACATTTCCCATACCTTTTTAATGGCTTTAATTTGTGATTAATGATGAGAAAAAAGTATCCCTTCTCAGCCAAACACGCAGCTTAAACTTGCTTCACCACATCATTATGACAACTCTAGACAGCCACATATACAGAAAGGAGTTTGCCTCTTCCTTCTGCATCCACAGGGTCGGAAGGGACCACAAGCCTGCATCTGGTGGGGAAACAGGAAAACAAAAATATTTTTAGCAAGAAATAAAGTAGCTCTACTCTTCTAGAGTCATCTTAAGTGAGCTACAGGCCTTCTGGCAACTACACTTTTTTTACAGTCATATGAATATACCTCACTTTATATGCAGATCTAACAGTGTTTCTTGCAGTTTTTCAATTGCATTTGATTGAAAGTAAATGGTCCTGTTGAGGGGCCAACCTCCTCGCTTTTGGAAACCTGAAAAACACACGCCTCATGTCTCTGCAGCTGCATTTTAAGACTGCATTATCCTCAACAGGGCTGGTTTGATTAACATTTTAAAAGTGCAATTCCATGCATACAGAATGTTAAGATGGACAGGGGCTTGAGTCATGTAGTCTCATGGTTTTCTGACTATTTGGGGACTCTCTAAGAGGTCCCAAAGAAGTGACTCAGTATTCATACTCATGTATACAACAACAGTATTATATAAAGTCTAGACAAAATTAAGATAGTTAAATTGCTTAAAGTCCTTGCATTACCTGGAATGTGGGTAGAATATAGATTAGACATTGATACACCAAGAATGCATGTTTTCATTTCAAGAATGTAGGTTGTAATCACTAAAATAATAGAAATAAAGAACTATATAACTTCGAAACTAAAAGAGAAGAAAAACATGATAAAAGGACTCAAGCAGTCTAAACGAAGGCAAGAAAAGAGAAGCAGAAATATGAATAGCTGGGACAAATAGAAAGCACATAGGAAAATGGTTGATTTTTTATCCAAATATATCAGTAACTGTAATAATGTAAGCAGATTAAATACTCCAGTTTTTGTTAGATTAGACTTTCAAAGAAACAACTATATGTTATTTGCAAGAGACATGCCTAAAACACAAGGACACAGAAAGTTTGGAAATAAAAGAATGGACAAAGGCATTCCATGGAAACAGTACTAAAAGCTGGTGAGACTGTATTAATAAAGACTACATACATTTTAAGGGAAAAAAAGCACTAGTGGCATTAAACAGGGACATTTCAAGTGATAAATGTTTTAGTTCAGTGAGTGATATAACTCTAAATTTCTAAGCATTTACAAGATGGCCTCAAAATATGTATTTTCAAAAGTTGTCAGAACCATCAAACAAATAGACAAGTCCACAGCCATAGTGGGGAATTTTGTCACACTTAATTTCAATAATTGAAGGAGACAAAAAGTAGGAATGATCTGCACAACTGGAACAACATGAATCACACAGGTAGAGCACATTATCCTACCACTACAAAATAAACGTCTTTTCAAGCACGTGTGAAGCAGTTACAAAACTTGACCATATGTCAGCCATAAATAAAATAAGCTTCAAAACATTCAAAAGATTGAGCTCATACAGACTGGTTTCTCTGATCACAATGCAATTGTGCTAGAACTCAAGAGCAAGAGCTTAACTAGAAGATTACCAGGTTTGGAAATCAGAACATATACTTCTTATTACCTATAATCAAAGAAAAAAGTACATGGAAAATAGAAAACAATCATATTGAATGATAATGAAATTATATCAAAAGTGTGGGATACAAACAAACATACTAAAAAGAATTTTTCTTCTTTTCCTTTAAGTTAATGAATAAATCATCTAGTTCATGAAGTTAGGGAAATTCACCAAAACAAAGCCACAGGAAATACAAGCAAGAAAATAATGAGCAGGAGTAAATTTAATAAAATAGAAAAGAAACATGTAATTTTAGAAGCTCAAAAGACAAAATTCTGTTTTTTGAAAAAATAATAAAAGCAATAAACCTCTTGTGAGATTGGTCAAAGGGAAAAAAGAGAGCAGGCACAAGTAAGCAGTATTATTTATTTTAAGGATATCTTTGTAGGTCTTGAAGTCAATAAAGAGATAATAAAAGGATATTATGATCAAGTTTATGCTAAAGCAAACTGAAAATATAGATGAACAGCCAGCTTACTATAACCGACATAAGAAGAAACAGAAAAGTTGAGTAGTAAATATCATAACTACTAAAGAAAAAATATGCCTTCATTGGAGAGTTCTACCACAATTTAAATAAAAAAGCAACTCCAATTCTACATACTTTTACTCTTCAGGAGACCATAAAAAGAGTGTCTTTTGAAACTATTTATTAGACTAAAAATGACATAATGTCAAAACCCTACAAAGATATTACCAAAAGGAAAATTACAAGTGAAATTTTGTCATGAAAATAAAAACAAAAGTTCCAAATTAAATTCTAGCAAACCAAATCTGGCAAAATATAAAAAGACTAAAACACGTGACCAAGTTGTATTCATTTCAGGACTGCAAAGTTGTCTTAATATTAGTAAACTACTCAAATAACTCATTATACTAATAGATTACAAGAGTTAAAAAAAAAAAACACACATTATCAATGTAACAGATACAGGGGAAATGTTTGATAAAATTATTGGACATTAAGGCACAATAAAAGATTTTCACAAATTTGAGTTAAAAATAAATCCCTAACTCTTTTAAAGATTATGTACCAAAAATCCTAATGATAAAACTTTGAGGTAGTCCCTTTGAAATAAAGAATGAATGAGTAAAGAATGCTAATATCATCACTTTATTCAACATTGTACTAAGATCCTAGCCAAAATAGTAAAGCAAGCAAAAACAAAAAGATAAAAGGCATAAGGATTGGCAATGTATAATAAAAATCAATTTATTATTGATATAAATGTATAGTGGAACATCAAAATAATATACATTAGAATTAATAATTATAATTATAAATAATTAAAAGTAATCATAAAGTTTAGTATGGTTGCAGGATACAAAATCAATATACAAAAGTCAATATCATTTCCACACAAGAGCAACAAATAGAAAATTATTTTTCAATTGCAATTTACAATAGCCTTAAAAGATCAAGTTCCTAGGAATAAATTCATAAATGGTGTGTAAATCTCTATGGAGGAATCATAGTAGTATTGACAGGTATTAAAGAGGAACTAATTAGATGTAGAAATAAATACACCATGATTTATCATAAAATCATCCATTCTTCTCCAATCAATCAGTAAGATTAATATAGTAACAATCAAAGCTCCAGCAGGAATTCTGTAGAAGCTTGCAAGTTGCCTCTAAAAATTTATAGAGAAATGCAGAAGGCCAAAATTAGCCAAGACGTTTTAGACCGAGAAAAAAAAAAGTGGGAATATTTGATCAGCTAGATACTTGACCTTAGCCATAATAATAAAAGTTATAGCATTGTGTCAGAGTAGACAATTTAACAAATGTAACAGTAAAAAAGTTCAGAAAAAGATGTCCACATATAGGAAAACTTGTTTATTTCAGAGACAGCATTACAGAGGAATGGAAAAAGGGTGCTCTTTCAATACATGATGTAAGGAAAATTGGGCAGTTACATGGAAAAAAATGAAAATGAAAGCCTGGTGGGTTATATGCAAAAGTGCTTCCAGATGGATTATGGATCTAACTGTATGAAATAAAACACCTTGAAGAAATAATATAGGAGAATATCTTTAAGATCTCTGAATAGGACAAGAGCTCTTTAAACAAAACACAAAATCTGCTGCTTTTAAAGGAAAAAATTAATAAATTTGATTACCAAAAAATTTGAAAATCAAAAGACATCATAAAAAAGGGTTAAAAAGCAAGTGATAGAATGGGAAATGATATTTGCAAATGACCAAGATCTACTATTTAGAATATGTAAAACTCACATAAATCACTAAGAAAAGACAATTGAAAACAGATAGAAATTGATCAGGACTTGATTTCAGAAAAGAAATTTTCCAAAAGGCCAATAAAACACCAAATGAAAAGGTGTCAAATCTCACTGAAGTCAGGGAAAAGTAAATTAAATCACAATGAGATACTAATATGCACCCACCAGATTGGCAAAAATTTAAAACTTTGACAATATCAAGTGTTGGTGAAGATGTGAAGCATCAGAAATTTTCATTGTTTTCTGGTGGTAAATATTTAGCACAACCTAAGGACCAAACTAGAGTCTCTCACATTGCAGGCAGATTCTTTACCATCTCAGCCACCAGGAAGGCTCCCACAACCATTCTAGCCTTTAATTAATAAAGTTAAGGATGTATATACCTATGACTTGGCAGCTCTGTTCCTGAGTATAGATACTACAGAAGAGTATAATTATGTGAGCCTTAGTATATGTGAAAGAATATTCATAATAATTAGAGAAGGGAATGGCAACCCACTCCAGTATTCTTCCCTGGAAAATCTCCAGGACAAGAGGAGACAGGTGGGCTACAGTTCATGGGGTTGCAAAAGAGTCAGACACAACTTAGCAACTTAACAACAATCATAACAATACTGATTTATAAGAACCATAACTGGAGGCGAAACAAATGCCCACCAGGACAATAGATTAAAAAAATATGGTATATTTCATACAATAAAGTACTTTATAGCACCAAAAATGACCCAAAAAACCCCCACCCCAGCTGCTTGCCACAACATGAAAAAAATGTTTAAAAACATAATACAAAAATAAAGAAGATAAATACTAAAAGATACTATATGATTTCAATTATGTAAAATTCACAGCCAGCCAAATTTTACTACTGTATTTAGGGATGCATGCACAGGTGATAAAATTCTAAAGCAATGCAAGGAAATTACTTTTATAAAGTAATTTATAAAAGCCAAGAGTGGGGCTCCTTTGTGGGATGGGAAAGAGCTGTGTTTGGGAGGGAGCCTGCAGAAGAGGTACTGGTAAGGTTCTATTTCTTGCTCTGGGTGTTCACTTTCTAATTACTCATTAAGCTATATATTTACATTTGGTGCACTTTTATGAATGTGTGTTATATTTCACAATTAAAAGTTTCTAAAACTGTAACTTTTCAAAGCCTTCTAGGACCATTATTCTGGAAGCAGTGTGGAGAAGGTAGCCAGATTGGAAACAGGAAGGTGATCAACTGAGTCTCGATTACACACAAGAAACAGCAGAGATGAGACGGCCCAAAGATGCTTCTGGGTTCCTTCTCTGCATTCTGAGGCAGCAATGTATCATTCACATCCAGTAACAGCAATATTGATGCCAACAATTTTCAAAATCTGCAGAAACAGCTTGGCTCCTCCATAGAGTCTTGAGTGTCAGCCCAGTGGAAATCAATATCTAGCTTCTGTTCTCTTGTTGCCTATTGAGGGGTCCTGGAATCCTGAAGTCCTTACTCATAACTCCAACCCGCATGTCCATCCAAAGAGTCTCCTCCTCCTTTCTGCCCTTTCTCACCCCTAATGTATAGCAGGTAGATTACACACCTGCTGTGTTACTCCCCAAGTACAGCCACATCAGCATTCCTCCAGAGAGGATTTCATGTAAACAGGGAACATTTGAGGCATTGCTGCCCTATCGCCAAAGAACTAACTGCCAAAAAAAGTAGATACTTTGAGCCTGCAGGAGGTGGCCAGGAGAAATATTTGGGGTCAAAAGCATGTTGACTCATCTCCATGATGATTTGACAGGGTTTAAGAAGGCTGATTAAAGGGTCCCAAATTTTGCTGCATCACAGAATCACCCACGGGCTTAGGAAAGAAGTACAGATCTTGAGATCTCCAACCGCATTCTGATTCATTGTTCTCTGAGTACAGCCTGGAAGTCTGTATGTACAACAAGCCACTCAGGTGATCTTGTGCAGGGGTTCCTGCAGCTCTTCGAGGCGCCAGTACTTAGGAACCAGTGCTTAACAGGATGCCAGGTCTTTAAAGCCCAAGTTTCTCATGGCCAGGAAGGGCGTGGGCCACCTTGGCTTACCTCTGTCAGTTGCCCTGGGTCCAACCTGAGGACAAATGTTCTTCTAAGAGTCCAACTTCATCACCTTGCAACTGTCCAGATAATGGTTAGGTAAACCCAGGACTAAATGTTGTTTCTTCTCTCCACTGTGGACTAAATGCTCTTTCACCACAAGAAGATAGACCTTAGTATACAGTGTTTTACATGTGGGTAGATACCCAAATGAAATGAAGTGGGGAAGCACGGCCATGAGTTTATGTGATGTCTGAGAACAAGGAAGGATGCCTCTGAAGGGATGTCAGGGGGCTGTAAAAACATGCAAATAGGGTATTATACTGAAACCCTTGAGAGCAACCTTTCTTAACCTTTCCAGTCTCGGGACCCCTTTGTGCTTGTTTATGGACTTCCCTGGAGGCTTAGATGGTAAAGAATCCACCTGCAAAGCAGGAGACTTAGGTTCAATCTCTGGGTTAAGAACATTCCCCTGGAGTAGGAAATGGTAACCCATTCCAGTATTCTTGCCTGGAGAATTCCATGGAAAGAGGAACCTAGCGGGCCACAGTCCATGGGATCACAAAGAGTCAGACATAACTGACTGACTTTCACATGCTTGTTTATGTGGATTATACATACCCATAGATATTCACTGCATTAAAAATTAAATGTGAGAAACTGTTTAATATTTACCTATTAATTCATTTATAAATAACAATAACAAATTCAATACATAGTAACAAAAATATCTTCTATATGGAAAGTAACTATTTCCCTCTTCAAAAAAAAATTTAGCAGGAAGATCAACTTGTTTTAACTTTTTGTAAATCTCTTTAAGTTTGGCTTAATAGAAGACAGCTGGATTTTCAGATCTTCTGCATTCAATCTGTGGCAATATGTTGTTTTGATAGAAATATGTAAAGAAAATCAGGCTTCACACAAATATGTAGTTAGGGGAAAAAAGGAGTATTTTAATCTGCTTCTGCACTCAATCTGTTGTGCTATTCCATGCCATGTGACCTCTGGAAAATTCCACTGTACACAAGAGAGAAAGAAAATGAAAAAGGCCCCAAAAAACATTCTAGTGCTACTATGAAAACAGTTTTGATCTCACAGACCCTCCCTGAAAGGTCCTCTCCACTCACCAGGATCTGGACCACACTTTAAGGATTGCTGCCTTAAAGAAAAACAGTGTGCACATGTGTTTGCCAACAGCAATAGCTATTGCTTTAATACTGCTGTCCTGGCTGCAAAGTGGAGGCAGGATGAGGTGGGTAGGCTAACAGACCATGTGTATCTGTTTGCAAAGCGGGGTAAAGCACTAATTATAGGCAATTATAATTTTGACTTTGCTCCAAGACGACACCTCAACAGGTAAACCTAGTGATTAAACCTACCTCTGCTGTGGGCCATAGCCCATAGTCCTACTCAAAACAAGATCCTCAGGGCATGTCCAGGGCTGGGGGCAAGTGGTGGTTGGACTGAGAAAGACAGTGATCAGTGCATGTATGTATGCTCAGTCGCTCAGTCAAGTCTGACTCTGCAACCCCATGGACTGCAGCCTACCAGGCCCCTCTGTCCATGGAATTCTCCAGGCAAGAATACTGGAGTGGGCTGCCATTTCCTTCTCTAAGAATGGTCAGTATTCACCTCTAAAACTATGGGGTTTACAGGGTTCTGAATGTGAGCAGACAAATGACTCTCCTCATATGCTCAAATGGACTTGCTAAGTCAGCCTACCCAGACCACTTTCTTTAACACTGAGGCTGCCAATCCAGCAATCCTGATCTCCTGCAGTTTTGTGGTTGTTTTTTTTTTTTTTTTTTTGGCACCAGCACCTATCATCTTCCATTGCACTGTATAATGTGATTATGATTATGCTTACTGCTTATTGCCCACATCTCCCATGAGACAAGCTTCTTTGCCTATTTTGTTCACTGCTGTATCCCCCGGACCAGAACAGCGCCTAGGATAGAGTACATGTTGATAAATGTTAGTGAACTAATAAGATTTATGGATAAAGGGGAAGAGGAAAACACTAGCATCCGGCAAGCAGTTTGCACCCAGGAGAGGAGGAAGGCTGAGCTGAGCATGCCCAGTTTATTCTCTCCAAATTCATGACACAGATAAGACCATTCCTTCCTCTTCGAACAACTGAAGAGCAAATAAAAGTTGAAAATGTGACATCTCTCCATGAAAGGACACATCAGAAATGAAGAAGCATCATCCACCACTGACTTTCCACAATTATTTGTTCTTAACTCTATGTGACTAAATATTAAGCCTATGGTCAGTCAGGGGTGTGGTGATTCTCCGATGAGGAGATCAGAAGTTCTATCAAGACCTTTCTATTCCTCTTTCATCAGGTACTCCCCCAATGCCACCTACTTCATCTGGACCCTTTATGCCCCTACTGTCTCTTTGCTCCAAGCCCACCCTCCACTCCATTTGATGCTGAAGCTGAGGCTGAGACTCTGCAAACTACATTTCCCAATTCCTTTATTAGTTGTTTTTTGTTAGGTAAGGCCTGCCAAAGGGAGATGGGCAGGATATGGAAAAAAGAACACAATTTGGGGGAAATACAGGGCTTCCTTTCTGTATTTCAATCATCAGCTTCCCCATCATCTCCTCAGGGTTACTAGCAGGATTCAGACCACACCTCTCCTCAGGTGCATGGAGCTTGCCCCAGAGACCTCAGCATCTGTCCTGGGGGCCCTCCTCTGAACTCCTAGGGTAATGCCTCCTTCCTTTTGTTCTCCAGTCTTAGGGGTGGTAGTTGCTGTCTGTCGTTGTTAATCCCTAGGCTACCATTCTTCTTTGCTATTTCAGTTCTCTAGCACCTGTGCACCCAATTCTGCACGAAGTCCCTTCTTTCTGAAATATCTACCATGGCTCCTCTTTCCCTTGTATGGCCCCTGACTGGTACAGCTCCCCAGTGGACCCTCCTGGGACCACTGATGGACAAGTTAGAACTGATCCCCACAGGGCTCTTATTGAGTCAGAAAATCTCCATTAATTAAATCTCCATATTGCTGTTAATTAATTCCCTATTCCATTTTTCTTTCTTTAACATTGTCCTTCCACACTATCCGATATAGCTAGAGTGATCATACAGCCCAGCTCAACCCAAACAGTATAGGCTTATGACTGTTGTCCCAGCATAATTATTAATAGAGCCTCCTTTTTCTCTCAGAACGATCCTAGTTTGGGTGATAAATTATATTGTCACTCTAATCATTATACACTCTACAAAGAAATTAAATCATGTTAAGATATTCCAGCAATAAAATACCAATTACAAGATGTTCCAAGTTTGAATATCAACCCTTTCTCATCATGAATTTTCTGGGAAGAAATTAAATTTCAATGATTGAAGTCAATGATTAAGTTAGAGTTCAAATATATTAAAGTCCAAAGGATTTAAGGTCCAATATCATATTCTTTACCCATCTGACTTAAGGTTTGAAGAAAATTAGAGTCTAATTCCCTCCCAATTTGTTATTCACCTCCTGTGTTTTATTTCTCAATGTTCCAAGGATCTGCACCAAATGTTGGAGTTGAGGGGTCCAAAAATAGCCTCTGTTCCCCACGAGAGCTTTGAATAGATTATAAAATCAAACAAAGGATGACAGGAGGGAGATTAGAACAACATCGTTATTACTAACAAATGTGGCTTGTACCTGCAGTCAAGCTGTTGCTGCAGCTGCCAAGTCGCTTCAGGCGTGTCTCACTCTATGCGACCCCATAGGCGGCAACCACGGGGCTCCTCCATCCATGGGATTTTCCAGGCAAGAGTACTGGAGTGGGGTGCCATTGCCTTCTCCACCTGCAATCAAGACAGCCTGCTAACAATGAACTCTAGAATTAGGCTTCCCCGCTGTGGTAAATAGGCTTCCCTGGTAGCTCAGCTGGTAAAGAACCCACCTGTAACACAGGAGACCCCAGTTCAATTCCTGGGTTGCGAAGATCTCCTGGAGAAGGAATAGGCTACCCACTCCAGTAATTTTGGACTTTCCTGGTGGCTCAGATGGTAAAAAGTCCGCCTGCAATGCAGGAGAACCTGGGTTCAATCCCTGGGTTAGGAAGATCCCCTGGAGGAGGGCATGGCAACCCATTCCAGTAATCTTGCCTGGAGAATCCCCATGGACAGAGGAGCCTGGCAGGTTGCAGTCCATGGAGTCGCAGAGTCAGACATGACTGAGTGACTAAGCGTGCATGCACTCACTGTGGCACATAGAGCTACTGCTCACTAATATCTGTATTTACCCTTTCTCTTGGACACAGCTGACTATGCATTTCTCAGCCTCTCTTACAGGTAACTTTGGCCATATGAATTTTAGGCAATGGATCATAAGAAAAGTCGTGTGTTCTCTTTTATAGCATAATCCATAAAAACTTCCCTTGAGTATTTCTCATGCTACCCCCAACCTCATCTGCAAGCTGAATGGAAAAAACTCTGAGGACTTAGAAAAGGGTGAAGCTAAAAAATTTCTGGAAGTTGTTTCTCGAGGCCCTCAGGCCACCCTGCCTTCTCTACCCTCTAATTTCCTGGAACTGACCCAGGACAAGTTCTCCTACAGCAGTGCGTTAGCAACTCAGGGGAGACACAAAGGAGCAGAAGAAAACGTCCATACCCTGTGGATAGCTCAAGTCCAAGAGAGAGTGAGTAGGGCTGAGCTGAGCATGCTCAGTATCATCCTCCTGCCTTCAAATCACTCAGATTAAACCTCACCAGGTAGGACTGAGGGAGCCTCTTTCTAGAGAAAGATGATCACACCTCCCCAGGAAAAATTTCTCCCCATCAAAAGAGTGTTTTCTTTTTTGTGCACCCCCTCTTTTGACTTCTAACAATCTTTCCTTTGTTTCCCACCCAGATAAATTGGCTCTTTCTCAAGACATACCCACTCCTAATTTCCTTGGTATAAAACAGAGGAGAATTACCTTTGCTTCTCTCTTGTGACTAGTCTGTGGAAAGCCAGACAAATAGGCTTCCCTGGACAAAGTGAAAGTCACTCAGTTTTGTCCAACTCTTTGAGATCCCATGAGCTATACAGTCCACGGAATTATCCAGGCCAGAATACGGGAGTGGGTAGCTGTTCCCTTCTCCAGGGGATTTTCCCAACTCAGGGATCGAATCCATGCCTCCCACATTGCAGGTGGATTCTTTAGCAGCTGAGCCACCAGGGAAGCCCCTGGACAAAGTTGAGTGAAAGTTAGAGAAGAAACAGCCCTTCTTGGCCTCCCTCTCCACCCACTCCTGACTGCAGAGTCCAGAAAAGGAGATTCTTAGCAGACATATCAGGGGATCCTTAGCACATTCTTTTATTGTTCTTTGAAGATTAGTGGTATTTACTTACAAATCACCAGGCTCTTTCTGAAGGAAGTTTGTACCCTCAGCAACTCCCTGCCTCAGAGTTCACCTGCCATGGAGACCACCTTCCTTTTCTTGAAATAGAGAGATGAGTTCAGATTCTCACCACAGCAGGAATAATGCTGGCATGGGCTCCCTTTAGTGTGCTTTCCACATCCACAGTCTTTTCTGAAGGACACCGTCCTGCCTTTAATACTCAGGCCAGTGCTTGGTCCCATGTGGCCTAGTACCTTCTGGCTAAAGCAGATTAGACCAAGGTAGACCACCAACCCATGGGGCCTCATCTACAGACTCGTCAGCAGACTATGGCCAAGAGAATGAGTCATTTAGTGGGAACTGAAACCCAAATTTTATACAATCAAATGGGAGAAGTCAAAATGGACCATTTCAAGCTCGTAAGACAGTAGGACCCATGAGTAAGCAGAGAAAATTGACAGACAAAGGACAATGGGGCAGCTGTACAGAGAAACACAAGTGGAGAGAGGAGGTGGGAGACAGACCAGAGAGAGACAGAACAGTTCAGAGGAACTCATCTATGGCGGTATCTTGGACCCTGACAGTTGTTCAATTCCTTCTAGCCCCCTTTTTCACTGTGCCTTAGGTGACTAGAACAACTCATCTCCATAATTGTTATCAGAATATGATGAGTGATTCCCTAGAAAACCACGAACATGTGAGCTTCTTCTTACCTACCTGTCAGATGGCTTGAGCAACTACGTTTGGGAATAAGGTGTGAATAAATAATATAGTTTGGCAAGACTGGCACTTTGGGAAGAAAGGAGAGTAAGAGAGTGAGTATTTTCTTTGTTCTTTAGGTTAGTATGAGGTTCAGAGGTTAAGGTAAAGGAGAAGATATCCACAGCAAAACTCATGTCAAATTGAAGAATTCTCCAGACCATAGGAAGAAATAAAGGCGGTTCCTTCAAGGACATTGTGTGTGTGCATAGCCTCACATTCAGTAGAGAGCTCAGTTATGAAAAGGAGGTGCTCTGAAATTTGCAGAATGAATAAACTAATGAGGCACATCTACCCCAGATGGAAAAAGCCTATCCGTTTTATTAAAATTTTCCAACCCTTAAAATTTATAACATGAGAAGCTGCAATATATTGAATTATCTCAATCCTCTGCCCCCCAAACAAAGAAGTTAATAAGGAAATCAAGTGAGACGAATCTAAGACTGACAGTTCAAATAGGCCAAATAGCCAAAATATCTGCGGTATGTTAGAATACTATTAAATAAGCCCCTGGTGAATTGCCTTTATTAAAGAGCAAGGAGTCCTCAGAAAGGAAGTTTTTCGACCTGCTGGAAGTAAAAGTGCGGAGGAGTCTAGAACCCCTTATCAATCTGCAGCACCCTTTAGTGCTCCCCTGCCGGCACCCCCAGCATGCCCTTATGCCTGTCCAGCCTGTCCATCTCCAAGTAGCTCTGATCCAGCTGGGGAGAACGTCAGCATCCTGACCAATGAGAGTTTAAGGTCCCTCAGCAGAGAGTAATCCCCAGGTCAAAGGAAGGGAATGAGATATGAACACACAGCTGCACTCGGCATCCAGTGTAAACCCCGGCAGAACTGGCCTCTGGTACACAGCAGCACCTGCGCTTGTCCAGAGGATGGGCGGGGGTGAACCTGCTCTTGGCATGAGAGAGAGTGAACTTGCGCTAAAGGGAAGAGCTGGGTGCCCAGCACAGCCCAGGAAGACAGGCCTGGTTCTTCAGAGGAGAGAGGCAACCTGGTATCCTGTGGTATCCATCACTGTGTTGGCCACCTTGGCAACTCCAGTTTAGACCCATCAGGGCTGCTCTCTCCCCTTCTGTTAAAGTAGAATGCACATGGGGAGAGAGGCACTGCCAGCCCTCAGCCTGCCAAAGGGCCGGGTATGGGGGTCAGGATGAGGAGGGACCCTGGCCGCACCACCAAGCCTGCTTGAAGGAAGCAGTGGCACCAGGGGGAGTGGAGACCACCTCTCCTGAGGAACTGGGGCGACCTCACAGGGAAGCTCACTTGGTGTAGCATTAGGGCCAGGGTTCTGAGGAAGGGAATCCCATAAAGACCACAGAAAGAAGACCGGCCTCCAAGACCGGGCTGACACAGGATGGTAGCGGGCAGGACTGTTCCTAAGCAGCAACCTCTGGAAACCGCGGGCAAGGAGTGGTCCTTCATCACCAGGTGAGGGCAAGGATGAGTGGAACAGGGATCGGACAACAGGACAATTCATGTGAAACAGTCAAATAATTCAAAGGGTGAAAACACAGGCTGGGTCACTCAGAATGCCTGAAAGTGATTATTCTAACATGCAAATTTGATGACATCAGATCCTGTTTAAAAGTGCTGCCTTTTCTCCTTTCCCACACGCCGCGCGTTACCTCAGACCATAATTAACGACCCCCAGGACACGTGTCATAGTTCTCACTGCCACTAGACTTGTGTCGTCCCCTCCCCCCACACTGCTTTGGGGGATCAGGCCTTGAATCTTTCTTAGGAGGTGGAACTGGCAGGGCTGGGGGCAGTGGTCTGTATTAGGTGATAGACAACAGAAAGCGACGTTTTCTGAACTAGAACTTATGATTTTTGTGCCAAGTAGGCTAGCTAATTTTTCGTGCTCCATTTCATTTCATTGTCGCATCCCCTCATGAGGATCTGCACTTTGCAGATGAGGAAAATGAGACTCAGATGCCCAAGCCATGGAGCCCTAAGTGGGGTGTGGGGCTTGAACTTGGGCTTCCTGACATTATGTCTCATAGTGTGAACCACTGGTAACATGTCTCTGGTCTCATCTTTCTTCTCCTCAGAGCCCCAGTACAACATTTATTGATCTGCCTACCAACATCTCTTCCTTGATCTGCCGAGGTCTGACTTAACCAAACCTCACTGTCACCTTCTGTCCACCTGTCCTTTACTCCCTGCATCTCCCCCTCCCCACTCACCCTTGGAAGACTCCATCAGAATTTGCTGTAGCTTCACTCTCATTTTCCTGAGAAGAGCTGAATAGACCTGAGCATGTCCAGGGTCTACAGTATTTCTGAGGAAGGTGGAGGGGCCCAGGCAGGGGCTGTGTGAACAAAGGCTCTTACAATAGTGCTTTCAGGGTGACGTGCACACAATGCCTTGTATTTTGTCTCTTAATCATCCCCCGATCTATCTGGTTGGTGTCTGACATTGAAATCCTGCAACATCCAGTGAATAAACAGCCACTGTGTTTTTTCCCAAACAGAACTGGGCCTGTCACTCCAGTCACAGAAAGGAGCCTGGTCTCTTTAGTCAGTATTTGCAGTGACACTGTCCCTGCTGGTCCTTATTCTGCCCGAACAATAGTAGCCAGGTGTCACCAGGATCATGAACCAGCACAGCTGCAGGCCTCCATGAAGTCATGAGGCTTGACATCCTCTTGGAGAATGGCTTGAATGTTCAACTTAAACTTGGGGAGCTTCTGGCCAATCCAGTGACGAAGCTGCAGGGCCAGGCTCCTTTCTGAGCCTCTTGGCAGCTTGCCTGAGCATGCGGCCTCTGATGCCAGCCCTTGAATCAGGTCCTTGAGGGTAGGGCACTGGAAGCAGGTGTGCTCTTTGGAAGATGTAACCCGTTAGAACAGGGCTCCCATGTGTATGGGAACCCCCTGTGATCTAGGGGAAATGCAGGTTTGGATTCAGCCTGAGATTGTGTTTCTAACAAGCTTCCAGGTGAGATGACTGGTGCTGCTCTGGGACCATGTTTTCACTCAGAGCCTCTCTCAGCCCCAGGGTGGGACTAGAGCTGAGATGTGAGGGGTGTCTCTGAGGCTCTGAGGAAGCTGCTCAGCTGGAGTCAGCTGTGATGCCATCGTCCTCTGAGCAGACACCCAGACACAGCAGCAGGGACCAGCCTTCAGGGAAGAGCTGAAGAGGATGCAAGTAATGATCAGAGATGCTCACAGAATAAAAAAAGGTGGGGGATAGATATCTGTGGTGGTCTTATTGGAAAATGAGATACAGGGTCAGGGGTGGACGATATGTCATGTGAGGAGTTCCCAAAATAAGGTCACACACAGGAAGACCCCAGTCCTTCTTCATTTCGATCAGCCTTTCCTCTTTCCCAGAGTCCTCTCTTCCATGTCAGCCTCCAGATGCTGACTGTGTGATGCTCTCGAGGAGAAGGCCAGAAACCCTGCAGTGGGCCCTTCCTGGCTCCTCTCTCTCACCATGTGCTGCAGGTGGTCCCGGGCCCTCGGCCACTTCTGGCTGCTCACGACGGCACACGGACACCAGTGGTTCTGAAAATGAGTCTCAGTAGGCTGGGCTGTGTCAGAACCTCCAGGGGGGCTTGTGAAAAATGCAGTGTACAAACCTAGAAATTCTGACACAGTAACATGTGGGAAAGAGCCCTGGAATTTACAAAAAGGTTTAAGCTCCCCAGGCTATTGTGAAGCACAACCAAACTTGAAAAGTGCCAATTTACACAAAATACTCCTACCATCCAACTATACAAAATGCGGCTGACAAAAGGTAGCTAAATGCCAATATTATAGTGTAATTCCATTTGCTTGTATGTTATATGTAAATGCTTTATAGTATATAATAAATGGTATATCTCCAACTTTGTAAATATACAAACACGTTAGATATATAGATACATAGATACCTGAGAGGAAGGATGATAGGATTATAGGGCTTTCTCTTCTTTTATTCCTTTCTCTTCTTTACTCCTGCTTTCCAGCCCCACTGCCCAAAGGACAGGGGTGACCCCAGGCTCCCTTGTCCCTGTGACACAGACAAGACTGTCATAGAAGGAATTTATAGTCACAGATCCCTACAAACAAGAGACACACCATGCCATGCCATGCAAGGCCACAGGGTAGGTAAGGAGGCGGAAGAGGAGAGAGAGGAGAGCAGGGCCTAGAGCTTTTGGGGGGTTTTCCCCAGAAAGGATGGGCCAGGCAAGATAGGTATAATCAGTAAGCTTAGGGTGGGAAAGTTTGAAGGAGTTTAACAGGCTCTGGGCTGTGTGGGTGGTCTCTGCGTGTTTGAGACCTGGCTCTGGGGTAATTGAGGGCAGGAGGAATGCTGACTTGTTCTGCGTGAGTTTGATAAAGGAGATGATGTAGGTGTGGGCTCTGGGTTGGTTGGTTTGTATATCACAGGTGCACTCTTGGGAAAGTCATTTGCTACCTTTAGAAATTAGCTGGCCCTGGGAGGGCCAGTCTCTCTAAGATCAAGGCTTCAAATGTCAGAGTATAAATAATACAAAAATGTTTAAAAATATAGTCAATTTTGCTTTGCATAATCAACCTTCAAAAATGCCACTGAGGTCTTTAAATGACACAGAGCAAAATCAATTGCAGGGTAAGAAGCTTTGTGTATTTTTTAGAATCTTGTGAGCTGGATACAGATTTCAGGGCTCTTCCACTCTCCTGTTTAAATGGTGAGCCTCATAATTTTAGCATCAACTTTTACAAAGCACTTTCTTTCACACATTTTACTTTATTTAATTTCCATAACCGTTCTAAGAGGTAAGCATTTGGTTCCTGTTTGATTCATAAAGAAGCAGTCTGGTGGGGTTTGGGGTCAGAGGAGTGAAAAACAAGGGACACATTAACATGTGTTAAGTTCTCCTAAAGGGACACACTAACACATGTCAAGTTCTCCTAAAGGCTTCCCTGGTGGCTCAGATGGTAAAGAATCTACCTGCAGTGTGGCGGACCTGAGTTTGTTCCCTGGGTTGGGAATATTCCCTGGAGAAGGGAATGGCTACCCATTTCAGTATTCTTGCCTGGAGAATTCCATGGACAGAGGAGTCTAGTGAGCTATAGTCCATGGAGTCCCAAGGAGTTGGACATGATTGAAAGGTAGTGTTCTTCTTAGGTTCAGAGAAGCTAAGTGACCCCAGGCGAAAGCCAGAAGCTGAAATGTCCCCCTGGGTTAGACAATGAACCCACATTGGTTTCTTCTCAAAACCAGTACCCTTTCCACTATACTCACTGATTCAAGCAGTAGTGGCAAACCCCCATATGTCCCAGATGCTATTCTGGATGCTGTACAAAGCTGGATATGCAAAGATAAGCAAAATAGATGGCATGCTCCCTAGTCCTGAGGAGTTTATAGAAGAGTAGGGAGAAAGATATTAATAAATTTATCATCAAAATATAAAATGAGAATGGTGCTTAAAAATTTGAAGGAACACTTGTGAGGCACTGAGCCCACCTCCAAAATCCTGGGCCAGGAGCCAGGTCTAGGACCTGTTTTACCAACCCAGCAGCCCTGCTCAGGGCACTGGAGCTGTTTCCTGGTCCATGAAAACTGCCAATGCATCTCCTTCCTGACGGGTACTGCCTGACCTTTCACTGCCCACCTTTTCCTCTAGCAGGTCAGGAGAGTGATGGCCACTCAAACCAGATTCCAACAGTATCAGAAGACAAGGCAGAGAAGAGCCAACAAATATGTTTTTTAGGGTGGTTAGGAAAAATCCCAGAAATATGAGTCTGCCTGAAAGAACTTTATTCTTCAGAAGGAAGTGATGGATAGCATTTGTTACCTACATAAAGATAACAAGAATCCTCCCTTTTCTTTTAAAATTCTGCCTCAGGGAATGTGAAGGGAAGACGTTTCTGAGAGGGGGACGCTGCTGGGAAGGTTCCCGTGCTCTTTAGGGGGAGCCACAGGAAGAGACACTGAGTATTGAGAGGTCTGACAGTGACGCTCCAATGTGGCTGCTGACACCAAAGACACAGTCAGCGCCCAGAGGGCCTGAGCGGACAGTCAGACCTCGGTCCGCAGCACGTCACTGGGCCCCCAAAGCAGCTGTGCCTGCAGTCCTACCTCAGAACTTCCTAACACCCAAGATAATAAAATCCTTGTCTAAACCAACTTGAGATGGGGTTTCTTCAAGACAAATATATTTTAACTGATGCATAAAAACTGTTTTATTTTTAGTATCATGAAGTTTACTTTCAACTTCATGGGAGCAAAGTCATTGATGTCTTCTACCTAGATCAAAGGTATCTTTTTAAGTAAATGATTTATTGAAATATGGCTACCTGATATAAAGAACTGACTCACTGGAAAAGACCATGATGCTGGGAAAGATTGAGGGCAGGAGGAGAAGGGAATGACAGAGGATGAGATGGTTGAATGGCATCATCAACTTTATGGACATGAGTTTGAGCAAGCTCTGGGAAGGACAGGGAAGCTTGGTGTGCTGCAGTTCATGGGGTCGCAAAGAGTTGGACAGCACTGGGCAACTGGACAACAAGCACACATTTGAAAATTTGTACAAATCTTAGATACACAAGTTGATGAATTATGATAATGGAAACACACGCATGCAATAATCCAGGTAGGACCTAGAAAAAATTGGAGAAATTTGGATAAGTAGAAGTTAAAGGGCCAGCCAGGCATCATATGTAAAAGGAGAAACATGAGTCTAAGTCCCAGGGCAAGACCTTATGAAGTAGTGAAGGGAGACAATGAAGATACTGCCTGACAAACATGGATCATTAGGATAAAGAAAGTCCATTCAGACTCATTCATTATGTGAATTTTAACAGACTTGTCCTGCTGATGGACCTTGTTGTTGGGACCCAACAATTCTATTCCTATTAGGAATATAAAGGGGAAGAATCCAAGAAATACCCAATCTAAGGTGAACAGCCACTTAGAAAAACACAGGTTAGTAAATACACATATATTTTCTTGCTCTTTCAGCTAAGAGGGACTAAAAGCAGTGATACTCCAGTAGCAGTGAGCACACTTAGTGATTTCTAATACTATTCTCTAATGCAAGACATCAGGGTTTATCTAGAGCTGATTCTACTGCTGGGGCAGGAAATACAAGTTGAGCCTGGAACATCTTGTAGATGCACTTTTCTCTAAGAATATCAGGCTCATCATCATTGGTACTCACCATGTGATTGATTTTACAAAGGTCACAGCTATGATGAGAGCCTGGAAATGTCACTGTGGTCACTTATCTCCCTTCTTCATCCAGGGCCATTGACAAGGCTGGTGTAAAGATGGTGTCATGGGTTGAAAATCGGTCACTGAAATATAACAGGTTTTAACTACTGAAACTTGTAAATGTTATAAAGAAGAAGAATCATTGTAGGTGTGACTAAATCAAGGATCTTGACATGGGGAGATTATCCTGGAATATCAGGATGGGCTATAATGTGATTACAAGTGTCCTTATAAAAGAACACAGTGACAATTCACACAGGGAAGAAAGGCAATGTGACTGCAGAAGCAGAGGTTGAAGCAGCCATAAGTCAAGGAAAGCCAGCTGCCACCAGTAGCTGAAAGAGGCAAGGAACAGATTTTCCCCAGAGCACCCAAAAGGAGTGCCATCCTACACCTTGATTTCAGCCCACTGATACTGATTTCAGATCTCCAGAACACTGGGAGAATAAATTTCTGCTATTTTAAAATACCAAATTTGGGGGAATTTGTTATAGTAGTGGCTGGGCCAAAGCGGAAATGATGCTCAGTTGTGGGTGTGTCTGGTGGTGAAAGTAAAATCCAATGGTGTAAAGAACACTATTGCATAGGAACTTGGAATGTTATGTTCATGAATCAAGGTAAATTGGGTGTGGTCAAGCAGGAGATGGCAAGAGTGAACATCGACATCTTGAGAAATCAGTGAATTAAAATGGACATGAATGGGCAGATTTAATTCAGATGACCATTAATATCTACTACTGTGGGCAAGAATCCCTTAGAAGAAATGGAATAGACCTCACAGTCAACAAAAGAGTCTGAAATGCAGGAAACTAATATCTATGGCAAAATATGCATTCCACTAATAAGTGAGAAAACGCACCCTCTGAGGTTCCTGATGTCTTGTTGGTCCAGGTCTTGTCTTGGGTTCTTAGTCTGTCCTCTTGGGAACAACTGCCCCAGCCCCCGCCACAGCTACCCTAGGCAGTGACTGTATCCTCTGTTTTAAGCAGGTCTCCTCATGTGGCATCCTCACCTATCACAAATCTCTCTGCTTCCTGCCCCCAAGTTGTCCCACTGGTTCTACTTCCTCTCTGCCCCTGCTCATCATGCCTGATGTTCTGCTCACAAGAGACAAGGAAGCACTGAGACCTCATCCATGTTCCCATATGCTACCCTCAGACTCTTATCTTTGGCTTCAAGAGATAGCATACCTCTGCATTTCTGCTGTAACACTAATGTGCTCAGACTTCACAGGACGTGTTAGGCCATGGCAAGCTCTCTGGGGAAAATGTTCAACTGAGTAGGGTCACAAGGTGCAGAAGCAGGAAATGAATAAGAAAATCCAAGGATAGAACGAGGGAAATGGTACAACTGATTGTTCTAGTGATGAAGAAAAAGTGAGAAAGGAGGGAAGGAGCTGCAAGGTCACTTGCAGGTGGCAGGAAGATGAGCAGCATCAGGAGAGAGGTTATGGGCAGTGGCTGGGGTATGCCTATCCTAGCAGGTGGAGTCCAGAGCTGCCTTTTGACCTGGGGTCTGGTGCCACCACATTGAAGGAGGCATTGCGAGGCTGGATGGGGCAAAGTTTGGATGTGGTCTCCCCATCCTATACCACCAACTGTGGTTCTCCTATACTAGTAGGTTGAGAAATAGCCAGCCCCCCTCCCTAAAGACATTCGGCTCTCAGTCTCAGAATCTTGTACCTTACAGTGGAGGGAACTTTGTAGACATGATTAAGTTAAGGATCTCAGAATGGGGAGATTATGCCCGATGTAATCACAAGGCTCTGACAAGAGAGATGCAGGAGACTCAGAGTCTGTAGGAGATGTGATGACAGAAGCAAGAAGTTGGAATGGAGTGGAGTACAGATAGCTTCTAGATTTTGAAAAAGGGAAGGTAATAGACTCTTCCTGAAGCCTCCAGAAGGAACATAGCCCTGCTGACATCTTGGTTTTGGATTTCTGACTTCTAGAACTGTGTATAGTTTTCAGTCACTAGGTTTGTAGTAATTTGTCACAGTGGCTGTAGGAGATGAATATACTCCTATACAGTCCAAGGAGGGCTGATGGGCACAAGTGAGGCTTTGGACTTTTGCTGAGACTTCAAGGAGCAAGATATGCTGCAAACGGCAATATCAGCAGCTTCTGAGGTCCCCAGTTGAGAGTCAGGAAAGAAGAACAGAACCCAGCATCCCCACAGTGCCAGAGTGAAGCAAGTCACACTTCTGGTGACAGATGGAATGGCTGTGCCCCGCTGGCACTAGCACATACAATGCCATCATCTCCAGGTCATTCACTCACTTGATAGAATGCTTTTTATGTTGCCCAAAAGGTCATCCATCTAGGTTGTGAGGCCAGTGTCCACCCAGAGCCCCTGGATCCTTCTCCAGGTTGACGGCATGTATGTGCTAGTGCCAGCGGGGCACAGCCATTCCATCTGTCACCAGAAGGGTGACCTGCTTCACCCTGGCACTGTGGGGACACTGGGTTCTGTTCTTCTTTCCTGATTCTCACCCAAAGAGAGGAAAGGGAGCCAGCAAAAGCGAGTTTGGGAAGACTGTGGGATGCAAGGAAGGCACTTCTCCAGCCCAGCCAGCCTGCCAGGCCAGCACCAGTGTCACCACTCTGCCAACTGCAGCTGGCATCCCAGACGCTTGCAAATTTAAGGTGAAGAAACAGGGAACCTCTAGCTGCCTGCAGGCTCCCTTTTTCCACTCTGTGCTCCATTCCCTTCATAAAAGCAATTTCAAGCTACCTCCCTACAGAGCATTAGCGTAATAGGCTGAGCCCCGGCAGTACCATCCTGACTCTTTCATTTGAAGCACGTGTTCATTATAGACTTTCAAATAAATCATATTGCTGGCTCCAAAACAGAATGTTCCTCTGGGCTCACGTGCAACTCAGGAAACAACAGGACCACAGTCTCTGTGACATGCCAGGCATTCAGGTCTGACTATTAAAAGCTAGAGAGTGCCTGAAATTAGAGCTATGTTCCTACTATGTTCTTAAAGTAATGACCACCGATCCACTGGTGCATTTTCTATAGAGAAAGTAACAGTAATAATAGCACAGTAAAAATTTGCATGCACCTGCCCTGCTTGAAGGGGGCTAGAACACCAGGCTGTAGGACAGCAGCAGGCAGTGGCTTAAGCCCTGGAAGGCGATGCAAGGCAGACTTTCCAGGCAGAGTTGAGCCAGCACCAGCGCACTGAAACTTCTGATTCGAATACCAGTACTCTCTCCACTGCCCATTCTATTCACTGTTGGTAACCCCAATCTTTTTGCTGAAGCCCCCCGAATTCCAATATGCCTCCTAAGGGTAGTGCAACTCTCCAACAGTCCACCTAAACTCATGTTAGCTTTTTCTTTAACCTCATTTTTTAGGTTGACTTGTGGGAGCAGACGATGATTGGTCCTCATGTACACTGTCTTGCTCCCTTCAGCAGGACCTCCACCTCTGGGCAGACCCAGCTCAGGTTCTTTCTCACCCACCTGCACTCTGCCTATAACTGGGTAGAGATTTAGGCTGATATCTTACATTTTCAGGGAAGAGGAGTGAAGGCTCTTGGGTTCCTCTCTTTATACTGGGAGTTGTTGCATCTGGCACTTAATGAAAAGGCATATTGATTTCCATTTGGCTATTGATCCTCGTGTATAAACCTCTTATCAGGTAATGACACTGGGAGGCCAGTGTGGTTGAGTCCTGGTTAAGTCCAGGACTTAACAAGTCCTATAGTTCAGGAAACAAAGCCACAGGAGGTCATTTTGCAGGCCTTGGTCAGTAAGTAACTATCATTGAAGGGGAATGAAATAAATTATATACCTTGATCAGTCAACACTTAATTATTTAAAAATCATATCATTGTATTTGGGCATTACTTAAATGACTTGCAAACTAGTTTTGATAAACCAGTAGATGAATTTGACTTAGGATTGTGTTGTGCCAACACTTGTAGGACAACGACAGACCTCTGTGGTAGGCAGAATAATGGCCTCCAAAAATGCCCACATCCTAATCTCCAAATTTAGGAGTATGTTAGATTATAGAGCAAAGGGGAATTAAGGTTGCAGGTGCAATTAGGATTGTTAATCATATGACTTGAAAATAGGGAAATTATCCCGGCTTATATGGATAGACCCAGCATAATCAGGGGTCTTAAGTGAAAGATGTCCTTAAGTGAAAGTGGAAAAGGGTCAAGGCATGGCCCCAGAGAACTTGGCCTGACATTGTTGGCTTTGAAGGAGGACAGGAGGAACAAGTCAACAAATCTGAGTGGCCTCTAGAAGCTGGAAAAAGCAAGGACATGTATTCTCCCGTAGAAACTCCAGAAGGAACATAGCCCTGCTGACACCTTGATTTTTAGCCCAGTGAGACCCATTCAGACTTCTGACCTCCAGAACTGTAATAAATTTGTGCTGCTTTAAGCCACTGTGTTTGGGAAAATTTGTTACAGCTGCAACAGGAAACCCTCTCAATCTGAATTTTTCATCTTTAGTACTATTGACATATAGGGCTGGAAAATTCTTTGTTCTGGGGGCTGTCTTGGGAACTGTAGGATCCCTCACTTCTAACCATTAGATGCCAGTAGAACATCCCTCCCCAAGTTAAGACAACCAAGAATGCCTCCAGACATTTCTTTGAGTGGGGAGATGAAGGGGAAAATCATCCCTGGTTCAGAACCTCTGCTCCAAACCTACCATCCTGTCCATTTCAATATGTACTTGCCCTCACACACATGGGATTTTGGTCACCGACCTTTTCTTTGTGGATGCTTCTGGATGAAGTCTTTGATGCCAATTGAAAACGAACTACCACACAAAATTGGTATTAGTCTCTGATGCCTCAGAGCAAGTTTCTATCATTTCGACCAAGTTGGTTTGGAGTAGCTAATGAGTTTGTTGTTTAGTCAATAAGTCATATCTGACTTTTGTAGCTCCATGGACTGCCAGGCTCCTCTGCTTATGGGATTTCCCAGGCAAGAATACTGGAGTAGGTTGCCATTTCCTTCTCCAAATAAGCTGGTTTGATAAGCAGAGAGAAAAGGGAATCTGAACACACTATTAAGTAAAGAAAAGGACATAAAAACTGACATCTAGATGGATAAAGGCAAACTCTTCTCATTCCATGCAATGCTCCTTTATCAATTAAGCCCCATTGGAGCATGCACATGAGTAAGATGTGACTTCTACCTTTAGGATCTCACTGTCTCATAAGGGAGACTCACAGGCAATTAAAAAAAAAAAAAAAACTTTCAGTAGAGATTAGAAGGACTGTATACACACCATGGTCATATATTTTGAATTAAGACTCTATGGCCTGGACACAAGCTCTGAGAAAGTATAACAATAGAAACAAATATTTGAAATCAAGACTGCCTCAGAAAGTATGTCCATGCCACCCATAAGAGGTATATTCAGCAACATGTATGGACCTAGAAATTATCATACTAAGTGAAATAAGTCAGAAAGAAAAAGACAAATATCATATGATATTGCTTATATGTGGAATCTAAAAAAAAAAATGATACAAATGACTTACATGCAAAACAGAAATAGACCCAAACATAGAAAATAAACTTTTGGTTACCAAAGGGGAAAGAAAAGGAGAGGGATAAATTAGGAGACTGGGATAAATATACACACACTACTGAAACAGATAGCCAATAAGGAACTACTATATAGCAAAGGGAATAATACTCAATATTTTATAATAACCTACAAAGGAAAATAATGTGAAAAGAACATATATGTATAGACATATACATATATGCATATCCCCTTCATGGATCACTGCCTTGTTACAGCAAAGGGGCTTGAATAACTCAATGAAACTATGAGCCATGCCATTGTTAATCATATGACTTGAAAATAGGGAAATTATCCCGGCTTATATGGATAGACCCAGCATAATCAGGGGTCTTAAGTGAAAGATGTCCTTAAGTGAAAGTGGAAAAGGGTCAAGGCATGGCCCCAGAGAACTTGGCCTGACATTGTTGGCTTTGAAGGAGGACAGGAGGAACAAGTCAACAAATCTGAGTGGTCTCTAGAAGCTGGAAAAAGCAAGGACATGTATTCTCCATGCCATGCAGGGCCACCCAAGACAGACAGGTCACAGTGGAGAGTTCTGACAAAATGTGGACTTGGGCAAACTCTGGGAGATGGTGAGGGACAGAGAGGCCTGGTGTGCTGCAGTCCATGTGGGTCGCAAAGAGTCAGACATGATTTGGTGACAGAACAACAACAATATATATGTATAAATATATATCTGAATCACTTTGCTTTAGACCTGAAAGTAACACAACATTCTAAATCAACTATACTTCAATTTAAAAAATTAAATTTAATTTAAAAATATTTAAAAGAGGTATATACAGATTGCAACTGGAAGCTTCCAGGGCATGGATTCACATGGGCAAAAAGAAGGAGTGACCCACAACCCACACAGCAGAAATCCATGCAGAGAGAGGCAGGACAGGAAAGCATAGGCTCATATCTAGAGTCAATCAGCAAGTCCAAATAGATGTGGCTGCCTAAAGCTAATTCCAAATATGCATCATACTCAAGTCTTAAAAAAAATAGATGACATAGGAATGATTTTTATTTAAAAATATATTATCAGTCAAGAAATTCTTCAAAAGTAGATGCTAAGGATTTAACTTAGATTCTTCTCTCTTCCTAATCACCCATGGTGCCACCTTGTGCAAGGTGCTTCTCTGTACCTCTGTTTCCACATCTGTAACATGGGAATAATAATGTCTACCCTAAGGGTCACTGAAGGAGTCGTATATCCAGACTAAGTGCTTCATAATTGTTCCTATGAAAATCACTAAAAGTGTTATTGCCAAAAGAGCTTAAATAATGGATGGACTACATAGTTCACCTGTAGGACTCCTTGCTACAGGGCGGAGTGTTGGGTTTGACCCCTTGAAGGCACCAGCACACGTTGCCGGGGGAGAGAAGAGACCGAGGAGTGGGGAAAGCAGCCATGGCATGGGGCACTCCAGGGCCAGCAGAGGGGCAGAGAAGGAGGAGCGGGGAGAAAGTCCAAGCTTCCCGGACCAGAGAAAGATGACTGTTTACAACCTCACCCTCGTGCCCCGGGGTCTCAGACTGAGAAGTCCCTGCACAAGAGACCATGTGCAGAGCAGTCACTGAGAACTTTCCAACTTTCCAGATGGACATTAGGGAGTGGTGAGGCCCCTGGTGAACTGGAGTCTTTGGAAGGAGAGGGTCACCCCTCATTTCCAGTCATCAGTTGTCATGATAATGTTAGCAGATCTCATTTTTAAATGAGAAAAGCTGGAAATCAGAAATGTCATGGGGAACTTCCCATGTTTTAAGAAGATAGCTCTTTGGTCTGTAAGCAGATTCAGCCTACAGACCACCCTTGTGAGACTCCAGGTTAGAGGCTTATAAAATAACCTTTCCTGCCGTGTCTTTTGATGTGAGAACCATCGGCAAGAAGTCTGGGTACTTTTCTTGTAAGATTCTGATGAGCCCCAGAGGAAGAAATTATTTCCAAGTTTCTCTGGAAGAATCTATATATTGATTAAAGTAGTGTTATTACCTTAACACCACTTTACTGCTACTTTTACTGCCTCAGCTGGCAGCTTACCAAGCTCTTCAAGGTCAGGAGGGTAGGAATCATTTGTTATCTCGTTCTCCTGGCCCCCACAGCCAGGTCCTATAAAATGGATCTCTTCAGTATCTCATACTGTTCATGGGGTTCTCAAGGCAAGAATATCGAAGTGGTTTGCCACTCCCTTCTCCAGTGGACCACTTTTTGTCAGAAGTCTCCACCATGACCTGTCCGTCTTGAGTGGCCCTACACAGCATGGCTCATAGTTTCATTGAGCTAGACAAGGCTGTGGTCCATGTGATTAGATTGGTTAGTTTTCTGTGACAGGTTTTCAGTCTGTCTTCCCTCTGATGGAGAAGGATAAGAGGCTTATGGAAGCTTCCTGATGGGAGAGACTGATCTGAGAGGGAAACTGGGTCTTCTGTTCTGATGGGTGGGGCCATGCTCAGTAAATCTTTAATCCAACTTTCTGTTGATGGGTGGGGCTGTGTTCCCTCCCTGCTATTTGTGTGCTTGGTCGCTCAATCTGTCCGACTCTTTGTGACCCTATGGGCTGTAGCCTGCCAGGCTCCTCTGTCTGTGGGGATTCTCCAGGCAAGAATACTGGAGTGGGTTGCCATGGCCTCCTCCAGGGAATCTTCCCCACCCAGGGATAGAACCCAGGTCTCCCACACTGCAGGCAGATTTTTTTTTTTTTTTTTTTTTTTACCGTCTAAACCATCAGGGAAGCCCAAGAATACTGGAGTGGATAGCCTATCCCTTCTCCAGAGAATTCTTCCGACCAGGAATCTAACCGAGGTCTCCTGCATTGCAGGTGGAGTCTTCACAGCCTGAGCCACCAAGGAAGCTCATAGTCATAGGGAACATTTTTAAGACTTGAAATTTGGGATGACCAATGAGCAAGCCTAGTTTGGAGGAAGGGATTGTGGGCCAAACTATGGTGGAGGTAAGGAAGATAATGGTGACCTCCTTCAAAAGATCTCATCCATGTACTGCTACACTCAGTGCCCCCAACCCTGCAGAAGGCCACCACTGACCCACGCCTCCACTGGAGACTCCTGGACACTCACAGGCAAGTCTGGGTCAGTCTCTTGTGGGAATGAGGATGAGATGGTTGCAGAGGATGAGATGGTGGGATGGCATCACCGACTCCATGGATATGAGCTTGGGTAAACTCCGGGAGTTGGTGATGGACAGGGAGGCCTGGCGTGCTGCGGTCCATGTGGTCGCAAAGAGTCGGACACGACTGAGCGACTGAACTGAACTCAGTATTTCATAGATCTGTGATACCCACTGACACTTCAGGTGATTCTATCCTGTTGTGAAACCCTGCTGATGCTTCCTAACGGGTCCTCATGCATCCACCTGACCAGGTCCTCCGGCACACTCCACTCTGAAAAGTAACTATCCAAAGCATACATCTTACGAGCTTGTGTCACTCCTTCACTTTGGAACCACTCAATGATTCTATATCACTACTGGCAAGTCAAAACCTGAGCTCCTTGGCATTGCATACACATCAAGACAGCACTGAATGTTTGCCTGAGTCTGAGTGCTGGAGGCAGCAGGAAGCTGCGACTATCAGGCAGGGGCCATATTGTAAAGAACCTTGAATGCCATGCTGAGGAGTTGGCTCCACTACTAAGCAGTGCAGAGCAATGGGTGGTTTGAAGCAGAGATGAAACTCGTCTGGTCTAAATTTTCTACTTTCCAACACTGTTTGCTTCCTTCACGGCACTTATTATAGTTTGTAATTATTTCACTGACTTGTTTATTTGTCCAAATTTCCCATTTAACTCAAGACTATGAGAGGAAAGAAACCATACATGTTTTGTTCACATTTATTTCTCTACTACCCTGTAAATGTCTAGCATATAGTAGGAATTCAATTAAAAGCTGTTGAATAAATGAGCAAATGAATGATGCATGCAGGAATGAATGAGTAGAATGAACACAAAATTAACCATGGGTTCCATTCAACCCACACTTCACCATTCTCATTTATATAAAGACCTTTCAGAACTATGTCAGGACAAGCTGTGCATTTTGATGAAGTTTTGTAATGCAGGCTAGAGCAGCAGTGACTGGATGTTAATGACATGCATTTTTATTGACTAAAGCACAACGCAGAGCAGCCAGTAGTAAGTGACTAGAGGAATAAGACCTTCAAAAGTGCATACACGCCATAATTAACTGAAAAGTCTGCTCACTGTTACTAGGAGCATAAATGCCAAGATTTGGTATTCAACTTGGTCTATAAACATGAAAGACCAAGAGAATTTGCAACAGACTTCAGTCAGGTGTGCCTTCTTTTAATTCAAATTGATCAAATTCTTGAACAATTTGGATATTTGCTGAAACGTTATCAGAGGTCTTTTTTGGACAGTTAGATTTTCTCAGTTTTCTAAATTTTTGGTAATAAATATATATTACTTTAAAAATTTTAAAAAACAGGATAAACAATAAGGTCCTACTGTATAGCAGAGCAATACTCAATATCCTGTGATAAACCATAATGAAAAAGAATATGAAAGAGAATGCATAAATATGTATAACTGAATCACTTTGCTATACAGCAGAAATCAACACAAAATTGTAAATCAACTATACTTCAATAAAAAATTTCAGAAAGGCAATAAAACCTTAAGAAATGCTTCCTAAGAAGGGAATCAATTTATTGTGTGTTGTCTGAAGCCCTATAATTGATATTTTTCAAATCCTTTCTATACCTGTCTTGATCCTCACAATCATGAATTTTTAGAGTAGGTGGAAATCTTATAAGATCATCTCATAACTTTCTCGTATTTCACAGGTAAAATTCTGACTACCCAGTACCCTTTCCCCACTGCATGTAATTCTAAACAAACTATCAATCATGAGGATGAGTAGGGTGGGGGGAATGTGGAGAGGCTAAGAAACAAGATCCAAACTAAACAACCACAGAATAATTTAAATAATTTCTCCAGAAACAATAAATAATCCGGTAGTGTTCACATGACTCACATGGCCACCCTGATTATTTCTGCTGGGGAGAGGTTTATTCTTTTTGTGTTGGCCCTCAAGTTAAGGAAAGATGTGGGCCTGGAATGGCATTCAAACCTTGAATGACATGTGCTTGGCTCAATTCCTTGGATTTCCCGTTAAAGTATTAAGCCAATAAATCACCTTTTCTTTGCTGAGGGTTGGAATTTATTTTCTGTCACATATATCAGAGAGAAATCTTAATAAATAACCACCCATTACTAATGCCATTTGTCCTTTTTGTTTATTTAGTTTTTAAAAGAAAGGCAGACTGCCATATGCAGCACCTCAGTTGGGTGTGTCTGCAATTTTGTAAGCCTGACTGCTCTACATTTACCTGCAAATGGACCTGAAGAGATTGACTGAAGACCCTGGCAGGGGAGTGCAGCTACTCATGTAGGCTTGACTAAAGGCTGGTTCTACTCTACAAGTGAAAGTTACCCTCTTCAACTAAGTGTGTAGCTTTGGGAGGGATGCGCATATGAGCAGTGAGGGAGGAAAGGGACACTTGCCTAGCCAGCCAGATCAGCCAAATCAAGCCTAGTGATCAATGGGGCAACAGATGTCACAGTCAGATCACCCTCATTGTGGTCAGATAGCGTTCACATTCTGTCTTCTTTAGTAAGGTCTCAAAGATGAGGACTCTAAGATATCCCTGAGTCTCCTATCTCTATGATTTTTTTCTAGTAGTAATAGAAAAAGATAATTATTTATGTTCAACTTAAACTTTCTGCCATAATTTTCAGTTAGAGACTTTTTTTTCTACTGGAGAGAGAGTAACAAGAACTGAATTTACTTTCCTATTGAAATAACAACAAAAAACAAAACATGTGAAAAAAAAAGATTTTCAAGTCACTGGATATTAGGCAATGAAGGGTAGCAATCCTGGAGATAGTTAACTAGTGAGGTGACCTCTAGCACTGCCTCTGATTATTGCCTTGAGAGCATTTACAGTCTGCAGCCTATGAAGTGGGGAGCCAGATAGACCCTGATGAACTCCCCGAATTGAGAGTCTAGGGAGATGAGAGGAGCTTGAGCTTGCAAAGCTGAGTAGCAAAAAGGAGACAACTTCTCAGGGAGTGATCTGAAGGTTCCTTGGGTACTCAGCACAGTACTGATCAGCGTATGCTCTTAAGGAAACTACCCAATTCTGGGTGCAAACTACCTTGAAGGGTTAAAGAACAGTGTCCAGTGCTCACACAGGATAGTGAATCGTGCCTGTTTCTGCCAGTCAGAGAGAAAAGCACATAGTTCATGCACATTGGGTAATGCCCAGGAAAATTATGTAGTAGAGAATACGTGGTCTAAGCCGAGCACAGTTCTGAACCCACCTAAAAAAATATCATAAAAGCAGACATACAAGATCTGTTTCAAAGTAACTTAATTCCATCCCAGAACAAAGTTCAAGGATTTATAGGAATATAAAAATGCTCAGCACCCAAAAGGCTAAAATTCACATTTGGCATAATCAAAGACTATCAGATATGCAAAGAAGAAAGAAATCATGACCCATCGTGAGAAGATGAATCTATTAATAGAAACTGATCCCAAACTAACAAAGATAGTAGAATAAGTACAGAAGGACATTAAATCATTTGTTAGAACTGTTTTTTATCCAGTATGTCCAAAAGTTATGGAGAGACACGGAAATATTTAAGACCCACTTAGAACTTCAGGGCATGAAAACTATCATGTCTAAGATATAAAATACACTGGATGGCATTCAGAGGAGATTAGACATTTCAGGGCGGAAGATCAGTGAACTTAAAGGCACAGCAATAGAAATTATCCAAAATCCCGTGTGGCACTAAGTGGTAAAGAGTCCACCTGCCAGGGCAGGAGACACAGGAGATGCAGGTTTGATCCTTCAGTCAGGAAGACCCCCCGGAGGAGTGCATGGCAACCCACTCCAGTATTCTTGTCTGGAGAATCCCATGGACTGAGGAGCCTGGAGGGCTACAGTCCACAGGGTCACAAACAGTCAGACACGACTGAAGTGACTTAGCACACACACACACACAAAATGAAAACCAGAGAGTAAAAAGAATCCCTTCCTCTTGTCCCACCTACACCAAAAACAGTCAGTGAGTTGCAGGTCAATTACAGGCAGCCTAAAATGTATGAAGTTGGGGTCTCTAAAAGAGACAATAGATAAAGGGGTGTGGACAGAAAATATATTTGAAGAAATAATGGCTTAAAATTTTCCAAATTTGATGACTACTATAAATTCATGGATCAAAAAAAGCTCAAGGAAGCCCAAGGATAAGAAACATAAAGAAAACTATACCACAACCCATCCCAATCAAACTGCTAAACTTATTGACCATAGAGTCCTAGGAACATCATTTAAAAATTACTGTTCCCATTCAATGTCCTCATTTTATAGATGAGGAAACTAAATTTCAGAGAAGTAATTTGCCCAGTAACATACTGGGCAAATGTTAGTTTCAAAGAGAATGTTAGTGTCAAAGTCCAGTGTTTTTTCCTCAACATTCAGCCAGAAACCTTGTCATTCTTGAAACCTGCCTTAGGAATGTACTATCTTTCTGTAACTGAGCAGGATCCTATGGGGCCTTTCAGGGACAGACCCCTTCCCCATATCCTCTGATTTAGTTCTCCTCTGAAATACCTAGATAACAGTATCTGATGCACATTTTCTGAGTTATTTTACAGATGCTATAACCTTTACCAAATGGAGGAAGCTAACCACTTGATGATCATGGAGTACCCAATCCCCAGACCTGCTGGTGCCTGAGGACTGATAATGTAACCCCCTGGGACACCACCCTGTTACTTCACCATCAACCAGTCAGACAATTGTGCATGAGTTGATCACATACCCTGCAATTCCCCTCCCTAACCTTGCCTTTAAAAATGCTTCCCTGAAACCCATCAAGGAGTTCGGGTTTTTTAAACATTAGCTATCCTGGACTCCTTGTCTGACACCTTTCAATAAATGCTGCACTTTCCTTCACCACAACCTGATGCCAGTAGATTGGCTATACTGCAAGGGCAAGCAGACCCAGGTTTGGTTTGATAACACTTCCAAAACCAATTTCACAGTCTATAACATTGTCTTTCACACTCAAGGTTTTCTTTCAGCACAAACTCTACAACTCTAAGAGTCAGTGAATGCCTGGGCATTTGGACGGGAATGACACTAAACAACAAAAACAAAAATCTTCAGATCAGAAACCTCTGCAGGGAGTGCAAGCTCACTGTGAAATGCCAGGTGAAAAGACAGTGCTGTGTATTCTGAGCTGGCAATTCTACTTGGAATTGGCAGCCATTTTTCTGTCATCACGTAAGTCATTTTCCTGTTCAGCTCAGAAGGCAGCCCTGGCTCTGCTAGGAGTGACAGATGCTATGCTGAGCAGAGCCCCCAGCCCATCCCATCTCAGCAGCCAGGCCCATTTCAGCAACGGCTGAGTGAAAGGGGCAGATGTGGAGCCAGACTATTTTGACAGGAGATTGATTTTCTCCTCTCTGCCCTGCCCACCCCCCAAGCTTTTTCTCTTTCCTTATGGATTATTCCTACTTTCAACTAAAAGCAAAGAGGAACAGCAAGAAAATTATTCTGGAAGGGTTGGGGAGACACCTGAGAGGAAAAGCACAAAAAGAAAACCTCAGAGATTTTCAATATTAAGAATGGGTAGGGATCAGTCCACCATGATTTGCTTGTCTGTGCCTGGTGGTGTGATTAAGGGAAGAGAAAGGGAGGGAGATGTTAATTTCTTTTTTTTTTTTAAAGATATCTTATACAGAATTCATTTCAAAGAGATTCCTAATCCTCTGGATGGGAAAAATAACTTAACAGAAATTTTGATTATGAATGTGAAGCCCCCTGGGAATAGATAACCTAGATAAGAAGGTTACAGAAAAGAACTGAAATCAGGTTTTTTTCAAAGAGATACTAGCACTGCCATGTTCACTGCATTCATAATAACCAACTTGGGAAAACAAACTAAATGTCTACCAACAAATGAAAGGTTTTAGAAAAGGTGGTATGTACATACAACAGAATATTATTTGCCTTTTTTTTTTTTTTTTTGACTTTTTTTAAAAGAGGGAAATCTTGCCATATGTGACAACACAGATGAACCTTGAAGACATTAAGCGGAGTGAAATAAGCCAGATATTGGCTGAATACTGCAAGATTCCACTTAACGTAAGGTATCCAAAATGGTTGAATTTTAAAAAACAAAGAATAAAATGGTGGTTGCCATGGGCTTGTGGAAGGGGGAGGTGGGGAATTACTAACCAAGAGGAACAAAATTTCAGTTAAACAAGATGAAAAGTTCTAGAGAACTGCTGTATAACATTGTGCTACAGTTAACAACAATATATTGATTATTCTCTTAAAATCGGATAGGAAGGCAGATCACATGTTCTTACCACAAGTTGTTTTTTTTTTTTTTTTTTTCTTTAAAGGGGGGAGGTGGTAAGACAATGAGGAGATAAATTGTTCTGCATAATGAAATGGAATTTAGGATTTGACCAGAGGGTCAAATCTAGTGTCACTAGTGGTTGCAAGCTGGGGGCTGTTGGCCAGAGGAGCAGGAAAGTGAGGGAGAGCAGGACTGAGACCTGGAGCCCGGCAGAGAGCAGGGCCAAGGGCAGTGGATGGGGAGGCTGAAAAACTTTATGTACAACACCTCATGGCATCTACGTAAGAGCCATATGACACTGGCATTGTCTCATCCCATTTTACCCAGGGGAATATTGGGCATTCTAGATGTCACTGGCTTGTGTTTGTAGAGCTGAGTGTCTGAGTCTCGATTCCAAACTGATTAACTGTTCCCGAGGCCGTGTTCTTTCCACCACACCAAGGTGAATGGGGTGGCTTGGGCTAGGATCTGGAGAGCAACTTTCTAATTTCAGCTTTATTACTGAGTACTGGGCTTCCCAGGTGGCGCTAGTGATAAAGAACCTGCCTGCCAATGCAGGAGACATCAGACACCAGACTTCGATCCCTAGGTTTGGAAGATCCCCTGGAGGAAGGCATGGCAACCCACTCCAGAATTCTCGCCCAAGACTCCCATGGACAGAAGAGCCTGGCGGGCTGCAGTCCATAGGGTCATTAAGAGTCGGACATGACTGAAGTGACTGAGCATGCACACCCACGCCCGGAGTACTAGCATGAACTTGAGCAAGTTGCTTCCCCTTTCAAAGCCTCAGTTTTTCCACTTATATTAAAAAAAAAAAAAAAATGTTGATTTCAGCCTTGTCAGCAAACCCTTTCTTCTAAAAGCCTGTGGTTTTGGAACCCAGCAGAACCCTGCGCCCCAACCCTCTGCAGGTAAGTACAAAGACCCCTCTATGTTTCCTGCCTCTTGTTTGTAGAAAAGCTGCAATCTCCCAGGCCTCCTTGAGTCAAAAAAGAGCAGCCTTAAGCAATTAAGGATTAGTACAACAGAGTCACAGACTCACTGTGTGATGCAGTTGTTTTACAGATACTATGACTGCCTTCAGCAGAACCCCTTTTGCCTTGTCACTTTAGCAAAGCTTCACTGTAACTAAAAACGTGGTTTCAGACTCCCCTGTGCTCTGCTCACCTCTGCCCCAGTGCACTTTTCAAATCTTTTGATCACACAATACTTTGCCTAACCTGTTGGTTCTTTCTGTAGATCAAAGAAATAGAAATGAAGACTAATTAACAGATGACCAGATCTCTTACCTAGCTTTCCCTTCAGTAATCTTGTGAACAAACTGTGTGAACAACATAATGTCTAGAGAAAGATTACAAGAAGTTGAGAAGCCTGCATGCAATGGGTTGGTGGCGGGGATGGCCCTGGCCCCTATCTCAAAGACTAAATGAGATGACTTCCTCCTTTACCCTTAAAAGGTTCATGGCCAGGTACAATCTTCAGAGTTGGTTTTGGGGGAACATAAGTCCACCTTCTCCCAAGATCGCTGACTCTCTGATTAAAAGCAACTTTACCTTCCTCCAACAACTGCCTCTAGGATATTGAGTTCTGAGTGGTGAGCATCTAGACCTGGGATCGGTAACAGATTTTATCAACCTAACTGACTGCTTCTGACCTTTTAAATGAGACGCCTGTCTCCCCACTCCCTCTGTTCCCTTCACATTGAACTGAGGGCCCATCGTGTGCCAGGCACCAAGGGAAGTACCACTTACAAATCATGATTACTGGAGAAATTGAGGATTTCCTCTCAGCCACCTGCCACATCTATGGTGGGTCCTTCTTTACATGTGTATTAGTATCTGAGAGTGTCTATTTTTTTTTCAATATGGAATGGAGAATAATTATAATATATGCATAAAGTATAAATAATTATAGTTAAGTCACACCTTTATACCCACTACCCAATTTCAAAGAACACATAACCTTCAACTGTGAAGACCCTTGTATATCTCCCATCCTTTGAACGTCCCTAATTTTACTTAAAATTTACTTGTTTTTCTTCATATTTTACCACATTTTAGTCCCTTAAAAATGTGTTTAACTTTACATCTTATTGAACTTTTCTCTATATGAACTCATATCACATATATTCTACAAATTAGAGGGGGTTTTTTTTTGGCTTAGCAATATTTCCCCAAGAGTCATGCATGTTATTGCCTGTAACTGTTTTACAGTTTTACATACTCAACGGGAGGTTGCAGGATGACTATACCTCAATGTCTTTATTCATTCTATGGTTGACTCCAGACACACAGGCAGGTGATCTGGTTGTCTGCTGTTAAGAACACTTGGCAGTGAACTTCGTAGATATGTCTCCTGCTGCACTTGTTTGTTTTTTTCTGGGGTATAAACCTAAGGAGTGGAGAAACTAGGTCATAGTATGTATAATCTCAAATTCATCAGGTAGTGCCATATATTTCCAAAAGTTACCCTCCAGAGGGGGTGAAGAAGACTTCCTGTTGTCCCACCCTTTTCCCAGTACTTTAAAAATCTAATCAATATTGTGAATTATAAATGTTGTCTTATGGTTTCATTTTGCCTTTCTCTGATTATGAGCAGGTCGGATTTTTTTTTTTTTAAGATTATGAGCCATCTGCATTTCTTTTTCAGGAAATGTGATGCTTTGGGCCAATTTTCTTTGTATTTTTTTACTCTTTGTAGGATTTCTTTATTCTGGATGCTGATCTTTATTGTCAGGTAGACAAGTTGAAAATACCTTCCCCACATCATGGATTGCTTCACTTGTTTCATCGTCTTTTGGTGAACAGAAGTTATTAACCACAACACAGTGAATCATTCACTCCTTTCCTTTTACAGTTAGAGTTTTAGGAAGTCCTTCTTTGAGGAAATCCTACTTGAGGACATAAAGATAGTATCCTATATTGTCTTCTAGACTTTATAGTATACTCTTTAGGTTTTCAGTCTATCTGGGATTTTTTTATGTATGATGTGAGGTATGGAAATAATGTTTTTCATATAGATAACCAATTGTCAACTTCATTTATTAAATATATGCACATGCTTGTTTTTGGCTATTAGTCAATTTTGATATTCCTGTGCTAATACTTATATAGCTGTTGTGGTAAATCTTTCTAGATAGTAGGGGGAAATGCCCCTATTTCATGTCCTTCTTCAGATTTGTCTTGATTATTCACCCATGAAAATTTTACATTCAGCTTCTCAAGCTCTATAAAAAGCCCTACTGGTATATTAAAATATAGGTCAATTTAAGGTGAACTAGTATTTTTATATCTTAAGTTCAGTTTATTGCTAGATTCTTGTTTGCATCTTTGTTCATGAATGTAATAGACCTGTGATTTTCCTATCCTGACTTCATCCTACTCTGCTCTTGTTATTTAATGTCACAGTTGCCCAAAAACTGGGGTTCTCTTATTTCCTATTCTCCAGGTGTCTATATGGATTGACATTATCTGTACCTTAAATGTTTGGTAGAAGTCTGCAAAACTCTCTGGATTTATTGTTTTCTTTAAAGAGAGATCTTTAAAAATTATTAATTTGATTTCTTTGCTGGGGATAAGACTACTCCTAATTTCTATTTTTTTCTTGGATTAGTTGCATTTCTCTAGAAATTTAACCATTTATCTAAGTGTTCAAATTTATTGACAAAATTGTCATAACTTCTCCTTCACCTATTCTCTGCAGCTTCTGTAATTCACCACTCATAATTTTTATGTCTTGTTCTCCTTTCCATTGAGAATTTTTTCAAATAACCAATTTTGGCTTTTTTGATATTTTTATTTCATCAAGTTCTACTTGTATTTCCTTCAGTTTGGGGATGGGGTATTCTGCTGTTCTTTGTCTATATGCCTGTCATTGATATTTGAATTCATTTTTAGTTTAATATGTGCATTTTGTACTATATAGGAAAAAAAATATTCCTAGATTTGCTTTAAATATACCCCACAAGCAGTCTGTAGTATATCATTGCTCTATTTTTTCCTCAAAGTTTCATCATAGATTCTTCATTGACTTATGGATTATTTAACACTTTTTAAAATTTTATATTGATTTCTCACATTAAGGGGTTTTAATCATTACTTCTTTTGATGATTGCCATGCGATCCCATTTAGGACCACTTTTTTCATTTAACCAATATTGAGCACCCATATATGCCAGGTATTGTTCTAGGTGCCTGGGTTACATCAGTGAAATAAACACAGATTGAAAATGTTTGACTTCCTGGAGTTCATGCTTTGTCAGTTCTTGGAAATATCCCACATGCTGGAATAGAAGGTGTATTCTTCATTTGTATAGTGTAGTTGTACTATATAGGATCATTACATTAAGATTCCTTTATTACTAAAACCATATATCCCTAGTGACTTTTTTGCCTGCTTATTACATCAATTTCTAAGTCACATTTGTTATACTTTCCTGTTGTGTTTGTGGATTTGTCTACTTCTCTTGTTTTTAATTACCACCCTAGGAGGCATATCCTTTTTAAAGGTAAGAAGAATGAGTCTCAAATAATAACATGTCCTATCTTATAAAGTTTGCAAAGAATGGATCTAGGATTCTAATTTAGTTGTCTCAATTATGGTAAAATGAATTGTATGACTGCTGTCATATGTTTTGCCTAATATCCTTATCTAGTGACAACATGAATCTCTCCCCATCCTATGGGAATCTCCTCCTCCCAGACTTTAATTGAACTCCTAATCAGAGTTCCCAGCTTCCTGGTCAGCAGTAAATGTACACAGCACTGGCCATCATAGTATCCTGGGCCACACAAACCAAATGAGGCCAAAGACAGTGCTTCCTTTGGAGACAGACATATCCATCTTTGCCATATTGCTTCCCAATAGTTATTGGATTACCAGCCATTTCTGAATGTATCAAGGTAGCTAGCTAGGATATGGAGAAGGCAAGGGCAACCCACTCCAGTACTCTTGCCTGGAAAATCCCATGGACGGAGGAGCCTGGTAGGCTGCACTCCATGGGGTTGCTAAGAATCGAACACGACTGAGCGACTTCACTTTCACTTTCCCTTTCATGCACTGGAGAAGGAAATGGCAACCCACTCCAGTGTTCTTGCCTGGAGAATCCCAGGGATGGGGGAGCCTGGTGGGCTGCCATCTATGGGGTTGCACAGAGTCGGACATGACTGAAGTAACTTAGCAGCAGCAGCAGCTAGGATATGTTAATGATGTTAATTTTTGTTTAATTATTGATGAAAGAAATTTTTCTTCTACGTATGATATTAATCTAATCTGAAGAGATCCTGCCTTTCCTTATCATTTCATCTCCACAGTTAGGATACATAATCTTCCATTTCTTTTAGTTTAAAAAGTAAATTACAGTGCCACCTAGAATTTACTGCAACATTGAATAAAGCATGTTTTATTTAAAAAAATTATTAAGTATTACCACTTCCTAGGCACTGTGTTAGGAGGAACTGTGGATTTGGAATGGAATAAGACACAGGTCCACTCTGAAAGGACACAGTACAGTACAAGTCATATTAAATGTGTGGAATTTAGGACAGTTCACTCTGCCAAGGGGAAGGCAGTTAGGAAAGTCTTCACAGAGGAGTTGACATTTGAGTTAAACTACATCTTGAAATAAAAACTGATCAAGAAAGTATATTCCAGGAAAATGAAAAAATAATCAGTAAAGAGAAGAAACAAGATTCTCCACAACAAATATTAAATTGTCAAAGTGAACTTTAGTTTATTATTATTTTTTTGCTTTTGGCTGTTATATTCCATTTCTCATTGGCACTCAAATCAGGGTTTATAAATATGTGGCATCTATGCTGTCACTATCCCACCTCTCATACCCACCATGGCAATTACCTCTAACTGAACACAAATCTTTCCTCAGAGAGTCTACTCAACACTAAGTTCCATGATTAATAAAGTATCAATAGAAACAGTCAATCGTTATTAATAAAAGAGTATATGAAAGAAACTTGCTTACCATTTCTAACTCAATTGGGCAGAGACATGGGAAGAATGGACATCCAGATGTAAGGCAGGGAGGCCTGCATTTTTTAAAGGTCCAAATCTTAGGACTCCTCCCAGGTTGATTAAATTCTAATTTGTGGAGATGGGGGAAAGGTTTCAGTATTTTTCAAGCTTCACAAATAACTTCCAATGTATTGACAAGTTTGAGGATGACTGCCATATAGGGTCTGTGTTAGAAAAAGTCAAATTCATCACAGATTTAAAAGAGCTGGGAGGATTACTGAATTACAACTCCTAGGAAGAGAATGTTCTAGGGCAAGAGGGAGGTCTCTGAATCTGGACTCTGGTTAATAAGGAAATACCAAGAATGAAGATCCAGAGCGACAGGGCCAGAGATGTGGGCTGTGTCTATAAAGTTGAGCCTGCAGGTATCTTTTTTTAAAGATCAGCTTTTATGGTCTGATGCCAAATCTTAGAAATTGTCACTTCTTATTTTCATTTCTATTTTTTTTTTTTTTTTTTTAGAAATGAGTAAGCACTAAAGCTCTAAGAGCAGTCAGCATCACAACTGAATGAGCTGAATTTTGCTACATTAAACTTTTTTTCAAGGTATTAAATTTGCATATGGGGGAGCCCAGATACTTAAAAAAATCAAGGAAATTACATTATGCTGAATTTAAAAGAACATGCCTGCGTAAACAGAATACTCCATACTGCTACTATTTATTTGAAAGTTCTTTCGACAACTCATTGTTTATTTAAAGTAATTACAATTTTGGGCTAGGTAAAAAGAGTGTAGAAAGCATTGCTTTGAAAGCAGAACCAATATCAATACTATCTGAATCTCTTACCTTTAATTATAGTACAATGACAAAATCTTAAGAGAGAAAGTCTTCAACTCTCAAGTTCATTCAGAATTTTAAAATCGCTCTCATGGGAGGACAGGTAAGATGAAAGAGTTTTCAAGACTTTTCTACACCTTAATGTCCTTTTTAACGTTGAATGTAAAAGCGTGTTTGTACTGATACAGTACTGTGAAATAAAGATCAAGTATGTAATGAAGTTCATCCTCTCTTTCTGCACAGGTAGCAATTTTACTGCTTTAAATTAGAAACTTCTAGTTGTGGGGAAGGAGAATGGGAAGGCAGAAGAGAGAAAACAGGTGATCTGTGGACCACAGCTGATCCTTAACTGCTCCCTAATACAGAGAAGACAGGATTTCTGGAGCCAAACAAAAGTAATGAAGTGGAAAATGAAGTTTTAAAATTCACACACATCACTGAATTTATCTATTCTCTTTTAGGCAATGTAATTTTACAAAAGTAAATTTGATCTCATATGATTTCACTCTTTTTCAATTTCTGAAAAGAAACAGGTCTAAACCTATAGTATACAAGTTCAAAATACTTAAATGGTCCATACTACCTGTTCAGCACAGTGCAAGTGAGCTATATTAATGTCTGGTTAAAAATTACCTTATCTGTTCTTGGTTAAAAAGCACATTATCTGTTCTTTGCTCCTTGCAAGTTCCACTGAAGCATGCTCCCTAAGAGACAAAGAAAAAACTCCATAAAATTCAGTTCCCAATATAGGGACCCTCTAGCCTGTCCTGGTGGGTTAAGTACTGTCAGGAATGAAGCGCCCCCTAGAGGCCAGTATTCCAGACAGTCTCTTCCCATCCATTAGAACAGCTTTTCTCAAGAATACTCCCTGCAGGAACAGCCTAGCATTACCTGAGAACTAGTTAGAATGCAAATTCTGGGGTCCTATCTGGCTTACTACTTTTGGGCTACTATAACAAGATACCACAAACTAGGTGTCTTAAAAAGAACAGAAATTTATTTCTTACAGAGGCTGGAAGTCTAAGATCAAGGTGCCAGCTGATTCAGTATTTGGTGGGAGCCTACTTCCTAGTTCATAGATTGCATCTTGTAGCTGTGATCTCACATGGAGGCAGCAAGGGAGTTTTCTTGGGCCTCTTTTATAAGGGCACTAATCCCATTTATGAGAGCTCCATCCTCATGACCTAATCACCCCAAGTGCCCCACCTCCTAGTATTATCACCTTGGGGATTAGGGTTTTAACATATGAATTTTGGGGACATAAACATTCAGATCATAGCACCACCTTAGGCCAACCTTTGTTATGAATCAGAAACCTTTGTGGTGAGGTGCAGTAGTCTGTTTTAACAAGCCCTCCAGCTGATTCTGATTCTCACACTACCTTTGAGAATCACTCTTCTCAAACATGTCAGAGAATGAAGGTATTACTCTGTAAAAACTTACAGAGGCATGAATTAAGCTAACCTGTCTTGCCTCCTAGCAGATTAAAAAAAAAAAAAACTAAGTTGATGCTTGTATCAAACTAATACAAGGAGTTATAATTTAGAAAATGTCATGAGGCCAATCTGTGGTTTAAAGTACGAAAAGAAGCTTTCAGCAACTCTGGAATTACCCTGAAAATATGACTTTAAAAAATGATTGTGTCCCTTGACATAAACAATAAAGTAATGTAAGTGTATATAATGCCATAAATACGAGAAGAGTGTGGGGAACCTTAACAGCTATTCCACCACTGAGAAAGAGGTTTGAGTAGCTCCATGGACCTTTAATCTTTCCTCTTTATCAGGACTGCAATCTGCCACAGACCAGTTCATGGTTATCTGACTACAGAATAAGGCTAAACATATGTACAGCTAAGAAGGAAATGAAAATAAGAATAAAAAAAAAAACACTCTCCATATTTTCATGATCTTTTTTATTTAACATACATAGTACACGTAAACAACTGGCATAAAATTCATAAAAATACAATTCCCGTATGCATTATCAATTTACTCCTGATAACATTCTTTCATTTTCCCCTTAGTATCATTGTCCTATTTTAACACTACACTGTTTCTGCTAAGCACTTTTAAGAGGCTTATCTTTTTTTTAGGAATACTGTCCCAACTTTTTTTCCCCTTTCCTAATGTCATAGCAATAGCTATTTTTGTCACTGCCCTGCCCATCCTAACCTTCCTCACACTAAAGCAAAAATATTTTTAAATGCTAAAAATGCATAAAATACTGAGCTCTAATACTGTTTATCATGTATATCGAACCTACTACTACTCTGTGTTGCCATAAAAGATATTTATAACCTTCAGCACCGGCTGCTACCGATGTGACCAAGGCCGAGTGTGCAGCGTAGCCCAGGGCGTCTGTTCTAAACTGACTGGCCTAAAACATAATCATAGCTTGCTGGTGGAGCTACATGAATAAATACTGCTATGAAAGGAGTCTTCTGAAAATAATAATAAAAAAAAAAACTGTAATTTGACTACTTTTATCTTTTCCCAGCATATAAGACAGTTATAACACTATTTTAATGTTTTTCCTATGTGGAATTTCAAATAATTACATGTAAACTTACTAGGAAGGGGGTTATTTAAAGGTGGGGAAAAATAGAGAATGACTTTAAAAGTAAAGTTAAAAAAAATAGTACTGCTGGATGGACAAAACACACTTCTGTGAGAAACAGTGGGAAATAGAGCAGATCACACACTTCCCCTCTCCCACCCATGCTGGCTTTCATCCTCTCAGGCCTCAAGTGCCCGCATCCCTTTTTCTGCATTGCTGCATCACTGCTTAAATTCTACTCCTAATCCAAACTCCCCAGATGCTTCCTTGTTTTCTAAAACTGGCTAAAGACCAAGACCAAGAAATTAGTCACCCAGTGAGCAAGAAACAGGGAGAGGCACCTGAAGTCACTGACCATCTCGGCCAGCAGGAGGCTCCCTGGGAAAGACGGGCTCTGGGGCAGGCTGGGGGCTGCACGTGCCTCCGCCTGGGCTGTCTTGGCAGCTGTCTGTTCTAAGCAAGCTAGTGCTCCCCCCAGACCAGGCTTGTCCTTGGGCTCTGGAGAGAAGGCAGAAAGAGAAGAGCTCTTCAGTGGCTCCCCGGAGCGGGCACCGGAAACCAGCCCCGAGGACTCAGGTCTCAAGGACAATCCACAATGAGGTTAATCTGCCTGCGGTTAATAAAGAGAACACTGTGTAATTAAACGTGTCGTCTGCCAGAGTCATGGTTTGCTAAGAACGTTAAATCTTAAAACCATTTCTCAGAACTATGAGGGTTCACTGTTTTGTAGAATCTCATTTCACACAAATTAACTTCTAAGAAACAAAAATTCATACTAGGAATTTAAAGCAGGTTGGAAAAGTTTCAAGATACAAATAAACAGATAAGAAAAAAGTAAAGAGGAAGACTGAATATATTAGTCCCTCATACTGAAATGATGGTTTTTGAAACCAAAATTATAACATAAGGTTTAAGGCTTCGTCTTATTAAAGACAGGCAATTTTAAAAGTAAAATATAAAAACTCCTTTCATTTATCATTATTTATTTACTGTGTGACCAAAAAACTAGTCATATTTTATGGTATCTTAATAATAAAAGAAAAATTATCATATACTACAGTCTTCCACTATAAATTATATCTACTCACATATACATTAGTTGCTAGATGCATCTGTGGTTGTTCAAAATAGCTTTTCTTAAAACAATTATACATGAAAATTTTTAAGTGGTTTAAAGTTATTAAAATATAAACATTCAAATACTACTAAAAATGAGAAAAATACACAATTGTCATTAAACTTTTTAAACCAAGAATAAGTAACTGATAAGCAATTAAATGAGTAAATAGCACTTATTTGACACAGAATATTGAAAAGAAACAGACAGGCCAACATACACTAATGCCACATGGTTAGCAGTTATAGGAATCTGGTCCTAATGACTAGGTCCAAGAACTTGGATTTATAACGGGCAGGAAATGCTTTATTAACAAGAGCAACAGAGAACAAAGAATGTGAAGAAGGGAAATAAATTATAGGTCTACATAGCAAATATCCATGTCTGCCCCAGCTATTCTTACTGAAATTGATGACAGGGGCTGACATGACTGAGGGGATTACAATAATCACTGAAATGTTTGAAAGACAAGAGCAAAAGGCAGAGAACAAAGCAAGGGGCATTAATAGTCCACGAACTGTAAAATCAGCCCCTACACAGTTGAGAAGTGACTATATTTTCACATCACCCTTGCTATGACCCATCATATTTTTTTTATATAGGTAGCTTTGCTCACTTTAGGACAAATATTTAAGTTAAATACAAGCATATACTCATTTGCATAGCAAATTTTAAGGGGTGCATTGAAATAGTAACCAACTGATAAAAGTATAAGTATTTTTACATTCAGACTGACCAAATAAGACGTTTTCTATTTGAAAACAGTTACCTATAAAAGTTTTGGGAATCTGAATTAAAAACAAGGCATGAGTTATTAGCAAAACATGGAAACCATTACTGGTGGAATTTTCTGTAGGCAGCAGTCACTCCTCTATAACTTCTAAGACTTTGTAAACACTGTTCTGGAATACAGTTGTGAAGTGAGGCTTGGACTCCTTTACTAAGAGGTTACATAAGGGAGGTTTCCCAGCATTAGCAGGATCTTCCACATCCCAGATTTCAGGCATACTGCATCCAGGCCTAGAAAAATTAAAGTGTAGATTTAAAAAAAATCACTGTACGTTACATAATGAAAGATAAAGGAACACACTTTTTATGTTCCTACCCTCATTTCTTTTTCCACTTAAAATAAATTTTCTTTAAAAAAAAAAAAAAAAAACCCTATCACAGTTTTTATTTAAGCTACCATAAATCCTTTCTAGAACAAGGTGAACACAGCAAAGGTGATGATAAAGAAAGAAAAAGGCATATAATATACGTGAATTAAGGCAGTGGGGTAAGAGATCTCAATTGAATTCTGCCTCAGCTACTTACCAAAAATGTGGTGTTGGGTAGTTCACTCAATGTCACTCTCCGCATTGGTAAAATGGGACATACCCATGACGTAAGGGACTAAGGGGGAGATTGTACCAGCATGATGCCCAGTACAAAGTAAGAGGAATACTGATGCAGATTATATACTGCATATACTGATGCAGGAAATTATACAGGATACCTCCAAGAGATCCCAGCTTTGGTTCCATACCACCACAATAAAGCAAATATTACAATAAAGTGAGTACCCAAATTTTTTAGTTGTATTGCCAAGTGCATGTAAATGTTTTGTTTATGCTGAATTCTATTAAGTGTGCAATAGAATTACATATCTTAATTTAAAAATTCTTTAATGCTAAAAAGTATGTTAACCACCATCTGGGTCTTCAGTGAAAGGCTTCATAATCTTTTTGCTGATGGAGGCTCTTGCCTCAATGTTGATGGCTACTGATCAATCAGGGTGATGGTTGCAGATAGCTGGGGTGGCTATGGAAATTTCTTAAAATAAGACAATATAATGATGCTTGCCACCTTAATGGACTCTTTCTTTCATGAACGATTTCTCTGTAGCACACAATGCTGTTTTTAGCATTTTACCCACATTAGAATTTCTTTCAAAATTGGAATCAATATTCTCAAACCCTGCCACTGCTTTATCAACTAAGTTTATGTAATATTCTAAATCCTTTGTTGTTATTTTAACAATCTTCACAGCATCTTCACCAGGAGTAGAGTCTATCTTAAAAAACCACTTTCTGTGCTCATCCATAAAAAGTAACTTCTCATCTGCTAGTTTCATCATGAGATGGTAGAAATTCAGTTACATCTTCAGGCTCTACTTCTAAAGCTAATTGTCTTGCTACTTCCACCACATCTGCAGTCCCTTACTCCACCGCAGTCTTGAACCCCTCAAAGTCATCCAGGAGGGGTGGAGTCAGCTTCTCCCAAGCTCCTGCTAACTCTGAGACTTTGACCTCTTCCCAGGAATCCTTCCCAAAATGGTTTTCAATTGACTTTGCCCAGATCCAACAGAAGAATACTGGCTATGGCAGCTATAGCCTTACAAAGTGTATTTCTTAAATTACAAGACATCGAAATGGAAATTAGTTGAACTATGGGGCTGCAGAATGGATGCTGCGTTAGAAGGCATGAAAACAACATTAATCTCATTGTACATGCGTTCGAGCTTTTGGGTGATCAGGTGCGTTGTCAACAAGCAGTCATGTTTTGAAATGAATCTTTTTTTCCTTTAGTAACAGCTTATCATAGTCAGAAACCATATTGTAAACAGTTGTGCTGTCATCCAGGCTTGAAGCACAGGCAAAGTAGGTTTATCATAGTTCAGTAGGGCCCTAGGGTTTTCAGAATGATAAATGGAGCACTGGCTTCAGCTTCAAGTCACCAGCGGCTTTAGCCTCTAATAAGAGAGATCAAGCTCCAGGAGTTGGGCACCGACAGGGAAGCATGGCGTGCTACAGTCCATGGGGTTGCGAAGAGTTGGACACAACTGAGAACTGAACTAACTAAAGAGAGACAGCCCGTTCTTGGAAGATCTGAAGCCAGGTACTGACTTGTCCTCTCTAGTTATGGAAGCCTAGATGGCATCTTCTTCCAACAGAAGGCTGTTTCATCACTGAGAATCTGTTGCTTAGTGTAGCCACCTTCAATAATGATCTTAGCTAGACCTGAATAATTTGCTCCAGCTTCTACATCAGCACTTGCTGCTTCACCTTGTCCTCTGATATTACAGAGATGGATTTTTCCCTTAAACCTCATGAACCAACCTCTGCTGGTTTCAAACTTTACCACTGTGGCTTCCTCACCTTCTCAACCTTTACAGAACTAAAGAGAGTTATGGCCTCGCTCTGAATTAGTCGTTGGCTTAAGGGGATGTTGTGGCTGGTTTGATCTTTCATCCAGACCACTAAAACTTTCTCCATATTAGCAATAAGGCTGTTTCACTTTCTTATAATTTATGTACTAACTGGCGTAGCACTTTCTTTCAAAAAGTTTTCCTTTGTATTCACTATGTGGCTAACTGTTTGGCACAAGAGGCCTAGCTTTTGACCCATCTTGGCCTTTGATTTGCCTTCGTTACTAAATTTAGTCATTTATAATTTTTGTTTCAAAGTGAGAGACATGCAACTCTTCCTTTCACTTGAACACTTAGAAGCCACTGAAAAATTATTAGTTGGCCTGTGTTTCACAGAATAGGAAGGCCCAAGGAGAAGGAGAGAGATAGGGGAACAGCTGGTTGGTGGAACAGTCAGGACACACCAACATTCACCCATCAAGTTTGCCATCTTACATGGGTACAGTACAAGGTGCCCCCAAAACAATTACAATAGTAACAGCAAAGATCACTGGTCACAGGTCACCATGATAAATATAAGAATGAAAAAAGTTGAAATACTTTGAGAATTACCAAAATGTGACATGAAAGAGATGGGAATACCAGACCACCTGACCTGCCTCTTGAGAAATCTGTATGCAGGCCAGGAAGCAACAGTTAGAACTGGACATGGAACAACAGACTGGTTCCAAATAGGAAAAGGAGTATGTCAAGGCTGTATATTGTCACCCTGCTTATTTAGCCTATATGCAGAGTACATCATGAGAAATGCTGGGCTGGAGGAAGCACAAGCTGGAATCAAGATTGCTGGGAGAAATATCAATAACCTCAGATATGCAGATGACACCACCCTTATGGCAGAAAGTGAAGAGGAACTAAAGAGCCTCTTGATGAAAGTGAAAGAGAAGAGTGAAAAAGTTGGCTTAAAGCTCAACATTCAGAAAACTAAGATCATGGCATCCGGTCCCATCACTTCATGGCAAATAGACGGGGAAACAGTGGAAACAGTGGCTGACTTTATTTTTCTGGGCTCCAAAATCACTGCAGATGGTGATTGCAGCCATGAAATTAAAAGATGCTTACTCCTTGGAAGGAAAGTTATGACCAACTTAGACAGGATATTAAAAAGAAGAGACATTACTTTGCCAACAAAGGTCCATCTAGTCAAGGCTATGGTTTTTCCACTGGTCATGTATGGCTGTGAGAGCTGGACTGTGAAGAAAGCTGAGCGCCAAAGAATTGATGCTTTTGAACTGTGGTGTTGGAGACGACTCTTGAGAGTCCCTTGGACTGCAAGGAGATCCAACCAGTCCATCCTAAAGATCAGTCCTGGGTGTTCAGTGGAAAGACTGATGTTGAAGCTGAAACTCCAATACTTTGGCCACCTGATGCAAAGAGCTGACTCATCTGAAAAGACCCTGATGCTGGGAAAGATTGAGGGCACGTAGAGAAGGGGATGAGATGGTTGGATGGCATCACTGACTCAATGGACATGAGTTTGAGTAGACTCCAGGAGTTGGTGATGGACAGGGAGGCCTGGCGTGCTGCAGTCCATGGCGTTGCAAAGAGTCGGACACGACTGAGCGACTAAACTGAACTAATCTGACATGGAGACACAAAGTGACCCTTTATTATTTACCAAATCCACTCTTACCACCACTAAACAGTAACTGATATGTTATTTTCAAATCTATTATGTTACCTGTTTTATAATCACCAATGTATTAATAATAACTGATTCAGGAAAGCGTAAGAAGTGGATGAGTGGATGTAAGAACTATCCGGTGAAAGGCTTTGATTATAAAGGACATTTGTCTCCTTAAAATGGAGAGAGTTGGGGACATTCTTTAATCAAGTTACCAAACTTACCAATAACAGAACAAAGTGACAGGTATCTCCCAAAGTGACATAATGGAAAGTACACAACACCATCTATGCAGTGTTCTTGCCAAATTTTTCCAGACTGAATCTAATAATGTGGAATAAGTTAGACAAATTCAAATATGGGACATTCTTGCAAGACAACTGGCCTGGACTCTTCCAAATATCAATCAAAAACAAAAAAAGTGAAAGGGATTTCACAAATTTTACATTTTTAAAATGTTAAAAAACAGAAAAACCAAGGAAAAATTATAGAGATTTGACAACAGCTTGTGTTTTATCATAGTTGCTTCACTTTTCTTTATATGAGAAAACACCATTTCCAACAAGTCCCTTTAATTCCCAATGGCAGCCCCATGACCCTGCTCTTTACCATGAGGCAAGTACTAGACAGGAATGCACATGCTTTCTCTTTTTCAATAACATCTTTAATTTAAAAGGAACCTTCACTCAAAAGGTGTCAAAATATGAACATGTCAAAATAAATAAGTAGAAGCCACTGTCACCTCCAAAGCCCTTCCTCAGAGGTGCTTCTGTAAACAATCCAGCATGCATTCTGCTCGACCTTTTTTATTCATGTTCAGACATACAAGCACACAAAAACATAGCACAGACATTTATATTCACAGGTGCTCCTGGGTTGCTTTTACAAAACTGAGATTAATCTGGGCCTCCTCACTTAGCAATAAAAAGTGGTCACAGTCTCATTTCATAAAGACCTACTTTATTCTTTTTCATAGGTGTAGTACTTTTATGTATTATTTAATCACTCTTTCATGGAGAGAGATCTTAATTGTTTCTCATTTTTGTCATTATAAAACAATGCTGATATAAATCATTTTGTGCCTTTATCTTTCTATAAGCTAAGTTTCTGTTTCTAGAAGCAGTGCTATCACCATGTCAAAACGCTATTCAACTTTCACTATGCGTCTATCAAATTATCTTCCAAAAAGGTATTACCAGTGAGTATTCCCACAAAAGAGTGTTCAGTGCACACTTTTCTTCACACCCTCGCTGATATAAGATTCTATTAACCTATGAAAATATGACTGGGCTTGGGTTTTCTATCTTTTAATTTTCTCACACATATCAAGGCCAAACTGTTATTATACTGCAGGCCAATGATAGTAGAGAGTGAAACACACATGAAGCACCAGCTATTGAGTTCAACTGCTTTCAGGAAAAGAAGAGGGCAAAGAGCCGCCTTTGTGAGCTCTAAGTACAACATCCTTCAGTCCTTGTCTGGGTTTTCTAAAGTTTCCTGAGGCCAGTCAGCTATGTCTTTAAAACAGTATTAGTGAAATCTCAATAATTTTCTTCTGAATTAATGTATTTTAACTTTATGTCAACTCTATTATGGGAATTAATGAGAAAGAGCAGAGAACGGACAATAAAAAAGGAGCTAATTAAAAACTGAATCTATAACTTGTATTTGAGTATATTTTCTTACTTGTATTTGAACACAGGGTATCAAGTATTTCAAGAATAATCAAGCACACAATCAAGCCACTTTGTAAATGAGAGTACATACATATAGTGCCCACCATGGCAGATATTAGTTTAAGCTCCAGGTGGATATTAGTCCCTCTTCCTTTTCTTCTCCTATACTATTTCCCTATTTGCTCCCCCTGTTTGGGCATATTTTTCTCTTCCAATCACATACAACTGCCTTAGGCTGGCGTGACAGAATTGGAGAGTGAGGGCCAAGGCAGGAAGGAAGGTTCCAATTCTGGTTGACAGCTCTGGCCAGAAACTCAGTTCTTCTACTGTGACAGTCAGAGTACTGAGCATTAGTGCTTCTCCCCTTTCCTCTCCTGAGCCCTCCATTTGCTTCTCTGTCAGAACAGAGAGCACAGCTGTGTTTTGTTTCAAGCTTTGAGCAGAGTGCACCTTCCTAAGATTTCCTGATACTTATAATCCTGTAGAAGATGGAGAGTCTCGTTACTGAGGGGGAAACCAGATGAGAGGAAGCCACTTCTTTTTCCTCTCCCTCCACTCCTGCTGCCCCCAACAAAACAAGGGCAATCAGTGCAACTGGGGAAGCCCAGCACAAACCTCCACCCCACCCAACTCTCAGCCTTGTGCCTGGAGGTGAGCTCCAAATGAAGATGATCAGAAGTCAGTTAATTCACTGATGACTTTGTGCAGTGTGCGAGATTAATTGCCATACTTCCTAAATTTGTCTTTTGATCCTTTCTTGTGTACAAAAACCAGTGCTCTGCCCATCAGAACATGAGACTACTACAATTATGCAAATCCATGGAGGTCCATCAACATCTTAGAATAAAGAACGCCAGCCTCTGCAATTTTCACATATTCAAATATGCATGGATCTAGGGAAAAATGAAGACTCTTGAATCAAGGTTCATCACTTGCTTGGGGAAGACAGCTCACAAAACAATTTTTATGTTCTAGTAACTTGCAGGTGTTTCAGGTTGGCATCACTGAACTTGAGAGTCAGAAAGTAAACCCTGAGACAGTAAAGATCCCAATGCTGGCAGAAATCTCTGCCAAGAAACTGAGTCCTTCTGATGGTAAATGTCATTTATTACAATGTCTTCATCCAATTGTTATGAGAGACGCTTACAACTTTTTGTCCTAAACTTATACAACAAAGTTAAAGGGTATGTATATAAGTTTAATACATATCCTATGTTCATAAAGAGATGGAGCATTTTCTCAATTATGACTCAGTAACATTTTCTGTAGATCTTGATTAAATTCCAGTCACTTGGGATATATTCACTGGAAAATCATTCAACAATAAACAATTATTTGAGTTTCCTTGTGGGCAACACTTGATAGATACTGCCTCAGAACTATTTTTACTCCTGAGTCAATATTTAATCATTTTATCTTAACACCTTCGTGTATCACTGAAATACACGGTGAATGAGATTGATTAAGCCACAGATACAGCAATCTCCTGAAGATTTCTGTTTACTTAAAGAGTAATGAAAATTTAAAAAAAAATAATAGTGTTCCATAAAATATCCTTGATTTCTGATAAAAACTACTTTCTATATTCCTTATGGGATGATGCTTCAGTATTTTAATAGCAAGCTATCATTTGCTATCAAGTCACCCAAGTGCAACATTTCTAAATAGTCTACTTTAGAATTCACATTTGCTTTTAAAATCTTACCAACTCTTATTGCTCTAATCTGCTTAGTGAACTTCTCTGTGAAAATAGAAAAAATTTAAAATATAAACCCAGGAGAATAGGGGTTGCTGTAATGTTAATCATTTTGCCACTCAAATAAGATACAAACAGTAAGACAGAAGTTCCACTCTAAGTCAGAAGTTCCCCAACCTTTTTGGCACCAGGGACCAGTTTCATGGAAGATAATTACTCCACAGAAGCAGGGCAGAGGAGGGTTTCAGGATGATTCAAGTGCATTACACTTATTGTGCACTTTACTTCTATTATTACAAAGCTCCAACTCAGATCATCAGGCATTAGACCCAGACGTTGGGGGATCCCTGCTCTCAGGTGAAGCTGGGAGAGGGGCCCCTCTATCCCAGGATATAAGTTGCAGAGATGCGGCATGGACAAAGCTGCTGGACATCATTACAGTGAGACTCTCCACTACTTGATTTTAACTCTACAAGTCTTTTGAAAGAAAATACATCCAACTTTAAATTAGAGTTTTTCAAAAAAACATCAAAGGCAAGTACGAACAATTTGGGAAATTATCAATAAGTACACATGCAAAGGTAATGTGCACATGCAAATCATTATAAATTAAATAGATAATGATATGAAAAGAAAAAAAAACTCCAAATAATTATCAGAAAGGTTTTTCGGCTTATACTTCGCTAAATATTATATATGTTTCACACATATAACAAGCACTTGCCATGAGACTGAATTAACTTTAATGTCTTATGAATATAAAGTACTGTTGCTGAGTACTCACTTGGATCTTCTTATACACCACGATTCTTCCAGAATGTAGTAATTCACTTGTAACTTTATCAATTCTCGCTTCACTTCTTCAGCTGCTTTTCGACTATACATTGAATATACTATTTTCGTTCTGGCTCTTTAAAGAGAAATAATTGGGCAGAAGATTTTCAAGATCAAAAGAATGCAATCAACCTATTTGGACAGAAGTACTGAATGGAACTAGAAGAAAGACTCTATAGAAAAATCAGGTCAAGAGAATATTCCTCACAAGAGGTCCTGGCTCAGGGGCTTTGGGGAGGCCAACCAAAACAGGCACAAGTAGCACAAGAGTCCTGAGAGAAAAAGGTCAATTTAATGAATCCTTTCATCTCCAAACTTAGTCTTTTGGTTTGTTTGATTGCTTGTTTTAAATTTTCCATCACTCTATCACAGATAAGAGTATGAGCTACACAAAGACAACTACAGGACTACTTTAAAGGTTTGTTGTTAACTTTAAAGGTATGACAGTCTGAACTTTGATAACCAACAATTAATATTAAATGGCTCTCCATTTTATTCAAAATTAAAACAAAAAACTAAATTTATTCAACACAATTGCCCTAGAAACTAGTTTGCTAAAATTTATTTTTTAATGAAAAAGCTTTTTATTTATAAAAGGTATGCCCCACTGTTACATAAAATAACACATATTAATAAGATTCACCAATCACTTAGGAAATGACTAGCGGACCAACCTAGAAATTATATGAAAATTTAATCTTTTTCCTTTGCAGAAAGAACACGGGCTTCCCTGGTGGCTCAGACAGTAAAGAATCTGCCTGCAATGTTGGGAGATGCAGGTTTGATCCCTGGGTTGGGAAGATTCCCTGGAGAAGGAAATGGCAACCCACTTCAATATTCTTGCCTAGAGAATTCCATGGATAGAGGAGCCTCGTGGGCTACAGTCCATGGGGTCGCAAAGAGTTGGACATGACTGAGCACCAAACATTTTCAAAGAAAACACAACATTCTAACTTATGAAAAAATAGTAGAAACAAAAAACATGATCATTCCAGTAGGGCTATATTGGTGAAAATTAGATAATAAAAAATAAAACCTATCCTTGAATTAGATTCCATTTTAACTGACTCCTCAGAATTCAAGAAAAATATCCTATGAGAAAACCTTAATAAAAACTATAAGCTAATGAATTTTCTGGAGGAACTTAAAAGTGATGATAACTAATAAGGACCTGGGTTTTTTGGAGCCCTGTATAACACAGACACTGTGTGACTTCTTTTTGCTTCCAAGGAGAGAAGAGAACCCCAAAGACTGTAGCTTTATTGTCCTATGGGGCCTTAACAGTTTGTACTGAACTTAACCACGTTATCTCAGTATCCTATGTCCCCAACCTCTATATACTCCAGTTCACCATATCCTTTTTGAAATACTTTTTGTTATGCTGCTGGTTCCCTCACTCATTTTGCATTTGTATGAAAAACTTGTTTTCAACAATGTGATAACTGTGTACCAACCTTAAACCTGCATCTTCATAATGTGGATGATTCACAATGGGCCGAAGTGCGGAGAGTTTAACACTTGCCATTGTGGGCATGGCACCCGCAAACACTGCATCTGCAAAGCAGGAACCAAGGTCTTAGGAAGACACCTGGGGAACGTGACAAGGAGTCTCCCTCTGGTCAGCTCAGTTACTTCCCAGGTTAAAAAGCTGAGGTCTGAATCGTGACGTAAAGATTCAGTAACAGAACCAGAATGAATTGGGTAGCTGATAAAAGGGTGGTCAGCAACCAAGTCTGGATGAAATATTTTCAAGACAAAGCCTCATCACTGAAGGTTTTTGTTTCTCTTGGTTGGCTGTTTTTAGTGTCTTTTCCTGATTATAAGAAGAAGTAACACATTGACTAGAGAAGTTTTACAGCACCAAGGAATTCTAGAAGATGATTTAATATTCAGTCACTTGATATTCAGATCACAACAAAAAGTTCCCTTTGGATACATGAATCAAGTATCACATTTCTTGAGTTCATTTCAAGAAGGAATGTGAAGGACTGAGATTAAAAATTAATCAGGAAAATAAGCATACCATAAATCATTTTAAACTGTGCCATGCAAAACTTTGGATATATTTTGAAAAAATTAGAATTTATGGAAAACAGAGAAATAAATTATTAAGAAAATATTTACAACATTTCTTTTGCAAATTTCATAAGCAAGATTAACATCTCTCTCTTTCTGGATAATCGAGAAACAGGGTTTCCTAGAAAGATTAAAACCATTGGAAGTAACATGAGTTGAGGATTGTGTAGTTGTATATAAAACCATAGGGAAAACCACAACTAAATAATAAGACTTTTTTACCTGGTTTAGTACTGTATTTAATCCATTCTATAAGTTCTTCTTGTGGCAAATTGCTGAATTCCCCTACAATATTCCACTGGGTTTGTAAATTTGCAGAACCTTGTATTGACATTGCTGCTAACACAGCAAAAACAACAGCACCAGGATGCACTTTGCAAAAGAGCCATCCAAATAGCTGAAATCAAATTAAGGACACACTGACAATGGTTAGTACAAAGCAGGCTGCAGCCTGAAATAAGCAAAAGTTCTTTCCAGAGAAGAATACAGTCTCTGCTAGCATCCCAGATACAGGACTAATAATTCGAAGGGAAAGTTCCAGAAACAATAACCTGAGGGGTCAAAAGAATTCTACCATTAGCTTTATATAGGTGGGACATGATTTAAGAAATTCTTCTCTCAATTTGCTCTCTCTACTTCCAGGTTCCAGTAAGGTCAGGCCTACCTAAATAATGTGCCAAACTCAGTGCAAAATAAAAACATGGTTTCCTTGTCTGACAATTTTTAAGAAGTTCAAAGCAGCGAATAGCAATCCATCAATCTAGGTGCAGAGTCCTTCTGAGTGTGGGCCCCTGTATAATCACTGCTTTCTGTCAATATCTACATAGTTACCATTCATGAATTTAGCCTGCACTGAATCAGTGTTTATTGTATGCCTAGGACCATTTTAGAAGTTAAATGGATAAAGGATCTGCTTTGACCCTTAACCTTTGGAAAGATTATAACAAAACCATGAAGAACTTCAATTATAACAATTTAAAGAACTATGGGCAATTCAATACTATTTTAGAGCCACTTAATAACAAAGGCTGGGGTAAAATTATCACAGCAGCTATAATACCGACATAACAATCATCTCACCTGTCTTGAGCAGATCAAGGAAGCCATAACGCACATGTGGGGTGTCAAGAAGAGTTTTAGTCTCATAATTAAAACACCAAGGACTGTATATGCTAACAGTTGCAATGCATGATAAACCAGCTGAAAGACAGAGAACATACTCCTAATATTTAAGAATATATTGTTAAATTGGTGAATATACTAGACAAATGTACTTTTTCTTAGAAACAATATTTTGATTTCTGAAATAAACAAGTCTTAAAATTCACTTTCAAACTTCTCCATTTTATTAGAGGGCTAAAATAATAAAATCCTTAAGGCAAGTGGACCTATAATTCCACTCAGAATCAAGCCTGGGGTTAACAAAACCCACACTTCTGAACCAGGTGGAAATATGAAATACAGTGTTAGCACCTATAGTCACCATGCCATTGCTAAGAAAGAGTGTCAGGGAATGTCTAACAGTAGGATTCCTGTGTGCCGTTTCCTATCTCTCTTGAGCCCTCAGTTCCTTATCAGTCCATGTCCAGTGAGAGGAACAGGCAAGCCTCTCCCAGGACAGAGATCAAAGAGATGGGATGCTTGCATAGGATTTCCTTCATTAGCTTTTCCATTTGGTGAAAGGGATTATTTACGACCCTCTTTTGATATGGATCGCCTTTTGGCCTTATGGCCTCTATTGCTCCTTGCTTCCTTGGTAACTTGTAAAGTCTGGTCTCTAGATCTTTATCTGAAGTTACCTTGTATTACAGTATATATACTCTTACAGAATTCAATAAAGCACCCTTGTTCCACCAGAGCTTGGGTCCCCATGTCTTTCTTTCTCTCTATTTCTGGCTGATACCCTGGAATGCAAAGGCCGGCTGCATAACTCAGGGAATATTAGCCTCTTTCCTTCTTTCACTTTCTCATCGTGGACTCTGGACCACCAGGTTTCGGTCCATTAAAGGACCTCAACAAAAGAGGTTCCTAAAAGTCTTCATCACAAGAAAAAAATTTTGAGTACCTATGTATGGTAACAATTTTAACTAGACTTACTGTGGTGATCAATCCACAAGGTATGCAAATTCAAATCATTATGTTGTACATCTGAAACTAGCATTATATGTCAATTATACCTCACTTAAAAAGAAACAGGCTGAATCACCAAGAAATGGGAAGAGCAACCAGTCACATCTCTGAGGCCTCTGGGCAAGGTGAACAGAGAGGAAAATGATCTCCAATCACATGAAAGATACTCTGCAAAAGTGCCTAAATGGACCCGAGCAGTGAACTGCTATTACCCTGACGATGATCAGAACAGACCAAGTGAGTTTCCTAGCTATCTATTTTAACAAATGAATGGTCATGTTGGAAGTATTCTCATAAAAACACATACAGGCCTATTTTGAAGATGATTAGTGACTTACCAATAAAGTCAGAAAATGAACTAGAAAGAAAAGTCCAAGCATATAAAAACATTAAAACAAGGCACATTTTGGTAATATTAAGTCTTTACCTCTCCATGATCAAACTGGTGTTTTCTGAAATAGAAAAAGAAATACTACCATTGAATCACCATTGAAGCACTTCAATCATGTGCATTTTTACCTGACAAATATGAGTTTTACAACTTCTATAATATTCCCTCAGGACACATACGTGTAAACCAAAACAACTAAAAGTTATAAACCAAACTAGTGCTACAGTCTTTTAAAACAGTTTATTTCGCACATCCCACATATCTGACTACATGGGTATTTTTAGGCCAACAGGACTCGCTGGCTGCCATGTATCACATACCTCACAGGTAATATCCCGACAAAGCAGGGAGTGGAAAGAAACTCTGAAGCCCTCACAGTCCCATAGCCCTGCTTCCTGTCCCCAGCAGCCCCTTGGCTCCCATGTAAACTATAACTGCCACAGACACAATATAGGAAGCCACACACAAGACTTTTGTACAGCAGCAGTTCTGAAACAAAAAATAGCCACAAAATGCCACCTTTAGTTTTGTTTGGTGGTTTTAGTTTCCTAAGAAAGGATACATCTTTATAGGCCCATCCTCCCCACATCTCACTCCAGTCCCCTTCCCAGCACCCCAACCCTGTGTTGAGTCTCATCAAAGCACTGAGAGCAAATTTCAAAAATGGGAATCCAGATATGCCATTCTTAAGACTTTCTAGTTGGCTGTGGGTTTTTTTTTTGTTTTTGGTAATTACACATATTCTTCTTTAGATGGTCTCCATCTTTCACCCCTGAAATTCACCTTCTACCGTGTTCCCTCTTGACCAACTGTGCTCCGTTACCCTAGACTCATTTTATGCCTTAAAACATCAGACAGCTCCTTTGACTTCCATATTCAGTGCCTCCCACCTTGATCACTCACACTCTATTTCCCTGTTTTATCTTCTCATAGAAAATAAAATGTTCACTTATAGGTTTACTTGATTATCCTCTGACTCTCCCTACTGAAAAGAACCCTTCAGGAGGACAGGGGACAAATCCATCCATCCACTCAATTTCACTGAACACTGAAGACACAGCAGTAAATAAGATGAGGGGAAAAAAAAACTGTGCCCCAGAGTTTACATATAAGCTGAAGGAGACAAATAGAAAGCAAATAAGCAAACATTCCATGGCAATAAATACTGTGCAGAAAAAAAGGAAACCAGGGAAAAGATGCAGGGAGTACTGGGTGTCCAGGGTGGTATATATTAATCCGTGTGGTCACCAACTGAGTGAACTCTGAGCAAAGCCTTGAGGACCCGAGAATTTGAGCCTGAGGATCCCCAATGGAAGAGCACTTCAGGCAGAGAGAACAGACAAGACAAAGCCTCATGGTAGCAGGCTCCCTCCAGGCTGACAGTAAAGACGGCATGATTAGAGAAGAGGGAGCCAGGAGGAAAATGAGATGAAGAAGATCCAGCAGAAGTGTGCTGACAGGGAAGCACATTCAGAGACTCAGTACTGCATTCACAGAATTTGAGATTCTTACCAGACACCCAAATAGAGATGACAAACAGTGAGTCTATGTATAAATCTTAAGTTCAAGGGATAAGTCTGGATCAGAGATACAAATATACAACTTGATAACACATGCGTTCTCTATCCTAAACACTGAAATATTTCAAGACCTAGAACAATGCCTAGCAAATACAGTTCAATCTTTTTTTTTTTGAATGAATGAACAAATGATTCAATTAACCCCCAATCTAGGTAATCTGGGTAGCATAAAATCTGATTGGACGATTTGGTTTCAAAATTACTGATGTACTAGCAAAGAGTAAATATATTAGGCAAACGAAGGAAGTGAATAGGTCCTCCTTTATTCTTCTTTCGTTCCAAGTACAAATTATCCATTACCATTTATTAAGTACCTAGAATGTTAATATGACAATTAACATTACATTAACTCTGATCTTACAACTATTTATTATCCCAACTGACAGCTAAGGAAAGCAAGTCACAGAGCTAGTAAGCAGCAAAGCCAGGTCTGTATATTGACTGGTTTCAGAATCAATACATTTTCTACTTCATCATGCTGTCTTTATCCTCCTTGAACCCCAAGGTCCCTGAATAAAGGAGACAGTGGTACTCACATCTTGAGAATTAAAATGTGTATCCTACCCCTTTCCTTCTTATATTGGCATATGACTTTGGTACTTAATGCAAAACGAAATGTCAATGTGCCTTTCTCCTTTCCAAAAAGCTCTGATCCTACCTAGACTGAAAACCCCATGAGGCTCAGTGTTTTTCTATAATTATTTCTATAGTTGAGTTATTATTGAAAAGACTCTCTTGTTTCTGTGAAATGTTCCACCTTTCTCTTCCAGATGCATATTATAGTTGTAACCTTTAGCCCTTTTCTGAGCTCTTAAAAATTTTTCATCTCAATCGAAGATAAATTTTGGCTTTATGTACTAGAAGCTTTTTCCTTTTCCCCAGCCCTCAAAGGTGTCAGGTAGAAGCAAGGGTACAGTTACAATAAATTGCTTCTAAATGAGAACAAGGATTGTCTCAAGAGTGCATGCAGTAATTTATCACTGGGTGTAGGTTAAAGAACAATATATAAGGCTCTGTGTGTTATAAAAGAAAATATATAGACACACAAGTTCAACAATCTCTACTGCCCCTGAAAAAATCCCACAAAAGAATGAAACTAGAATTAAAACTTCCTTTACTCCATCCTCTAATCCCATCCCCTACTAATAATTACAAGTTTTATCTTTCCACATCCCTCCTATGTACAAATAAACATATAAAATCTTCAAATTTAAAGTAAAAGTATAATCATCCTTTATATGTTTTATAATTTTTAATTCAAGGACATATGATGAAATATCTCTGTAAAGAATTCTACTTTCTGACTGGGTCATAATTAAACCAATCCTGTACTACTGAATACTTTGGTTGTTTTCATTTTCACATTATACATACTACCACAGTGGGCATCTCTATACCATCACCTCTGCATTTTTATGAAAGTTTTTAGGGGACACATTTGCACTGGTGAAACTACTGGGTTACAGGACAGGCCCACCATATGTTTTGCTTTATTGCCAAACTGCCCTCCCACCCTTGCAAGCACTGGATTAATTTTTACAAACCTGACAAGTAAAAAGGTTTCCACGTTATCATGGGACTGAGCACTTTTTCATGTATCTATTTACTCATGCACAAGTCTTTACCACTCAACTACTATTCTTTCCTCATATGCCAGGCACTGCATATAAACTGCTGAATTGAACAGAAATGGCCATCCCCCCTTTCAGGAGATATAGGCAACAACACAGCAGTTTGTAAACACAGGGTGATAAATGCTGAGAGAAAGAAAAAGGGTGTGATGGTGGAGAATAACAAGCCAGGAGACACGGGATCTACTCAGAGATGATAGGCAGAAAAGGCTTCTGATAGGAGGTGACATTTAAGCAAGGATTAGAGAACTGAGTCATGCCAAGACAGGCTGTGGGAAGCAGGGGCACAATTACAGGCTTAGGGCACAACCACTGCAAGGGCAGGAAACCGATTTTCATCATCAAAGAGCACGAAAGAGATGAGTGGGATATGAGGGTAGTGGGAAAGGGAAAATGGGAACGTGTTTTCTCAACTGCCTGTGTGTACCTTTCACTCATTTTTCAAATGGGTTTTTAGCATTTTTCTTGTGAATTTATAGAAGTTCTTTATGTGTGATGGTCATTATTACCTTGTTATGATCTGCAAATATTTCCCTCAAGTTGTACTTGCTTTGAACAGTGCTTACAGTATTTTACCAAAGAATTTATCTGGTCAACCATATCAACCTTTCCTTCTAGCTTATCGGTTTTATGCCATTCTTAACAAGGCCTCTAACCCTACCTAACATTATAATAAACTCTTGGTTTATTTGGGAATTTAATTTTTCTCTATATTTAAATCTTTGATCCATCTGGAATTTATTTTATGTAAAAAGTGAGGTATAAGTCCACTTTTACATTCCCCTCTTTTTCTGTCAAAAGGCTGTCCATTGGTCCTAAAACCATCAGCAGAGTAATTTGCTTTACCTGCCAACCTGAAGCACAAAGCTGTGTCCTTCAAGTAGAAGTAAGTGTAGGGCTACTGTCAGAGCATACGGATGGGACTCAAGAGACAAGCAAGTGATGTGCTTGGCTCTGCTCACGGAGGGAATAAGAATAAAAGCAGAGAAGGGGGATGCCAACAACTGAAACATCAGTTATCAAATGTTGTATGCACAACACTTAACTATAAAATTAATACATTATAAATACCTACTTAATAAGCTGGAGGAAGTAACAAAGTCATTAATGCCATATTTACCTTATATGTGTCTGTTGTTTAGTTAAGACAACCCACATGTCACTAATGACCTGCAAATAAATTTTTAAACACTTTATAACAGCTGTATTGGAAAAAATTTTTCAAGTAACATATTTTCTAGACTTTCAAACTTTTACTTACTTTAAAATACAGAAGTATGGAGATAAGAAGTAACTCAGAAATAAGTAATTATGACAACAAAATCTTACATTTGCATAGTACTTAATCATATCTCTAACCAACCCTGTTCAGATAGGTTTTATTATCATGTTATAAATGAACAACAGGCTCAGAAGGTTTAAATAATCTTCCTGAAGGTGGACAACAACTAACAAGGGTCTTGAAACCTGACCTTTCAGCTTCTAATTCACCTTTAGTGAATTCCACCACGTTCAGGGTCTTGGTAGTGCCTCTACTTAATTATACACTATATAGGAATAATAACTATGATGCCCAAAGAGGAGGGTAAAGGGGCCATCTGATTCTCACTCTTCCCTTGCTTTTTAATGGAGATGATGTGAGGCCAGTAACAACCTCTCCGACCTTCCAATTTTGCATTTGCCAAAATGGAAATAATAATATCTGTACCCTAGAATGTTATTGAAGAACCAATTGAAATAAGGTATGTGAAATAGTTAGAGAGATTATAAATATATGATGTGAATAATAATTACAATACAGACTATTCCACAAATACATGACATTGTACTAACACAGAAATAATAGCTCTGAATTGGAAAACCTTTAGGGTGTGTCATTTATTTTTCAATTACAGACTAATCCAAAGTCAATTACTTAAAACATCTGTAGTTATAAAGTTCACTAACTCTTAAGAAGAAAAAAGAATATTACACCGCTCTTTGATAAAAATTGGAACTTCCTTGGCCTGATTTATATCTGGACTTAAGATTTCATTATAAAAGCCAAGTTGGGAGTCTTAACTATTTCACTGAGTTTAGTAATACATTGTTAATATTTTATTTTTCCTTTTGATTAATAATAAACTCTATCCAGAAGTTAATGAATACTGCACAAATGACTTAGAAAGGCATATGTTAAATATTTTAACAAAATATTACATAAAAGTTAAAAGTGAGTAATAATTTACATAAACAGAAACAATTGTATGTGGGTCAATATGATCTCTCTGATCTTATCTTTCAAAATACATGACTATCAAAATATAAGTGTCCTTTTCTTAGGTTTACTTTATGTTGGTAACTAGCACAACATTTTTTAAGATTTATAAATATTCATCAAAGGCTATTAGTAAGAAAACACAGAATGTGTTTCAATAAGTCTATATAAGTATTGTGTTAGGTTAACATGTCGCCTAGTATATGTAACTACTATGAAGAAATACGAAAATGTTTTATTATGAGAAAATACTCATAAGGTAAAGGATAGACTTACCTTTCTAATGATTACAACAAACACAACAAGAACAACTGGAAGCAATAATGTCTTCGTATACCTCAAGGGAGTCTGAAATTCAAAGAAGTGTTTCATTAGAGAAAAATGTTGTTTCAAATGAAACTGCAAATCATGAACCAAATGAATTTTAAAACATGTTAAGAAACTTGTGCATTCACCAATCTACCCACTGATTCCCATAAAAATGAAGATACATTTCCATATAAATGAATTTCCCCAAAATGCTGAGTTGAAAACACTAACAGATACAGTTCCCAAACACTTGTAAGTGTAAAATGCAACTAGAAAGATTACTATTCACTTTTGTACAGTACTATTCTAACTAGAGAGCCCAATATTCAACGAGGGTCAGCAGAATGGCATGAGCTTTACTGTGCATTTTATCTGGAATAAAAATCACAAGTATGATGTCCAGATACAAACACACACACACAATAATGATCAATGTTTATAAAAGGAGTAAAACATTTTTACATTTTCTTCAGTAACAGGTAAAAAATTACAAACAAAAAAAATTTTTTTATGCTAAAAAAAGCCCTGCACATTGCAATCCTATACACCTCTCAATAATTTGAGATACACAGTCTCAAACAATTCTCGGCCTGAAATTTCTAAATTGCAATCAATTTGCTCATTATGAACACATTCCCTCACAAAAGTAATCTTTTATCATTACATGAAATTATGCATGCTTTCCTCAATATGTTTATAAACAGAAGGCTAGATTTAACCATATTAAAAATACTGGTACATTTTAATTCTACAAAGCATAAGGTAAGTAGCATTTTCTTATTTCCCTCTCCTTAGTCCAATTTTTTCACTTTCTATTCTGTATTAGACAAGCAATTTGATAATTTATACAAAGTGCAGTCTTTATGAGCTAGAAATCCCAATAAAAACAGGATTTTTACATTTTTATTTTACTATTTACCTTTATAAACATTTGCATATTACTATTTTAAAGTATATATATTTCTATTTTGTAATTTTTAAATTGTTTTAACATGCAAAAATTATATAACAAACTATTTTATTATTTCAAAAATTAGACATTTGCTAATAATAACTAACAATAAATATAAGAAAAATAGTAAGATTGACGTTTTCTTTCAAAAGGAAGTATTTTTAAAGACTGTGTTAAAAATACTTAACAAAGTTTAATAGAGCTCAAACAATTTTAACATTATATTCCAAAAGTTTATTAGCGTGAAGTAAGTCAGAAAGAGAAAAACAAATATCATGTATTAATTCATATATGTGCAATCTAGAAAAATGGTACCCATGAACCCATCTGTAGGGCTAAAATAGAGATGGAGACGTACAGAACAGACCTGTGGACACAGTGGGTGGCGTGGGGTGAGTTGGGAGATTAGGACTGACATATATACACTACTATGCATAAAACAGGTTAGTGGGGCGCCTGCTGTAACAGTGGAGAGCTCAGCTCAGCGCTCTGTGGTGATCTCGAGGGGTGGGGTTGTCGGGGGAGGTCCTGGAGGGAGGGGATGTACATATACATAGAGCTGACTCCTTTGCTGCACAGCAGAAGCCAACACAACGTTGTAAAGCAATAACACCTCAATTTAAAAAAAAGAACAAACGCAAAGGGAAAAACCACAGTGAGAGACGTGTGCACATGCTTGTTCTACTGGAATTATAAATTATTTTATTTTAATATTGCTCATAATTATTGATTTTATTCTAAGAATAAAAGTTACATACGCTCATTGTGAACACTAGAAAATGGAGAAAAAATAAAGGAGATGATGAATTTCACATTTTAATCAGTTATCAGTATTTCCTCCCTGATGGACTGTATATGTTCACGTCCTTCGCCCATTTCTGCATAGGTGGGTAGGGGAACAGCGTGGGGCTGTACTTTTGGTGCTGAGAAAGAGTGAGGGTCCTTGATAATTTTTTATTGATTTGAACAATCTCCTCAACTAATTAATCTCTAGCTTCATGGATTTATTGTAAGAATCATCCCAGTTAGTTATTTGATTTTAATTTTTATTAACATTTAGTGTATAAAACTGTACATATAACAGTTTTAAGTTATATGCAGACAAATCTATTAATCATTCTCATATGCATTTTGTACTAATATGACGCTCATTAAAATATGAAGTTAAGAAATATTTCTCAAATTTTTCAAGCTTCATTTATATTTAACACATCAACTGAAATGAAGTTTGGCATATGATACAAAGCTTTAACCTGATTTCCCACCCCAATTCAATTTTTCAAATAATATTCATGAAACAATGCATCTTTTATCGTTTAGCTGTGGTGCTCTCTGCTCTCTTCATTTCATACCAAGTACATACACAAAAACATAGTTAAGTACATACACATGGGGTCTACCCAGCATTGTCTATTTTTGGCCATAATGTTCCTGCTTTGATATCTGTGTACTTTAAATACTGTTGCTTTCCATTTTCATATCTAAAATGCAAAGATCTTCCTCACTGGTTTTTATTATCTTTCAACAGTACAATTCAATTAAAATATGACTACTATAGAAAATTTAGAAGACACAAATTACAAAATAAAGTTAATCACTAACTACCTCTTCACCAAAAAAAAGAAAACCAGTGTTAAATTTTGCTGACACTTTATGTGTGCTAATTATAGCTCAATAAGATCACAGCATGTTGCTTACCCTATTATACATCTTAAGTGTCTTTCCACACCAGTATGATGCTGTGTTAAATTGTTCCCTCTTCCCACCATGCGACAGATAGCCTCTCTCTGAACCTGCACTGTGCTCTGCCTTACAGCACAGTCCCTGTGAAGACACCTATGGAGATGAGGAATGGCAGGCTGGACACAGCTGTGCCACTTTCTTCAAATTGGCTGAAGCCACGCTAGGCCTTAGTGAACTATTTCTTCTGTTACATAACTGATGATTCACACTCTCAAGGCTATGTAGTGGTGTGTTTATTTTCAATAATGTTAAGGGGTTCACACTGAGCCCTAATTTCTCTGTTGATGCCTATACTTTCTTTACCATCTCCTTGTAGGAGTCTTGATCTGCTATAGGCATGCATTTTAATGTTCTGTAAGATACGTTTCCCTATTTTCTTTCAGCAGGCTTAACATTATCACTTGTACACTTTTTATCAGCCATTATGTGTCAAAACCACTTGCCAGAACACAGGAAATGAAGACTGATAAGTCACTGGAGTAGAGAGTCATCTGCCATGTGGCACACTCTCGTCCAACTGGTCCGCAATTCAGCTGGCCCCATGGGGGTCAGGGAAAATGACTGTGTCAGCAGAGGGCTGCTGGCCAGCTACACACACACACACACACACACACACACACACACACACAGGTGGGTGTGGCCCACAATCACAATCACAGGGCACATACACACACACACACACACACACACACACACACACACACACACACACAAAAGGCACAAATATACAAACGTCTTTGAACCAAACTAGCTCATAAAGTATTACAAAATAGTATTTAATGTGAAACATCTTAAAATATCAAAGGTATTTCCTAAGTATCTCCTTTCATCCTCACAATATCTGTTTGTAGCATACTACCAGAAACTAGTAAGCTACAGTTCAAAGAATGAGAGTCACTTGCTCAACAACATAAAGAATATTGCAGACTTCTGTCTCACAATCCACTAAACTACTCTCAGATTTCCTTCTAAACACACAAGCACAGTTTTAGAAAGACAAATGTTGTTGGAATGAAAAACCTGTATTCAATGATATTTCAAATCAATAAGATGATTCAAACAATCACAAAGCAAGTGGAAACTGAAAAGCTTGAGAGTTTCACCAAATCAATGCTATCCTTGAAAGGAAGCAACATGAAATGCTTCTGTGTTTAGTCATCCTAAAAACTATTGCTAGGCTGAACGCATGTTCCTAAATTATCAAAATGAGAAGAGATCATGTATTTCATGAGGCTCTACTAATGTAAATAGGAACATCTTGGTGTAAGCTGCAAGGTTTTCCTTTTCCTTCAAACTGAGATAGAAGCACAGAAGTAAGAATCTGAATAACAGGAGCACCCTTTATGAAAATTGAATGAACCAAAACCTAAGGAAAGAAAAGGATAAATCCCATCTTACCTCCTTCTCCATAAAGTCAAACTCTGCTGCACATGTATACAATAAAGTGTCAAAATCCTTGTAACTGAAGAATTTTGATGTTAATAAGTTGCCAATATGAGCCTAGTAAGGAATAAAGGGAGACACCATTAGATTATGCCGTACATTAACTCATTTCAATCTTAACAGTACCTAAAAACAGTTTCCATTGCATTACAGAACTTGCTGTTCTAACACCCGGCTGTTTTTGGACCCTCCGACTTCACAGTCTCTGTTTTTTTGGCTGACAAGTGATAGCTCCAACAACACCCTGCCTTCCATGCACCATCAACAACATTCCACAGGCTTTTTACCCTTGGGTTTTCCCTGCTCAAGGTGTTAAACCTTGTGAAATACACTACAAGGTATCCAGTGGGCTTGGTAACACACACAGGCATCCATCAATCACAAGGGGACATCATGTTTTAGAGTAAAGAAAAACAAACATAATTCAGAATTTCTGAAAGGCAGACTGAAGAGATTTTTTTGAAAGAAGTAGACGCCAGGCAGACCTTGGAATAAAACACACCTTTTGACAGACAGTCAGCATCTGTGTATTCCTCACATGTCACCAAGTTCACACTTATATCACCTCACTTACTTCCCACAAAGAGCCACATGAGGAAGCTGGAATTATTTTCATTTAACAAATGAGAAAACATTTGCCAAAGTTTCAATTCATTATTGTCTAAAAGAGCAAGAATCGTAGGAAAGGGGATAAATTATATCCAGAGCAAATCATGACTAAAACGCTAAACGATACATAAATGAAGTGGGGCGGGGGGCGGTCAGGGAGTGAAGAGGAACTCAATGGCGATGGGATATCCTGAAGACTCAAATGCTGTGTCTTGTGGGGAAGAAATGTATGCTGATAAATTTAAGAAACCAATAGGGAGAACACCTTGGCCTAAAAAATGCATATGCAAACCACCAATCCAAGGAAAAGGAAAAGAATCTAAAAGGAAAGCAAAATGGTTGGAAAATCTCAATAAAATGAAAGAAAGAAATCCCAAAATAATGATAATTGACATAAATGTAAAGACCTTAAGTTCACTAATTAAAGAGAGATGCTCAATTAGAGTTAAGGGAAAAAATTCAGTATCATGTTGTCTACAAAAGATATGCTTAAAAGTTTGCAGAAAGGCTAAAAGCAGAAAAAAAGAACAAGATAAATCAGATACAGTGAACCACAGAAACCTGCATTAGCAAATGTAATGTCTCACAAAACTAAATTCAAACAAAAACATATGAAAAAGACAACAAATGACATTATATACTGATAAAACAAACAACAAAGCAAGATTATACATATCATAAACATCTTTTCAGTGAATGGTATAAATTCAAAGTGTATAAAAGCACAATTGAAAAAGTCTCTAGAAAGAAAAAATAAGTTGACAATATTTGTTGGATATGTGAATTTCTACAATGCAAATTATTTTTTTCTCATCACCAATGCAGCAAAACTGGAAAACAATAACTAAGAAAGATTTTAAAAGTCCTCTCAGCCAGAAACTGAATAACATAAAACTTATCTTTGGGTTAAAAAAGAAAATCACAAAATAGTTCACTTGGAAGATGCAAAAAAGGTACTTCTTATAAGGAAATTTATAGATTTAAAATGTGTTTATCATAATATAAGAGAAGTGAATACAAAAAAGCCAAGCACTTTCCCTCAAGCATCAGAAAAAGGTTCAGAGCAATCCCAAAGAAATAAGAATAAAGGAAATGAGGATGACAGATTTCAGTTACAAAGAAAAATACAATAAAATCAAACAGGAGTTTTAAAAAAGTGGTACTTTGGAAATATTAATGTAATAAACAGAAAGTAGAAAACATAGCAAGAAATAAAAGCACCTCTTTATTATAATATTGATTCTAAATCCAAAGAAGGAAAAGTAAAGAACATAAAAGACAATTTCACATATATGTAAAAAATTTCAATAAGAATTTTTTCACTAAGTGAATCCTACAATAATTTTTTAAAAACATGACCCATTTGATGACATATATGAAATGGGTGAGTTTCTACTAAAGCTATAAACTACCAGTAACTTCCTAAAGAAAGTGGATTTGTAGTAGAAAATCTTCCCATGAACAAAACTTCAGATCCTGAGGGCTTCATGGTCAAATTCTAACAAACATTTAAGGAAGACATAATATCAATTCTATATAAATTCTCACTGAAAACAAGAGATTGAACAATTTCCAATGACTTTAGCAAGCACAGCAGTACCTTGAAATTAAAACCAGGCAAAAGCATTACAAGAAAATAAAACTACAGATTAATATTCTTAAAAATCAACAAAAGTCCTTAAAAATATTAGCCAACCAAATCCAGCAATATTTAGAAAAACTAATACATTGTAAACAAGTGACGTTATCTGAGAAACACAATGATGGATCAACACTCAAAAATCAATGAATGTGGGGACTTGCAGATATAGCAAAGAACAACATTAGTAAATACCCTCCCTCCAGTAATAACTATGAAATTGGACAAAACTGTCAAAAATCATATTAGGTTCAAGAAAATGATCAAAAGGAAAACAAATGTAGAAAATTCATTTATTTTAAAAAAAGAAAAAAAAATGATGACCTCTGTGTGGAAATAGTGGGAGTTTGTGGCACTGTTGCTTTGGCAATTGGTGTAGTGGCTAAGCTGTGTCCAACTCTTGTGAGCCCATGGACTGTAACCCACCAGGCTCCTCTGTCCATGGGATTTTCCAGGCAAGAATACTGGAGTGGGTTGTCATTTCCTTCTCCAGAGGATCTTCCTGACCCAGGAATCAAACCCAAGTCTCCTGCCATGCAAGCAGATTCTTTACCACTAAGCTACCAGGGATTCCCACTTTGGCCACTAACACGCAGCATTATATCACCACTGCTTCCCTGAGCTCGGTCAGCCCAATGATCATAACTGGATGGGGCTGACCACGGAAGCAGAACATCTGCTACTGAAGGAGCTGACTTGTTTTGGGGGCAGAAAGCAAAAAAATCTGTGCACTGTCAGTAAAAGCAGCAAAGGGTTACAGGATCAGTTTGGTGAACAGCAGATTTACAGACTAGCTAGAAATTAAATTAGAGACTCTGCAAAAGAGACAACCCATGAGGGGTAGATAAGTTCTCCCATCCCTGGTGACTGGAAAACTGTCCACAGATGCTGAGGGATCTAAGAGAGCCCAAGCTCTCTACAAATCTATGACCGTCTGGGAGGTGTTATGAACATTCATGGAAGATCCACGAAGGTGGGCGGGCACGGCAGAAGGGAAAAGAAGAGACAAACCTAATGTTCAGATGAGAGTTAACAGAACAGGTCTGAAGGGTATCCTTTGAAAAACCAGCTTGCAAGGTTGACCCCTGGCTGACACCAGGGAACTTAGATTCTGCAAGGACCCCACCACCCTAAACAATACTAGTGGCTTATACTGAACACCTACATGGCTTCTGGGAGTTTGGAATTTTGATATGTGTGAGGCAGAGGGTGCCTGTGTTACCAGTCCCCAGGAAAAATCTTGGGGCACCAAGTGCTAAACTTCCCTGATGGACAACATCAGTTTTTACCAAGGATGAGAAATCCACGATAGGCCAATAAATGCCTCCTAGGATTCCTAAAGGACAGGGAAGTATGTGCCTTATTATCTTAACAGAAAAAAACCAATGCTTCTCAATAGCTATATGGCCTTGCCATTCTCCTTCCTCTGACCAATGTCAAAATTAAGAATTTATAAGCTGATGTTCCTGATCAATGTTACATATTTCCAGAAATACCAACACTGCAACTAAATTATTTCTGATTTAGACATAACTTTTTATAATATTTTTTTTTTTTTTACCCTGGTTCAATACCAGGCTGTGGCAGAAATGACAACAGTCACTTTAACCTGAATTAACAATTTAACTGGACTGTCTTCCCCCAGTGAGTAGTCAGATTCCATAAACCTAGGACTTGAGCTATTTCCCATTTCTTCCTGCTCATTCTCTGTATTCCGGTTGACTCAATCACCTTTTAGCATTCATCTTCACAGCTGACTTTTAGGAGCCTTCCTTGACTCCTCCTCTGTATTTGTGCAGCACTCTGTACCTGTTTGTTTTTTTTTTTAATGAAGTTTTAAAAATACATTTTGCAGTTGTTAAATTTTTACTTATTTATTTTTGGCCATGCCACACAGCATGCAGGATCTTTAGTTCTCCAATCAGGGACTGAACCCATGCCGACTGCAATGAAAGCTCGGAGTCTGGACTGCCATGGAAGTTCCACTCTTTTTATCACAGCTTCTATTACACTGTTTTATAGTTGCTAGAAATTGTCCCTATATCCCACTAGACTGTGTCTTACTCAGTTTTGTATCTCTAGGATGCATTCTACTGTCAGGCCCAGAGCAGGTACACTGAATGACCGAATAAATGCATTTTAGGTTATGCTTTTAAACTTTAAAAATATCTTTCCACAGGTTGTAGACTACCCCTATAATAGTCCAGAGGTTCTCAATCTTTTTTAAGCAAACAATTCTGTTGTTCATATGAAAACCTGTATAGATGTCCTCTATGTAAGAGATTAAAGCTAGACTATCCTGGATGAAAAGAATCAAAAAGGAGACTGGGAAGTAGATGGACCTCACCAAAGAGCCTGTGAAGTCCCAGAACGTCACAGAACTCAGTTTCAAAACCACTACTTAACTCTATTAAAGGAGGAAGAAAGACAGTCAATTAAAATAAATTACAGAAAAAAAAAATGTGGTTTACTCTTTCCACATTGGTTAGTGTCCTATTTTAATTTAATTAATGTGTTCACCAAAATATCAAAATAAAATAGACAAAGCAAAATTACAGATAGGGTGAATCTTTTCCAATTATAAAACAAAATTCTTCTCATTTTATTATCTCTCCTATCCAAATACCAAAGAAAGTAAAACCAATAATAATAAAAATGTCTCTCACAAGACTAACTTGGATTAAATCATCTATAAAAGCTTATAAATAAACCTTTCATAAGCACTGACCAGAAAACTGGAAGAATAAAAAAGGAATGAATCTATAATATAATTTATTATTTAAGAGGCTCTGAAGGTGGTGTCTTTGTCTGTTGCAAAAGGGGATTATAAAGAAACCAGAGGAAAATAACTGCACAGGTCTTAAAATTTGAGCTTAAGTCTCTGGAGCTTTCTTTAAAATTTTAAAACCTTTGTGATATAGAAAGACCAATAAGAGACTGTGTCAAAAATTAATTTTGAAGAATAGACTATATACTTAGTCACATTTACTTTCTATTAGAGTAGATAGACAAAATAACAGGTGAATAGACCCCACCTTGAATTTAGCTTAAACAGTGGTACTTGGCAACTCTAGTAATTTATTCTAAGCCTGTTTATTTCAAGTCTTTCAAGTTAAAGCAAAAATAAACTTACATCATCTGCAATACCAAAGATTTTAGATGTCAAATACTTTAGTATGACAGTTCCAAATAACCAAAAACATCCTTGGATAACCTACAAAAGAAAAATATAGCAAAACAAAACTAAACCAATGCATCATACAGCCATTGCATAGACATAGCCTAGGAAGAAAAAAATAAATGCTTTAATCACATGTGAAGTAATTATCTCTATAGCCAAGAGAAAATGCTGAAACACATGCACCTTAAAATAAAGAATGTTACTTCAAAATCAAGGGCTGTCACCAGAAAGAAAAATATATACAATCTTCTCATCAAAGTTAATATTTTATAGGAGATTTACACAGCAATTGCAGTTAAATTTCCCTTCCACTAAAAGTTTCTTACACATGTACTGCTCCTCAGAAAAAGCATAGGTAATAAAACACAAAAACTGAAATTCTTTAACTACCTATCCAATATTAATCTTGCTTCACAAAAAGAGTAATTTGGTACATTAAAATTGAGCCCTAATATGTTATAAAACTGTTAGACCGCCTGCATTATATAGATCAATTCCTTGAAAGTAAAACATAAAACCAATGATATATTTTAGAGAAGGAAGAATGTATGCATTCAAATAGATTGATTCTTACCCATAAAGTAAGTTCAGATACATTTATTTTCAGGAAATATGGTTTCATTGCCAGTAAACCCTGCATGGAGAAAATAACATAGCATGAAGTTAATAATTACAGACACAAATTCAGGTACCAAAAAAATACTTATAAATAACACGACCCTCAAGAATCTGAAATTCAGCACAATTTTCATTGTTTCACATAGAATCAATACAAGCTCATTTGATTTCAAGGAGCCCTGTTTTGTCCAGAATATTTCAGGTCAATTAGTCACTTTGTAAAGTTGAAAGAAAAATCTCCATACATAAATTTCTGTAACTGACTTCTATGACTGGTTCTAATTTACCTAAGAATCAAGAAATATATAAAAATTTCAGAATTTTAGATAGGTGTCTTATAAGATTTTCCTTAAGTTAAAATATTACTAACTCCTTGAATAAAGTATAAATGAGTTTTTAATGAACCAACTAAATAGTTCTCAACCAAATCTGATTTCTTTCCAGATATATAACAAACTTCCAAAGCACAGTATCTATAAAGATCTAAATCTACTTCCAACTTGGCAAAAATATGGTTAGAGATCAAAACATAAATACATGAACCCAAATTAAATCTTTTCAGAAGTTTCTGAATATCTGAAAATACAAAATGTGTTACAATTAAGGTTTCAAAGTGATAACTAGAAACAAAAATAGACAAATGTGCATTTATATAGTTAAATATATAAAAATATGCTACATTCTGTACCTGTTGCCATCATTTATTTTTATACATCAAAATATTGATACATGAAATATGCATAATGCTTAATCTATACCTGAGACATACCTCAGCATCAAGCACCTAGTAGGAAGCCTAACACACTGTAGGTGCTCAATAGAACTGAAGAGAATTTCCTGCAAAATGTACTTAAGATTAGATTTTATTGATAGGCAATCTTCCATTCAATGGCTTTCCTGTACACAAGCACCGACAGTCATGTACTTTACCCTGAGTAATACCAGGACTTCCCCGTACACACATGTAAATACAGAACTGAGTCCATTGTCACATTTCCTAATTACAAACAGAATTTATGATTGTAAGAACTATCACTAATATCAAAGCACAGCAATTCAGTTAATGAGGGGTTTTTTTAGACATTATTGAAAACAGAGCATCAACCACATGCTAATTGCTAATTTCTATGCTGGAGTATACTCAAGTCACACAACCTGAAAAGGATGGTGGTCCAGACTGGGAAGAGGTATTTGGGAAACAGAATTTTTAAAAAAAATTTACTTGTAAAATTGGACAAAGAAATAGCAGATTCCAAATTTGTTAATGGGTTCTAGAAATCAAGAAAGACAAAATGATCTGACTTACTTAAATGACTATTCAAGAAGTAGAATATATTTCAGTTAAGACAGTGCAATATGCTTTCATCTCCAAGAAACCAGTCTAAAACTAAAGCATGTATATGTTAAATATAAGGAATAATTTCTTTCCTCTTAGGTGTGCAAAACATTGTAATACAGAAACCCATTGGGAAAAAAAAACAGGAGTAACCACCTCTGCAAGTCTTTAAATTTAGAGAGACATATTTTATTTAGAAAGTCATTCTATCGAAAGTGGCAGAAGGTGTTAGATGACCTGTTACCCTAATTCTGTAAGACTGTCTCTCCATAATCTACATCTGCTCTTAGTGATCTAGAAAAATATAACTGAATCATTACCTGATTTAAATTATCTGAATAAGTCATACAAATGGACATGAAGGGAAAAAACTAAAAAAAAACAAGTCCTCAAGCCTCTCTCTGATCACAGTGGAATAAGAAGGAGAGACTGCTGTGAGATGCCAAAAGGAGGAAAGGGGGTGACAAAGCCGGGAAAGAAAAGGATAAACACTGAAAGGAGGGGAGGAAACAAGAAAAAGAGGAGAGCATAGAAACCATTCTAAAATAAACCCTGGGCCAAAAGTCGGGTGACATAAAAGATGAGAGAGAAAGGACAGATTGAGAGTACAAAGCAAAGCACTGTGTTTTCAGGCATTAATTTTTGTTGTGCTTCTTTGGAAGCGAGAACTTAAATACATTATCACATTATACGCATTTAGTAAGACACTTGAAACAGTTCTTGAAAGATAATCCCTCATGAATCTCAAGCCAGTGATAAACTGGTAAACCATTAGTTTCAAAAACAGACATTTACTTAAGGAACACTTACCCAAATAATTACCAAAGAGGAAGCATAATAAGAAGTTAATAACATTGAGTTTCCAAACATCAAAACAAAACAAAGTGCAAGAGAAATCTGAAAAAATCCAAGAAAAATATAATTAACATACAGAAAACCAAAAAAAGAAAGATTTTTATTCTGAAAACTGCACATGCCCATGATAAACAAAATTTGGACCATTCAATAGGGAATATACAAGGAAAAGAGCCCGCATTCTATGCCCCACTTCAAAACCCCAGAAATCACCACCACCACCAACTCCCTGTGCATCCTTACATTCACATTTACAAATTCTAGTTTATAACTTTTTTAAAACCACAAATGAAAAGCTGGCCCAGAAGCTATGCTATCGCTTGCTTTTACTCTTAGGTTGTTTCAAAGTGCTTTACGTATCAACTTAAAACAATTTAATTCATTCTGTTAAATAACTGAAAAAAGTACTCCACTCTAGAGATATGCTATAATTTATGCAACCAGTACTCTGAACACTTAAGTGCCTTCCAGTTTTGTCTTGCTGTTAGTTTTGTTTTTCCTATTATAAACACTGCTGAGAAAACATCCTTATGTATCTATCTTATATATTAGTACATGTCAACACACTTATGGGATAAATTATTATCGTGGGTCAAGGATACAAACATTTTAAAATTTGAGAAAATATTGACAAATTTCCATACAAAATACCATACTCTCCACCAGTAGGGTATGAGAGTTCCTGCCAATATTGTGCATTATTCTTTTTAAATATCTGCCAATCTAACAACAAAAAAAAAAGGTTGCCTCATTGTTTCATTTTTTTCTATTCATCTTTCCATTCTTAGGGATGAGACATATAGCATCTTTTCTTCTATTCACTACTTACATCGTTTTGTGTGTATATGAATTGCCTACTCCTAGTGTCCATTTTTCTATTGGGTTTTCATATTTTCCTAAGCACTCCTTCATATATTATACAGCATAGCTCCTTACCAAGCAAACATATTATAAATATTTTCCCAGTTCATTTTTATCTTTGTTTGTGGTATTTATTATAACTGTTTCCTAAATTTTTACATTAGTCAGTTTATCATTCATTTCCTGTAAGAATTTAGAATTTACCTCCATTATAAGAAAAGCCTTTAAAAATAAAATAATCTATGCTTTCTTTCAGTAGTTTTATTTTTGATCCACATATATAAAATTTACATAAGAATTTTATAATCAGCCTAAATTTGAAAAAATGACATTTGTATTAAAATTGCTTTATTCTATAATGTACATTACACTATATTTTAGCTACATCTGCCCACCATCAAATCTTTAAATTTGAAAATAGTACACATTGTTTCCATTTCTTTAAGTCTTATTTTACATATATCAATGGTGTAAAGTTTTCTTCATATAGATCCTGCCTATTAAGTTTATTTCAAAGTATATTATCTGTGTTGCTATTATATCAGAAATCTTTTCATATTTTCTGATTTTTTTATATTTAGAAAAATTATGTTAAGTATGAAAAAATGAATATAAACTTCCATTGTTTCTAGTAGTAATTACTTTATTAATTTTGGTTTTTTAAGTATTCAGAAGCATATCAATTACAAACAATGATACTTCTATATCTTCCTTTTCTATTTGAGACTCATTTTTTAGTCAGTTGTATTAGTTAATATTTATGCAACAATGTTAAGAGTGGCAGAAGACATATTTCTTAAATTTCTGGCTTTAATGGCAATAGTTTTATTGATTCATCATGTTGCATGATACTAGCTTTTGGCTTAAAGTACATGTATGTATCAAAAGTTCAATGAAGCATCCATCTATTTTCATTTAATTAAGATCTTAAAAATCAGAAACAGATGTTGACTTTATCAAATGCTGTTATAGTATCAAAGGAAAAGGTGTTCAATGTCACTAATCATTAGTAAATGCAAATCAAAACCACAATGAGACATTACCTCATAGTCTCACACCTGTTGGAAAGACCATTATCAAAAAGCCAAGAGATAAGTATTGGTGAGGATGTGGAGAATAAAAAGCCCTTTTTCCCACTACTGGTGGGAAAGTATCAGTAAGTTGGTACACTATGGAGGACAGTATGGAAGTTCCTTAAGAAATTAAAAATAGAACTATCATATGACCCAGAAAATCCACCCCTGGCAGATACTCAAAGGAAACAAAAACAGGATCTCCAAGAGATATGTGCACTCCCATGTTCACTGCAGCATTGTTCACAATAGCCAAGACACAGAAATAGTCTAAGTTTCCATTGATGGATGAATGGATGTGGAAAATGTGGCATACACACAATAGACCAAAACTCAGCCACAAAAAAGAAGGAAGTCCCTGCCATTTGCATCAGCATGGATGGACCCTGAGAACATTTATGCCAGGTGAATGACCCATTCAGGAAAAGACAAATACCACACGATTCCACTTATATGAGGTACCTAGAGTAGTTAAAAGTATAGACGTAGGAAGCAGAAAGAGGGTTTCCAGGGCACTGGGCGGGGGGGGCAGGGGAGGAAGGAGTATAGGGAGTTATAACTTTGCAGGGTATAGAGCTTCATTTTTGCAAGATTAAGAGAGTTGTGGAAATAGATAGTGGTGATGTTTGCCCAACAATAAGAATGTACTTAATATCACTGATGTGTATACCTAAAACAATTAAGATGGTAAAGTTTATGTGTATGATATTATTTTATCATAATAAAAAATGGAAAAAAAATTCATTTTGGAGGCAATTTCATATTTTTTTCCTTTATGTAACTATGGAGATTCAGGAGTTTGTAAAGCAAAGATAGTCCATAGTATGTAACAGATTCCATAGTTAGTCAGTGACATGATCAAGCATGTATCATTTACCCAAGATAGGTTCTACTATAAACTAAACCTGTGTCATGTTAGTACTTTTAAAACTATAACTTTATGTCAGAGTCCTCATCCATAGCTGCTTAGGTGATGAAAGACTAAGGGCTTAACAATTATTCTAATTTTTACTGCAATATAAAAAAAGAAAAAACATATTAAACACTTTGCAGGAAAAAAATCAAGTGCGAAAAAGGATAAGTACTGTCCAATTCCAATCATGCACAGATGTGAAACTCTAACAAAATAATAGTAAGTGAATCCAGGAATATATAGTTTTGCTTAGCTCAGAAAAGCAAGGCCGCTTAACGTAGAAAATCAGTCAATGTAATTCTTTATAGTAACATATTAAAGAGGAAAATATACACAGGATCTCTAGACAGATGTAGAAAAGCATTTGATGAAACTGAGCCTTTACTGATTTCTTCGAAAAAGTACTCAAAGCATAATGAGAACAAAGGATAAAGAAGCCAGCAGAAAGTAGCTGGTCAAATCAGGAACAATTCAAGCATCAAAATAAATAATGAATGTACTGGATTACACTGCAGTGAATAAAACAAATGACATTTTTTCTTGGTCATAAGAGAAATTGATGAAAATTTTGAATAGGAATAACACAGAAGAGAAAAGAAAAAGGGCCTATAAACATACCAAAACACATTCAACTTTACTGAAAACCAGAGAAAAATGTAAATTAAGGTCATAAGATACCATTTTATATTCTCCAGACTGACAAAATTAAAAAAGAAAAAAAGATACAGAACAACAAGGACTGTTACATGTTACTGTTCAAAGTAGTCTAATCACTTTTGAAAAGCAATGTAATATTAAATTGTGAAACTGAACATGTATTTAATTTACCACCTAAAAATTCTACTACAAGGTAAATAGCTTAGAGAAACTCTATATTTATGTTCCAGGAGGTATGTGAAAAAATGCACAGCATTATTCATAAAAGGAGAAAGAGAGGAAAAAAAAATCTAAACATCTTTCAACAAGAACATGGATAAATAAATTGTGCTTAATTTATACAATAAGAAACATAAAGCAAAGAAAATGTCTGAAATCCAGTAACATACAAATTTCAGAAATCTGAGTGAAAACATATTTTACACAAAAAGGAAACCATTTTATAAACCTCAAAAACAATACAAAAATTTAATTATAAAAATCTATTATCTATGCCTAAGTATATGTATATGGTAAAGTCATAAAGGAAAACAATTATAATTTGAAAGGTCAAGCTCATGGTTATCTCCAAGAGAAGTGAGGCAGCTATACTCAGGACACAAGGGCTTCAAAGTAATGATGGTTCCAGTTTTCAGCTGGAGGGTAGGCTCATGATTGTTCATTTTATAACTCTGTTCATAATTTATCTTATAACTGTCCTTTTATATGTACCAATTATTAGACAACAAAAAATATATGGCTGTAGTATAAACCCTGACAGTTGGGATTTTTTTTCCTTTTAGTAATACAAGTGCCTGACTTAAGCTTTTATTGCAATCCACTTCAAATATGGCTATCTCTTGAATAAACATACTGTCAGCCACAGAACTAAAGTCAGGTCACCTGCCCTTACTGAGGCTCCTTTGTTTTAGAGATCTTGGTTAATTTCAATACCTGACCTCTGGGCCAGTCTTTTCCCTTCCTGTGATTTAAATTCCCACTCTTATGTTTTAAATCCACCAAAAAGGAGGAGCCCTGAAAACCCTATGCCCTCATCCTAGAAGCCAACAAAGGGAGAATCCCAGATGCACACTTGCTCCCTACCTCTCCCATACCTCCCCTTGTCCCCATGACATCTCAATCTCCCATCCACTGACAGCTGGCCCTCTCTGACCTCCTGGGGGTATCATGGCTTGTCCTTTTCTATAGTCCACACCACCTTCCAAAATACTATATAAGTTACCAATTTACTATGTTTATTATTTATCTTCTGTCTACTAGGATGTAATCCACATACATGCTGGGATCTTTGCAATTCTACTCACTGATATGTCCCATGTGCCTCAATAGTTGGTGCTCAATAAACGGATATTCCACTTTATTTTAACAGAAGGTTCCTGGATAACATACCATTCCACGGTCTCTTTCACGAATTATCTTTTTTACTGATAACGTATAAGTTGGGCACAAACTCAAATCAGGTAATATGACCCAAAATAAAATTTTCAGGGTGGCCTATTTAAAACAAGATCTGTTAATTATATCACAATTTTTGAGTAACACTTGTTTTAGTTATGGAACTATGTTAAAACTAGTTTCAGCCATGAATAAATCAAATATTAATCAGGAGCTTGTTTTAAGGTCAAGATATACGGGAAAAAACAAATTTAAAAATCATTACCATGTGCATATAAATGATCTTCCGTAACTTGCTTATGTCAATGTATCCCACAACATAGAGTGCAAATAATGATGCAATCTGAAATTTAAAAAGTTATGTGGAAAAAAAAAAAGTTATGTGAAAATTTAAAATTATACATATATAATGAATAGATTAAAAAATTAAGAAAGGAATTATCTTTATTTTGCCTCAAATTTATATTTATATAGAAGGTTCTTTAGTTTCCCTCTTACCTAATTTATTATTAAACATGGTGAATACATTAATATAGCAAATATCAGTTAACTATTCTCTTCCATTCACTTCTCTCTCAAGTAACCATGTAAATTATCTGCTTTGCAGATTATTCAAAACAATATTCCTTTTAATGTCAGAGTGACTCTATTGCCGACATGTACAATTACAAAGTGCCTTGCTTGAACAATATGAAAATGCAATTATAATGTGACAATTAATACATAATTGGGAAAGATATATTAAAAGGTAAAAAATAATTATTTAATGCATGTGTGTGTAAAAATATATTAAGTTCTGCTTGTTAGTCACACTTAAAAAGTATCTCCATTAGTGTTCTCCTTCATACTTGTACAAATATTCCAGTGTTGGCTATAATCAAATTTATCAAATTTCAAGCTAGAAATACTTGTATTATAAAGGTATTAAATTTTTTAACAGTTTTAAAGAAAACTGTGAATGTGTTTTCCAAGAATTCTAAGAGTACTAGAGTTATTCATATGAATTAATTGATTATATGAATAAACTGATTAAACAATGTACCTCTTAGTAAAATGGCTCAGCTGGTAAAGAATTTGCCCGCAATGCGGGAAACCTGGGTTCAATCCCTGGGTTGGGAAGATCCCCTGGAGAAGGGAAAGGCTACCAAGTCCAGTACTCTGGCCTGGAGAATTCCATGGACTGTATAGTCCATGGGGTTGCAAACAGTCAGACACGACCAAGCAACTTTCACTTTCACTTTTTTAGTAAAATAGAGAGGTATTTAAACAGTGTCTTTCTATCTTTCTTCATGGAAAAAGCAATTCAAATTAAATTCCATGCTTCTCTTACTACACAAATACGTTTTAAACAAACAGCAAAATAGCTGAATACTTATAAACATATGTTTTAAGTTCTATTCATCAAGTTTTTAATCTCTAAGTAATCTACAATAAATTTTACTAAAAGCAAGAAAACAATGTTTCCCTTTACCCAGATTTCTCCATGGGGAACACGTCATTGCTGAAGGGTGACTGATATGACACAACAACTGTGGGCAAGTGTGTTGTTACTCAGTGTAAGCCCCACAGAGAAGCATATTACTACCTCCGCTCACTCCATGCAACTCTCCCCATTGCCCACTCCCCAGATAAAAAACATAAAGCTGGCCATCTCCACTAACTGGAGGGTAGGAACTCTCCCTTTCCATTCCAGGGGTTAAGCAATACACAACAGGCCACTGGGTTTTAAGGAGTGACCCTCAGGGACATTTTAAACCAGAAACATTTAATATGTCATCAAACTAAAGAAGACAAGAGAATCTAAAAGGTAAGCTCAAATAAAGAATTAAGTACAAATAGAGCCACCTGCAGTGCAGGAGACCCAGGTCCGATCCTTGGGTTGGAAAGATTCCCTGGAGAAGGAAATAGCTATGCACTCCAGTATGTTTGCCTGGGGAATTCCATGGACAGAGGAGCCCGGCAGGCTACAGTCATGGTGTCACAGAGTTAGACACGACTGAGCAACTAACACGCTCACTTTTTCAAAGCATCTCTTAAAAAAAAATATATGATAGAAACAGCTAACCTGACATCCTGTTAAGCAGTGGTAATGTGTTAGGAGTCTTGTAATACATTCATGACCCCATCTGATCCTAATCACAACCCAATACAGTAGGCTATTTCATTTTCTCTACTTCATATATGAGAAAACAAACTAAGAAAAGTTAGGCTGTCTGTCCAACAGAGTGAACAGAGTTAGGTCTCAAATCCAGGCTTGACTTCATTTCTCAAGCAAGACATTTCAAAGGACATTAAAAAACAACTCAAGTTGCTTTATATGAATAGGAATAAGGCCAGTATAAGAAAGAATCCAAGCAGTGGGGGCAGGCAAAAATAAGCACACATTCTACTCCCCTTTATAGTCCCCATTAATAAATAAATCTTATTTATTGCCCTATCTTGAAACTTCTTTCAAAATATCAACTGAAAAAAACATTTTAGGACTTAGAATCATGTAACATATCAGTTCTATAATTTTAGATAATTAAGTTCTTGTAATCAAATACACTAAACTTAATTCAGTTTAAAAATATAAGCACCTTACCTGAGTAAGAAGTACAAACTGAGCAAACTGCCAGGGAAGCATAAAAAATACATTGGAAATGCAGAGTGCAATCAAGCTTCCTCTGTAAAGTTTCGTAGCCCTTAAAAAGATAAAACAAGTTTAACCAGAAAAGATCCCCTGGAGAAGGAAATGGCAGCCCAGTCCAGTATTACTGCTTGGAGAATTCCGTGGACAGAGGAGCCTAGCAGGCTCTATAGTCCACGGGGTCGCATAGAGTCAGATACGACTGAGTGATTAACACACAACCAGAAAACATTATAGCATGGCTCCAAACCACTACAAATTAGAATCTCTAAATACAATCAGTTATAACATATAAAATGAGTCAATGAATTAATAAATTATGCCTACTGACACCCAATTACAACAATTTCCTATGAAAAGTAAATACCCAGTATAACTATAACAAGGGCTTCCCAGGTGGCTCAGTGGTAAAGAATCCACCTGCCAATGAAGGAGACACGGGTTCAGTCTTCGGGTTAGGAAGATCCCCTGAAGAAGGAAACGGCAACCCACTCCAGTATTCTTGCCTGGGAAATTCCATGGACAGAAAAGCCTGGTGACTACAGTCCATGGATTTGCAAAAGAGTCAGAAAGACTCAGCAACTAAACAACAGCAATAACTGTAAAAAACAAAGTTGCCAAAGGAGAGAGGGGGAAATCAGAGTCAGTGTATCCACTGAGTTTTTTCAAACTATATTTTGGTGAATTCACAGCCAAACATATATATGTAAAGCTGCATTCAATAGATTAATTTGGAGAGATAGATGATGGCTATGAAAAAAATCACAGAAGTAGCAGATTCTAAGCAATAAGTATTTGCAGACAAGCAAGCAAGTGTTTAGGATATGGGCTGAGCAGCTGACAGAGGTTTCCTGCAGGAGATGAGATAAAAGCTGGGTCCTGCATGAATAGGACACAGAAAAGAGAAGAGGAGGAAAAGGCAGGGGGCGTTTGGGGCTCTGATCTGAGCAGCTGTGGACAATCAGAGCATATTAGCAAGGGAATGAGAGGAAGAAAAAGTTTGCCAGCACTGGATTTAAGACAGAGGCAGAGAGAGGTAGGTGAAAAGCAGAAAATAGAGACGGATGGGCAGTCTATTGTGTGCACTGTATTACAGAAAAAAGCCAAGATCAAGACTGTGGTTGTGGAGACACAGCACGTGCGGTGGACAATCAGGTGTTCATACAGCACCTCACTTCTTCCCAAAGTGTGAGAGGGAAACGTCTATCACGGTGCGCCAGAACTAAAGGCTAGGAATTCAGAGTTCAGCTTTCTTGAAGATGCTAAAGAAGCTCTAATTTCCATAATAAAAGAGGGATTTAAGGGAGAGCAATCAGGCTGGAGTTGCAAAGACTTTAAAAGCTAATACAAAAGTTACCACCATCCCATATTCTGTGAAAGGCCAGTCTAAAAACACTACCTAAGAGACAGAGCCCATTGGCTCTATTCCTGCTAAGATCATCATGGGGAAATGGATCACCCAAGGGTTTGATGTAACAGATTTCAACCAGTTCTCCTGAATTCTGCATTGAACAGAGTTAGACTAGTCTGAGTCATCTTCAGATTTTCATCATGCTCTGTTCTATTGTTTCCTACACTCCATTTTATCTTCACCCTCTGAAACAAGGCAGCATCCATCTAAATTCTGTATCTGTCAATAGAAGGGGAGGGAACTGTTCTCCTTTAAACTCTCTCTCCACCAGTGTGGTGCCTGCATCTCTATTAGGTCTCTAATTGAAGGCCAGAGAAACAGGGAAGAGCCCAATCCAATCCTAAATGTCTAGGAGGAATTCTCCCAGCGTATCTTTATCTACTCGGGTTTCTTTCTACTCCTGCTATCCAGTTCTCAGGGATGCTAAACAAATGTAGAAAAAAGAACTACACATATCAGAGTTCCTGACCACACCGATTCTATGAACTGTTCTTGTGTAGGATACTGCCACCAGCTTCCCACTTCTTTCTATTTTTGGAAGGCTGCTGTGGTGGCAGAAAATGGAGATGGCAGAAGAAGTGGAAGCAGATTTGTTGCTCCTCCAGCAGTATCTGTGGACCACTAATTAAAGGAAAGAAGACTAAAAGGCAGATGAAGAAAATGTTTTGGGTAGTAATATGTTTTGAAGTTATATTCTTAAAATACCTTTATGAAATCAACCTAGCAACAGCATCATCTTAATTATTTTATTACATTGTTTTTATAGCAGAGGTTTAAAAAATTCCAGCTTAAGTTATTCAATGCAAAACAAACAACCACCTCTAAAGATAAGTCAAAATTACCTGAGAATATGAGTCACAAGCAACATCTGAAGTACAAGGAATGGATATGAGAAGCTTTCACGAAGAGGAGGTGTCCACATCACACGGGTACACTGAAAAAAAAAAAACAACAACAACAAATTCATAGTGTATGGTACCTTTGCTAAATGTGTTGAACAAGACATACCAATTGAAAGTTGCTATTAAGCCTTTCTCACAATGTAATGGTGTGCCAGAAAACAAACTATTGATACTAACATTTTTACCAATAGCCAAATTAGGAGGAAGGCACACAAGGCATAAGACCTAGTGAAACACTAACATGAATTGTCAACAGCGAAGTCCTAAAAAGCTTCACCTGCAGCTTAAAAAGAAAAGAGGGAAAGCACCAGCAAGAAAATGTTCTGCCAAAACTAAAAACACTACATTTGAGTTGGCTATGAAAATTAACTATATAGTTTGTCTTCTTTCACATGAATTTCAGCAAAACTATTCACAACTAGTTCAATAACCTCAGATTTACCCTCAGATGTGCAGATGACACCACCCTTATGGCAGAAAGCGAAGAGGAACTAAAGTGCCTCTCTATGCAAGTAAGAGGAGAGTGAAACAGCTGGCTTAAAACTCAACATGCAATAAACTAAGATCACGGCATCCGGTCCCATCACCTCAAGGCAAATAGATGGGGAAACAATGCAAACAGTGGCAGACTTTATTTTCTTGGGCTCCAAAATCACTGCAGATGGTGACTGCAGCCATGACATTAAAAGACACTTGCTCCTGGGAAGATAAGCTATGACCAACCTAGACAGCACATTAAAAAGCAGAGACATTACTTTACCGACAAAGGTCTGTATATTCAAAGCTATTGTTTTTCCAGTAGTCATGTATAAATGTGAGAGTCGTACCACAAAGAAAGCTGACGCCGAAGAATTGATGCTTTTGAACTGTGGTGCTGGAGAGGACTCTTGAGAGTCCCTTGGACTGCAAGGAGATCAAACCTAAAGGAAATCAGTCCTGAGTATTCATTGGAAGGACTGATGCTGAAGCTGAAACTCCAATACTTTGGCCACCTGATGCGAAGAACTGACTCATTGGAAAAGACTCTGATGCTGGGAAAGATTGAAGGCAGGAGGATAAGGGGAAATGATGAGATGGTTGAATGGCATCACTGACTTGATGGACATGAGTTTGAACAAGCTCCGGGAGTTGGTGATGGACAGGGTAGCCTGGCGTGCTACAGTCCATGAGGTCACAAAGAGTCAGACATGACTGAGGGACTGAACTGAACTGATTCATAACTAATATTTCAAAACTCTCTGGGGACATCACTGTTTGTATTTTTATTGGTAATACTGCTTAAAAGGAGCACTCCATTTTTGTTTTTACTTCTTTGACCTGAGCTGCCAAGCATCTATAAAAAGTGGTACAGGAGATCAAATAAAATAACAGAAATTCTAAAATAGTTATCAGTCTTTCTGAAAGCTAACTTTGGATTTGATTAAATAATAGTCCAGTTTTAGCACTCTATCATGTTTCTGCATATATATTTAATATATTAATAAGTCCATGTTTCAGTTTGAAGAAAACAGCACTGGATTAAATGTAAAACAATTAGATATCACTACTACTAAGCTAGTCACACCAGAGGAAATCATTGCATCTTTCAAGTCAAGCAGGGTAAATTTAAGGAATATATAGAATGACAAAGATCATGATGGAAACAAGCCTTTATCTTAGCTCTGCTTTAGACTATTAGACATCTCTACTACCCCTATAGAAAGTTTGAGTCAATTTATTTTTTTTCCTACCAAAACTCACCATTCCCTATGAAATTAACATAAACACATATTTGTAAATGAACTTACATGCAAGAGAATATGAAAAGATTGAAAAAGTCTTTAAAAATGCATGTTTGTTGCTGAGATGCAATTTTTAAAAATCGGTTAGCTTATTAAATTAATTAGCTTATTAGAGATTTCAGTATGATTGACAGAGGAAATGTATAATCAAAATTTATAAAGCTACCAATCTCTATGCAAAAACCAGTAAGAAACTATTTAAACTATATAAAACACAATTTGAAAATTTTCCTTAGACTGTTCACCTACATTTATTTCATTACTAAATTCAACAATGTTGTCATCTCTTAGAAATTCATTTCTCTTAATAGCAAAAGTCACTCAGTTTGCTAAAACTCAATTACATCCTCTGTAAAGTATGGATAAGAAAGCTCAATTATAAATTATAACAAAGAGCAAGGTTTTCTCCTTCCAAAATGTTAAGAGTGAATGAATTCAAATGTATGTGAAAGTGCTTCTTATTGTTTCTCCAATAACACAAGGTGCTTTTCTAGATCTGATACAAACATAACTGCTGATCCAAATGATACCATATAACATGAAAATTTAAAAAAAAAAGATTTGTCTTAATCATACCTTAAGTTACAATAAATAAGTATTTTTATTTAACTATAATTTTAAGTGGAAAGTAAAAATCTATAATTCTCTTTATAGGTTGAAATGTAAGAATTAAAGGAGGAAATATACATGTGAACTGCTTCAAAAAGGATCACAGAAATGTATTCTGCACTCTGACAAAGAATAAGAAATTCTTTAATTGTGAAAATAAATTCAATAAAAAAATCTTGCACTGTTTAAACTGTCCTCATCCACTACATAATTTTTAACCTATTTTGGCTTGGTAAGGGCTAAATCTTTTAGTCATGTACTCAAGAATCAAAAACAAAGGAATTTCAGCAACAAACAGCTTCATTTTTCAAACTCTCTTTTCAAATAGTTGACTTAGATTACTAGAGATCTGAGCATAATCTGATTTCTTTTCATAATTTAAAAATAGAAATAGAACTGACTAGTCAATTACAACTTATAGTTAGTATCAAATAGATTATGTTTAAGGCTTGTTCCAAGAGTTTTAATTAGAGTTAACATATAAGGTTTGGGCTTAAAACAAATGATCCTACCTCTTGACTGAGGCACCGCTGTATTAGCTACAATATTACTTTAAACACTATACAAGTGATTCCACAATGATTCCTGACCTCCATGGGTTTGGCTACTCCTTTTCTAAGAATGGTACAGGTTTAAGGATTCAACTATTCAGATGTCAACCATAAAAATGCTGGATGCAACAAAAAATGCAACAGCCACACAACATCATCTAGCTGTTACCTGGGCAGCCCCATTGTTTAGGCAGCCCCTTAGCTTGGCATTGGCTTTACGAGGCTGTGGGACCGCACCTTTGTAAGTCAGGCAGGTTTCCTGGAGCTTCTATCTCCTTCTGTGCCATGTACTGATACGCTGCCCAATTAAACCGTCAGTTATTGATACGTACGTCAATTTGAATCCGTAATACAATTCCGGCTCACACAAAAATCAATGCCTCAGTGACACAGAAGTGCTCCGAACAAGCGTTGTGTGCCTGTGTGCTCAGTCGCTCAGTCACGTTCAGCTTTCTAAGGACCTGTGCGCTTCAGCCTGCCAGGCTCCTCTGTGGGATTTTTCAGGTGAAGGTTGCCATTTCCTCCTCCAGGGGATCTTCCCAACCCAGGGATCAAACCCAGGTCTTCCGTGTCTCCTGTACTGCAGGCAGATTCTTTACCCACTGAGCCATCAGGGAAGCCCTTACTCTCTTAATAAAGTATTTCTATTGGTTCTATGGAAAGAAATGTTTCTTTTTGTCTCTGATCTTCCAGGATATCAGCATATCCTACCATAAAGTTTGCAAAAAACTTCTGTGAAATGAGTCAGCCTTGTTGGATAAGAAATACCTTACATCTTCAGGACTCCATCCTTTGCAGCAGTAACTCAAACCTGACCTTTCCTTACGTATTTAGACACAGAAAAAATGTCTGACAAGGTGTTATCAACTCCACCACCTTTACTATGTGGTTGTAAACCAAACTACTCAAGGTTATCAACATGCTCAATATTCTGTATACAGTATGAAAGTATTCGTCATGACACAAAAACAACATAAATATAAAATGAAACAAATGATTCCAACTGCATTAAATGGTAACCTAACAGAGAAGCAAAAATAATTTAGGTATATATTGAGCTATTTTACTTTTGAACTCTGTACTCCTTGGCAGAATATGATCTTAGGAAACAAAGAACAGCAAAGAAATCTTGAACTTTACTTAGTAGGTTTATGGTTAGTAATCATGTTAGTGTACTGATTTTGAAATTATTTTGTATATACTACAGAATAAAGCAAATACATAAATACATTTAGATTATGGGGAGGGAGAAGATACAAATATGAAGTAGGGGAAGGCAGAGTTTATAATACTAGATGACTAGATTAGAATTAATGGAGGAATCAGTGTGAATTAATGACTTTTGCTGAAAGAAGCTAAAAGTGATTACATCCAAGCAGTAATAAGCACACCAAGCACCCTGCTTTTGGTCTCTAAATACCATTTTCCACCAGCAGGATCTAAGATTCCTTGGAAAACAGCTGATTCCAAATCTAGGGACAGGAAAGTACTAAGTGATTTTGAAACAGCTTTTTGTGCAAGAGAGTAAGTGTTCAAAGAACACTGAGGGAAATAAATAAAGAACACTGGACATATCCAAAGGGCAGAGAATAGTACCAAAATACACATGCGTGCCTACACACACACAACTTAGGAATTAATCTAACAAAAACTACAATATATAAGACACTGCTGAAACAACTGAAGATTGATCATTTATATAAATGAAGAATAGTTATGTTTACAGATGGGAAGATTTGATATATTTAGAATGCCGCTTCTCCCTAAATTGATCTAGAGATCAAGGCAATAACAAAAGTCCCAGCAGGTTGTATATCTGCTGAGGGAAGGAGGAATCATGGAAAACTGATTCTAAAATTCATATAGAAATACAAAGAACCTAGACTAACTAAAACAACACTGGAAAAAAAAAAAGTTAGAGACTTTTACCACCAGATATCAAACTTTTAAAGCTATAATATTTAAGACAGTGTGATACTGACTTAAAGATAAACAGCCAAACTGGAGCAGATTTGAGAGTCTAAAAACCAATCTACCGATATTCAGTCACTTGATTAATGACAAAAGCATCAATACAATTCAATGGAAAAAGAATTGTCTTTGCAACAAATAGTACTAAATTAATTTAATATTCAGATTTAGGGTGACGAAGCAGAGACAAGCAGGAACTTTCCCTGGCAGTTCAGTGGTTAAGACTTCACTTTCCAATGCAAGGGTGCAGATTCTATCCTTGGTTGGGGAACTAAGATCCCACCTGCCTCATGGCCAAAAAACCAAAACAGAAAACAGAAGCAATATCGTAACAAATTCAATAAAGACTTTAAAATACAGTCAACATCAAAAAAAAAAAAAAAACACCTTGAAAAAAAAAGAAGCACTGTAGAACAGTCAAAAGGCAGAGCCAAGTCACAATCTCATGTTGTGCTTAGCTTCCAGAAAACTGCTGAAGTTGAATCCAGTGACTGATACTAAAAAGCTAAAAATTAACCTCTTCCAAATTCAATTGCTTGTAAGACCAAAGAGATCATACCTTGGAGTTAGCATCTGGGAAACTGGAGATTGAGCCACAGGGCAGAAATCTCCTTCATTCATTTGAAACTGGAGGAAATTTTAAATTAAAACTACAGCACTGCCCGGCTTAGCAAGACTCATGGTGGGATCCAAGCTCTTGGCCCTTACCCTATATGCCCAACACAGGAAAAGATACTCCCTCTCGGACGGAAAAAAAAAAAAAAACAAGCAAAAACAATTATTTAGTTCAGGCTTTATCATTCTGTTATACAAAATATCTTGCATTAAATAGAAATGTATGAGACATGTAAAATCAAATATATAACCCACAATCAAAAGTAAATTCTAGTCAGAAAACTTAAATCCACAGAGAACATTAATGTTGAAATTAGCAGACAGGGAATTTAACTATAATCATTGGGTTTAAAAATTCACAGAAAAAGATGGATAAAATGGGTGAACAGATAGGAATTTTCAATAGAGAAATAGAAGCTCGGGGAAAAACTGAAATTTATAATATCTAAAATTAAAAAATCACTGGATGGGCATTAAAGCAGACAATGTATCAGAATAAAGTATCAATGAACTCAGGGACACAGCAAAACAATATATCCAAATAGAGACAAAGACAAACAAACAAACAAAGATGAAGAAAGTACCAAAAACCTGTGGGACAACATCAAAAGCTGAACATACATGGAATTGGAATCCTCAAAGACAGTAAGAAAGAGAATGGGGAAGACAAAATATCTGAACAAAAGATATTTGCTAAAGTTTTCTAAAAACTGATCTAAAAAATCAACCCATGGAACAAAGATATTCAGTGAAACCTAAGCAGGATACATACAAAGAAGACCACATTTAAGTTCATCACCATCAAACCAAGAGAAATCAAATACAAAAAGAAAGCTTCAAACCACTATAGAAAACATATTACATTCAGGGAAACAATAGTGTGATAGATGACTTTTCAAACAATGGAAGCCAGAAGACAAAGAATGACATTTAAAGAGCTTAAACATAAAGCTTTCAACCCAGAATTCTTATCCAGCAAAAAAAAAAAAAAAAAGGCACTTAAAAAAAAGAAGGAAAATAAGGATGTTTTTAGAAAAGCAAAAGCTAAGAGAACTTATTGGCAGCAGATCTGCACCACAATGCTAAATAAAGTTCTTAACACTGAAGAGAAATTACACCAGATGGAAACCCAGATCTGCAGGAAGAAATGAAGAACACCACCAAAACCCAAACTGAAACATTCAGCTATGAAAGATGACTATGAGTTAACCAGGCATAGATTAGGAGACACAGGGAGAGGGAAATATGCAGGACACAGGAAAGAGCATGTGCAAAGGCCCTGAGACAGGAAAAGGAGCAGTCCTTTCTGGGAACTGGAGGAAGGAAGGACAGCAGGACTGAGGAAAAAAGAAAATGCCCTAGAGTGGAGAGACCCAGAAGGGGCCTGGTCATGAAAGATGTTGTGGGCTAGTTTTCTACCACATTAGAAGCTATTACTAGTCTTCAAAATACATCAACAGATTCATCTCCAACTAAGACTAGCACACACTCTGTTCTTGGATTTCTGGAGTTAAGTTTCACAAATACACACAGCACTCAATAGCCTGAATAAATAATACATCTTGCATTTACACTATCTACCAAACTAATGTAAAAAATATTTAAATCATGTCACTCATCTGTAGGTAACCCTCCATGGCCTTTCCATCTGCTCCAAATGAACCTTACAATGACTGATAGGACTACAGAATCGGCTCTTTCCACATCCCACCTTCCACCTTTCACTGTTTGGCCTTATACCTTCCACTCTCTGCTCCTCCAAAATGGCCTCCTTGCTTTTCCCCAAATAAATCAGGAGACCACCCCTTAGCCCCCCCCCACCTTTAGCAGAAGACTGTTCCACCTTCACATCCACAAAGGACCTTTGTTTTACTAACTGAAACATTTGCAGCCTCTACAGGTCCTGACAGGGTAGGCCCTCAGTATATGCTGTTGTTTTTCCCTATTTTTTTTGAAGTATAGTTGATTTACAGTGTTGTTAATTCCTATTATACAGCAAAGTGATTTGGCTATATATGTTGTTTTAAATCAGTTGAATAAACAGAAGACCCAGAACAAATGTCCTTACCATCATTAGAAATGAAAGGGAGGAAGGAAGAGGAAAAGAGGAAAGAAAAAGTTCCTTAAATTGGCAAGAAAAAAATCTCATCATAAAAAGCTAAACAAACGTATTTCACATAAAATGAATTTTTAACAGTCAAAAACTGGAGAAAAGTACTGCATTTAGGTTTTTTAATGTACCCATCTAAGTGCTTTTCAATTAACATGCTAAAAATCAACCAATGCTATACACATCTTATAATAAGAAAACATTTTAAAAGCAAAGCAAAATTGTTAGTTTCCATCTTAGCAAAAATTCTCAATAGGAACAAAATTAACATTTAATTAAAAAGTTGGATAAGTAAAACATCTGCATAATTTTTATCATAAAATGAAAATTTTGTATATAGCCTCAATATTACTGATCATTACTATGAGCCACTAATAGCTTCTTTATTGTGTTTTCACATTTTTTCAGATTTGAGGGTTTTAAATTTTCCTTTTAAATAATTTGATTAATCATTTATGCGACACAATTTATAGTTCTTCTATTAAAGCAAAAATTTCCCCTTGTAAAACCATCTGAGAAAGGAATACTTCAGAAAGTACATCATATAAAGAAATGGCAACCCACTCCAGCATTCTCGCCTGGGAAATGCTGTGGACAGACGAGCCTCGTGGGCGACAGTCCACAGAGCTGGGAGAGAGTTGGGCGTGACTTAGCAACTAAACAACAGCAACAAGGAAAACAAAAATACTACCTCAGACTCAACTGCAGAGCAAATTAAATAATGGAAATAGAACTTAAAAGCAGGAAAACAATTCACAACTGTTTTTTCACACATAAACCACTCACTCACATGATTTAAATAACTCTTCTAAGAAAGAAGGGTACCACTTAGAAAACAGCCAGATATTCCAGTGGGACACACACCGTGATTCTCCGGAAAAGTTCACTAAATACATGAGTAGTTGCAACCAGAGTAGTAGTGGGCTCCCCCCACACAACATACAAACTGTGTACTTTAAACAACACTTTTAAAAACCAGAAGAAAACAAGGGTCTGGAAATCTTACAATCTGAAAACCAAACAAAAAATAATAATAAAATAGTTTTCAGTTACTTGTGATCTCACAATTATTTTATCCAAAACTACAGTTTATGTTCTCAATTAACATCATTACTCAAAATGGTCACTTACATACTTTAAAGCTATAGTCATTGATATAAGTACAATTATTTACTTAACTAATTCAGGAAAACTACAGTTTTAATTCTAATCTCTTTTCCTAAGTAGAAAGTAAACCCTAGGTATGTTTCAATATATCAAGTAGCTAAAAAGTGTTAAAAAAAAAAAAAATTCACCAACCCGGAAAATGAACTATCTATTTCATCGTTAAAAACTGAAAAGACTTTGCTAAGAAAGATGGTCATGCTACATGAGTATCAAAATTATTAGAAAAACATACAGTCAAAAATTAATAACCCCTAATTTACACTGAGAATAACACAGTAGACCTTTTTGCTTAAGAGATGGTAATATTTAAAACTGTGCCTTGGGTTCAAAATTTTCAATAATCACTTTCTTCTCAACATCTCACTGTGAACACCCAATGCTTCTTTCTTCCACTGTTAAACAATTATTTCCTATTTCTTAGGGCATTCTCACAGATTTGTGCTTCCAAATGTTTTATGGTCCACACCAAGTCACTCAGCAGCATCCACAGTCAAAGAGTCAAATAATTCTTTTTTTCTTTGTTCAAACTTCAGAGCAAATCAATTAATTGATGTCATATTGCAATCAATAGTGAAATAACTCTAATCTATAAAGTCACTCTAGCTTTAAATTTCTATGATTTTAAATACTACGCATGTGCTAATTTAAGTTTCATTAGTAATACACTAAATAATAGGAAAAATAAGTCCAACCCTTAGTCTACAATTTAGTTTTTGTATGACTACCCTCAGAGCTTTGTAACATGTATATATTCAAATATTGTAGGCAGCATGGAAACACTTTTAAAAGGATTCAGTTACTTCACACAAAGCAACCTGACCTTTTTATATGAGAATTCCCCTCACAGAAAACTTTCATGAAAGAAAACTAGACACACACACATATATATATATTACTAGAAATTCATTTATAATTATAATTAAGTTAGTGGAAGGATTTCATTGGCATCTTGAATTTATATTAAAATTTAACCTAAAATAAGTTACCAATGATAATATAAACAATTACACAAGTTAATAATTACTTAGTAGCAACTATGTGTCAAACATTGATCGAGACACATTACAAATATGAATGTATTTTATCTCCCAATAATCCAATGAAATGGATAACATCATTATGACCATTTACAAAGAGAAAACTAGGGTGGGTGAGATTAAAGGGCTTGCCCAGGTCACTCAGCCACTAAATGGTAGAGTCAGGATTTGAACACAGGTAGCCTGGATGCAGAGTCTATTCTTTTTACAATGCCATTCTCTTTAGAAAAGAACTTGGATACATGCACAAGTTTATAGATACAATAAAACATTCTGCAAAGGACACTGAAAAGTATATCAAGATTCAATAATATAAATGCATTAAAATATCAATTCAATAAGTATATCAATTCATAAGTATATCAATTCAATATAAATGCATTAAAATAGAAACAAATGCTATAGCTCCTACATCAAAAAGGTACCCCCCACAAGAAGTTAATGGATACATGGCTAGCTTATTTTTACTACAGTTAAAACAAGAGTTTTCACAATTTTAAATTATATACAGAATTAACACAGACCCACTATTTCTTTAAGCCACTAAGAGATGTAGCAAAAGATACAATGGTTATAAAATTTAAGATAAATGCTAGTATTTAAAATTTGAATCAAAATAAGATTAAACATTTAAAGACTGCTACTATAGATTAAATTTAAAGAAATTAAAGAAACTTAAATGCCTATATGTTTCTATATTTTATATTGGTAAAATTTTGTATTAGCAAAATGTCTCAAAATTTTTAAAAATACTTAAATGCAAATCGTATTTCTAGAAGTAAAAACCACTAAACAGTTTGAAAATATTTGTTTAATACCTACCTCTCCATGATTGAAAAAGAAGCACAACACTGTAACCAAGCCTCCTAAACGGCTGCCGCTGGAAAAGAATATAAGAAAATGTAACTCCAGTAACAGAAACCAGGTCAATCCTAATAAACCCCTGAAATAACATAGCATGATAATGTGCTAGTACTATAAAAAGTTTTAGTTTAGCCACACTAGAACTCTATTGTTTACAAAACAGCTTATTTCCTCTAACGTATCATTAGTTTAAAAAAAAAAAAGTTTTGTTTTTTAAAAAATCATTTTTCCATCCTCAAAATATACAGAAAAACAGAAAATGACAAGGAATAAAAAAATTATTATTAATCATGTTACTGTGCACCATGCAACCTGATCTTTCTTTTTTCATTTTTTAAACTTTTTTAGTACCAACTATTTTTCTTTGCATATAATATACATTCAGGAGAAAGGATGGAAGCTAGTACAGAAAAGTGCTTTATGGTCAGAAACCTGGAAATCACCACACTGCCTCCTACCCTTGGAAATTCACAAAGTGTGTTAGCATGTTAAAGATTTAACTAATTCAGTACTTCCCAAACCCCATCTCCAAGCTACCTTTATACATGCTTAGGAAACACTAGTTTACAGATTAAGTTTTATCATTTGTTTTCAAAAAATTGGAAAACATAACACAAACATCAAAATATGAGAATCTGGCTTATACCGCTAGCTAAGAAACCACAATGGTATAGCTTGACAGTCCTAACAGTTAAAGCTTCATTTGCTCAGGTAAAGATGAAATACATCCCCATTCTCCTCTGACCTTGACCAAAAGCATCTGCGCAAGGGAAAGGAAGGCTGTTTTCAAGTTTGTTTCATCATTTCTTTCATCTCTACTCTTGAGGTCTTTGAGTTCTCTTTAGCTCATGTTGCTTTCTTGTAATTTTACCCAGATATCCTTCCTTCTTTCTATCCATCCAGAAATATGTGTATATCACAGAAAAGCAACAAAGAATCAGACACAGGTATTCTAGGCCATTATGTTTATTCTTCAGGGTGTACGAATGAGGAAACACAGAGGCGATACGTGAGATGGCAGGGATAATTCATGTACCAAGAACATATACCCTCCCCAACATCCCCAGAAGGAAACAGGTAGGGCTGGGATCCCCAGCACATAGGGACAGTCAGCCTTGGCTCAAGAGGGAAGTGGAGTCTGCATGTTTAGTGGCAAAGAGGTGCTATTTTCCCCAGAGTTAGGGCACAGAGCCACTTGCTGCTCAAGAGAACAGGGAGCAGTGCTAAAGGTCTGAGGAAGGTGGAGCAGGAGGTGTCTGAATACCACTTGCACTTAGGAGAGAGGTTAGGAGGGAAAACAGAAGGGCTGTAGAGCCCTCTTTAAGGGATCATAGAAGTTCAAGATCACAAATTGTCACAGAGACACTAACAGTAACACTGCGTGATCTTTCTCCACTGGTTATTAACATGGACCAGCACAAATGAAATATAAACGGGCAAAGAAACAGCATGCTGGCCAGACAGTAGTGGAGTGATGGATTACAGAAATAAGAAAGGCAGATAAAGGAGCTAGAAAGGGTACAGGACAGGGGTTGGAAGTTGGGGTTCTCTCCTCAAGAGGCATAGCATGGCTACTTCAAAAGACCAGTAAACAGGCAAACTCCAGACTCACTGCAAGTGATGAGACTTTAGGAAGCTCAAGAATGCATTATGGGGACTTCCCTGATGGTCCAGTGGTTAAGAATCTGCCTGCCAATGCAGGGGACACGGGTTTGATCCCTAACCTAGGAAGATTCCACATGCCACAGGGCAACTGAGCCCGCGCCCCGCAACTACTGAAACCTGCCCACCCTAGAGCCCTGCTCGCTGCAACTAGAGAAAGCCTGTGTGTGGCAATGACGCACCACTGAAAATAAACTTTTCAAGAAAAAGAACGAGTTGTGGATTTAAATAATTAGATGTTTAAATACTGGGTATTAAAGAAACACATATGTTTGAACAATTTGAACATATTCTAACAAGACAAAAAGCCATAGATCTATATATTTTTAAAAAATGATTTCCTGCCAGCAACCCTCCTCCAATCCTATTCACCAAAGACAATCAGTAACAACATTTGTTGTGCGTCCATCCTTCCAAATCCTTCTCTATAACCATACAAAAATATGTTCTAGTGTTATTATACTATTAACATCCCTCCAAAATGTCCCTTTCCTAATTAACCTGTTATTCCTAATCCATACATTTAACCCAAAGCATTCTTTTTTTGTTTGTTTGTTTTGTTTATTTTTTTTAATGTTATTTTATTTTATTTTTTTTTTTATTAGTTGGAGGCTAATTACTTCACATCATTTCAGTGGGTTTTGTCACACATTGATATGAATCAGCCATGGATTTACACGTATTCCCCATCCCGATCCCCCCTCCCACCTCCCTCTCCACCCGATTCCTCTGGGTCTTCCCAGTGCACCAGGCCGGAGCACTTGTCTCATGCATCCCACCTGGGCTGGTGATCTGTTTCACCATAGATAGTACACACGTTGTTCTTTTGAAATATCCCACCCTCACATTCTCCCACAGAGTTCAAAAGTCTGTTCTGTATTTCTGTGTCTCTTTTTCTGTTTTGCATATAGGGTTATCGTTAGCATCTTTCTAAATTCCATATATATGTGTTAGTATGCTGTAATGTTCTTTATCTTTCTGGCTTACTTCACTCTGTATAAGGGGCTCCAGCTTCATCCATCTCATTAGAACTGGTTCAAATGAATTCTTTTTAATGGCTGAGTAATATTCCATGGTGTATATGTACCACAGCTTCCTTATCCATTCATCTGCTGATGGGCATCTAGGTTGCTTCCATGTCCTGGCTATTATAAACAGTGCTGCGATGAACATTGGGGTGCACGTGTCTCTTTCAGATCTGGTTTCCTCAGTGTGTATGCCCAGAAGTGGGATTGCTGGGTCATATGGCAGTTCTATTTCCAGTTTTTTAAGAAATCTCAACACTGTTTTCCATAGCGGCTGTACTAGTTTGCATTCCCGAAAGCCTTTGACAAAATTCAACACTCATTTATGATTAAAACTCTCCAAAAAGCAGGAATAGAAGGAACATACCTCAACATAATAAAAGCTATATATGACAAACCCACAGCAAGCATCACCCTCAATGGTGAAAAATTGAAAGCATTTCCCCTGAAATCAGGAACAAGACAAGGGTGCCCACTCTCACGACTACTATTCAACATAGTGTTGGAAGTTTTGGCCACTGCAATCAGAGCAGAAAAAGAAGTAAAAGGAATCCAGATAGGAAAAGAAGAAGTGAAACTCTCACTGTTTGCAGATGACATGATCCTCTACATAGAAAACCCTAAAGACTCTACCAGAAAATTACTAGAGCTAATCAATGAATATAGTAAAGTTGCAGGATATAAAATTAACACACAGAAATCCCTTGCATTCCTATATACTAACAATGAAAAAACAGAAAGAGAAATTAAGGAAACAATACCATTCACCATTGCAACAAAAAAGAATAAAATACTTAGGAGTATATCTACCTAAAGAAACAAAAGACCTATACAAAGAAAAATATAAAACACTGATGAAAGAAATCAAAGAGGACACAAACAGATGGAGAAACATACCGTGTTCATGGATTGGAAGAATCAATATTGTCAAAATGGCTATTCTACCCAAAGCAATCTATAGATTCAATGCAATCCCTATCAAGCTACCAACGGTATTTTTCACAGAACTAGACCAAAGAATTTCACAATTTGTATGGAAATACAAAAAACCTCGAATAGCCAAAGTAATCTTGAGAAAGAAGAATGGAACTGGAGGAATCAACCTGCCTGACTTCAGACTCTACTACAAAGCCACAGTCATCAAGACAGTATGGTACTGGCACAAAGACAGAAATATAGATCAATGGAACAGAATAGAAAGCCCAGAGATAAATCCACGAACCTATGGACACCTTATCTTTGCCATAGCATTCTTTTCAACAGATGTCATACATTGCACAGTACAAACACTTTGCAATTTGTTCCGCCCTTTCCCTGTTATTGGTCATACAGATGTTTTTCAGTTCCTTGTTATAATTTTTTTAATGATAAAATAACATCTCTGCACATGTAAAAAATAGTGTTTTTACTTCTATCAGACAGACCTGTGAGACTGTCAAGTCAAAGAATGCAGACTTTCCAAAAAAGCCACTCCAGTCCACACCCTCACCAGTGTATGAAGGGTTGATTTTGATATAACACAGAACCCAATGTGCCCCGACCCTTTTACATTTTGCCCATAGGAAGGGTGGAGATTTTTTCTCACTGTTATTTTGATTTGTTCTTCCTGCCTATTTGTAGAAAGCGTTATATCAGTGGGTTGTTTCATTTTGCTTTCATTTACTCTTCTGTGAATTGTTCTGTTCACATTCTTATCTGTTTTTCTATTGGATTTTCTGTTTTAGATTATTTATTTAAAGATTCAGTTCAGTTCAGTTCAGTCGCTCGTGTCCGACTCTTTGCGACCCCGTGAATCACAGCACGCCAGGCTCCCTGTCCATCACCAACTCCCGGAGTTTACTCAAACTCATGTCCATCGAGTCGGTGATGCCATCCAGCCATTTCATCCTCTGTTGTCCCCTTCTCCTCCTGCCCTCAATCCCTCCCAGCATCAGGGTCTTTTCCAACGAGTCAACTCTTCCTTCACATGAGGTGGCCAAAGTATTGGAGTTTCAGCTTCAGCATCAGTCCTTCCAATGAACACCCAGGACTGATCTCCTTTAGGATGGACTGGTTGGATCTCCTTGCAGTCCAAGGGACTCTCAAGAGCTCCAACACCACAGTTCAAAAGCATCAATTTTTCAGCACTCAGCTTTCTTCACAGTCCAACTCTCACATCCATACATGACCACTGGAAAAACCATAGCCTTGACTAGACGGACCTTTGTTGGCAAAGTAATGTCTCTGCTTTTTAATACAGGGATATACATTTTTTACTGTCATATATGTGACAAAACCTTCTGGTATAACTTATGGTTCACTCTACAATAAAAAATTTAACTTTATGTAGCTAATTTTATAGTAAAAGGTCAATATTTTTTTCTTCTTTCCTTCTGCATTTCCTGGCTTGTCTGTGAAGGTCTTCCCCACCTCAAAATTTTACAACGTTCTCCTATAATAAGATTATAGTGCAGCATCTTTTATGATTACAGACAGCTTTGCTTAACCAGGCAGAGAGGCAGATTTTCTGGTATATTGTGGCTCTGCATAGACAAGACCAGAGAATAAACTTTGCTTATCTACAGGAATGTTCTAAGTTCCAATCATTAGGAAATGATATGACTTGCAATAAATCCAAAACAGTGTTCCCAGTGTTTAACTTCCTACCCTCTGATGCTTAAAGACTATCACATAGGTCATTTTTATTTTGCTAAACAGAAAAAATGTAGCAATCACTATATTTAAAATTAATTTTTTTTTTCCCATTACAGTTGATTAGTTGCTATTTCAGCATTCCCTAGTGGTTAAAAAAAAAAAGTTTCTTCTGCAATATTACCACCAACTGTCAGAAAATATGAAAGCTCCTATTGTGCAAATTTTAAAGCATTCTAAGCTTGGTAAACATTTACCACAGTTATTCATACATTCCCAATTAATCTTCTGGACCTTAATTTCCTTAGATATAAAAGGATAAGAACATAAAAAATCTTAAAAATATTTATCAATTCTAATGTTTAATAATCTTATAATTTTCTTCTTTCCCAAATCTTTCTGTAAAGTGGATTTAAAACCAGTCATCACATTTTGGTAGGCTCAGTTCATCATTGTGGTTTTTACCTCTATATACCAAAGAATTATGAAACATGCAAACTTCAAAATAAAGAAACAAAAGTAATCATTGTTGTTTAGTCATTAAGTGGTGCCTAACTCTTTTCCGACCCTACGGACTGCAGCCTGCCAGGTTCCTCTGTCCATGCGGTTTCCCAGGCCAGACTACTGGAGTGGGTTCCCATTTCCTTCTCCAGGGGATCTTCCCGACCCAGAGATCAAACCCCCATCTCTTGCATTGCAGGCATATTCTTTACCGCTACGCCACCAGGGAAGCCTGATATTAAATTACACTTGTATAAATGATTAAGAAAGAGAATATGAAAGAGTAATTTAGAAACAAATCAATCAAGAGGATTTCAAGTCTCGAGTTTGAGAGGCAAGCCTCAGCACCTGCTAACCCGCCAGACCTGACTGAGAGCTGAGCATCCTCCTCTGAACTTTTTTATTGTTTAGTCACTAAGTCGTGCATGACTCTTTGCAACCCCATGGACTGTAGCCCGCCATGGAATTCTGTCCATGGAATTCTCCAGGCAAGAATACAGGAGTGGGTTGCCATTTCCTCCTCCAGGGGATCTTTCTGATCCAGGGATGGAACCCGCTACTACTGTTTGGCAGGCGGGTTCTTTACCACTGAGCCACCAGGGAAGCCCTATCTTAGGGGCAGGGATATTTTGAACATTAAGAAAAGAGAAAATAAAAGGTGAGAAAGAGAATGAGAATCAGGAGGGCTGAGAAAAGTTCTCAGCTTGGTCCTGCCAGTCTGTTATAAACTAATAATCAATGCCTTTAATTTAACTCTTTGTCTGCTAGGACCAAGAAAAAGAGTTTTATTTACAAGATTGTGAACTTCTTGATACATCACTGCAACTGTTGCAGTGCCAAATACCTAGCCTCTCCTAAGGCAGAGATTCAAAAGATATCTTTAGAGTAAGCGAAAACATGAAAAGTCTTCAATCAGAACACTGCTGGCATTCATTTTGGGGAACCTTGTGGTTAAACATACATTTCCTGTCACTGGTACTGGGACCTCCACTCCATGATGCACAACTTCCTCCCCAGCAGCTCAGCCTCTACCCAGAGGCCTCCTTCCCCTCCTGCCTTGAAACCTCACTCTGCTGGGAAAGGCACTCTGTCAGGCTCCTACATGGCTCCAGGCCCAGAGGTGAGGCCAGCAGTCTCCTCTATTGTCATCTTTATTAAACCCGGCTCATCAGAGTTCATTTCTCTCACATGCTCTCCTCAGAGCTGTCATCTCCCACAGTCTAGCGCATTCCCGTTATTCACAGCTTTCTCCTACCTCAAAGGCACACCGAGTTTCTTAACCCTCGGCCGAGCACCACTGGAGAATATTATACCAATGTGCAAACCTGTGCTGTCCTAAAATTATAAAACAAAACTTTTAAAACCTGTCAATCGCAAATCCTCATGGACTATGCCTCCCAAATATCTCGGAGACCGTCCGCTTCTCTCCATCCCACCCCCACTAAACTAGCTCCGGCCACCACCCCCTTCCCCATGGGCAGCTGCAACACCCTCATGCACAGCTTCATCAGGCTGTGCATCCATGCTCACTCCTCCTACAGTATATTCTCTACATTATGCCATCGTTACAAATAAATGAATACAATGACACTAACTATCCACTCAATCCTTCACTGGCATTCTATTGTTCTCCGGAGGAAATTCAAACACCTAAACATGTCTAGGATGCTGTGTGGGATCTGGTTGTGCATATACCTCCAGATCCCTTTCACTATTCTTCCTTCTACCCCAAAACCTGTGCTCCAGTTGCACTGTACTTGTTATAGTCCCTCAAATGAAATCAGTGACTGCAGTGAGTAAAATAGCCTGGTGGGGAACAGGACTGATGGCAGAAGAAGAGATTCTAGGAAGCGAGATGCCTAAGAGAGAATACCATGGTATCCTAGTAAGAGTGATGCTGGGGATCCCAGAGAGAGAGAGAAAGAGAATGTCAGACCGTCCCAGGGAGACAGAATGCTGGGGGGAAAAGAAAGAAGTACAGGGATGCCAGAGATATTCTGAAGAAAGAAACGAATGGGATTTTGTGACTACTTGGATGTCAGAGGTAACAAAAGGGGATAGTTATGGATATCTTCTCAGGCTCAGACTTGGGCAACAAACAGTGTGGTTAGTGTCATTTGCTGAGATAATGACACAAGAGGAGGCAGATTTTGTAGAAAAGACACCAATATTTTCAACTAATAACTTTCATCAATTTATGCATGCTGAGGAGAAATACTTACCTTTTAAATATTCATATACAACTGTTATACCAAATGATTAAAGATGTGCTAGCCCACCAAGCTAACAGAACATTCAAAAAAACAAAAACAAAAAAATATGGAACTGGAAAAGTTTGAGCTGATACAATTCACAGTCTATTTAAGACACATTTTTAACCAAAAATTCAGCCTGTATAAACAGTAAATGCTGATTTATTAATGAAGAACAAAAACTGTCAAGTAAAACAAAGGAAAATTGGCATGAAGGATAAGAAATTCAACTTTTCCTTAAAACAGGTGAAGGGCTAGGGAGGAGTAAAATCTTGATATAAAAACTTAGTTCTGCCACAGAGCCTAAAAAAAAAAAACTACTGTGACTTGGGTTGGGTCATTAGAAGGACATGTACGAAAATTGGTTATATTAACTATGACTATTCACTTCAGGACAGAAAGTAAAAGTGAAAGTCGCTCAGTTGTGTCCAACTCTTTGTGACCCCATGGACTATACAGTTCATGTAATTCTCCAGGCCAGGATACTGGAGTGGGTAGCCGTTCCCTTCTCTGGGGGATCTTCCCAACCCAGGGATTGATTCCAGGTCTCCCACACTGCAGGCGAATTCTTTACCAGTCAAGCTACCAGGGAAGAAAGGAGGGCATTAAGCAAAATTAAAAGGGAGGTCTGACTACAGACTAATCTTACAGGTCCTCAAGGTGTCTGGAACCTATTTAGAAATAAATAAAGTAGTTCAAAAAAAAAAATTCTAGTATCAAGGAAGCCACTATGAATCTCCAATGGCCAAAGAAGATAACAGAAGAACAGAAAACCAGAAGAGGATTTTCTTTGCACTCTGTGACTGGTTGGTTCCTCATGTGAAAGAAAGGGCATTTTCTGATGATTAGCTATGATCTACAAAAGAATGGCCAGGCTTTTCTCACAATACAAATTGAAGGAGGATCTGCAGGTGAGAGGCAATGGAAAAAAACAAAATAAAACTTCAAGCTCAGAACTCTTTAGAAGAGCTGGAAATTTCATACAAAGTACAGTAAAACATAAAAGGTAAAATAAGGGAGGGGAGAAAAAAAACAGAAAATTTTATTTCAATCCAAGAGTCCCCTATCCAAACAATAGGATTTTGAGGAAAAGAGACAATGGAGAAGAGAAAGTCATCAAAGAAATAATATAGAAAGTTTCCCCCAGAAGAATGCATATGTGCAGAGGAAAAAAGCCTTTAGAATTTAGAGTATCTGATATAAAGAATGAAACAAAATCTACTACATCATGACCTTTATTTAAGACATGGAAAAAAGAATCCAAAAGCTGCCAGAGAGAAAAAATGAACCAGGTACAAAAGGAACTGATGTCAGAACAGCACCTAACTTTTGAAAAGCCATAGTGAATCTTAGAAGACAGTGGAATAAAGTCTGAAGAAAACCAAAGTACTGAGTTGGCCAAAAAGTTTATTCGGGTTTTTTAGGAAAAACCCAAATGAACTTTACTAAAACCAGTGAAACTAATGACCAGTATAGTGTGGAACCAAAAGACCCAGGGGTCCAGGAGAGAGGCCCCAAGGTTTAGGAGTGGGAGAACTGAAATGGTAAATTTTATATATTTGGCAACATATAAATTGTTTTACAGTTTACTTGTGGTTTATAATTAATCGGTATACAAAAAGTGAAGGAAAACAAAGTAACAGATGACTCTTAATTACAAGAAAAAAAATGTTTCCACATAAACAATTATTTAACCTACCAGACTCAGGGCTTCCCAGGAGGGACAGCAGTAAAGAATCTGCCTGCCAATGTAAGAGACACAAGAGAGGCAGGTTTGATCCCCGGGTTGGGACGATCCCCTGGAGGAGGAAATGGCATCCCACTCCAGTATTCTTGCCTGGAAAATTCCATGGAAAGAAGAGCCTGGTAGGCTGCGCTCCATGGGGTCACAGAGAGTCAGACACCACTCAGTGGGCCAAGCACAGAGCAGAGCACGTAACTAAGCAGCGTGCGATATTTATATGGTCATAACAACATAAATATGGACTACTGTCTGAAAGTGATTTCTCTGGACAAAGAAATGGATGGGCAATGGGGACAGACAGGGCAAGGGACTGGTGCTTCATTTCATCACAAAATCCAACACAGAAAATAACGACAATTAACTTTAAAAATCACACTAATAAGTCTCATACCCAGCTATAGAATAGAATAAAAAAAATAGCTCAATAAACTTATTTGTGAACTTGTTGATTTTCACTGGACAAAGAACTAAAACAATAATAAAAATTTCCCAGGTAACATGAAAACAGACATTCTTACTCATCACCAAAGGAAATAAAATACTACATCTTATTACTTTTTTAAGAGAGGATAGTGGGTACAGTAGTAGATAATCACAGAGATGCATGAAACATAAAATAAGGGGTTTCATATAGCTGTTTCTTATAAAGCCCTAAAAGTAAAGTTCAGTAAAAGTATTTTCCATGGAGAACAACAAACAAAAGCCCAGGGAGACAGCAGGGTCTGGAGAGGTAACAGGCAGCACAGGTGGCCTCAGAATCAGCTTTATTCACTGCTCACTGTTTTCTCGGAGGAGGCAATGGCCCCCCACTCCAGGACTCTCGCCTGGAAAATCCCATGGACGGAGGAGCCTGGTGGGTTGCAGTCCATGGGGTCGCGAAGAGTCGGACACGACTAAAGACTTCACTTTCACTTTTCACTTTCATGCATTGGAGAAGGAAATGGCAACCCACTCCAGTGTTCTTGCCTGGAGAATCCCAGGGACGGCGGAGTCTGGTGGGCTGCTATCTATGGGGTCGCACAGAGTCGGACATGACTGAAGCGACTTAGCAGCAGCAGCAGCACTGTTTTCTACCGAAGATCTGCTCAGATGATGCTTAATCTAGAATAGAAAGCCAAATGCTGAAAGAGCCTCAAAACCAAAAAGAGGTATTTTCTGGGCACCCTGGAGAACACTGAATGGAAAAGGACTCAAAGATTCTATAACATGATCTAAAAATCATACTCAAAATTAGGTGCTGTAATGATTCTATTTCTTGTCTTATGAATTATGGGGAAAGGATTTTTATCCATCCTTCAGCTACAGTTTCTATACCTCTCTACAGAAACTCTAAAGATGGTGGCAGCCATAATCATCATCAGTGAGAGAGTAAAGAAAAAATTAAGCACAAAAGTGCTGGGCACAGCACTTCTCTGTGAAAACCCTGAATGGCTTCATGTCATTATTGTACCATCCTTAGACTAAAACCAGACAAAAGAATGGCTTGGCCTGGCTGCCAGATAATCTCCATAGAAGGGGCTGGTGATACAGGTGGATGGGACCACATTCTCACCATGGTGAGGCCAGATTGCAGTAGAGGAAGGAATAGGAGCTTTAAAGATTAGACTGGGGGTAACAAGGACACCCAAGCAGTAGTTCAATCAAAAAATCTTGTTTCCATTTTGTCCTCTGAGAGGAAAATGAAGAGACGTTCCTTGGCAGAAGGGAAGGAATCAAGAAAAAGACAGACCAAAGGATAGTGACAAATAAAGAATAACTACTTTGTACAAGTAGGGATGAACTCAATAAAACCAATAAGGGGATGAGCCCTAAAACAAAAACACATCTTCTAAGGGACATCCCTCTTTCAGGGCTAATTCTGTCCTATATTAGTTTTCCACTGATAGAAATATTCGAGGTTTGTTTTGAATTCCTCTAAACTTCAAAGGAAAGCAAAATGATTAAAGCCAACAAGCTTGTGAAATAGATGTACTTCTGGAGCACACACACACAGCCAGACAGACAGACAGACACCTCTATCAGAGAAGTAACAGAGACAGAAGACAACCCAGTAGGAGTGAAAAGGAGAGTGAGATGATACGGACAGACTAGGCCTCCTTGGGTAAAAGGCCTTTCCAATTCCCAGCTTCAGTTTTTATTAAGCCCAAATAGTTGGTTTCCTGTTCCCTAATTCCACAAGATCTCTGTATCCCAGGACCACATCCCTCTTTCATTTAACTAGTGAGAGTATCTCTGGTGAGCTATTTAGAAAAAAGAAAAAAGAAATCCTGTTTAGAAACTCTCTTATTATTTGTATACATCTTTCATATCAATAAAATTTACAATAAATTTTATTTAATATGTATTTTTTTCCAGAGAGCTGCCTGTTAAACATTTATCAGCACACCATAACTTCAGGGTGAATAAATAGTTATATATACCATCCAAACTATTCTTACTTAACAATCTCAATTTCCAGAATAATACTAAAATCAAACAACAAAGAAGAAAAGGATTAATATTATAATAATATACTTGCATGACATCCGCCCTTCAGGTCCAACAAGAAAAGCTTTTGGCATTTATCAATAAGAGAATTCCATCTCTCAGGAATGAATGAGCTTCCCCAAGAAGCAATGAGGACTTTCCTAATTGCCTGCTAACTACTCTCACATGCTCCAACCTCCCTGCAGAACAGAGACATGTGGGGTCTTGAGAAACTGGCACCCAGAAACTGTTAGTCTGCAGCTGAGAAATATCAGATTATCTTATGAAATACATAACTGTAACTATGACTTAACAACACAGCTTGTAGAAAATAATTAACAATAGGTATTTTGAAGAAATACTAAAATACTGAGAATTCCAGACAAAAAGGTATGTTATGAATAGGTCATGTTTGCAAAAACATCTTACTTCATCTCCTCAAGTCAGAGTTTGGCAGCCCAGCCCCATTTCACTGCTTGTATATGTTTTCTGTTTCCCCTTCCACTTCCATTTCTGGTGAAATGAACTGGCTTACTTGACTTCAGAAAACTTATATATGTATTATTTTAAAACAAATATACTTCTGGATTTAAAAACATCATACTCAATTTGCCTATAAATTTCTAATCTGCTCAAGAAATTTCAACTTTCATTTCTCAACAGAAACATAGTTTTTATAAAAAAGATTCTAAATTCAATTGAAGATATCCTCCTCTTTATTCTTAACCTACTTGTTAACAAGTCTGCAGCTTTATCCCACTTTATAAAATTAGAAGGGTGACAAACCTAACAATCAAGGAAGGAAACATTAAGAACTACCTAGTAATTTGAGACTTCTAAAAAATATTCATGTCAAGAACATTTAAAAATGCAATGAAAAAACAATCATAGAAAAAGTGATAGGAGACTTGATTCACCATAATATAAACCAAGGCTCCCTACTAGAATATAATTTACACACCTGGGCCCCCAGGGTGCAGTATAACTGTCAAGAGAATAAAAGTGACTCCACAATGCTCAGTTGGGGATGGCTGAGGCTTCTAGATTTTAGGATGTGTTTGGACAGGACTAAAGAGATTATGCAGGGAAATGAAAATACGTGACACTAGTGTGGTCTCTACCCAAGCACAGCTCCAGAGGGTAGGCCACCAAGTACAAGAGTCAGACCACACCAAACGGGCCAGCTGGGCTCAGAGCAGTAAAATGGGTGCGGCTGAAGCAGGACCCAGCACTCAGAGCTGGGAGAAGAACCAGAGACAGCTATTTGGAAAGACCCAAATCCTCTTAAGGTAAAGTCACTCCCTCCTGCTACCCCAAGCAGTGAGTGGTCTACAGATTTTTTTTTTTTTTTAGCCTAAAACTACAGTAAGAAATAAGACTTTACACCACAACTCAGCACACATACATGTATATACATTTATACAATAAGTAACAAACAGAAGTTTCTCTAAATGACACCTATTTTATAAAGTATGGTATGCATTATTATTTATATTTGTATTCTTTTTTGACCCAAGTAGGAATTGCTGGTCCCAACTCACTAAACTGATCTTAAAATCCCCTACGAGGTAACACCCTCCAGTTTGACAGACTATTGAATTGGTCACTGGTTGACTTTGGGGTGAGGTGGGTGTCAAAGGTCACATGAGTTCATAGCTCAGCTCTGAATCTTGTCCCTCTATTGGTCACATTGCTGATTTCCTGCACTTGCTTTGGAAGAGGTTTCCAACCAGTCTGGCATTAAGGTCATTCATCAACCAGCCCAACTCTTTGCTCCAATCTGATCTTCCACAATGCCTCCTCAGTCATTTGTATCCCACGAAATCTGATCTGCCTTCTACCCACTCCCTATCCCAAAATGTCCACCTTTGCTTCTCCCCAGGGTTCTTTTCTCCTCCACTTATCCAAAATGCTCTGATCCTCCAAGACAGAGCTAGATCGACTGCTCCACACAGAACAAATTTCTCCTGCCTCCAGAACTGAAAGCACTTTATCCTTGTTGTCTCTCTCTGACTGACACACGCCCACCTGCTGCCATCTCCAACCTCACCCCACCACCATGCTCTCAGAACCCAAGTGCAGTCTCAGAAAGAGACCACTTAGTATGCACTTCAGGTGCAGACTGAACAAATGAACATGGAGGGAGAATACTGCTCTCTGCAGACTAAAAAATTTCTGGCCAGGGCCCAAAGTACCAAAAATCCCTCAACCAAAACCAGTCTCATATTCACTGTAGCAGATATTGTGTCTTCAACCTCTGAAATAATTGTTATAGTAAGCATTATAAGAAAATGATACTGCATGCTTACTTTTAATGTTTAGAAATTCTTCTTTCAATTAAAAAAAACAGCAGAACTATAGGTTAGCAATTTTGTAAGAATGTCATGTTCCATGTTTTAACTTCTCTTAAACTCTGATTTCCCAAATGCAATAAAGACAGCTGGGTACTACTCACCAAAATGAATAGATCCCCCCAAACTCATCTAACTTTGGCTTCTCATGAGACAAAGCACCCTGGCTTTGCTTTCCTTCAAACGTCAGCTTCCTCTCCTGCTTACCAGATAATTCTGTTAAATTAGTTCTGTGTATCTTGTTTCAAAAACAAAATTCTTCACATCATCTTTTAATCATGAATTTTCATTTCGGTCTCCCCTAATCACATAATTCAAAGAACTTACTTAGAGCAAAGTCAGAAATATTAGCATCAAAGTATCTTATATCTTTATGCAAATATATCTAATAGCTTCCTCATTTGACAAATATTTATCAAGCAACTGGTATATACTCAGACACTGAGCTAGGATGCAAGAGATCTTTGAGGTACTAAACTGAAAATGCCACACTTCCAAAGCAAAGAAGACAACAGGATAATAGCAGATTCACATGCGTTAACCCAAATTGAAAATTACATACATAAGCTATACTCCTGGACCGCAAAGAATCAGGAAGAAGTGAAAAAAGAAAATTCTAAAGATACTCTGAAACTAAAATAATTCAAACAAGTAGTAGTAGGAATGGTCAAAAAAAGGAGAAATAGAAACACAAAACTCAGAAAATATGCTAAACTTTTAGTTTTAGAAATGTTGCTCAACTATGAAGTAAATAAAGTCAATTATTAAATATCTGTATAGACTATATTTCTATTTAACATTAGCAGAATAGTCACTAACACCATTTGACAATAAATGGTCCTTTCCCTTATGTTCCCAATATTTTATGTAACCAATATACACTGCTTATGTACAAAAGCCCACGAATATTTAATATTTATCAAATATCCCCGCCCTGCTCTACTTAAGCCTTTAAAATTATTTTAAATGTGGCTGGCTATGCCAATGGTGAAATCATTCAAATGGGAAATAATTTTGTATCTACTAATAGATATATTAGAAATGACACTGTCATAAAACTGAACTATAAGTCAATCATTATCTCACTGTTCTTACTATTCTAGTATACAGTATAAACCATACATATTAAAAATGAATAGTCTTACCTTAAATATGTGCCATATAAGAAGAACAATGCCATCATTAGTCCATTTAAAATAAAAATTACAGCAACATAAAAGCAAGCAGGATCTCCCAATCCTTTAAAAATTAAAAAAAAAAAAAAAAAAACAACTTTAACTATAGATTACTTTACGTATCTGACAATTCACATTAATATGTGACTATTTTGAAAATCGTTGCCAGATACATTAAATGGTTGCCTTGGTTCCCATATGAACACATGACATTAGTGTAGAACATAGGTAAGACCAGAGAAATAGCTGTAGTGGTTATAAAACAGGGCTGCAAATGCATGGATACTCCTCCTGTAGAGGTCTGGGGTCTGTGCCCCTGCTTTTAAGTCTGGCTGGGCTTGTGACTGCTTCAGCAGACCATGGCATAAGCCATATGGAAAAGGACATGCAGTATCCAACTTGGAGCCCTGAGCTACCACATGAGAAGCCTAACTACCCTGAGGTACTATGCTATACAAAAGCAGAAGATGCATGAAAAGGGCACTTGTAGGTGTCCCAGTGAGGCTCAGCTGGGCTCAGCCTTGCAGGTACCCCAGTCAAGCAGCCAGAATGTAAGTGAAGTAGCTCCAAGTTAATTCCAGTGTTCACAGCCACTTGAGTCTAGCAGAGTTCTCTGACATCGCAGAAACAAACCAACTATTCTATACCCTGCCCAAATTCCCTACTAGCAGAAACCATAAACATAATAAAATCGTTGTTTACACCACTAAGTTTGCCATAAATTTATTATACTGCAACAGACAACAGGACAGTATCACAGAAACTTGCCTTCACAGCTTTCAATCGGGCTGAGTCCTTCTCCTCTGGTAACTGTCCAACATATCTTGGTTTGAATACCAATCAAATCCATTATTTTGGTATAAATCCTGTACCAGCTGGCTAAGATTACCTAATTGAAAAAGAGAAGGAGACATTCTAAGAAAAAAGTATCCTCAACAGTTTCCTTACTAGAATATTTTTGAGATATTTTGATAATTGACAAATTTTCCCTTCCTGTACCATCCCCATCTGGGTCTCTTTAAATCTAGTAAAAGGAGCTTCACAGTCCCCTATGTACATTCTTCACTGGTCAGTCTTCACCTGTTCACCCATGGCTAAGAATAAAATATAACAAAAGATATACAAATCTGTAATCTTCAAAAGCTATAAAATTCAACTAAGGGACATAAAACAAGAGTTGAACAAACAGAAAGATATTCTATCTTCCTGAACAGATTTAATTTTTCAAGATGTGAATTCTTCCTCAAATTAATTCATAAACATAAAACAAAGCTAAGCAAAACCTCAAGTGTCTACTGAGATGTGTTATAAAATGACAAAATGGAGATAACTGAAGAAAACATCCTAACAGATAATAAAATGTGCTACTTATAAAATTAAAATAGTGTGACGCTGGCACAAGAATAGTCAGACAGATCAAAGTAACCAAGGCAGAGGCAGTGGAGTGCCACAGGTCTCTCTTCAGGGCTGAGGCACTCATTCCCTGAGCAGCTGGGAGGGCTGGTGGCTGACAGCCCTCAGCTGGGTCTCTCTCTGGGAGCTACCCTCTGCAGCAGAGGGTAAATTCACTAAAGGTCACCCTCCCCAAGGGTAACTGCAGCCATAACTAGTCAACAGTGGGGGGAATATAAAGGCCAGAGGTCCTTGCTTCAGGTAGGACAACTCTGTAGGGTCATCCCAGTTCCAGAGCTTCCCCAGACACTGGCTGAGGACGGTATCACAGCTCAAGTCCTCTGCCTGCCTCCTCCTAATTCCTTCATCCCCCTTCAGATATTGCCCCCAAGGGAGTTCCCCTATATACTTCAGGTACAGATCTCCATCTTAAAGCCTATTTCCCAGGACCTCAACCTAAGGTGACACTGAACAGAAAGTCCAAAAGTAGTTGAAAGCGTATGTGTATAATAATTTTGGAAATAATAAAAGAAGCAGACAGAAAATGGACCACTCACCCAAGTGCTAGGTTACACAGAAAACCATTTTGCAAAAATAAAAGGTTAGATTCTTGTCCCAAAACTGAGTATTCAAGAAAAATTAAAAATGTAAATCTCAAAAACAATTAAGAATGAAGTTTTTTAACATATATGAATGAATAAAAAACATAAATCTAAAAGATTCATAGACATGATAGCTCTGAAGAGAAAAAATACATTCACATCATACTGTACCAAGCTAAAGTGCAAACAAAAAGCTGGAGAAAATGTCGTATCCATATAGTATAGTATTAACCTCCTACATATAATGAGCTCTTAAAAACGTCAATAAAAATATAGACAAAGGGCATGAATAAGCAATTATTTTCAAAAGTGAAAATGCATTTAATACAAAGCACTGAAAATATACATGTACATACACAAATATATAGCAATGAACAAAACACATCATGTGATCTAATTTTTTTAGCCATTAAATTAGCAAGGATGCAGAGAAACAAGCATTTTCAAAAACACTGCCCGTGGTAATTTTCATTAATAAATCCTATCTAGAAAGCATTTTGGCAACATGTACCAAAATCACTAAAGCCTATATTCTGTTGAACTAAATAGTTCCACATCCATAAATGTATAGTTTAAAAAAAATACGTATATGTGTATCCCCATCCACAAATTTAGAGTTTAAAAAAACATATGGATATGTGTAAAGATTTTGCTTCAAGAATGTTTATTGCAGCTTTAGGATATTTTAAAAGTTGAAAACAACTAAAATTTTCATAAAGGATGAACTAAATAAACAATGGCAGATTGCATTACAGCCATAAAAAATGATGCTGTTGAAAAAAGATGATTTAGGAAGACGGTTTTAAATATTCTTAAAAGACAAAAAGCACTTATAAAAAAAAAGTGTTGTGTGATCCCATTGCTGGAAAAGTAAATGCATACATGCATAGAAAGTACTCAATAAGCACTTTGGTGGTTATTTATTGGTCTCTATCTCCTACATAATTAAGCAGGCTAACTCAGTTCATCTGGAAATTAGACTCCTTTTACTCAATGGGAAATGACCAAGAGCCCTGATTAGTGCTGATACTGAGCCCAAGCTTGAGATCTCACAGCACCGAGGCAGCCAAGGCCCTGCTGCATCAGGCAACATAGCAGCATCAGCATGCTATGAAGGGGGTGCCAAGGGGAAGCGTGCTTAACAGAACCTCAAAAAGGACAACACTGAGGAAGTCACATCCCAGGTAGGTCCTGGAGAATGCCTAGGGATGCATTAAATGGCTACTGATAGCACTGCCTTCCTATCTCAGCTCCCTTCTTCCACTCCCTCCAGGGGAAAAACGCATCCAATTAAATGAAGAATCTCAGATAAGGAAGAAACAGTATTCGGCAAATGACATGTAAAGGTAATGTAATACCTATAAATATACCAAATCTAGTTTTCACGTTTTCTAAACCATGCAATCATAATACTCATTTCCATAAAATCATTAAAGACCCCAAAAATAATGATTTTTTTCATATTCTTTTGTAAGAAAAGATACCCATTTACTTTTTTAAAAAAGATAAAATTTAATATATTGAATTAGATCTTAGATTCAGAATCACCATTTAATATAAGTAATACTTTATAAAGTAAAAAAATCATAATTGAAAAAGTATCTTACCTCAGGGTAAAGATTGAACCTTTTTAATGTATTAATAACAAGGGGATATTCAGTCAGTTTATCATTCATAATCATCCATACTCCACTCAAAAATGAGGGTGCTTCCACAATAGTCTTAAAGTAGGAATAATACAGTCCCTGAAACAAGCACATGTTATAATAAAAAGTAAATAATTACTATGCCTTGAATTAGCTTAAAATAAAACTTAAATGTACTGTTTTTGCAAAACAAAGCAATCACACACATAACAGCTACAATTTCTCAGGTTTCTGATCACTAATATATGCTCAGGTTGCAAAAAACTTACATATTTTAGCATAACCTTGTCTTAATTGAACAACTGATCTTAAAACTGCTTCAAAAATAGCTTTAACCTTTAAAAAGTCATATAACTCAGTCACATGCTCATTTAGGAAACCCCTATTAACCCTTACTAATTGAGGAGTTAGAAAAGGCTTCTTTCAATGTTAGAAAGGGCTCTTCTCGGCTCAGCGTAAGGTAACAGCCCTACAGAACCAGGGCTGTGAAGACAGGAGAGAGGGACAGTGGTAGTACTCCCATTTTGAGGAAAAAAACATTTTACCAGTAGTTACAGATGGATGTGAGAGTTGGACCACAAAGAAGGCAGAGCACCAAAGAACTCAAGTTTCTGAATTGTGCTCTTGAGAGTCTCTTGGACAGCAGGGAGATCAAACCAGTCAATCCTAAAGGAAATCAATCCTGAATACTCATTGGAAAGACTAATGCTGAAACTGAAGCTACAATACTTTGGCCACATGATGTGAAGGGCTGACTCCAAATGAAATATAACTGGTGTCTTTATAATAAGAGGGAAATTTAAACAGAGATATAGGGGAAAATGCTTCATGAAGACAGAGGCAGAGATTGGAGTCATGGTACCTACAATGCAAGTCAAGGATTGCCAGAACCATGAGAACCAGAATGAAGTCTCAGAGAGAACATGTTCCTGCCATCACCTAGATTTTAGACTTCTCGCCTCCAGAACTGTGAGAAAATAAACTTCTGCTTTTTTAAGGTACAAGTACTTTGTTATGACAGCCCCCCAGGAAACTACAACCTACCTTGTTTATAGGTTTGATTTTGGAAGCATGTAAATATCTTATATAACTAAAATTTAAAAACAAAAAATTTTATATTCCTAAATACCCAAAAATATATATAAGAATTATTTATTAAATTGGGAAAGGACTTCAAACAAATTTAAGATACAGTAATTTTACTATACACTCCTAGTTGAATATACATTAAAGTCAAAACTAAAACCATGAACAAGTTTTAAATTATTTCTAGTAATCATTTTTAACAATATATTTGATACTTTTATTCCTCAAATATAGGTAATATGAAACCAAGATTCTCAGGCTGACAGAAGAGATACAAATTTAGTATCAAAAAAGTAATTAATCCTAAGTTTTAATTTAGAAATAGAAATTAATAATTTATTTTTTCTTTTTAAAAAATTGTTTCCTAATTCTATCTACTAAAAAGGCTTAGACACAATGGCCAATCCAGTATAAAATACTAGCAATGAGCACCTCTATCACCAAAATTGTGGCCTCTAAATACCATTTGCTACTGGAAGGAATTAGGGCTCCTTAGAATACTGGATGATTACAGGTCTAGAAAGGAAATGTCTTGCAGTACCAGAAAGTAAGGAAGCTACAGAATACTAGTGAGGTCATATAAAGGAGAGTGAATGTGTGTACATGTGTGTGTGTGTGTGTGTGTGTGTATGCACACACGCTCAATCATTTCCAACTCTCTGCAACCCCATGGACTATATAGCCCACCAGGCTCCTCTGTCCATCAAATTTTCCAGGCAAGAATACTGGAGCAGGTTGCCATTTCATACTCTAGGGGATCTTCCCTAGAGGAAAGGGACAGGGATCAAACCCAAGTTTCTTACATCTCCTGCACTGGCAGGCAGATTCTTTACCACTGAGCCATCTGGGAATCCCACCCATATCAAGGAATCACAGAGCCAACTGTAAGGGCTCTCACCAGTGAAAAACAGGTAAGTTTAAGAAATCTGTTAAAATCTCAGGTCGTAAAGGTACACCCAAAGACAGAACTCTGCTTGTCACCATTAAAAGATGCTAGAGAAGCAACTTACTTTTCTGAAAAGCTGTAATAGAAGGAAAGCATCAAGCATTTTCCCGTCTTTCCTGTATAAAGTATAGCTCAGAAAGAACACCAAAAGTTCTTCTTTATGGAGTTATTATGGTTAGTAAATGCCCATTCCTCCAGGTCATTTAAACACTGATTGATACTTGATGATATTAAGTAACTGTTCTTCAATATTTTCAAGTGTGACAATGATACTGCAGTTAAAAAAAAAAGTCCTTTCTTTTGAGACATACACGAAAAATATTTACAGATGAAATGATATGGTATCTGAGGTTTCCTTTAAAAAGAGATGGGTATATGAAAATGTAGATGACAGAAAAATGGCTGTGTGTCCTCAGTTGTTGAAGCTAGAGGAATGGGTAGGGGGAGTTGGGTCTACTCTTTCTACTTTAAAATATCTTTGAAAATTTCCATAAGAAGCTTAAAATATTTAGATTGTTAAACTACTACAATAAAATACTACATGAAAACTAACCATTTCAGTGCGAAAAGCCATCTCTCTTTCCAATGTTGAGAGGTGAGAAAAATGACGATCATTTTCAAAGAGGTGTGTTATATGACTCCTGTAAAACAAAACAGTAACAAAGCAACAGTGTTGAAACTGGTACTAAGTATAATTTTAAAAGAAACTCTAAAAGCAAAAATAAAATATTAATACTCTACATATTTGCACTTAATTTTGTGATAAAACTCAAACACAACAGTATCCATATTTGCTCTTCCACTCAATATATCTTATATTTCCACTAAAATTTCTCTCTATAAGAAAACACATTCAAATTAGATTTTAAAATTAGAATGAACCAGAATAATGATATTATAAGCCAAATACAATAAAATTGTAGATTAAACTATAAATGTCATTGGGTTACTATTTCAGAAATGTCTGATTTATGAAATTCATATTTCTTTCTATCCAGAAGATTAAAAAACTTAATCTTCTCAATATGAACACTATATTACTGTTAAGCAGAGTTTCAAATATAACCTCATTAATAATAGATCTCTTTTTTATTAAAAATTGCATTATTCTGGCTTTATCAATTAAACTACATTTTCATACTAGTTTGCTGCATATAATATATATTCATCCTTATACTGGAATTATTCATATATATATATATATGAGAAATAGGACAATAGGCTGTAAACATCTGCCTAAAATATACCAAGGAGAAAAATGTTCTTACCAGTGCAACACTGCTGCAAAGGCAGCTGCAAAAAAAAAGAAACGTAAACCATTATTTTAGCATTAAAAGTGTTTTCACCTTACAGAAAAGCATTACAAATATAAACATGATAAAGTCTGGGAACTGTAAATCCTGAACTCTTAGGGAGTGGATAAAGAACAGGGACTCTTCAAAAAAAGTCCCAGAGCTCTGCTTAAAATATCAATGGAGTAAATTATAAAAGTATTAAGCATATAGCTATAATTTTCATTCACTCAACAAAATAAATGAGGAGCTATTAATATTATTTGCCACAACCATACAAGAAATCTTCAGATGGAAAGTTCCACAAACTCAACTGCAAGAGAAGGATAGAACCAATGGTGAGAGGCAAAAGAATAAAGATATGGTAACTTCAGGGAACAGGACTGGAGAGGGATAGAAAAAAGGAACTATCACTTCGATACATGCTGCAATATCTGAATTTTTATAATAAGTTTTAATGTTTTTAAACAAGTTTAAAATAAAACAGGAAGAAAAAGAGGTGAAGAAAGAAAATAGGAAAATAGAAAAACTGGTAATAAAACCAGTCTCATACAAGAATCAATAGTTTGCCTTCTGTTCAAGTACAAAGAACACATTAAAAAGAATCCGGAAAACACCATTCACTATTCTTATATCACAAGATTCATCTTACTGTAGGCTTCTGATTAAGTAACTACAAGGAAACCAACTATGAAATACTCTTAGAAATGAAAGACAAGCAGCTCAGATCTTATTGTCTTACTTTTATAAAGGTATTTCTACATAAAAATTTTAAAGTTCATTTTACCTAGAAGATACTAATGGTTACAAAAGACAAAGAGTTACTCTTTCTAGATCATTGAAATTACAAATATTTAACTAGGTTTGTCATTTGACATTTGTTTGTCAAGGGTTCTTTGATCTTTTGAAACTTTGATTTCTTGTTGAGCAATCTACTATCCACTTCCTTTAAAGATGTCATACCACCATAATAAAATTTGGGCTTTATTTCCTTAATGACCTAACTATTATGTCCTGAACAGATTATTCTTCTGTCACAGAATGTAAATACCACCTTTATCACACTGAAGAACTGTTACACTTACACTTTGGTAATCCCTTAGGGATTGTAACTTTTATTTCATTCATAAATAAATATGGGAAGAATCTACATGTTTACAGCACATATATGTTATTATCCATAAACATATGATTCAATTATTCCAACTCTCTTTTCAATTGCCCCTGACAAAACTCCTATCAGTAGAACTAATAATATAAACTTAACTCATATTTCTTATCAAGTCTTTCCTGGGAGTTTTAACACTTTTTCCCCTGCTAATAAACATGAAATTTTGTTTTCATTATACTTCACTGGATATTGTTAATGTATTTATTTTTGAAGTGTATTTATTTGTAATGTATTTCCTTTGCTATACAATTGATTCTTTTAGTGTTTTTTTTTTTTTTTTTTTGCTTATCATCTCTAATTCTCCATTTTAAGTAATACTTTAAAGAGATCATTTCGTTCCTGTTTAATAATTTTACTATTAGTTTATTCTTCCCATCTGACAATAATGATAAACTTCTAGAATAATACTAAGTAATTCTGGTAAAAGAGGGCAAACAGTATTCTGGTGACTTTAACAGAAATGCATTTTACATTATGCCTTTAAATTAGCCTCTGACCTTCACAATTCTGCAGTAATACATATGATTTTTCAAGATCATCAGCTCTCTGTTCCCTCAGAATACTATAATTCGTCAGAAGGAAGAAGACACAAAGTCCTTTTGGTGCCTTCCTTTAATTCAATTCTTGCAGCACTAGGCAATTCTTGGATTTCTCAGCATCTGAATGACCCTCTTTCAGTTTCCAAGGTTGATTCATAATCTGACCAATGTTTTAAATTCCTCTTTTCATTTCAATTTAACAATAACAATAGCTAATTAGTAGCAGTTGTAGTAATAAAGCAGCTAACATCTGAATTCTTATTACCTGCTAGGCATTTTTAAGCGCTTTACTTGAACTAACATAATAAGTCTTCCCAAGCATCCTATGTGTTAAGTACCAATGCTTCCCGGGTATACAAATAATAAGGGCTTCAGGTGGCTCAGTGGTAAAGGATCCACCTGCCAATGCAGGAGACTCATGAGGTGCAGGTTTGATGGGGAAGATCCCCTGGAGGAGGAAATGGCAACCCACTCCAGTATGCTTGCTGGGAAACCCCACGAATAGAGGAGGGCTACAGTCCACGGGGTCGCAGTCCAAGAGGTTGCAGAGAGTCGGCAGGACTGAGCGACTTAGCATACAGCATACATATAGATAATAAGTTGATTCTCAGAGAACTTTAGAAACTAGCCCAAGAAACAAAGCAGATAAACAGAGAAAGGGAAGTTGGAAGCAGGAATTCTAACCTAAGACCCCTGTACTGTGTGGCCTCTTGTGGAGGACAGAGGGGCTGTAACAAAGGACTCCTTAACCTAAAGTATCTTACTCCCCTTTCATCATTCTTTTATTATTAAAAAAAAAAAAAGAAAAAAAAAGCTACAATTCATCTGTTGATAAGGGCAGTGTATTTTATAGAAGCTATTTTTATATAAAAGTATAGAATTATGCTTTAATTTATTCAATTGAGATAACTTCTACGTATATGTCATCTGAAAATGAAAACCCCAGTAAGTAAAGCAGATACTGCCTTGTGAGCACATAATTTAAGCATAAAGACATAAAATGACAAAAACTTCTTAAAGCATCCCCAAAGAGCTTTTCATGCCTTCTTGCCTACAGAAAAGATTACGATTTTCTCTAAATATATTCTGGTGATTATTAATCCTGTGTATAGTCTTTTGGCGGTGTCACAAAATTGATAATTTTTCCAGTTTAACACATATGTTATTTTTGTCATTCTAAAAATCAGAACATTAAAAAAAAAAAAAACCTTTCAAAAAATCCAAAACTATTCTATAAGAAAAATGGTGTTCAAAGAGTGAAGGTTTGCTTTGTAATCTAACTCAGAAGACTGCAATCCTGTGGCTGAGAATTCTGTAAGGCTCTTAAGTTTTGCTGGAAGCACACAAATTACCAATACTCTGAAACTAAACTGGCCACTCCTTCCATTTTCTGATTAAAGAAATTTCGTACCAGATTATATGTCACATTACATCAATTTTCAGCCTTACAGGATTTGAGCTGCTTCTTCATTGAAAATTATTCTTCTTCAGTTATTAGAATCCTGTTTAAACAAAATAGAATGTAATTCCCTGAGGGGAGAAACAATGTTTTACTGAATTCTACCATAGTAGTACTTAGCAAGAAGCTGAAAACAAAGGCTGACTCAAATGCTGAATTAATGCATATAAGGGGGAAAATTAAATAATCCTAAATCATGTCCACATAATAAACCAAAGTTGAATATACTTTGATAGCTAGCTACACACACACACACACACACACACACACACAGTGTGCACGTAATTGCTTTGTTTTCAAAAATAGAGTCCTTGTGATCAGTGTAAATCGGACCCTTTGCCTAGGTGCAGCCTGCTGCCTAAGCCTCCAGGTGGTTAGGGGTGCTCTGAACCCCAGCACAGTAGAGTTCCAGAGGCCCGCCGGGCTCTGCTCCCACTGACACACCTCTGTCCAGCCACAGCTCAGAAAGTGCAGAGTAGGTGCCTCGTGTTGCTCCCCACCCCATGCATAGCCTGCATCACTTCACTGCGCTAAGGAGGGCAGAAGGAACCAAGAAAGAAACAGAACAGGAGGTTCTTCCACGCTGTCCTGCTCAGTCCTCAAGGGCTCCTAAATCTCATCCCCTCTCCAACCAGCAGATCCCCCGGATCTCTCTCCCCAACTCTCGAAGTCTCTCCCTTCCTCCAGGTCGCCTTGCCCTAGCAGGTGACTCAGAAGTCCTGGTCTCTTCCACAGACCCTCCTGCCCACCCACCCAGTTAGGATTCCTGGGAAGTGGAGCTCCGCAACCTGCTTTCCTAAGGTTCCTCAGCCAAGTCTTCTGCACACTAAAGTTGGACACCCACCGTCCTTTCTCTCTTCCTCCTTCTAAGGCAGAAAGCGGGAACTGTGAAGCTATGAAGCCAGGGTGCCGTGGCCCCCTTCACCCCTCTGTGATAACCTGCCAGCCACAGAGCTCCAGCCACGACTACGGATGCCCACCTACCCTGCACTGAATCCCTTATGCGTGGACCTCATAACTAGTACTTGCCTTAATTCTCAGAATTCCTTCACAAGCTCTCTCAATTTGAGTCTCACAACAATCTTGTATTTATTCTCATTTTACAGATGAAAAACTGGGCCTCTGAGAGGGTATTTCCCCCAAAGCAAGAACTTGGACCCAGCCTCCCTCTCCAGCCAGTTTCTCTCCACAGTGACAGAGCTGCCTCCCTTTTGATCTGCATGCATTTGATGACTTCATCTTGTAACAATATTTATATGGAGAAATACACTCTAAGTCCAAAATGACTTGCAAAATTTAAAAATACAACTTATTCCTAAATTGAGGTTAATCCGTACTTAAAGCATTCTGCAGTTTTGGCCTCCCTAATGCCCAAGTGACAAAATGACATAAAAAGAAGTTAAGGACTCTTCTTAAATCCACTGGATGAGATTTTCAAATCAATCTTGACAAGTTCCATATTCAACCTCTTCCTAATATTACTAACAGTTGTTTTCAAGGGACCATTCAGAGTTTACAAGTTTCTTTTCAGAAGCTGAAGTCACTAAGAAGTAGTCTACCAGTTTCACACCAAGTCTTTCCTGGAGAAGGAAGTCAATATCTAAATGTACAGATTTAAGCATCTCCTCCCCATGTCTGAAGTCCCATTGGCTTTTCCATGGCTCACACCATGAAGCCCACATTCTGGCCTTTTTCTGGTTAATCCCACCACACACCCTTCACACAGGCTGCACAGGGCAACGATCCTCCGAAATACCTAGCGTTTTAATGATGCTTCCTGATAGCTTCCCTGATAGATCAGTTGGTAAAGAATCCGCCTGCAATGCAAGAGACCCCAGTTCGATCCCTGGGTTGGTAAGATCCCCTGGAGAAGGGAAAGGCTACCCACTCCAGTATTCTGGCCTGGAGAATTCTATGGACTACTGTCCATGGGGTCGCAAAGAGTCAGACATGACTGAGTGACTTTCACTTTAATTATGCTATATGCCTGAAAACTCTTAATTCCTCCTTCAAAGTTAAAGGAATTCAAAAGTGGTATTTTGAGAAGCCTGTCCTGCCAACATACTTATTAAACCTTGCTTGTTGTATTGTTGTTGTTGTTTAGTCGCTAAGTTGTGTTTGACTCTTTGTGACCCCACAGATTGCCCACCAGGCTCCTCTGTCCATGGGATTTCCCGGGCAAGAATACTGGAGTGGGTTGCCATTTTCTCCTCCAGAGGATCTTCCCGACCCAGGGATTGAACCTGTGTCACCTGCATTGGCAGGCAGATTCCTTACCGCTGAGGCACCAGGAAAGTTCATTATACCTTGTTAGGGAAGTTAAAATGGAGGAAGTCTTGTTCAGGCTTCAGAAGTAGGAGAGCAGGCCTCTGATCTGCTTCTGACCTCCCTGGACACTGCCCAGAATCCATGCCTGCCTGCAAGCACAGCAAGTCTGGAAGCACTTTAGGGAAGAAAGGGAGTAGGTCTTAGAATTTTCTTGAGCCCCTGAGGGTCTGGCCAACCCCCTCTTCCCTGCTCCCAGGGTCTAAGATGTCTTGTGACTCACAAGATGAAACAAGCAGCACTGTAAAAGACGGTAAAACCAGAGCTGCTTTTTTGCATGCTAACTGATGACGGCATCAGTTTGTGTATTGGAATTATAAGTGGGATCCCTCAAAGCTGCAATTTGAAGTCTCACCAATGGTCTGGCCACTGCCTGGGACCTTTTCCCAATTGGGACTCCAGATTGCTGTCATTCAGGACTCGCCAGCACTGTTCAAGTCTGGATGTTGGTGATGTATGTGCTGTTACACATGTATGTTTCACATATATGATAGTGAAGGACAGGGAAGTCCGGTGTGCTGCATTTCATGGGGTCTCAAAGAGTCAGGCACAACAGCGACTGAACAACAATGCTGTTACTTCTATTGTTTCTATTTTTTTTCTTTTAATGACTGTATGTTTAAATTAAGTCAAATAATCTATAAAAAGTTGAAATTGTTTATGTGTTTGTAAGGCACACTTTCTTTTGTTAATGAATCCTTCAAACCTAAAGCGAAAGTAAAAACTTTCCTCCAAAGTTACTTTATCACAGTTCCGTATGCTAGAGTACTTGAGACTGAGCTTATGGTTAATTCATCTTAATATCCACAACTTCTAGCATCATGCCTGGCACCTCAATGGGTTGAACTGTTAAAGGACTATCACCAGGCAAGAGAAATTAGAGAATATATTCAAGTAAAGAATCTGAACAGCTAAGGATAATATCTAAGCATTCCTAACTGCTCAAAAGTTTCCCATTATGTGAAGGTAAAATGGTTAATCCATCTTAATATCTACATCTTCTAGCATCACGCCTGGCACCTCAATGGCTTGAGCTGTTAAAAGACTACCACCATATAAGAGAAATTAGAGAATATACTCAAGTAAAACACCTAAACACCTAAGGACAGAATCTAAGCATTCCAAACTGCTCAAAGGGTTCTCATTATGTGAAGGTAAAATACACATAACAAAATTAATATACTGAAAGAAATTATGCTTCTAATCTATAGCACCTAGAATAAATCAAAGCCCAGTTTCCATGTAGTAAACTAATAAGTGAAAAAGACATTCTTTAGAACCCAGTCTGGGAAAGAGAAAACAGTCATGTATACCTCAGGCTCAGCTCCTTCCTTCTTTCTAGCACCTATTTTGTATGTCATAAAATGCTTTAAAGTCAACAAGTATCTAAATACCACTTAGGTGCACAACACATTTTCCTAGAAACTGAGAACATTAAAGAAATATAAGCTAACATCTGCGGCTTTAAAGATAAAATCTTTGAGAGATAAGATTTAGGTACATAAAATAATGAGCGAACACCCGCACCCAAGCAAATAGCACAAAGTCTATGAACTGTAAGAAATCTGAGAAGGCAGATCAATAATGGCCACTCAGGGCAAGGTTTATTAAAGTGGGATTGGGTGGGCAGAAGTGGGGGGAGAGGCTGGATTTCAGAACATGATTACAACTGAGGTGAGGATTTATGTTGAGTAGCCAAAACACAGCTACAATAAAGCTGGATGTGGACTCTGATCCAACACAGCAGAAGAATCCCATCACTAATATTGATGATACAGAATACTCATGATATTGACTATAATGAGGTATCAGCTGAAGGCTCACTCGCTATATATACAGGGTGTCTGGCTCTCAGAGCTCTATGAACACCAGGGGTGAGGGGGTGAGCGGGGTGGGCGGGCAGGCGTTGTCATAGCTGCTCAACCAATGGTACCAAGAACGGGAGCCAGCAGAGTGCCCCCTGGGCCAGAAATCTCTACATTTTTAAGAGATCATTTACTCTCACACTCACGCCACACAAACATTATCATTTTTTATGTGCACCACGACATACAAAAAAAGGTTCAGAAGCACTTTCAGTCAGTAAAGAAACAGAGCAAGATTCAGAAAGAACATCATAAAGCAGCAACATAGAGCAAAAGTGATCTAAACCCTGGGATTGCATTGGAATCATCAGTGTTGCTAAATAAAACTAGAGATGTCTGGGTATTAATCCAGGGCTCCTAAATCTGAAACTCCAGATTTTTTATTTCAATACTTGAATGATTCTAATATACAATCAAGGTTAATTATCACTGGTACAGAAATGGCTGGAGCAAAATATTCATACCTGTTCACAAAATGTAAGAATTGGCTGCTTTGTACTCCCCATGTTTTCTAGCAATAATTAGGTCACCTGGGAGCGTATCAGGAATTCAGACTCTCAGGTCCCATTCCAGATCCCCAGGCCCCTGAGCTGATTTATAAACACTTCTAAGGGCAATGCCTCAACACACAGCACACTGGAATCATCTCGGAGCTCTGGACACTGCTAGGTCCGGGACTGGGGATGATTCTCACATGCAACCACGGATGAAAACACTGGTGGCGGTGGGGCATGTTAAGCCTGCATTCCTGAGCCCCCACTCTCAGAGATCCTGATGCAATAGATCTCACTTGGGGCTTGGAAAGCTACATTTTTAACAGTTTTTATTATGAAAAGGGAAACATGAATTCAAAAGGTATTCTGAAGGAAAAATTGTCAAAATCCTGACAGCTGAGAATTATAATTAAGAAAGGGAAAGAATTAAAATTAAGAATCAAATTATTTTTTACATTCTTAAGAAGAAATATTCCTTGGATTTCATATGACTTCTTTAGCCTCAGTCTCACTTTCATCAAATGTGAAATGAGGGTTTTTACTTGGTTATCTCTACTCCTAGCATTTAATAACTCTGCATAGCTACAACTGGGGGCATCCCTAGTGGCACAATGGTAAAGAACCGGCCTTCCAATGCAGGAGACACAGGTTCAATCCTAGGTTGGGAAAATCCACTGAACAAGGAAATGCCAACCCACTCCAATATTCTTGCCTGGGAAGTCCCATGGACAGAGGAGCATGATGGGCTAGGGTCCATGGGGTCGCAAAGAGTCAGACACAACTTAGTGACTAAACAGCTACAGCTACTAACACTAATAAGGACTTCATAGTCTCCAAAGGACCTCCATGATTATTTTGTTTTTCTTTTGGATCTTTCTGCTCCCCAAACTAAAAGCCTTGGCAGGTCTGACCCTTTTAATTTGTTTTCTTGGTTCAGTAGGCAAAAAATGCACTCAATTGATTAGTAAGACACTGCCTCTCAAAGTGAGAGGCAGGACTATTTTAAAATTCAGTCATGACTGCAAGAAAACTATATAGCTCCTAGATAAGATCAAGAATTCACAGTGGTCTATGTAATTATACTTGTAAGGTTGACCATAGTTAACTTGAATCTGCTCCATATATTTGACACTGAGCAAAATAGTATCTTACAACAGGGAAAATTTAAGAAATTTCAATTATCATAAATAAACCTAACAACTATTTATCAGTTGTAGTTCACTGAGCACTTTCAAAGATTAAGCAAAAAGATCCAGAACTCCTTTTGAGGCAAAAAATGGCTCTTATTTTCCCATGAGGCCCAAGGTCACATGACTGGGATAAATCAAGGCTTCCAGGAGAGCCTGGGTTTCATGGAAGCTCAAACAGAAAAAATGCTAATAAGCACATTTAACCAAAAGGATGTACTGGCATAAAGGAGAAAACTCCTGAGGAATAATTTAAAAATCAAGGACAAAGGTTTACTTAGAAGTGAATGAAAACAGAACATGGAAAGTAAATACCACCACCCCCAAACAGTATAAAAATTAGACTTCTAAACAGAGAATTATACAATGTAAATTTTCACACTTTAAAAATATTTATGTATACACATATATTAAAGTGTGTTGGTCGCTTGATCGTGTTTGACTCTTTGTGACCCCATGGACTATAGCCCACCAGGCTCCTCTGTCCATGGAATTCTCCAGGCAAGAATACTGGAGTGGATAACCATTCCCTTCTCTGGGGGATCTTCCCAACCCAGTGACTGAACCTGGGTCTCCTGCATTGCAGGCAGAATCTTTACTGTCTGAGCCACCAGGGAAGATGCCAAATATTAAAAATATTTATGTATATACATATATTAAAGTAGGTAATACTTAATACAACAACTACCCAATACATGTGTTTTTAAAGCAATAAATTCTAACTTCCTTTTAAAATCATATCCTCACATAACATGGACAAAAATATTTTAAAAATCAAACAGTAACTTACATTAGCAATTTTAATAAAGTAACTTTCTCTTGACTGAAAAAAATGCATTTCAGTTTTTAAAGAACAAGTAGCGATAAAATATACACCTGAAATAATATGGTAGGCTCACTAAATGCTTCTGAGCAATCATAGTGAAACTGTAAAGCTTTAGTAAATCTAACGGGAAAAAATGTAGAAGCTGCATCTCTTCCCTAGAGAGAAAAAAAAAAAAAAAGATCCATATATACACAATACACCCCCAGGCCCATCATATGAAGCAAGAGATTTTAACAAGTTCATTAATCAATAAGCCATTTAAGTTTTAAGGTTACAGCTATGGATTCTCAACGCTTTGTATTCTCTCCAAATTTCAAACTGCCCTTGGGTAGCACATTTTGCTTATCTGTTAAATGATTAAGAAAACTATGACACTGATTTTTAATATTTTGCTCTGCTTTTTTTAATGACAATCCCAACCAACCAATCAAAAACAATTCAAAATTTAGTAGTTTCCAAAAAAAATAGTTATGCAAACACAAAATGGAGGCTGACAGGTTGACCATAAGGATTTAGCAAACAGAGCAATTCCCTAAATGAACATAAGCCACCAAAGTAGAACTCTTGCTAAAAAAGTTATTAGGTCTTGGAATATATGAGATCATCTTCCCATTACAGTATCTTTGACAGCTGCCTTAGATTGTAGATCTGAAACCTACAATTCAATAGATGTACCAAACAAGTCAAGATCATCGTTGTTTAGTTGCTAAGTCATGTCTGACTCTTTGCGACCTCATGGACTGTAGCCCAGAAGGTGACTCTGTCCATGGGATTTCCCAGGCATGAATACAGGTATGGATTGCCATTTCCATGTCCAGATCTTCCTGACCCAGGGAACCTGAGTCTCCTGTCTGGCAGGCAGATTCTTTACCACTGAGACACCCGGGAAGCCCCAAGAAGCCAAGATACCTTAACTTTAATCTCAGGCTTCACTCAGTGAATTCACAAGAGATGTCAGGCCATTTACCTGTCTCACTTTAGTTTCCTCACATATAAAATTCCGGGAGTTAACTTTTAAGTTTTAGATTTTCATGAAACTTCCAAGGAGATCAAAGATGAGAGAAGTAAGAAATCAGGTCTTTTGTTAGGGACATTAAAATGGAGGAAGTCTTGCTCAGGCCTTATCAGGCCTCTGACCCGCTTCTGAGCTCCCTGGACACTGCCCGGATTCCATGCCTGCCTGCAAGCACAGTAAGTCAGGAAGCACTTTAGATAAGAAAGGGAGTAGGTCTTGGAACTCTTGAGCCCCTGGAGGTCTGGCCAACCCCTCAGTGTCTAATGAAATCCTATGTCTCACAAGGTGAAACAAACAGCATAGTAAAAGTTAAACCAGAGCTGCAATTTTGCACGAAATCAGTTTGCAGCCTGAGATTATAAGCAGGAGCTCCCAAAGCTGCAATCTGAAGTCTCACTCGTGGAGAGGACACTGCCTGGGACCTTTTCCCAATTGGGACTCCAGATTGCTGTCATTTGGGACTGCCCAGCACTGTTCCAGTCTGGGTGTAGGTTGGCCAAATTTGGTGAGGTATACGATGTTACTTCTTTCTATCGTTTCTATTTTTCTTTTAATGATTATACATTTAAATTAAGTCAAATAATCTAGAAAAAAAAATTGAAACTGTTTATTTGTGAGTAACAAGTGGTTTCTTTCGTTAACGAAAGCTTTGAACCTAATATGAAAGTAAAATTTTGGCAAAACGGTCTTATTTAAAAAAAAACTTTTAAACATACTAGAAAACAGTAGCACTCTGCTAGTTATATTAAGTACTTTATGATTAGTATCGAAACATGGGGGAAAGAGTCTGAGCTGTGACATTTGCAGCACTGAAAGCCTGGAGGGCAAAAAGCAGTGGTTACTGTTAGGAAGTAACAGGAAAACACAACGCAGAGCAGTGGCTTCTTAGGCAAATCTGAGCTGGTGTGAAAAGAAGAATAAACCCTCACCCTTCTCAATTAAAACAATATTCTCAAATTAAAAATCTGTCAAGATGGCAAGTTTTCAAGTTATTGGCCAAGTGATTTATAAACTGCATTTTAAGATATAGTTGGTGCTACTGTTCATTGGAAGGACTGATGCTGAAGCTGAACCTCCAATACTTTGGCCACCTCATGCGAAGAGTTGACTCATTTGAAAATGCCCTGATGCTGGGAAGGGTTGGGGGCAGGAGGAGAAGGGGACGACAGAGGATGAGATGGCTGGATGGCATCATCCATCAACTTGATGGACATGAGTTTGAGTAAGCTCTGGGAGTTGGTGACGGACAGGGAGGCCTGGCGTGCTGCAATTCATGGGGTCGCAAAGAGTAGGACACGACTGAGCGACTGAACTGAACTGAATTGTAAACTAGAAGATAAATCCTTGGTCACTATAATGAATCACTCAGAATTTCTGTGACTGATTTTGGTGACTATGCTACTAGGTTAACATTTGCTGCTATGATTAAAATCATAAAATGCCATCCAAGAATCAATTACATATAGTGAAAGTACTGAAAAACACACTTGATAATTTGTTACTTTGGAAAGGAAGTCAAATATGATGAAATATGCCAGGCAAACATGAAGATATAGGACCTCTTAAATGCACTTGCGGCGGGCGGGGGGGGCGCGGCGGCCGTGTGGCAGGAGATAGTAATAATGCTAAGAAAATTAGTATTAAAGCAAAAATAAAAGTTACAATAGTTGTAGATTTATGTACTCTAAAAATTAATTCTTCCAGTTTTTAAACTTGTTCCTGCTCAATGATTTATGAATAATGAAAGATCATCCATGGAGAACTGATCTTCCCTATGAAACAGGACTGCTTTTTATGGGATTAACTATAATGTTTACAAGTAGTGTTTAAGAGCATGAACTCTGGAGCCATATTGCTTGGGTTCAACTCCTGACCTTTCCACATTCTAGGGGTGACCTTGGGCAAGTTATTTAACATCTGTATGCCTCACATCCCCCATTTGGTAAAATGGGTATGACGATCAGCGTCATGGTAAAGACTGAGTTATTAGTTAAATGAGTTTGAGCTAAGTCAGTTAATCTAAAGTATCTGGAACTATGCCTGGTACACAGTGAACCTCACAAATGCAGAAATGCTATCATGAATTCCCAAGAATTTTAGTATCACCCATTTGCTGAAGACTCCCTATTTAGGTTCCCACTCAGCCCTTTTATGTCCCTCATCTACTTTACATTTGTACTTGGACTTCTCACAAATGTCTCAAAGGTAACATGTCCCAAGATAGAATGAAATCTTGACCTTCTCCCTTAAATCTGTCCTCTCACCACATCCCTAGTCTTCACCATCTCCATGAATCTCCAGTTAATACAACAGACATATCAGATGATAAATGGCAGCCCACAGTCCATGTTGGGAAAACAATAGAAATTAGAAGAAACCTTAGTAAACTTTGCTGTCTGTGTCCACATTTAAAAGAGGAGCAGGGCAGTTACACTAGTTCCAGGGGACTACTGCCAAGTAGGAATGTCAGCTCTGTGATGAGGGACATAGATACTTAGATGCTCAGTCATGCCCGACTCTTTGTGGTCCAGGGAAGCCTGTGATGAGGGACAGACTGTTCCTAAAGGGAAGCAGAACATGATTTTAAAGCTACTGATGCTTCCTTCCACGTCATCCCACCCCATTCTGGTTTGTCTGACCTGTGGCTTAGCTATCAGGATTTTTTTTAAGTTTCCAGGTGACACCAGTATACAGCCAAGATTGAGAACTAGTCTAGTCCAGGCCTCCCATTTTAATATCTGTACAAACTGAGACTCAGAGAAGCTACATGCTTAGCCCAGGCACCAACAAGTTCGAAACAGGTACAGAATCAGCAAACAGTTCTTCTAAGGCTGTTTACAAACAGCATTTTTTGAAAAAGGACAGAACAGAAAATCAGGGTGTACTGTATATTACAGGGTGAGTAGAGTACATAACCTTTTAACTTTAAATATTGTGTACATACTGATCCTTAGTCTCCACTTCCCTTTTCAAATTCATTCTCCTCCCTTCTCTGCCTTGTTCCCAGCCCCAGGAGGCTGACTCTACACAATGATTCAGCTGGGCCCCTTGCCAAAGCTGGTCAGCCAGTGAGAGGCACCAGTGGGAGACCAGAGGGTGGGCAGAGTGTCTGGGATCCCTCCTCTTGGGTGATCCTGTCCCCACTGCACAGCTTTCCCTGGGTTCAGCTCCGGAGGGAGCTCCCTTTCCACTTCAGGTCCAGAAGTGGTGGCATCTTCCCCCTGGTGACAATCCCTGGGTGCTTCAGTGTCCTTTGTGGGTTCCTTAAACCTGCTCATACTTCTGAAAACAGGCCACTTATTAAATCTGCTTCCTGCCAGGACACTGACATACACAAATAGTTTGACAGACAGACGCATAAATGTACAGGGTTGGATTTTCACAAGTGTGAGCAGGTCTGGCGGAAATTGTGTTGCTTACTGAAGGTTGTGGTCAAAAAAGCTGGAGAAGCAGTCATGGTTTTTCCTACTACACCACTGCCTCCCCTGGCTGATAAAGGGAGCTACTGGGTTAAAACTTCTAAAAATAAACATTTCAAAAACCTTCTTTATGACTGTTACCATTAAATAGTAAACAGTGCCTAAAAGAAAGACATGTTTAATAAAATGAATTTTAACAGAACTTAGACTGCTGAACAGTGGAAAGGGCCAGTTTGACAAGAAGTGAGTTTCCCACTTCTAGGAACCCCAAGTCAGTCTCTCTTTAAAGGGTGTGCTTCTATCAGGGAGCCCCAAATGGTTAAAATTTCTTTCAAAACATAAATGAAGCAATTTTTGCCATAGCTAAATACTGTACTAAAAAACCACATCATGTCAGCTCAACTCTCACTGATTTGTGGAGGGGAAAGAAGAGTGAAATGAGACAGGTTTCAAAAATGTCCAAACCCTCCTCCTTTTTATAGGATCTGAAAGAACAGATCCAGAGAAAGAACTAAGCATCCCAGGTCTGACTACTCTCCAGAACCATCTTTCAAGCTGCCCTATGGCCTCACGTAAACAGCTATCAAGGACAGAAAGTCTCTAGGCCTTGGTCTGGTCATCCAACCTCCATCCATCTGATGGCCAGTGCCCAAAGTACATCCAAAACTGTGGGACCTTCACTGTACCTCCTTCTAATACCTGAAGTGCCACATTGCTATAGTAATATAAAACTGTACTTAGGTCTGAGCATTACTAGATCCAAATATAAGCCATCCAATATAAGGTTCAAAGGAAATGCAATTAGGAGCAAAGAAAACATGCACAAAAGTGGCAACAGATATTCTATGGTTTGTTACCATAACCTCCCTGAAGGAATGATACCATTCCATATTTTGCTACAAAGTGGTCAATGTTTACAGCAGCTAGTGGGGGGGGGGGGGGGGGGTTGCAATTTCATCCTGTTGTGCATGTGTGCTAAGTTGCTTCAGTCCTGCCCAACTCTTTGGGACCCTATGGACTGTGGCCCACCAGGCTCCTTTGTCCATGGGATTCTTCTGGCAAGAATACTGGAGTGGGCTGCCATTTCCTCCTCCAGGAGCTCTTCCAGACCCAGAGATTGAATCCCAGGTCTCCAGAGGCTCCTGCATTTCTGGCAGATTCTTTACCACTGAGCTACCAGTGAAGCCCCCTTCATCCTGTCACCAGATATCAAATCAGTATCATGCATGCGCTTTTATAATAGCAACTAAAACTTGTTAAATGCTTTGATACAAAGTGTCTAGACATGTTGTACCCCAGCTCCTTTGAGTTCTGCTCCTCAGGACATGCCCTGGAGTAAGCAGGGCAGGTGATAAACCCGTGTCACAGAGAAGGCAACATTCACAAAGGAAATAACTTCAAACTTAACCAACTTAAACACCTTGAGCTGGATCAGGAGCCTCTGTCTCATCCACTGTACCATGCTGCCTCCCCAAGGTGAATTTATCTAACCTGCACGCTGACAAGATTTTTCATGCTCACTACTGAAAAAAGAGAGAAACATACTGAAAAAACTGAATTTTTCTAAGCTTGAATCTATCATAGAAAAAAAAAGTACCCCAATAGTAATATCAACCTATCTGCACCCATTAAAATATGTGTGTGTGATATCTGTGGCTTTAATTTAGTAGCTTCTAGTGATGCCTGTGATCTCAGGGGAGGCTGATATGCTATATTTTACTCCCTGATCTATACTGAACTCCAAATTCTTTGATGTCACTAAGAGAATTAGAAAGGACAAAGAGTTAAATAATTCAGTAGCCAAAGTCCATTGATGACATTATATAGGAAAGGCAGTGTTACAGCTTTTTACTAGCTGACTTAGAAAAATCAGGCCTATCATTCAAACTGCTGTAACTTGCCTTATCAGAATGTCAATCAGGAAACAAAGGAAACCTAAAGTCGTTCCACAACACGCGAATGTTTCAACTTTATTTTTTTCAACACATCATTTCACATTATCCGTTCGGTCAATGTAGTGGATGAGGTGGAGAGCCCTCCATACCGATCATTGCTAGGTCAGCAGGGTCCCAGCTTGGGCGCCCCAAACACAACGCGACCTGAAAAGTATTTGCGAAGGGGAATCACAAACAAAGTGCCATCGGCTGTGTTTGCAGTCAAGACGAAAAAGGCACGCTAAAATTTAATGATAAGTTTAGCAACTTTATAGAACAGCGGACGAGCTTTTGCTTTGAGCTCAGCAGAATCGCTTTCAACCCAAAGCAAACCATCCTCCCGGACAGGGGCCGAGATAACGGGAAGGCGGCCGGTCCGCGCCAATCAACAGCGCCTGAGTCTGGTTAGCACAGACCTGCCAGTTCGCAGCCAGGCCGGGCAGCTGTTGATCTCGAGGCCATTTTTTTTTTTTTTTTTTTAAAGCAGAGCAAGTAGGGAGTGAGGAAGGCTGAGCCTGAGGGAGGGGGAGTGAAAGAAGAGATAAGAACGTCCCAGGAAAAGTCGAAGAGGGTTGCAAACTGGCGGGGACCGACCGGCGGAGCTCGGCGGCGCGGAAGCGGGAGGAGAGCGGAGAGAAAGGGTAGAGGGGGCCCGCGCCTCAAAGTTCCGCGTCCCGGCGGCGCCCGCGCGCTGGGCTGCTCACCTAGCAGGAGCGTGGTCCAGGTTCGGCCGCGCCCCGAGCGCCGCAGGCCCAGCGCCCCGCGCAGCCCGGCCGCCAAGCGCCCCCCGAGGCCGCCCCCGGCGGGCGGCGCGGCGGACTCGGCTCTGGGCCCCTTCCTGCCCGCGGCGCCCTTGCGCCGAGGGGACGGGGGCGCGCGCTCGGGCCCGGGCTCCCCGGCGCCGACATCTGGCGACCCCCTCAGCGGTGACTGCGAGGCGCGGGGCGGCTGGGGCGGCTTAGGGGCCGCCTCCCGGTGCTTGTTCCGCGCCTGCAAAACCATCTTGGCATAGTCGCGCCCGCTCGCTGCGCGCGCCCGGACGGCGGCCGGGAAACGCCGGGCTGGCGGGGCGGCCCCGGCGCCGCTCACTCTCCGGCAGGCGGGCGGGCGTGCGGAGGGCGGGCCGGTCCCTCCCCGCGAGCGGGGAGGCGGGGAGAGCTGCAAGGCCGGGCGGCGGCTGCCTGCTGGCGGTGCGGCCGGGAGGCGGCGCCGGACTCGAGCGCCTGCCGCCGTTGCCGCCGCTCCGGTTGTCACGGCGACCGCGGAACGCCGGGGGGCGGGGGCGGGGACACTGTGAGCGGCCGCGGCCCCGCTCCCGCCGCCCCTCCGCTCCGGACGCGCGCTCCCGGCCGGCCAACGCGCACGCGCGGACTTCCGGCGGGGGCAGGGGCCGCCCAGCGACCCATGCCCTGCTTCGGACCCGCGTGGGGCTCGGCCAGGCTAGGGCACGAACCGCCCTCAGGGAGCAGCTGTCCCTCCCATTGGGAGCGGTCGGGAAGAAGAAAGGGCCCTCTGGGGGAGCGGGCCGCTGGTGGAAGTTTCGGACCCGATTAAGGCTGAAAGTGGAGACCGGGGAAGCCCGCGTGGCACCAGCAGCTCGTAGCGGGAGCGGCTGGACCGGAGTCGGGAGGCGGGGGCGGGCAGGCGCTCGGGAATGACCACGCGGGGGCGCTGTGCGAGCGCTCTGGCGCCTCGGTGGCCCAGCCGCTGGAAGAAGAACCGAACAAAGTAGAGCCACTGGATCACGTTACTCCACGACGTATGGCCTCTCAGTTTAAAATGCTACCGAAAGCAGCTCCCGCGCTAACTGATGCGACAAGCAGGGCAGCCTGATTTAAAATGGCATCAGAGTATCTCCAGGGGAGCTGATAAGGATCGAGACCCAAGTGTGTGCCTGACATTAAAACTGAAGAACCGAGGTAGGAGGTGACAAAATTTAATGGACAGAGAAGAAAAAATTATCAACAAGTGTGTTCTGTTAGTTTCAAATGCTGTCACCTTGTGGCTTGAAAGCAGAAAAACTTTCAGTTCAGTTCAGTCCAGTCGCTCAGTCGTGTCCGACTCTTTGCAACCCCATGAATCGCAACACGCCAGGCCTCCCTGTCCATCACCAACTCCTGGAGTTTATTCAAACACACGTCCATTGAGTCGATGATGCCATCCAGCCATCTCATCCTCTGTCGTCCCCTTCTCCTCCTGCCCCCAATCCCTCCCAAGCATCAGGGTCTTTTCCAATGAGTCAGCTCTTCACATGAGGTGGCCAAAGTACTGGAGTTTCAGCTTCAGCATCAGTCCTTCCAATGAACACCCAGGACTGGTCTCCTTTAGGAGGGACTGGTTGGATCTCCTTGCAGTCCAAGGGACTCTCAACAGTCTTTTCCAACACCACAGTTCAAAACTTTACTTGCTGTTTACTTGCTGTTAAAACACAAAACTAGTCGAAAACCCATTTTTCTTTCCCTTAGCAAGTGGAAGGCATGACGGACGGGAGCCTAGGAAGACTGGGAAAATTAGGCAGATCCCAGTCATCCTTCTCCCGCCACCCCACCTTTGCATTCTTTGCACAAAACCCTACAGCCGTGTGGATAAGTCCCTTTCCTTGCAGTGTCCGGTGGACTTGTTCCAAAAATTTGTCCTTAATTCCCAATTTTGTAAATCAAGCCACGTTGCTATCTCCGTTGTGCTTCACGTGGCTATGTATCCTTGCCCTTAAGTTTTTTTTGTCCAGTGATTTTGTTATTTATTGTCCTATTTAGCTCAGTCAGTAAAGCATCTGCCTGCAATGTGGGAGACCTGGGTTCAACTCCTGGGTCGGGAAGATCCCCTGGAGAAGGAAATGGCAACCCACCCCAATATTCTTGCCTGGAGAATCCCATGGACAGAGGAGCCTGGCGGGCTACAGTTCGTGGGATTCCAAGAGTCGGACACGACTTAACGCTATCTTTTCGTTCTTTAAGGAAGTTAATATCAGCATTCATTCACTGTTATTCCTTTTTAAAAGCAATTATTTTGTAAAGGGAAAAAAAACTGCCATGCTAATTAGTAATCCCTCATATTCTATATTTTGTGAATTTAAATTTTCACTTGTCTTTCATCGAAGCAGGGAACAACTATTTTTAGACACTGGTTTTTAAAAATTATTGAAGTGAATGCTTAGATTCTGAAATAATGTGTCAGGTGGATCCAGTGTGTTACCCTCTGGATTCAACTGGTACCGTTTTTGCCAGAGAAAACACTTCTTGGATGAATAAATGAGTGAGTGAGGGAATGGATGAGGAGATAACATAACCAGATGAAGATTAATTATGCTGTGTTCTGCACTGCACCTGGCAGTTACTTAGTTCTTGCCCTCCTCTCCCTTGGTCTCTTAATTTCTAGAGGACAAAGAAGCTTTTCTTCTCAGCTTCACTTTGGCCCACAGAGCCTGACTGTGAAAGTTTGTTAAACTGAATTGAAAGAGGAACACCTGTTGTTTAAGACACACCCAGTGGGTTTTGATCAGTTTCACCAGTGCTGAGTCCCTTTGCCGAGTGGAGAATCCTAGAGAAGGGCAGTCTAGTCTATTAGTCAAGACACATGCTGATGATAAGCCTATATTTCAGTCTCTGTTCTGACATGTACCAGCCCTGTGACGTTGGCCAAGTTACCAGACATTTTAGAGTCTCGATCTCATCCCTAAAATAAGAGTAATAAAGATGTCTACCTTACAGATCTGTAAAAAAGAAATAAATATGACAGTGTATGTAAGGTATCTAACAATTACTTCCATCAGAGGAACTGCTCAGTAAATGTCCAAAGCGGTGGATGCTGTATATGGAGGATGGCAAGTCCTCTGTCCTTCCAGAGCCTGAGGCTGACAGTCCAGAATGGATGTGAAGATGCAGGGGAGTAGACTGCTGTAGAACAGGGACAGCTGTGTGATCTTCCACCCTCTCTGGGCTGCAAGTTTCTCAGCTGTCTGAGCAGTTGCTCCTCCCCTTAAAGTTCCCTGCTTCCCACACGTGCTTTACAAATAAGGACCATCTGGTGGATCCTTAAGCTTGTATAAAATGGTAAGCAACTCCTCTTACTTCTCTCTCCCCTCCCCCAAGAGAAAAGGATGCTTCACACAGGGAGGATGGTAGAGCAGAAAATGGAATAGTCATGAAGGTTATGTGCCAGATTTCGTTTTGTTGAGATGCACAAGAGCAGGCAGTGCAGTTTATTCATATTCATATCTTTAGGCTAAGGACTGCCACATAGTGGTGAATGCTAGAGAGACAGAGAACTAAAAGCTGCACTTAAAAAAAAAAAAAAAGTGTTGCATGCAGATGATCCTATGAATTAATTCAAGATTATAATGAATATAGATTAAGTATTACAATTACTGACCACCTTTAATGCCTTTTTTTCCCAAGGAGTTCCAGATGTACCAGGAAAGTACTTCCTGATGTGACATTATAGAAATACTGGATCAAAGCAGACAAATTCTGAGGAAAGAAACCCCACACAGCAGGACTTCCTGGTGGTCTAGTGACAAGAGGGGCCTGAGTTCAATCCCTGGTGAGGAAACTAGATCCCACCTCTGCAACTAACACCTGATGCAGCCAAATGAATAAATAAATAAGTTTTTGTTGGGTTGTTTTTTTTTTTTTTTTTTAAAGAAAAAGAAACCCCACAGAACCACCACACGTGAATTCCTCATCTGGTCACCAAGGTACAAGCCCAATCCTTTCCTTACTAAAAGCTACATTTTGAACATTTGAAATAAAACTTTTAATCAAAAAAGTTATTTTGTAAAAAATGTTGGGGATGGAGAAATAAGAGATTAAAAGAAGGAAATGAGCATAAAATAATAAAGACAAGTAAATGCCCCCAAATAAAGTTTAGCAATATTATAGAGACCAGGGAAATACTGTTAAATGAACTACAGAACCTAAAATTTGGCCAAAGGAAGGCTGCTGGGAACCAATTCTCTTATTTGTTTCCATTGGCATTTTTAAAGCCCTATTTAAAACTTCCAAATTTCCCCCTTTTCCTCTCACTCCCTCTCCTACCCGCAGAGTGACAGCAAAAGGGGAATCTTGACTGTGGTATCTACTTCTCATTTCCTTAGAGTAAGTCACTTGATCTCCTTATTGCAAAAATGTCTGGGGCTCAGGTTGTAGATTCTGACAGCTGTGTCCCTCGGTGGTTGCTCATATCAAGGAGAGGAACCTGTGTAACCAAAGCACACTTTACAGAAACCTAAAATGGGAACAACAGAGTACATATGTATAACATTCAACTTTCTACAAAGCTCCAACATTAACTTGTCACTGTGTTATAATGTACTCCTTTAGACTCTGGTGAGAACAAATGTAAATTGCTACTTTATTGCTTTTCAGATTTTATCTTCTGTCTTTCTGGTAGCTGACCTTGTATTTTAATCTGTTCATGCTCCAAGGAGTGTTCCTGAGAAACTCAAAAAGTTCATTATTAGTCCTAGTTCTAGTGCATCATCCAAGAGATACCCCATTACAGAGGGGCATGTCTCTCTAAAACGCAGTTCCTGTTACTGAGGGCTTACTATGTCCTTGGTGTTTTAGTGGATTTTAGAGACAGTAAAAATTCACGTAAAGTCTTTATCCCCAAAGGGCTTGCAGTTTAGACGGAGAGGCAGGGTAAGCTAGGAGCACATTTGATTGTTCAGGAGAATGTATGATTCAGAGCGTAAGTAATGAAAGAGTTCCAAAGAGGAGAGACCACATCTGACACGATTTAGGAGTTTTCAGGGAGGAGATGAAACTTGTCTAGGCATTATGGGGACAATAGATCTTGTTTAAACAGAAGGAAGCTTGGAAAACACATTACAGAGAGGGAACAGCATGTTTCTGAAACCCTTGTGTGCCTGGCCCATAGTAAGTGCTAATAGGAACATCTTAAATCCTTTTCAGTATGAGGAAGGGAAGAAACAACTAATTCGAGGAATAAATAGATGAAAAAGACTGGAGCATGAAATGCTTAGAGTGCTCACACATGGATCCTGGGTCTCAGAGCCCCCAGATCTCTCTGTAACTGAGGAGACTACTTGCTAAAGGATGCTGAGCATACCTGACCTCGTCTACCCTCCCCTCCACTGCCCCAGTGCCCCACAAACACACCCAGATAAACTTAGAAACACTGGAAGCCAATGAATTCCACCATTAGCCTCTAATTTGGGCAGAGGCTTGTTTGTATCCAGCAGGACTTTGCTGACTCATAGCCTGAGCCTCATGCTCACCTGCCTCCAGATGCAGATAAGGTGGGGGATGGATTCATCTGGATACTGAATGGTCAGTGCTTGAGCCCATTCTCCAGGATAAGCAACTGGATATATCACACAACTTATCTGCTCCCTGCTAAACTGTTTCATTGACCCAGCCTTATCTTGTGCTCCCTGAGGCCAACAATCCATCCCTCATACACTCAGCTCATCTCAGTAGTGTCTAAATCTTGGCTCTTTTAAAGGCCCTTTCTCCCATAACAGGTTCATTCCCTCATTAACTCCACCCCCTTGTTTCCTTGGATCTCCTTTCTGCCTCTGGAAAGCTCCTCTGGGGCCCTTGTCATCTTTACCTTTCATCATTGCTGTTCTCTTCAGGCAGCACCATTTACTCTAGTCCTGGTCCCCAGTCCTCTTAACTCCTACCAGTGCTACAACTGACTGGAGCACCTTTCTAAAACTGAACCTCTGAGCTCCTTGACATCCTCATCTCTGGTGACCTGCATTCCTACTCTATGTGATCCCGCACTCTTATGGTCGAACCCTGCTCTTTGTCGTCACCCCAATCTGGCTTTACTGCTGCCAGTTAAAGCTTTACTGCTTTACAGTTAAAATTCAAGCAACCCACCTCCAATGCCTCTAAGTCTCCTTGTTATTCCAACCATCTTGTCCTCTGTTGTCCCCTTCTCCTCCTGCCTTCAATCTTTCCCAACATCAGGGTCTTTTCTGATGAGTTGGCTCTTGGCATCAGGTGACCAAAATATTGGAGCTTCGGCTTCAGCATCAGTCCTCCCAAAGAATATTCAGGACTGATTTCCTTTAGGGTTGACTGGTTTGATCTCTTTGTATTCCAAGGGACCCTCAAGAGTCTTCTCCAACACCACAGTTCAAAAGTATCAATTCTTCGGTGTTCAGCCTACTTTATGATCCAATTCTCACATCCATACATGACTACCGGAAAAACCATAGCTTGACTATATGGACCTTTGTCGGTAAAGTAACATCTCTGCTTTTTAATATGCTGTCTAGGTTTGTCATAGCTTTTCTTCCAAGAAGCAAGCATCTTTTAATTTCATGGCTGCAGTCGCCATCTTCAGTGAATTTGGAGCCCAAGAAAATAAAGTCTCTCACTGTTTCCATTGTTTCCCCATGTATTAGGTATACTTGATCTCATATATTAGTTACAAGCAGAGAGTCACTAATATAATATTGTATATCAACTACACTTCAGTTGAAAAGAAACCTTGTACAATTCAGCAAGTTAAATGAAATGTTTAAAAAAAATTAATTCATCTTACTAATACCTTACCATGTTCTAAATTTCTTTACTTTTGTGACTATCTGGACCAATGTATGCATTTCAAAAGACATTGAGTGAATCGGTTGGTTGAGGAAGAAAGAGTATGGTGAGACAAGAATTGTTCCAAGGAGGATAATCCTTGGAATGGAGAGGAGGCAGAGGCAGAAGGCGACAAGTCAGGGAACAGACAGCTCAGTAGAAGCACAGAGACAGAGACGACGCTGATGTTAGGGGCCCTTCAAGCAGCTGGATGCAGCAACTCTGGGCAGCTGCCCTGAACCCCCAGGACAGGCCACCTGTTGAATTCCAAACCTGCCTCATCAATACTTTCACTGGAGGAGTTCACCTTCACCAATTTATTTACTGGAATTAAGTGCACAATTTTGTTTTAGAGATAGCATTGCTGCTTTAAAAAGTATAGTCAATCAAAATACTTAGGAAATTTGTTTTCTGGTTTTTTGGGGGGCTATGATGGGTCTTCAGTGCTGCACAGGCTTTTCTCCAGTTGCAGCAAGTGGGGGTTACACTCTAGTTGTGATGCATGGGCTTCTCATTGTGGTGGCCTCTCTTGTTGCAGAGCACAGGCTCTAGGACTCTGGCTTCAATAGTTGAGGCCCATCGGCTCAGTAGTTGTGGCTCCAGGGCTCCAGAGCACAGGCTCAGTAGTTGTGACCTGTAGGCTTAGCTGCTCTGTGACATGTGGGATCCTCCCGAACCAGGGATCGAACCCAGGACTCATGCGTTGGCAGGCAGATTCTTCACCACTGAGCCACCAGGGAAACCTGGAAGTTTGTTTAAAATGCAGATGACTGGCTCATGCCCCTAGAAAGTGAGAAGTTGGAGTGAAGCCACAGGTAGCCTGTGTGTCTAGCCAGAAGGCTTCTGACAACACTTTATAAAACCTGGCCTAGGTGATAGTATAAGATTTATTTACTTTATATGAGTTCATTCTGAGTGTTTGGAGGTCACACTTTCCAGTAAGTTAAGATTGTTTTGCTTCTACTTTGCATTTTTTGATGACAAAGATTTTCTCAAATCCCTCTATTAATATTTATGTTATTAGTATTTAAGAATCTATTAGTATTAGTATTTAGTATTAATAGTAATACTAATCTAATAGTATTACTGTTAGTATTTAATAATCTGTACATTTGAGAAGGAGAAGCAAGCAAATTGTGCCTATAGAAAAAAATGGACAAAGCCATAGAGATTCATCTTCATAAAGTTTTTTCTTCATCCTTCTTTTTGGGGTTATATTTTGGGTGAATAGCTGTTAATGTCCATAATAATTCTTCTTTAGTAGTTTAAGATGGATCTTGGAAATAAGTCTTGAAAATACTGCCCAGAAAATGAATAGGTAACAATAGGCTATGTACTATTAATAAAAATTTGCTGAAAGATTACACAATATATTATTCTGAATCCTGCCAGAAGCATCTTTGGTGTCACCTGACCCTTTTCTGGAACATGAGATGGGAGGAAGGAGGTACCGGGAATACCCACAGGCACTCGGTGTGGACCCATAGGCCTGCCAGTTCGCACCCTGGAGCTCTGGCAACATTAATGTTATCTGGGAGCCTTTAAAACGATGCCAAAGCCCAGACCTGACTCAGATCACTGAAATCAGAAAGGATGAGCATCTGTATCTTTTAGCAGCTCCCTGGTGACTCTGCCAAACAGTGAGGCTGAGATCCAAAACTTTAGGGAAAGAGGAAACTGATCTCTGTTTTTATTCCTTAGCTGCATGACAGATTTTTAGCATATATTAATTTATCTTTATGCAGGGTCTCTACAGTAAAGGGGAAAACACGGGCATTCAGAGAATGCAGGATGCTGTTCTGATCAAAACAAAGTGGCTTTCCCACATCAGAGGCATCTCTTGTCCACGACACTGGTCTCCACGTGAGTCCCTCTTCAACACTTAGATCAGCTCACAAACGTTTGTTTAATCTGCAGAGAACAGTAGTACACAGCACTGGTTGGAAAACTCTTTGGAAATTCAACCTGGAAAGCCAGGGATTCATCTGCTAAACTCCTGCTCCTCTGCTCAGCCCAGCCTTGGCTCTACTTCAGCTTGGAAACCTTGAGCAGGAATCTCCCCTTCTCCCTGCCCCATCCCCGGACCGGGCAGAAACAAAAGAGCCTGAAAATGATAGATGTAGGGAAGGAGAAATGAATCAAGGTACAAGTGTGAAGAGCCAATTAAGAGAGTCATGAAGTATTTTGGAGAAAAGCTCCTTGTGCCAAATCTCATTTTTCCTGGAGCTACCCAAGCCCAAGACGTATTTCTGGAGCCAGCCAAAGAAGAGGCCTATGGAATTTTAAGTATCTTGAAGACAAAATAAATCCAGGCTGAGATATCCAATGTATTTATATTCAGGCACAGTGCAACACAGTAATGATATATTTGTTCTTTACATCCCAAAACAACATGACTTACAAGACATTGAGGAAAACCCTCAAAAAAGGAAAAGGCTCACAATAACAAATAATAGTAGCTGCTATAAAACTAGCCTTGGCCAGATTTCAGGCACTGTTCTATGTCTTTTATATACATCATTTAATCCTCCCCTCAGCAACCTACAGGGTGCATGCTTTTATTATCCCCATTTTGAAGGGTAGCAATCACAGAGAGGCTGAGTAACTTGCCCAGGGGCAGAGCTGGTTAGAGGGAGCTGGGGTAGTGACCCCATGGGGCCACCCTGCCTCACTCTTGAGTCCATGCAATCTTGTGTTGTGGAACATTCTTAAAAGACAGACACCATGAACTGTGGTTTCCTTTAAGAGCTAAAAATTGCTTCCTTCCAAATAAAGGCTATCCAACAATTACAGGCTTTCACAAGAAAGGATGTTCAGGGCAACTGAGTGTGGCAGATCATGGGGATTAACTTGAGTTCTCTTTAATTTGTATATTGTTTTCAATATAAGTCATTGGCAGACTTGGGAACCCTATTGTTAGTAACAGATGACTTGCACCATCGCTGACAGCCCACTGCAACACCCCAGCGGGTTGTGACACCACCACTGTGGGAACCGCCAGCCTGGAAAATAGGCCTAAAGAGGAAGATATTTATGTGACTGAGTTAGAGAAGGTAGCTGGAAGGTGGGTGAAACTAGACATCAGCAGTTTGTGTCAGGCCTCCCAGCGCAGTGCTTTCTGGAAAAGTGGACAAGAAAAGGAGCTGGCTTTGGAACATACACATCACATTGTTGCAGCTGAGCCTGCAGAGATAGGCTTCGGGGCATCCTGCCACCTGCCAAGAATACAGGACAGAAGCCCCAAAAGCCACAGTATTTATAATCTAAGATAAAATCACTCCTGGTTGAGAATTCTCCCCTTTGACACAACAAATGATAGGCGCTGCGGGGCTTCCCTGGTGGCTCAGTTGGTAAAGAATCTGCCTGCAATTCAGGAGACCTGGGTTCAATCCCTGGGTTGGGAAGATCCCCTGGAGCAGGAAGTGGCAACCCACCCCAGTATTCTTGCCTGGAAAATCCCATGAATAGAGGAGCCTGGGGGCTTATAGTCCATAGGGTCACAAAGAGTCAGACACGACTGAGCACACATGCATTGGGGGAAGAATAACCACTTCTCCCAGGCATGTGGAGGCTTCTATTTGGGCATTTTGGCCCCTTGACACCAGGTCAGCTAGGTGACTTTGGTCATGAGTTCATCTGCATTAGCCCCATTCTACCTCCATTCCCCCAAAAAGAATCTAGCCAGGAAGTATTATTATTCCCATTCAGTGTGAGGAGAAATGAAAGCTCTGTGGAGGTTTCAATGCAAAACTGTAAATTCTTTGATGTTCTTGCCATGAAGACGAAAGATCTATATTCCCTCCCCTAGAACAAAGGCATGACTTTCCACACCTCCTTGAAAACAATGAACTGTGACCTGTGAGGCTGGGTCACAAAAGGCCCTTGACTTCTGCTTGCCACTCTCCTGGGACAAGTCCACTTGGAGCCTGGGCCTTGGTATAAGAAGTCTAGCTGCCCTGAAGCCACCGTGCTGAAGAGTCCATATGGAGAGATCATACTGTTAGGGAAGAGTATCCTGAGGAGCCCCAGATGAGATCTTCTAGTCCCTAGCTGTCTAGGACTCCCCAGGCCAGCGACCAGACATATGAATGGAGTAGAGTTCAAGAAAACTGGAGCCCAGCCACTGTGCAACTTTGTAGGACCAAAAAGTTCCTCACTGGGCTCCATCAGCCCCCACACAGTGAAAGATAATACATGCTCACTTGTTTTATGCCACCCAGTTAGGAATGATTTAGCTGTGCGGCAGGCTCTAAGAGAAGTGGCTTTCCAAGATTACTAAGGAACTTCCCAGTGGAGCTGGGGCTGGAATCAGTTCATTCCATTCAATGCAGTATTTAATAACCAGAGAGGCGTGGCCCCTGGGGACCAGACAAGAAGAAGATACTGCCCAAACCCTCTGCAATCAGGGCCTCCACCTTCTGCGGCCTCCTGAAGGCAGCTCCTCCGTGCTGGAGGTGGATGGGGTGACTGAGCCCCACTGTCGCTGGTTTCTCGAAGGAACTGGCTCCAGGGCATTCTGGCTATTTCTCTGTAGCATGTTGTGTACAGGTGGCTTCTGGCATGAAGAGGTGCCAAGCCTGCCGCCAGCCTTGGCTTTCCCTCCAGCCCTGCTCTGATGAGCTGGTTGGCTGTGTTTACAATTGAAAGCAGACAGCGTTGCAAAGGTAGGAAGTTACCACACAGCCTGCCTGGGGAGTGTAGCTTGGCTCTGATGAATTATGTCCAGTCCCTGGTCTCACATTTGGCTGGATCTGCAGGAAAAATATGTGTGTTCTGGGCCCCAGCTGATCTTTTAATCTAGCTTCTGTTCTAACATAAACATTCTCTGTTAAAATTGTAAACTTTCAACTACTTTTTCAAAATAGATTGGCATAAAGGCATAAAATATATAAAAAATCATTTTTACTTTGTAATGAGCTCAGGGCTTTTGCGTGGCCAGCACTCACTCAGCCTCCTGAGGTTGTCCTGTAAGTCAAGGGGGAGGCATTTACAGCAAAAACCAAGGGAATGGTGCCCCAACCCCAGGGTACAGCAGTCCTATGGTATTCTGTGCTAGGCAAAAATAGTACTCCTTTTCATTTCTGAGGTATATGTAGTGTATTTTCATTTAATCTTCACGATTCATGAATGAAATCAACAAATATTGATCAAGTATTGATTTGATTAAACACCAAATCAGTTTTGTTTAAAAAATGAGAACTAGCTTATTTTTGCCTGTCATAAAATCAAAGCCCAATTAAAATGTATTTGCCAAATTTATACTGCTGCTTTCTAGGTCTCCTTTAATCAAAGAATTCCTAAACATAAAGAAGAAGAAGAAAGGGGAGGGGAAGAAAATGAGGGAGAATTCAACATTGTGATAAGGAGTAAATATTATGTTTAGGATATTAGGCACAGTGCCTGGCCTATGATAGATACTCAATAAATGCAATTATAGATCTTTATTATTCTGCCTTGTCTCCCCAAGGCCTCTTCACCAGGAAGATACAAATGAGGTCAAACTCAGAGGGCTATTTAAATTTCTTTTACTGCTTGGCTGGCTCATATCTGCGGGACCTTTGAGCATCCTGCACTGTAAGTTCCACACCAGCATTTCTGGGACTTTCCAGACGTGTCTATCAGGTATATAAGAACTAGCCTGCTGACTGCCCTGCACATCTGCCTATGCCTTGCCTGTCACCAGCACACTCTGCTTTCAGTTGCCACAGCCTGGAAGCTTCCCCTGCTGGGAGAAGAGAGGTCCGGTTTCTCTGCCACCCACCTGCTCTGGTGACCTGAGCCAAGCTGACTGCAAAGTGTGGGGAGAGAACCATCTTTGTGTTAACAGCTGTGGGAGGGATGCTGAGCAGGGCTCCTTGTGACCTCCTGTGTTAGAAATTTACAGACAGAATGATCATTTTTAAATAGGCATTGATGTTTTTTTTCCTCTCCCCAAGAAACAGATAAGCACCTGCATCTCAGGGGCTGGGCTGGGTGGGGACAAATAGCTACCTTTACACCAGACTTGGATTCTTCACTGTCTTCAGCAGTGAAGGCTGTGCTAACAGGGCTGGTTTACTGCCCTCAGACCTCTTCTCTTAAACGATCTACCCCCACCCCGCCCCGGGATCTGCCCATGGTGGGCCCAGCCGGCATCTCTTCCAGCATGCTCTTCTGCCTGTGCAGACAGGCTGCTGCAGGTCCATGTCTCGTCTGCTGGTCATTCACGCTAGCCTCCCACCACCGCTGCTTCACACCTGTTCTGTGGAGCACTGCCTCCTGCATCTCCATCCTCCTCAAGGAATGGCCACTGTGGCTGCCACAGGTTCTGTCCAGCTCCCATTGGACTTGGCTATTCCTTTCCCAAAGTGACAATTCTGGCAAGTGAGAAGCCTGGCCTCTCAGGTGGATGGAAAGAAACCAGTATGCATTGAGCACCCCACTAAATGTGAGGGTGTCTGGCCACATCTTTCCTAGCTGTCTAGGATTCCCCTTTTGCAGCATGAGTGAGAGGAGCTTACTTTGCCATAGCCAGGAGCCTGACTTTGAAACCAACTCTGGCTGAATCAAAAGTTCATGCTTCCCAGAACTTTGCTGTCTCTGTGTCCCCTGAGGGAATCTTTGCCTGTCAATGGTCACACCTCATGGTGTCCTGAGAGTTATTAAAAGCTCCTCAAAAGCTAGGCTGAACATGCCTCGGAGTAACAATTCTGACCACCACGTCCCTCCCACATGGCCCCTAAACTATCCATGGACCGAATTCCCATCACTGGTTACACTAGCACCTTTGTTGGGGTCTGCAGTTACTGTCCACAGCCCCTCCTTGAGAGTCATCCTAAGCTCCGAGGTATTGATATCTTCCTCCAGTGAATCTCCAGTGTCTCCAAGGGACCTGGGTCCCCTGAGAACATGGGGCCCCTGGTGGCCTTCCTAGTGATGTCTACTCTTTCCTTACTGATACTGGTAGTTTTTGCTCCCCCACCGCCCCTGTCTGTTAATTTAGCTGGAGCTTTATGCATTTTGTTGATATTTCCATTGACTTTGCTTATTGTTTTTCTGATTTCACTTTCATTGATTTTTGCTCTTATCTCTATGTATTCTTTCCTTCTGGATACTTTTGATTGAATTTGTTTTCTCTTTTCCAATTTTTTAATGTGGAAGCTTAGACTATTGATTTGAGACTTTCTTTTTTTAATATGAGCATTTAATGTTATGAATATTTTCTCAAAGCACTTCCAATTGTTATACTTTTATTGTTATTCATTTTAAAATATTTTCTTATTTCCCTCCAAACTTCCCTTACTTCTTTGACCAATGGACTATTTGTATAGTATTGTTTAGTTTCCAAATGTTTGGATGTTTTCTAGCTCTTTCTGCTATTGATTTTTTTTTTCTTTAATTCTTTTATGGTCATACATATTTATTACTATCTACATACCTGAGTGCTTTCAATTATTTTTTTTAATTTAGATTTTATTTAATGACCCAGAACATGCCCATATAGGCACTTTAAAAGAATGTGACTTTTGCTATTTTGGAGTAGATTGGCATCTGTTCAAATCTGCTGGAGATTTTTGGAGTTTTTCTCCCCTGAAATTCCTGGATAATATTGATTTTTGTTTGTTTGCTTTAGCAACTAATTAACCTCATTAGGTACAGATAAAAAATTCTGTGGAACTGGTTTCACCTCAGGTCAGGTCTCAAAGTGGCTATGATACAGCTTTAGGTTTGACTCATTCATGTGCAGCCTGGGTGGTAAGCCCAGAGCTATGTTGGTTTGAACACAGAATTTAGATCATTTGTTTCCCCAGTTCTGGCCTCTCCAGGGTTTCCCACACACTCTCCAGTTCCCAGGGTCACTGGTACCAGGTTCCTCTGGCCAGAAAAATGGGCTCCTCAGAGAGTTTATTTGGATCTGTTCTGCAGTTTTACGTGACTGGCACTACATTCAGGGCAGAGTGGTGAGATAAAGGAGAGGAAACAAGAATGGAGCTTCCCACATCATCTTTGGAATGCAGAGAACCCTTTTTGCCTGATCCTCTGACCAGAGAGACTCAATTCTTTTTCCTCAGGGCTTTAGGTGTTCATACCACAACCACTGCCATGAAGTTCCAGACTGGGGCCGCTCTTGTGTTACAAATAGAAAAAGATGTGGAAAAAATTGAGATATGCCCCACACTTCTCAGGTTGCAGGGGGCCCCCTTTCTTGCTTTGGTTGACAAAGGTAGGTTCAGAGTTCTGATGTCTATGACTGCTATCCAGTTCCATAACTGGGGCCACTTTCCTGGGAGAAGGGTGAAATAGAGGAAGAAAAATGACCCCAAATACTGGTTTTTCAATTTTTTACTTTCCTCTGCTTACTTTTCAGATTCCTTAAGTATCTGAGTTTCATTGCGTCGGTTTTAGCCGTAGTTAGAGAAAGAGGGTACAAAGGGCTTACTTCATCTTGGCCAACAACAGTAGTTGAGTAATATTAAATACCTAACAATTACTGAATTCTATATACAATTTGCATCTGCCTGTCCTTCCCTTTCTGGGAAGGCTTTTTAAAATGCTGAATTTGTGGGGATTTTGGAGATGCTGTGGGAATCTGACTTCTGCTTTCACTGAGAGGTGCTGAGAGCTTCATGGGTGTGTGTAGGGGGAGGGGGGTTGTCTGTTAGTCCACATGCAGCTCTTTTGCAAACTGATAACTTCAACCTCCCATGAGTCAGTATGATCCAGGGTCCCATGCAGTGTTCATATGTGTTTCTGTGTTTATTTTCACATTCTGGAAATATATGGGGCCTGTAATGCTTGGTATAACAGTCGGTTTATTTGTCTGTCTCCTCCTGAGGGTCCTCGAGGGCAAAGAATTCAACACTGCCTTCTGAGCATCTTCCATTTTCAGAGGCATGGCAAACCGGTGATCTTTGTTAAAACTTGTCTGATTTTGCCTTGAAAGTGACTTTCTTGGCATGAGTGCCAGCATTTTTCTTGTCTGTTAACCATGTCTGAGGATAATAACCCGTCACACATCTCTGAGAGCTATCCTGTAATCACAGGCTCTGCTCCCTGAGAGAGGGTCAACACTTCACAAACATCAGTGTTCTTCAGCTATTGGACGTGGTCACACTGAATATTCTCTACTTCAGGGACAGGTAAACTAAACCATGGCAAAGCCAAGTGTCTTTGGACTCACCCTAAAGTTACTGATCACCATGAAGAAGTTGAAACAGAGAATCTGCGTCAACCCCGACTCATTGTAGTAGTTCTGATCTCAATTGCCCTCAGCTGCCTAGTTGACAGCTCAATATACACTTATACTCATTTTTACTCTTGTATTAAGACATCACTTAATAGGTTTTCTGACTTCCTCTGTATCTCTGGCTGCGTGGACAACCAAATGCCGCAGCGTGCCATGCTTCACCCACATCGTTGTGCTCCCCCACCACCATATCATTTCCATCTTCTTGTGGAGCAAAAGCCTTAAAAACGTTTCTTCATTTTTTGTTTTTTTTTTTTAAGTTTACATTCTGCTGGTTTGAGTGCAAGGCAATTTTATGTTATTTTCCAAGTCTTTTACATACTTGGGGAACTTTGCCTTCGAGCGGGATCAGCAAGATGTCACATCAGCCATTCACCTCCACGTTCTAAATTGAGCACCCACCCGGTCTGGCTGAATGCTCCATTCATATCCCTGGGGATAGCGCCACACCCTCAGGAGCTACACAGAGTTGCACATACCCACCTCAAACCATCACAAAGTTGCCTCAGATGAGAATTTGATTTCCTCCAGAGCATTTTAAATTCCAGCAAATGGGCTCTATTTGAAAACAAAAACAAACAGGAAATGCTGCGAAGGCCTGTGCCCTTGTCTTTTGTTCAAGGCTAATCTTGTGCTTGACCCAGCAAAGAAGCCTGAGGTCTGGGCAGCAGAGACCTGAACTTCCCCAAGAGCAAACAGGGTCCTAAGTCTGCCAGTGAGCCTGGCGCTGGGTCAGCTGTGCAGCTCAGTGTCTCTGCAGCTCCCCACGGAATCACTTTGTAAAAATATTTTCTTCCTTTTCTATTGAGATATAACTGACCTATTATTGTGAGAATAGAAAGAGCAGCAGTCCTGCTGTGAGCTGGAGCTCCTGGGTTTACAGAATGACCTGTGTGCCTGCCTCCCTTCCCCTCTCCACTGCTGCACCGGCCAAGACTGGCTCCCCACCCCCAGGCTCAGCCTTGCCCTGCACCCCCAGGCTATACCAACCCTACCACTGCCTCTTCTGTCACCAGCCATGAAAAAAATGCTTACAAAGTACTTAACTGAATTAAACTGGATTGAATTACTAAAAAAAATCATCAACATAAAGTTTTGGAAGTTCTTTCTTGAAAACATATGAATGGAAACTTCCTTACCTTTCAAATGACTGATAGCGTATGCTGTGAGACAGTCTATTAGCTATCCATTTTCACTTTTGTTTTGCAACAATAAATATTTACATTATTTCATCTATCTTCTAAAATTTCTTATGAAGGTAGAACTCTAGAACTCCAGTGCTTACATATCTCTCACCTGAATCTAAAAGTTTCTGCCATTTTCACGTTTTAGTGTAAACTGCTTTGCTCTTCCCCTCCTCCTGAAATTAAGGTGTCAGTGGCGATGAGTCTTCTCAGATCATGGGCTTCTAAGAGCCAAAGGCCTCACAGAGCATCTGAATTAGATGGAACGGGGATAAGAAGCACGTGTTCCGTGCACCCCAATGTTCATCGCAGCACTGTTTATAATAGCCAGGACATGGAAGCAACCTAGATGCCCATCAGCAGATGAATGGATAAGGAAGCTGTGGTACATATACACCATGGAATATTACTCAGCCATTAAAAAGAATTCATTTGAACCAGTCCTAATGAGATGGATGAAGCTGGAGCCCCTTATACAGAGTGAAGTAAGCCAGAAAGATAAAGAACATTACAGCATACTGACACATGTATATGGAATTTAGAAAGGTGATAACGATAACCCTATATGCAGAACAGAAAAAGAGACACAGAAATACAGAACAGACTTTTGAACTTTGTGGGAGAATGTGAGGGTGGGATATTTCAAAAGAACAGCATGTATACTATCTATGGTGAAACAGATCACCAGCCCAGGTGGGATGCACGAGACAAGTGCTCCGGCCTGGTGCACTGGGAAGACCCAGAGGAATCGGGTGGAGAGGGAGGTGGGAGGGGGGATCAGGATTGGGAATACATGTAAATCCATGGCTGATTCATATCAATGTATGACAAAACCCACTGGAAAAAAAAAAAATAATAATAAAAAAAAAAAAAAAAAAGAAGCACGTGTTCAGTCATGTCTGACTCTTGGCAACCCCATGGACTGTAACCTGCCAGGCTTCTCGGCCCACGGAATTCTCTAGGCAAGAATACTGGAGTGGGATGCCATTTCCTCCTCCAGGGGACCTTCTCAACATAGGGATTGAACACATGCCTCTTGTATCTCCTGCATTGGCAGGCAGATTCTTAACCACTAGTGCCACTTGGGAAGACAAACTAGAGCGAATTGCCTGCAAAAGAGACTTCTGCTGGTCAGGTAAGCGAGGAGTAGCTGTAAACAGAAAAGACAGACATCCATCATAAAAGAGTGGATTTCAGCTAAGCAATATTATAATATGCTTGGTTATGTTTTTTAAATTTCAAGACCCATTGATTTCCCTTATTTGCCCAGTGTGATTCTCCATGGAAACCATGCACACAGAATCTGTTTGTATATATAAATTCATCCTGAAAACATTTACCAAGTACTTATGAAATCAGGCATTGAGTTAGGTCTTGGGCATGCAAAGGAAGGCTTTTCTATGAAGGCCTGTTTTGTACTCCTAGGGAAAATCGTCACCAGCAAAGCCCACTGGATACCCAGGAAAAATATTGGTGAGATGTAATCTAGGTGATAAGGCCTAATCTCTTCTTTTGTGCTCATTCCCACTTACCTATAGGTGGCTGTATGCAGAGGCCTTGTACCTAACACGTCAGATTAGAGTTCCCAGTGTGAGCCACCGCGCTGACAGCTCCACTTGGCGGGCCGCCTGCAGAGACACTGCCCCTGAAACTGCGAGCTGGAGCCCTGAGCAACATGTGTCTGCCCCGAGAGAACGCCTCACCCTTCACCTCCAAAGTCTATAAAACAGCCCTTTGGGGACAGCGTGTGTCTTGAACACAAGCTCGTACCTCTGCATTCTCTGATCAAAGGATGAAGCTTTCCTTTGCTTCTGTACCAAACTTGGTTTTATTCTATTTGTGCAAGCAGCACTGAGCAGGAGAATCCTTGTTGGGCCCTAGCTCAAAAGGGTTGGAAACCAAATGAAGGTTAATAGAGTGAAAGCCACTGAAATGTTGATCCTGCAATGGAAGTCTTTATCCTACAGTGGAGGCATAAAGGAGGAAGCAGAAATTTCATTCCTATTTTTCTGACCTGGAGAACAGAATAGGTGACCTTGTGAAAAGTCTTTGTATACTTTTATATTTATCTCATATTTATCTTCTGAAATAGACTCAGTTAAGAAAACTGTTATAATTGCCAAAAATGTCTTGCCTTAATAATGACTACATTTTCCTGCAGGAGGGGGTGGTTCTAGAGAAAGCAATGTCTTTTCATCGAGGATCTCTTTCTACTTTTCTATGAACTTGCTTCTGACTCAGGAGGTCTGTGGATACACACAATATGAGGATGGTTTATGTGCATGTCAGAAGATTTGTAAGTATGAAAGTATCTAACAAAGACTATCAGTTCATACAAGTGTGTGAGAATCCATAATTAAAAACCACTTAAGCTGAGAAAGTGGCATTAGCTAAAACATTGTAAAATCAAAGTTTATTTTCTCTTGAGTGCTAGTAATAGTAGGAAAATAGTGCCTAGGGGAAAAAAATAAATCACCTGTGGAGGGGAGTGGAGTGTGGAAAAGTCGGCTGGGTTGAGATTGAGTCCCCAGTCTAAGTAGACAATCTGAGAGATTGGTCTGACAAGGCAAGTTTTATACTATGACTGTCCACCATCATGGCTTTATCCAATTATGTGAAAGAGAGCTTCTGAGAAGCTGCTCCAGACAAACCAGATAGCCACTATCATCTACCTCAACCACCAGCCACCTCCTTCCTTTCCCTCCACATCTTCCCCTCTTCCACCATCCCTTCCCTTCTCCAAACCTTGTTTCTAGTAGCAGGAGTGAGAGGTAGCGAAAAGAGAGAACCACTTGTTAAAGAACCAAGCCACAAACCCTTGCCTCTGTTTACCCTTTTTTGTATTTGGCTCTCTTAAGTTTAACTCATCTGTAAGAACAGGAATTTAGAAAAATATTTGCAAACTCCATCTAGAAGTAAAGTGAAACAGCCACTTTCACCCACCTCTACCCAACGAGCCTGTGACATCAGGTAAAATTCGTACACAGGGCATCAACTCCCTTGATGGTATTCGTGTCCTCTCTAAAAGCAGTTATTTTTCTGTTTCAATTTGCCTTGCCTTTACTGGCAAGAAGCTAATCAGAAGCTAAACTTTGGAGACCTGAGATGGTTGGGTTTCTTATTTTATACCTAAAGGGAAAGCCAACTGAGTAAATTATAAGTTATTTTAAAGGCAACGTGATCCGCTACATTATAGTTACCACCTTTTGTAGAATAAGCCGTAAGTGAGAGTCGCTCAGTCGTGTCTGACTGTTTTTAGCAGAATGGCTTTTTAAAATTAAAGATATGGAATTAGCCCTGATCAGAGAAACAACACAGTAGTAAAGCTTCTGCAAATTGACATAGCGAAATGCTGACAATAGACTCTAGAGGGGGCAGAGAGTCTCTAAGGAATAAAGAACCCCCACCTAGGCAGCAGTCCTCTGTGCTCATGTTCAGTCGGTTCCTGGACTTTCATAAGAACAGCAACGAAAAGAACAACAAGCAGCTTAACTGGACACTTAACTCTGTTTTATACTCTTTACATGTGTTACCTCTTTTTCTTCAAAAGGCCATTTTGAGGGATATACCTTTATTACCTCCATTTTGTAGATGATAAAATTTTAAAATGTTAAATAAAAGGCCCAGCTAGTGAGTGACAGAGCAGGGATCCAAACTCAGTCTTAATTTAGATACTGATATTTTGAACTTGATCCTCAGAGTACCTAATACAGTGTTGGATACTTGAAAATAATTAAGACTATGTTGATCCATCTGAGGGATAATTGGCTCAGCAGGTGAAGAATCTGCCTGCAATGCGGGAGACACAGGAGATGCAGGTTCGATCCCCATGTTGGGAAGATCCCCTGGAGAAGGAAATGGCAACCCATTCCAGTATTCTTGCCTGGAGAATCCCATGGACAGAGGAGTCTGGTGGGCTACAGTCCATGGGGTTGCAAAGAGTTGGAAATGACTGGCACACAAGCAAACTAATAACTGTATAAAAGGGACAGCAAACAGGAGAAGAGACCTAACGGGATCACTCACCACTCAGTTTTTCTAGTTATTCTCCACATTATTCCTTCATACAGTATTTACTGAAATTTTACTAGGGAGTATCTAGTGTACCCAATTCAGTGTACCTACCTAGTGTACTAGTGTACCCAGTACAGTGCCAGGTACTGTAGTGGGTGGAAAACAGAAAAAAATAAGATATGAATCTTGTATTTTAGTAGTTCACAGCTCAATGAAAGATTCCCAAGGATAATCAGACAACTTAAATGGTCAAACAGCATGGCAAAGGGAGTGATGTTAGCAGACTATGGAGGAGCTGGCAGGACCCCAGCTTCCAGGAGGTGGGGGCTTCTGAGCAGAGACGTGAAAGATGAGCAAGAGGAGAAGAACAGTTAAGGCCTTGATAGACTGGGTGGAGAGTGTGAGCACAGGCAAGAGAAAGGGACATGGCGATTTCAAGCAGTTCATTGTTGCTGCAGCGAGAGTGCTGTGTTGGGAGTATCAGTGTATCCGTGGTCCTGGACAGGGAGGGAGGGACGAAATCAAACAGAACCTTCTAAGGCATGGGAGGTGGGAGTTGGATGGATGAAAGAGCAGAGGTGTGGGGGCAAGGGAGAGAAGCAGGAATTATGCTTCTATCACTATCTGTGAGTAAATCACAATGTAAAAAAAAAAAAAAAGTGAGATTCATGTCGAGTTCTCTTCATTTCTCCTTTGGATTTTTCCTATTTTCTATTAAGGTGAAAGTGAAAGTTTTAGTCACTCAATCATGTCGGACTCTTTGAGACCCCCATGGACTGTAGCCTGCTGGGCTCCTCCATGAAATTCTCCAGGCAAGAATACTGGAGTGGGTTGCCATTCTCTTCTCCAGGGAATCTTCTCAACCCAGGGATCAAACCCAAGTCTCCTGCATTGCAGGCAGACTCTTATTCTTTAATCAGGGACGCCCCCTATTTTCTATTAAAACACATGTAAACATGAAACACATTTCATTCACGAAATAACATACCTACAAAAGGTGTTAAGGAATCAGTTTGCTGAAATAACATACCTATAGAAAGCGTTAAGGAACCAGTTTGCATGGCAACTCCTCCTGTATTCTTGACTGGAGAATCCCATGGATAGAGGAGCCTGGAGGAATACAGCCCTTGGAGTCACAAAGAGTAGGACACTATTTCATGACAAATGTTATAATACTTCATAGCCAGCAGATGGCACTAGGCATATATAAAATAAACATTTTGGGCACTGTAACTTTTCAGTGGCCATTCCCTCCTAGTTATTACCCCAAAAAATTGCTTTTATAATACAAAAATCATTTTTGGTAAGTATGGGGAATAAGCACGAACCGTGTTTCAGATTATGATAGCTTTGCTTTTCAGTATAGTAGAGAATGTCTAATAAAGCCCAGCTGTTCATTTAAGATAACTGGACTTGGCTAGAGTAATTTTGTGATCAAATTTCAGTGTCTAAATCCTCAAAGAAGCGTGCATGTGTATTTACTAAGCTTTGATGGTTTGAATGCCTGGCTTCTATGGTTCACATAGCACTTTATTCTGGGAACTCTGAGGTTTGACTAAGGTCCAAGGTGTGAGAAGCATGGGCATCTCATAGTCATGCAGTCCCCCTCTCCTGACAACAGCTACCACGATATAGCCCCAAAAGGGATTACCTTCAGTGCCTCAGTGAGCTTCTAAAAAGAAATTTCATTGGTGGCACCATCTCTGAGTAGTCAGGAAAATTCATGGAAAACTAGCATGGGTGCAACTAGATTTTCCTACAGTCAGGGTTGTTTTGTATTTATAAGCCACAGTGTGTATTTATAACACACAGAATGGCACAACTCTCCAGAATCCCTGGCAGACTGAGACAAAACCCTGAACTTGCTCTGCTTGGGATTCGAGCTGGCAATCCACCTAGGTTAGTTCGGATTCTCCAGAAAACAGACGCTGAGAGAGGGCAAGAGGCTTATTGGAAGGGGAATCACCTGTTAGATTTTAGGAATGAGGTGGATACCTACAACAGGAGGAGCAAGAAAGGAGAGCCAGGGGGATCCAACCAGGTCTTGGCTTCCTCAGTAGGGAGTTCCAAAGTCCAGCACTGGGCAGAGATGGCCATGCCCTGGTACCCTGCTATGCCCCGTCACTGGTTGGGGACTTCCTGGAAGAGTGTGACCTTCGCTTGAACACTAGTGGAAGATGCAGAAGGGGCTGCAGGAGGAGGCCATCAGTAAACTGTAGGTGGACGGTTAGTTTTTTTTTTCCCAGAAGGAGGTCTGAGGGCTGGTGTACCTTTGTGGCTGCCACACTAGCCTAGTTAAAACAAACTCTATTCATGTTAAGATCCCCTTTGTATTCCTTAGGTTTCTCTCGGATGAAGGTGTGTGAACAGACTGTTTCTTTTCCAGTAGTTGAGGTGCTATTTCTGTACAGATGTTAACTCCTAGATTCTTGGGTCATGATTCAATCCAGAATATTCCATGAAGGGCCCTTCAGCTTCATTTGAAAAATCTCGATGTCTATACATGAATCATACGTACCTCTTTTATGGAATTTAAAAAAATAAAGACTGCTGTCTGTGTTTAAAAGTTACAGATGAATTTTAATATCAAGCAAGCATAATAAGGAAGTCAGTATCTGCAAAGGCTCCTCTAACATAAGACGAAGTCAATATAAGTGATTTTGTTACATATTTGCTCTTTTGGATTAATCATTCTTAGATCTTTCTTATTAATACCTCGGTCAATGTTGACTCAGTGTCTGGATCACATGGGTGGTACTTTCTAACACACTTCCACATGGAACATCTTATTTATGCACACGATTCAAGGTATTCAAGGTGAGAAAGGTGTTATACTCAATTTACAGATGAAGGAACAGAGCCTGAGAGGTAACAGATTTAAGAGTAAGGCGTGCGTGTCTTTACACTCCAGAGGCCTAGCTTTCCTTTAGACCCTGCTGCTTTCAGGATCTGCCCATCTCTCCAACTTACGGTAAATACCTCCACAGCCAGGTGCTCTCACTGAACCAAACTGCAGTTCCTGGATTGAGCCATGTCCCCTGATGATCCCATGCTGTGGCACATGCTGCCTCCTTTACCTGGAAAGACCCCCACCACCACTGTGGCCCCCTTTACTTGGTTACTGGCTGTTTTCCCTATAAGATCAGATCAAGCAGCACCTCCGCTAGGACATCTTTTATGAAAGGACCCAGTCGTCTTTCCTTACATTGTGCTCCAGCACTGATCACAGTGCGATGATTTATCACTTGCTATCTGAACAGACTCTTGTATATTGTATCTATACAGTTGGCAAACAATGAACTTTGAAAAGATCAAAGACAGAACTCTAAGAGCTACAGAGCATACGAAGAGTATTAGATAGTAAATATTAATACTTGATTAGATCTTATTTCAAAGAAAAGCAGTGTACCCTATTACTATTAGTGAAACGTGCTAGAAATTTTGCTTTTGAAAAAACATCTAATGGATATATACAGTATTCTATTAACTGTGTACATTTTGTACTTTTTCTAATCTTTGTAGTTAACAACAGGGGGAGAAAAGGAGGTAATTTAGCATGATACAAGAGAAACAGGGAGGCTAATTTGAAGTTCTAAACAAAGTACTGCTGAGTACCAAAAATCTTGACCTTTGAAAAAATAAAAACAAATTTGCATTTATCTTAACTATTAAACAACATGAATATTTGATATACAGAGGCTGTCAAATACTCTGATGGGTTGCAAAAACAGAATTCTCATCACATGGAAGCTATGTTAAGGACATGAAGAAGCCACATTATATTGCACATTTTTAAAAAATATTCTGAATTGTAACAAAATTTCTATGAATGATGTCTTTCTTCAGTCTATAATGTAATTTTTAAAAAGCTATACCAACATATAAAGTACCATATATCATGTACTTTCTCTCCACTACTATTATGTATTTTCCAGCTTTCCCTTTATGAACATGAATTACTTTTATAGAAAAAAAATTTTAAATAAGAAATAAAAAATAATAATCACTTTCTATCCAGTTTGGTTGTTCAATACAGGCACTGTCATATCATCTGCCATTTAAAGAAACTAAGTAATACACTGCACAAATGTACGCTCATCTACAATTTGAGAATTTGACAAGTTGTACTCCAGTCTGATGATGCTTGTTTAAGCACCCTAGAACCACTAAAAGAGAATCTGAGGTTTAAGAACCACTGATGTGGTATCAAGGCCTTACTTTGAAGGGTATAAAATATATCAAACATTATCAAGTATAAACACATCTTAATTACAATATGAAAACTTACATACTTCACACTCAGTTAAGAACAGGGACATTAAAGCACCCAGGGTTCCTCTGGATTGCACTCTCTCTTAGAAGTGACTGCCGGCCTAACTCTTGTATGAATTATGCCTTTTATTGTTCTGCTACACATGTTATCTCCTAATATTCTTGTTTTGCTTTTAGGCTATATACAAATACCATATATACTTATACATGTATACACATACAACCACTGATAACTTTTTTATTCTTTTTTCAAAAATGTATGTATCTATTTTTGGCTGCTATGGGTGTTCATTGCAGTGTGGGCTTTCTCTAGTTGCTGTGAGCAGGGGCTACTCTGTGTGGTGAGCAGGCTTCTTACTGTGGTGGCTTCTCTAGCTACAGAGCACAGGCTCTAGGTAGTTCAGTAGTTGTGGCACGTGGGACCGTTCCAGACCAGGGATTGAACCCATGTTCCCTGCATTGGCAGGCAGATTCTTAATCACTGGGCCACCGGGAAAATTCCAAGTTTTTTATTCTTAACTTTATATTTGAGATTCATTCCTATTGACATGTGAATAGATGGTTTACCCCTGTATAATATTGCATTATATGGAACTATTTTGCTTTACTCACTTACTCTATTGGTGCCTTTTTGTTGTTTCCAGCTCCCTCCACCAGGTACAAATAATGCTTCCATGAACATTCTTGGGTTTGAAAATTTAATAATTCTGCCTTCTATAACCTATAAAAAGCAGCCCAGATGAGATCAATAATAATGGTCTAAGAAATTTCATACATAAAACACAATTTACAAAGTCAATGGTGTCCAAGCATGAAATTATGATCATTGAATCCTTGTTTAAAAGCAGTGGAAAGATGCATGAGACAAGTGCTCCGGCCTGGTGCACTGGGAAGACCCAGAGGAATCGGGTGGAGAGGGAGGTGGGAGGGGGGATCGGGATGGGGAATACGTGTAAATCTATGGCTGATTCATGTCAATGTATGACAAAACCCACTGAAATGTTGTGAAGTAATTAGCCTCCAACTAATAAAAAAAATAAATAAATAAAATAAAAGCAGTGGAAGCACTGAGATTTTTTAATGTGGCCTTTAATATTAAATATGACATACTGGATATACTACAAAGTATATTATATAGTATAAAGTATATGGTATAAAGTATAAACTATTTTAGACAGCCTGAGGCATCATGCCCAGCTTATTGAGGAGTAGGTAAACTAATATGGCATTTTTATCAACTTTACGGAATACTTAATGGCAAGACAGACTCACCAACAGTGAGGATCTGTAACACAGCTGGTCTCAGTGCCAGGCTGGGCTTTCGTAAAATATATGCAGACAAATGTAAACAGACAATGTACAAAAGGAAATGCACCATTTACAAACATGAATAGGTGGCCCAATCACACAAACCATGGGATAAATACAGATTTAAATGATAATGAATACCATTTTGAGTGTCACAAATTAGCAAAAAATATTAATTAAAAACCCAATGCTAATGAGTGTTGTGAGATGAGCATTATCATTCGCTGATTTTTGGTGATGCATACAATACTTTTGCAGAGGTAATTTGAGGCAAACTGCATTGACAGTATCCATAGTGTTTTATTGAAAGGAATTTATGGGAATGTACCCTAAAGAAATAATTTGAAAATTAAAAAAGGAATTCATGGCAGTGTTCTATACATATCTTATATATCATACTACGATATCCACATAGTTGCAAAAGTGGAAACAGCTAAACAATGGTTAAGATACAAATATCTGTGCATATATTTATATACAAAATAGGGTATTATGGAGCCATTAAAAATAGTTGGTATGTAATACTTCCATATTTATTACATGAAGAACAAAACATAAAACTGTTTACATTAAAACAACAAAAACTTATGCCTAAAGGTTGGAAGAAAAGAATGAGATATTAATAATGTCTTGGTGAACATTTTTGCCTTTTAAATTTTCTGTTTTTTTCAAAACTAATTTTCCATAATGAGTTTGTATGGCTTGTATAATACAAACATATAAAATATAAGCATAGTTTTATTATTAAAATTAACATGAAAAGTGAAGTGAAAATCACTCAGTCATGTCCAACTCTTTTTGATATATAGTCCATGGAATTTCCCAGGCCAGAATACTGGAGTGGGTAGCCATTCCCTTCTCCAGGAGATCTTCCCAACCCAGGGATTGAACCCAGGTCTCCTGCATTGCAGGCGGATTCTTAACCAGCTGAGCTACCAGGGAATCCACCATGAAAAGTATTCAATGATTTTTTTTTCTATGCATGCAAGGTTTAATAAGACCTTATAATACACTCTATCCAATTTTATCTGCTTGTTTACAAGATGACGTAAGTACAGAGTGAAGGACAGTGACATGATGCCTAGTTCCATTGCTGTTTTAGGCTCTTGATAGCCAACTCCATAAATATAAAAAGGTCTCTGGTCAATTGAGAATATGTGTCTTTCCAAGTTTTTCTCCCCAGTGGTCAATTTTTAAAAAATTTATTGTTAATTGGAGGATAATCGCTTTACAATGTTGTGTTGGTTTCTGCTGGTCTTAGTTCTACTTTCTAACAGAATTCCATCTGTAGCAAAACTTTCAAGACTGATTTAACTGTCAAATCTGTTTGACATTTTCTATGCTATAAAGATTTCTCCTTCAGGAACATAGCTTTCTGTCAACAATAATCAGTATCTATTAAAAAAAAAAATAGTGAGCTTAAAGTTTCCCTGCCATTCTGTATTCCTTTCTCTTAGATGAAAATCAGCCCCAACATAGACTGTTCTATTTCTAACAAACTTGTGCTTGCCTTTTCGATCCTACTTTTTTCTTCTTTTTTTCCATTTATTTTTATTAGTTGGAGGCTAATTACTTTACAATATTGTAGTGGTTTTTGCCATACATTGACATGAATCAGCCATGGATTTACATGTGCTCCCCATCCCGAATCCCCCTCCTTCCTCCCTCCCCATATTCAATGATTTTTTATGTAGTGTTATTAGCAGCAAGACTAGCATATAACACATGTATTATTCACTGAAGCTGTATATCAGCTTCTGAAAACTTGATGGTGGAGGGAATTGATGAACTTGTGCACAACTCACTTTTATCATGGTTTCAAATAAGTGTGCAAAAATATGACCATAGAAAACTAAGGAAAATGCTTCCTTGCACTGAGGAAAAATCTACCCATTACTCAACAAACAGCATTCATGCATATTTTTCTTCAGATTTCCAAAGAATAAATAATAAAATGTACACAGACAAAAATCTAATAACCTAATTTATATTAAAAAAGTAAGCAGTAGTACAGTATTCTTACTTATTGACACTAAAGAAAAGTAGGACTATTTGCATTAGTATATTTACTGGGAAGGAATGGAGACACAGACGTAAAGAACAGACTTGTGGCCACAGTGGGGGGAGGAGAGAGTGGGATGAATGGAGAAAGTAGCATCGACATATATGCACAGCCATGTGTAACATGGATAGCTGGTGCTAAGTTCCTGTATAATACAGGAAGCCCAGCCAGGCACTCTGTAATGACCTAGCGGGGTGAGAGTTGGGGATGGGAGGGAGCTCAGGAAGGAGGCTCAAGAGGGAGGTGATACACGTACAATTGTGGCTGATTTGCATTGTTGTATGGCAGAAACTATCATAATACTTGTAAAGCTATTTCCCTCCAAGTAAAGAATAAATTTTTTTTATAAGTAGGACTATTTTGAATTCTGAAATGAGACAACACACCAGGTAACACGGTATTACAGAACTGGTTATTGGTGGGTAAGGCAGAAAGAGTAAACGGGCTAACAACTGTCGAGGGCCTGTATGTGCTGTAACACATCATCTCACTAATCCTTAAAATGACTCTGCCAAGTAGGTAGTGTGAGTCTCCTTTATGTGTTAAGAAACTGAAGTTTTCAGAGTCAAGCCACATGGCCAAGAACAGTGCCTGACATACAGTAAGTGTTCAGTAAATGCCTTTTCGATGGATGGCAGGTAATATACCTAGTAAATCAAAGTTACCAGGATTCACACTGAGATTCACCTGGTTACAGAGCCACACTATTTCCTCCATTGCCTTTTGTGTGAGACTACACAGAATTGTTTTAAAATGGTTAACTATCAGTGTAAACATGGTCAGGAAACCGTGATTTCTACCTTCATATCAGAGTGATTTCAATTTCCAAATGTGTTTTAGTAGAGAATGAAGAAAGACAGAAAACACATGCCACGATCTTCAAGGGCTTTTTTAATTTAAAACATATATAGCATGTGAAAATAACATAAATTCATTTTAATACATTTATATGAAATATGTTTTAGTTAATCCAACTCATCCATTTTTGTTGCTAAATTCTAGCAATTTCTTTTAAATGTTGCTTATGAAAATACCATCCAAAATGTGCTGCTTTAATTTCATTAATCTTAGGTGTTGTAGCTCTTTTCTTTATCCCACATTTACACCAAATGAAATATTTGAAAATGCTAAAATAATACTTTCTTAGTGGCTTTGCATCCTGTATTAAAATATTTTATAACTATAAAAGGTGAAAATAATTTTATTGATTCCCTATATATAAATCCATGTAAATATACTTGTACTGCATATTTTATTAACTGATAAAGTTCTTGAAAAATTCTACCAACTTCTTTAGAATAGTTCCTGTGAAAGCATCATCCAAAATATATTTCAATTTTTGTGTTAGGCGTTCTATCTCCTTTACTTCTTTACTTGCCCCATACTTAGATCAAAACAAAGTATCTGAAAATGTGAATATAAATACAATGTTGTATTCTTAGCTGTTCTGTATCTTGTATTAAAATATTTTACAACTATAATAAAAGTTGAAAAATAATTTATTGGTTTTCCTGTATATGTAATTTTCTACCTACTATAAATGAACTAATCTATGGAATTAAGTCATTTTGCTATCTCAAACACAGAGAAGGCCAAAAACAAGGGAATTACAAACATTCCAAGATTATTAAAGTAGATGCACGTTAAAATACTACAGATATGGCATAGGCAACATCTGTCAATCAGAGAGAGTGTTTAACTTTCCACTTGGCAACCATATTTTCCAGATAACTACCACTTTTCAAAGCATTACTGTTGGGTAGGTTTTATACTAGAAGAGATCTATAAAACATTACTGTCCTCATCCAAAACCAAAACTAAACAAGGACCTAAAACATATTATTAAAAAAGATGGTGACTGGGGTAAAAATGACTATGCCCAATGAGCTACAGGACTTCAAGATGAAAATGCCTTTGCTTCTTCAAATTTTATTTGATAAATTTAACTGGGTTTTCTTTTCTGATTATGCTTAAGCCCTAAATTTGGTTGTGTACTATAACAATTTTAATTTACTTGGCTAGTAAAAGAAAAAAAAAAAAACCACTGGATTCTAAAAGACAGATTAATAATCTGTTGAACTTAAATTGAGAACTGATCAGTGGAAAATATCTGGCTGGATAAATAAATTTAAAAAGACTGAAAACATTGCAAAATAAGCTGTTTTGAAAAATACTTAACTTGAAATAATAAAAAAAAAAATAGTTGTTAAAAGCTATTAAAGATCTTTCCTGAGGGCTACTAAAGGCAAAAACAACCTTAATAGACACATGGTTACAAACAAATTTCCTCACAAAAGTAGAGGTTGTGATCAGTAGCAGGATCTTAGGGAAGTGTCATTTCAGAAACTGCATTAGTCTTTTCTAAGTGTTTTAAAGAGTTTGAGTTGGTACATCCTAGAACTAGCGAAAATTAGAAGCAATTCGCCTAGCTGGATACAAAAGGACTTATATATTCTTGATTTATTCAATTTCATTGTTCTTTTACATATACGTTTCTTCTTTAAAACTTTAAGATGAACATTTATTTATGGAACATGAAATGATTTATTCATTTATATGACAAGTTTAATAAGGCTGACATTCAATGGAAAACAATGAAATAATTTACCTTTTAGAAATTAGAAAAACTTTAAATCATTTTTCCTATCTTGTTTTTAAGGGTCCCTTATTAAGGCTTGTGATTTTTATTAATGTAAATAAACTAAATTGATTGTTTTTGTACACCTCTTTGCACCATAGTGTAAAGGGCAGTCTTTTCTCAATTAACCTTTAACACTCTGTACATACTATTCTGAAACACTGTGGTGAAGTACGGCCTTGCATCCTTGAGCAAGACGCTACATAAGGGAGGGTTAGCTGAGTTAGAAGGGTCTTCCACATCCCAAATTTCAAGCATACTGCAACCAGGCCTGAAAAAATAGGCACACATATATATATTAAAAATGCATTCATATCTAGAAGAACTATAATTATAAAATGTCTCAGATTTTTAGAGACTAACATTTAATAAATTAAAAACCTTAGTGCATTTCAAAAAACATGTTTAAAATTTAGAGATATTAATAATAAAATGAAATTATGCTATACTTTATATTCCAGTTAACTAAATAACCAATATATTATTGAATCAAATAATAAGAGCTCAATGTAATTCAGAAACATATATTTAAAAATCCACCTTCAAAGTGAAATATAAATGAATATATGTTCTAAGCAGTACTGCCATCCAAACATAATACCCATTTACAGTAGAATGAGACAAATTGAAGCAAAGTTAATAGTTAATCTAATTCCTGATGAATTACCTACTTCATATTCTTGAACTTAAATTTTGAATTAAATTAGCATGAAAACATATAAAGTCCAAAGCAGGAAAAAGAAGCTCTTCTGCCAGTGTTACTCTCCTCATCTCTTCCCTTTCTGAGTGGACTGAATGAGATATTTCTCACTAGAGAATAACCCTGCACTGGAATCATTACAGGGAAGAAGTCAGACAATATCAGTCTATATTGAGGCATAATTTATGTACAATAAAATTCACTCAGTTTATGTGTAAATTTTCATAAGCATGGGTAAATGTGTATAGGTGTGTGAGCACCATCATAATCATAACACGGAAAATTTCCATCACCTCCACAAGTTCCCTGGTACTCTTTTATAGTCAATCCTCTCCCTGAAACATCAGCCTAGGTAAGTACTTATCTTCCTTCCACACTATAGAGTTGCCTTTTTAGAATACACTAGAAAATACATATTTAGCATATGCTACACACATGGTTACTCAAGTGGTAACATTTTTATCCTTTCTACTTCAACCTTTCTTTCATGCATTTGTGCTTAAAATGCATCTTCCTGGAAGGAAGGACATAAATGGGTTTTGCTTTTGTCTTCACTCTCAATCTCTAGCATTTGATTGGAGTGTTTAGTCCCCACTCACATTTGCAAGTACTCAAATACTTCTTCCTATACATTATTTATTAGATTTTAAAATTAGATACAAAAATTAGCTACTAAAATCTCCAAAATTACCTCTTCAAAAGTCCCATATAGCCAATTCCTAATTATTCATAGGAGAAATGAAAATTCTTAATGTTAAGATTAATACAACTAAGGACTTTTTAAATCGAGGAGACTAAACAAAGGCCTGAAGATATTCATTACACATCTCAGAATTTGATGTATTTTTAGGTATTCAAAATTCAGAAATTTAAAACTGTTAATTAGAAACATTTTCTTATTATGTTCTTCTGAGTTATGTGAAACTTTTCTTATGTGTCTTATAAATCCAATGTAAATCAGCTGTAGTAGCAGAATGCTAGTATCTCACTTTGCTATAAATTCAGATCTGTGTTTTAGATATCTAATAAAAGTTTAAAAAACTTGAAAATTATGGAAAAAAGCTACATTCAGAAGTTAAAATGAAAGAATTAGGATAGCAAAATATACTATCATTTCTGAAATTACATTATGCTTAAATAGTATAATTCCATGCAAGAATTTTAAATAAAATGCCAAGATAACAATTTAATGGAATTAATTTAAAATAAAAAAATTTAAAGCATCAGGACTGCTGTAATGAAGTAAAACATTCACTGCTTTAAAATATACCATATATCATAGAGCATAGGGGGTCATACTCACTTAGTTCTCACAACACACCATGCCTCTTCTAAAATGTAGTAATTTACATGTAACTCCACCAACTTATCTCTCACTTCTTTTGCAGATTTTCGACTATATGCGGAGTAAACTATTTTTGTCCGAGCTCTTTAAATTCAAACAAGTTAAAAAAAACTTTCTAAATAAGTGATAATAGAGTTGACTAGAGAAATTTTGTTACCAAATTAAAACCCCAATGCTTACTGGGTGGAGCACTGATTAACATGACCCCAAACAGCATGAATTATTTGGGGATAGAAATTTCCACATTTTACTTACATTTTACATGTTCTAAAACTTACAGAAATTTGAATTTTGCAGGTAGTGATTATCAGTGTATAAGCCAGTTTAGAGTCTAGAGACAGGTAGCAGTATAATAGTTCAGAATATAAAATTAGCTCTGCATAATTCATAAAATAACTAATCTGGGAGAAATTCAGATAGAGGCTAAATATAGTGAAAATACAGATTTCAGTAGATAATTTCATTTACAGAAGGTCTGAAAGACATATGAGTTGAAGCTGAATATAGTAAATAGAATAATCAGACAGTGGGCATCTACAGTAGTGGTCAGGTAGAGAAAGTACCCTAACAGAAGCTTGAGAGACAGAAAGCTTAGCAAAATATGGTAGACAGATGATTTAGTTCTAAATGGGAATTTTTATAAAATCCTAAATAAATGATCAATTATACATTAGACTTTTCTTAGGAGCTCAAGCATACAGAATGCCCAATCTTCAAAACCAAACATAAAACTTCAAATAATTTAAAATATTACCTTTAACAATAAACCAAAGTCACATTAAAAGGAAAAGATTATCCAATTACTAGGATGATTAAAATAATTTTTAAAAGTCACTTAAGGGAAACAAAACTTTCAGATTTCAGTGGAAACTAGAGTTCCCATAATCAACTAGCAAAAGAGCAAGCCAAATTTTCATAAAAGCATTTAACATAGTGGACTTCATAAACTCTTTTTACCTGTGAAAAAAGGCTAATCATTGGCCACCAGTAAGATCAAGAGTGGTTTCTTAAATCGGGCAGAGGGGCTGTGGAATCTAGAACGGGGGCTGGCAAATGATGGCCATGAGTCAAATCTATTCCCTTCTTGTTACTACTACTTAGGAGTGTCACTGGAACACACACACCCACAGAAACACACAGAGGCTAGTCATAAATGTGATCTATTTTTACTCTGAGCAAAATTCAGTTTTTCTTTTTTCAGTTTTCAGCAATTTATTAAGGTTGCTTTAACAGGTATATGTTGTAATTTCTGAATTGTTATTACTTTTTAACTTTAAAATGAACATGAGGATGAAAGAATGTGTATGTGTATATAAAATTTTTCCCTATTCCTATAAGTCAGTAGAAGTCATCGGTGTGACTGGTTGTAGTATTCTATCAGTTGCCCACCTCAAGTCTGCATCCTCATAATGTGGGTGATTCACAATGGGGTGAAGAGTGGAAAGCTTGACACTTGCCATTGTAGGCATGGCACCAGCAAAAACAGCATCTGGAAAACAAGATTATATTTCTTAACAACATGTTTTAAAGAAAACCAAAGGTTAATCATCTGTAATATTTGAACCCAATTAAGAAAGATGTACGGTGCTTAGTTGCTCAGTCATGTCCAACTCTTTCCGACCCCATGGACTGTAGATACTAGGCTCCTCTGTCCACGGGATTTTTCTGGCAAGAATACCAGAGTAGATTGCCATTTCCTCCTCCAAGGGATCTTCCCAACCCAGGAGTCAAACTCGGGTCTCCTACATCACAGGGAGATTCTTCACCGTCTGAGCCGCCAGGGAAGCCCAGGAATACTGGAGTGGGTAGCCTATCCCTTCTCCAGGGGATCTTCCTGACCCAGGAATCAAACCAGGCTTTCCTGCATTGCAGGCAGATTCTTTACCAGAAGAGCTACCAGGGAAGCCCAAGAAAGACAAAGTACAGTTAAAATAATAATCATTGACAGCATTCTTTTTTTTTTCACTTAATATTTACTGATGGTCTACATAATAATAGCCAACTTTTGTTAAATGTTATCTTGGTGCCATACACTTGGTGATTATACAGCTTAACTTGCACAGCTTTGGGGGTGCATTCTATGTTATTCCTGTTTTGTAGATTAGGAAGCTAAGAGACAGCAAAGCAATGAGCCCAAGATAGCACAGCTAGGAACTATCAGGGCCCACCCTCTTAGCCACTTCACTACAGCACACTGCCCTGTTCAAGCGCTATACTAACAGCACTACAAAGACAGGACTGGGAAGAACTGTAAAATTTCATATCTTGTTCCAATAGTCTAAAGTTCTAGGAACTAGAAGACTTATAAAGGGCAAGTCTCACAGTACATGTTTTAAAGTGAGTTTCGTGGGTTACGAACTGTAATCCTGAGAACTTGCCAGATGAAGGCATTGTTTTCTTCCCTCAGATCCCATTTAAATATTTGTAACTAAGTCTTCTTAGTTTTTGTTTGACTTTATAAATATATACATTTCATCAAACCATTTCATTACGTGTTAGTAGTACTTTCTGGAGTAATACCATGTATAAATCCGTTGCTTTCTGGTTATAACTAGTGATACACCAAAATCTACTGTGTGGCTTCAGTTTTAGTTGTATTTCTTGAGAGACAAAAAGACCAAATGGAAAGAAATAAATATGATTTATTATAATCATATAACAAATGATTATATAATTAGGAAGATCATTATCACTTTTAATCAGCAAAGTAAAACCACCAATAAGAACTAGGCATATTACTCAGATCTACTGGAAATAATTGAATATTTATTTTCAAATATAATTAACCATTCTAAATGTAACTTTGAATGAATTTGTTGTTGCTGTTCAGTCAGTCATGTCCAACTCTTTGCAACCCCATGGACTGCAGAACACCAGCTTCCCTGTCCTTCACCATCTCCCGGAGCTTGCTCAAACTCATGTCCATTGAGTCAGTGATGCCCATCAAACCATCTCATCCTCTGCCATTCCCTTCTCCTCCTGCCTTCAATCTTTCCCATCATCAGGGTCTTTTCCAATGAGTCAGTTCTTCGCATCAGGTGGCAAAAGTATTGAAGCTTCAGCTTTAGCATCAGTCCTTCCAATGAATATTCAGGACGGATTTCCTTCAGGATTGACTGGTTTGATCTTCTGGCCGACACTCAAGAGTCTTCTCCAACATCACAGTTCAAAAGTATCAGTTCTTCGGCACTCAGCTTTCTTTATGGTCTAGCTCCTCACATCCATATATGACTACTGGAAAAACCTTAGCTTTGACTAGACAGACCTTTGTCTGCAAAGTAATGTCTCTGCTTTTTAATATGCTGTCTAGGTCTGTCATAGCTTTTCTTCCAAGGAGCAAGCCTCTTAATTTCATGGCTGCAGTCACCATCTGTAGTGATTTTGGAGCCCAACAAAATAAAGTCTCTCATTGCTTCCATTTTTTCCCCATGTATTTGACATGATTGGATACCATGATCTTCATTTTTTCAATGCTGAGTTTTAAGCCAACTTTTTCACTCTCCTCTTTCACCTTCATCAAGGGGCTTGTTAGTTTCTCTTTGCTTTCTGCCACAAGGGTGGTGTCGTCTGCATATCTGAGGTTATTGATATTTCTTCCAGCAATCTTGATTCCAGCTTGCACTTCATCCGGCCCGGCATTTTGCATGATGTGCTCTACACATAAGTTAAATAAGCAAGGTGACAATATACAGCTTTGACATACTCCTTTCCCAATTTGGAACCAGTCCATTGTTCCATGTCCAGTGCTAACTGTTGCTTCTTGACCTGCATACAGGTTTCTCAGGAGGCAGGTTAGGTGGTTTAGTATTCTCATCTCTTGAAGAATTTTCCATATTTTGTTGTGGTCCACACAGCCAAAGGCTTTATTTAGCATGGTCAATGAAGCAGAAGTAGATGCCTTTCTGGACTTCTGCTTTTTCTATGATCCAATGGATGTTGGCAATTTGATCTCTGGTTCCTCTGTCTTTTCTATATCCAGCTTGAACATCTGGAAGTTCTCGGTTCATGAAGCCTAGTCTGGAGAATTTTGAACATTACTTTGCCAGCAGGTGAGATGAGTGCAATTGCGTAGTACTTTGAGCATTCTATGGCATTGGCTTTCTTTGGGACTGGAATGAAAACTGACCTTTTCCAGTGCTGTAGCCACTGCTGAGTTTTTCAAATTTGCTGGCATATTGAGTGCAGCACTTTCACAGCATCAGCTTTTAGGATTTGAAATAGCTCAACTGGAATTCCATCACCTCCACAAGCTTTGTTTATAGTCATGCTTCCTAAGACTTACTTGACTTTGCATTCCAGGATGTCTGGCTCTAGGCAAGTGATCACACCATCATGGTTATCTGGGTCATTAAATCTTTTTTGTACAGTTCTTCTGTGTATTCTTGCCACCTCCTCTCAATATCTTCTGCTTCTGTTAGGTCCATACCATTTCTGTCCTTTACTGTCCGCATCTTTGCATTAAATGTTCCCTTGGTATCTCTAATTTTCTTGAAGAGATCTCTAGTCTTTTCCATTCTATTGTTTTCCTCTGTTTCTTTGCATTGTTCACTTAGGAAGGCTTTCTTATCTATCCTGGCTATTCTTTGGAACTCTGCATTCAAATGGGTATATCTTTCCTTTTTTCCTTTGCCTTTCACTTCTCTTTTTTTCTCAGCTATTTGTAAGGCCTCCTCAGCGAACCATTTTGTCTTTTTGCATTTCTTTTTCTTGGGCATGGTTTTAATAACCACCTCCTGTACAATGTTATGAAACTCTGTCCAGAGTGCTTCAGGAACTCTATCAGATCTAATCCCTTGAATCCATTTGTCACATCCACTGCATAATTGTAGGGATTTGATTTAGGTCATACCTGAATGGCCTAGTGGTTTTCCCTGCTTTCTTCAATTTAAGTCTGAATTTGGCAATAAGGAGTTCATGATCTGAGCCACAGTCAGCTCTTGGTCTTGTTTTTCTGAGTGTACAGAGCTTCTCCATCTTCAGCTGCAAAGACTATAATCAATCTGATTTCAGTACCGGCCATCTGGTGATGTCCATGTGTAGAGTTGTTTCTTTTGTGTTGCAAGAGGGTGTTTGCTATGTTGGAAGACGGTGTATGTATTCTCTTGGCAAAACTCTATTAGCCTTTGCCCTGCTTTATTTTGTTCTCCAAGGCCAAATTTGCCTGTTATTCCAGGTATCTCTTGACTTTCTACTTTTGCATTCCAGTCTCCTGTGATGAAAAGGATATCTTTTTTGGTTTTAGTTCTAGAAGGTCTTGTAGGTCTTCACAGATCATTCAACTTCAGCTTCCTTGGCATTAGTGGTTGGTGCATAGACTTAGATTACTGTGATACTGAATGGTTTGCTTTGGAAACAAACAGAGATCATTCTGTTGTTTTTGAGACTATACCGCACTACTGCATTTTGGACTCTTTTGTTGACTATGAGGGCTATTACATTTCTTCTAAGGGATTTATATCTCTTCATACGCCTTAAATTTAAAAAATATATAAGTAAACTGAAGTAAACATATTTTTATTACTGTAAGATTTAATAATTAATGATGAAAAGCTCTTAGACAAGAGTAGTAGTTCTCAGTCAGGAGTAATTTTGTTCCTGGCAACTTCTGGAGACATTTTTGGTTACCACACTGTTAAGGGAGAGGTAATACTGGTATCCGATTGGTAGAAGAAAGGAATGCTGCTAATACTGCTAAATATTGTTCTGCCAGTGTAAAGGGTAGCCCTGAATATCAAAGTTGAGAAACTCTGGGCTAGAGCGACTCAAGCTCAGGACCAGGGTCATCCAAAAGAAACTAGGGAAGCCTGTCCAGCAAGAACTGGAACCCTGGAGAAGAAACCGTCTATGAAACAGAGGGAAAGGGAGAAATACTCCTTAGCTGCTTCTTTCCTCTTGGGAGTAAGGCTTCAAACATGAGCATGACAGGGAAACCACAGGATCTTCTCTATAATATATTTAAATCTCTAATTAGCCTACTGCATGTATTAGAAAAAAGTATCCCTTCTGATCTGACAAAACCTCACTAATACATGACTTGTGAGCGGACCACAAGCTGGATTACAGTTCCCACTTGTCCTCTCAACTGAGCACCTCTGTGCTGTGTACAAACTACGCAAAGCCACATGGTAGACCTGAATGTAAGCTTTAGTCTCACCTTCTATAGCATCTCAGGCTTCTTTTAATAAAACAGGTGGTAACCATGAGAGAACTCATAAGACAGAGACGAGAGAAATTGATAGGATCAAAGCAGAGGCAAAAATGAGGTAGGAGTTTGTGGGAACTGTTTTAGAAGGATAAGTTGCTAAACATGGGCTTTTTTTTGCCAAAAACCCAAGACAAACACTGGATAAAAGATGCAAGCAAACATGAAAAGAATAGATACCTTTTAAAGCTTTGGAAAAACAGGTGTAAGTGGTGAGGGGTGAGAGAGAGTAAAGGCAGTAACTACCTTGTACCTTATAGGGAAAAAATAAAATATTAATTCAAAAATTCTGATTTAACTAGCCTGGAAGCTCTAAGACTCAGAGTCTAAGTGATGAGGCATTGTCATCTACACTCTTTGAAAGCCACAGACCAAACATCTGAGTTGAAGTTTATAAGAGTTTACCTTAACGATAGCTAGTTAGTAAAATGATGACTACCAAATAAGAGGAAGTGGCTCAAAGAGTCACAGGATAAATTTAAATAAATCATAGTGAAGAAATTAACCCAGAAAAAAACTGTCTTGAACCGGACTATAGAGTAGTTGGAGAAAACAGCATAGAATATGTTCATTCTCTGAAAAGGTATTTAAAAATGAAGTAAATATCAATCTGCTTGAGGTGGTCTTAGATAAAAGACTGTTAGAAAAAGTAAAAGAATTTTTTATACTATTTAAAAGTAGCATGTATAATCATCTTTTTGAGACAAGTTAGTGAAAAAAACCCAAAAGTCCAAGATTTTAACCCTTTTGTATGTGATTGGTTTTATAGACATGGAGCAGAGGGTATGCACTGACGGAAGTAATGGGAGGGGTGTTGTTAACCTCCCCACAGTCAAGACTGGTTTCTCCAGTGGCCTGTTACACGGTGTGAAAGTTTGTCATTAAAGATTTTTTACTTTGAGCTGTCACTGTTATGATTAAAATACAATAATAATCTCAGAGTTATAGCATATAACTTGTGAACAATCATTAACTCTAAATACCAATTAACATTCTTTTTGACAGATATCCAGGAGGGGTTTAAAGAGGACACAACATTTCTTTTTGGAAATTTGTCTTGGTGAACACTGCAGTTAACACACTAAAAATGTGTGAAGGTATGAATGCATGTTTTTTTAAATTGTATATATCAGTTCAGTTCAGTCGCTTAGTCGTGTCCAACTCTTTGCGACTCCATTAATCGCAGCACGCCAGGCCTCCCTGTCCATCACCAACTCTTGGAGTCTACCCAAACCCATGCCCATCGAGTTGGTGATGCCATCCAGCCATCTCATCCTCTGTCATCCCCTTCTCCTTCTGCCCCCAATCCCTCTCATCATCAGGGTCTTTTTCAATGAGTCAACTCTTTGCATGAGGTGACCAAAGTACTGGAGTTTCAGCTTCAGCATCAGTCCTTCCAATGAACACCCAGGACTGATCTCCTTTAGGATGGACTGGTTGGATCTACTTGCAGTCCAAGGGACTCTCAAGAGTCTTCTGCAACACCATAGTTCAAAAACAACAATTCTTCGGCACTCAGCTTTCTTCATAGTCCAACTCTCACATCCATACATGACCACTGGAAAAACCATAGCCTTGACTAGATGGACCTTTGTTGGCAAAGTAATGTCTCTGCTTTTTAATATGCTATCTAGGTTGGTCATAACTTTCCTTCCAAGGAGTAAGCGTCTTTTAATTTCATGGCTGCAATCACCATCTGCAGCGATTTTGGAGCCCCCAAAAATAAATTCTGACACTGTTTCCACTGTCTCCCCATCTATTTCCCATGAGGTGATGGGACCAGATGCCATGATCTTAGTTTTCTGAATGTTAAGCTTTAAGCCAACTTTTTCACTCTCCTCTTTCACTTTTATCAAGAGGCTTTTTAGTTCCTCTTCACTTTCTGCCATAAGGGTGGTGTCATCTGCATATCTGAGGTTATTGACATTTCTCCTGGCAATCTTGATTCCAGCTTGTGTTTCTTCCAGCCCAGCATTTCTCATGATGTACTCTGCATATAAATAAGCAGGGTGACAATATACAGCCTTGAAGTACTCCTTTTCCTGTTTGGAACCAGTCTGTTGTTCCATATCCAGTTCTAACTGTTGCTTCCTGACTTGCATACAGGTTTCTCAAGAGGCAGGTCAGGTGGTCTGGTATTCCCATCTCTTTCAGAATTTTCCACAGTTTATTGTGATCCACACAGTTGAAGGCTTTGGCATAGTCATAACTGTATATATACACACAAATATATGTGAAATGACAACTATACAACATATACAAACATATAACAACACATAATGTGTGTGAGTGTATGTGTGTGTGCTAGCTATACATATAATCAAAACAGCTACATACCCGGCCTGGTATTGTATTTGATCCACTGTATCAATTCTTCCTGGGGCAAATTATTAAATTCTCCTATTATGCTCCATTGATTATGGAGGTTTGCATAACCTTGTATTGACATTACTGTTACAAGACTGAGGATAAGAGGCATAAAACGAACTCTGCAAAAAAGCCAGCCAAAAAGCTGAAATGAAAGAAACCATTTATTTATAATTCTTATATGAACAGTGCTATTGGGTCAATAATATATTCTCACCTTTCTACCAAAACCAAGATGGATTACCATTTGATACTAATAATATACAGAATATAATAATTATCTATTGTTTAAAACCAGCAAATATTTTAGAATTATATAATCCAGTTAAAATGGAGTTTACTTTCCTCTTGAAAGAATTAAACAAGAAATACCTGATCCTTCCAGTACAGATTTACAACCAGGAGTTAAGGTTCAGTTCAGTTCAGTTCAGTTTAGTTGCTCAGTCATGTCCGACTCTTTGTGACCCCATGAATCGCAGCACGCCAGGCCTCCCAGTCCATCACCAACTCCCGGAGTCTACTCAAACCCATGTCCATTGAGTCAGTGATGCCATCCAGCCATCTCATCCTCTGTTGTCCCCTTCTCCTCCTGCCCCCAATCCCTCCCAGCATCAGGGTCTTTTCCAATGAGTCAACTCTTCGCATAAGATGGCCAAAGTACTGGAGTTTCAGCTTCAGCATCAGGAGTTAAGGTTAGCAAATCATAATTCTGACATATCCCCGAACTAAAATCCTGTAATATCTGGATGTCTTTTATGGACATCTTGAATATCTAGGGAAACACCATTAGTACTGACAATTTTTATACTCTCAGGAATTTAAGTATTATGATATTCTAAGGCAAAACATTTTTAATCAAAACCAAGTAAGGGGTCTCCAGAAGTAACTTGGTCCCAAAATTCTAGCTACTTTATCTAGCTGTCTTGCATATGAGCTACAGTAACAGAACCCTAGAAATTGATAATTTTTCCACCGATTATCCAAGCCCAACAGGAAAATACTACAGCAATTGCACTGCATCTTCTCTAGTACCACAAGAGCACTTGAGGATAGTTCTGATGGGCTGTGAAGCTGTTACACTGACCTGAATTTCAAAAACTAAATTAGTGAGAATACTAATAGAGGGTAAAGTCACAGAATTATCAGCTAAAATCTAGGAATAAATTTCAAAGCTACTTGAATTTGCTTTTCTTATGCTATAATGGCACCCCACTCCAGTACTCTTGCCTGGAAAATCCCATGGAAGGAGGAGCCTGGTAGGCTACAGTCCATGGGGTCGCGAAGAGTCGGACACGACTGAGCGACTTCACTATCACTATGCTATAATGAATCACAAACTAGTACTTTAAATCACTTAAGATAAAAAAACACTGAGTGCTTTTACGTTTTAAATTAGTGAGCAAAACCATGATTAACTACATTGTAGTTGCTATAGTGTTATAGAGTAGTTATAAAAGAATGAAACCTTACCCGCCGAGAACATATCAGGGAAGCCATAACACACATGTGAGGTGTCAAAAAGAGTTTCAGCCTCATAATTAAAATGGCAAGGGAAGTAAATGCAAGCAACTGCAATGTGTGAAAAATTAGCTATAAAAACACAAAACAAAATTAATTTTCACTTTATATTTTAAAATTAGTATATGTTCAACAAAGTATATTAAAACTATTGTTATTCACTAGGACAAGGATCTTTTACCTCAGTAATACATCTATTAATATTCCTTCAACAAAGATTTATCAAATGCCTGCTATATGCCAGGTACTGTTCTGAGTGCTTTGGATACGGTAGGGTGCTAAAACAACACTGAGCAATTCCTGTCCTCATGAGACTCACATTTTAGTACATTTAGTCAGGAGAGACAGAAAACTGAATAGACGTATCAAATAACAAAACCTATTAAACAGTCTTTCAGAAAGTGGTAAGTATAATGGAAAAGGAAGAAGAGCTGAAAAGGAGACTGAAGTGCAGGGTGTGGGGTGAGGTCACAGGCAGAAGCTGCGAGTGTACTTAGCATCATCAGACTGGAACTCCTCAAATAGGTGGTATTTGAGCAAGGACCTATACCAGGTGAGAAAGGGAGTCACAGAGACTTAAAAATATGGGATGCTTCACAAATTTGTGATATTCAGTCAGCAACAAAAATCATAACACAATCTAGATTATTTTAGAAGTAGTGGAATTGTATAAATATTTGTACTAATCAGTAGGACACCCCATTTTGATTAAGATGGAGTTTCACTGAGCTAAGTTTTCAAACAAAACTTTTCTAATAGACATATTCATAAAATATCAAACTCTTCAGTACATAAATGGACAAAGAATTAATACAAGTAAAAGTAACTAAATATTCATATTCTAAACCACTAATATTAAAACAAGGGAAATAGTAAAAATAATGTTTTCATCTATAAAATTGACAAATATTAAATTGAGTATTAGAGAATATGGCATGAAACCACACACTGTAATAATCAGTATATTTCTGTAATTTAGCAATATTTATCAAGATCCTAGAAAAGAGCCAAACTTGGATAGGGTCTAGCCATGATCCTAGAACCAAACCAACCTAAATTTTGGTTCTAGGTATTTAAGGGAATAATCAAAACATAAAAATACTTGTACAAAGATGGTAACTGAAGTGAATTTTTCACACCAGAAATAGAAACAAACTAAATAAACAATGTAGAAGACTAAGTAAATTACAGCATTTTCACATGTGAAAAGTAAAGTGTTAGTTCCTCAGCTGTGTCTGACTCTTTGCAACCCCAGGTACTGTAGCCCCCCCAGGCTCCTCTGTCCATGGGATTCTCCAGGCAAGAAAACTGCAGTGGGTTTCCATTCTCTTCTCCAGGGGATCTTCCCAAGGCAGTAATCAAAGCCAGGTCTCCTGCATTTCCTGCATTGTAGGCAGATTCTTTATCATCTGAGCTACCAGAGAAGCTCCATTATCACACGTATATAGACATTAATATATTGGAAGACTATTTAATGGTGTGGAACAGTTTTCAAAAACAAAGATCATGTCATATGGTCCCATTACTTCATAGCAAATATATGGGGAAAAAATGGAAACAGTGACAGACTTTATTTTTGGGGGCTCCAAAACTCACTGCAGATGGTGACTGCAGCCATGAAATTAAAAGACGCTTGCTCCTTGCAAAAAAAGCCATGGCAAACCTAGACAGCATATTCAAAAGCATAGCCATCACTTTGCCAACAAAGGTCCATATATATAGTTAAAGCTATGGTTTTTCCAGTAATCATGTACAGATGTGACAGTTGGACCATAAAGAAGGTCAAATGCTGAAGAATTGATGTTTTTCAACTGTGGTGCTGAAGAAGATGCTGAGAGTCCCTTGGACAGCAAGGAGATCAAACCAGTCAATCCTAAAGGAAATCAATCCTGAATATTCCTTGGAAGGAATGATGCTGAAGCTTCAGTGACCACCTGACACGAAGAGCCGACTCACTAGAAAAGACACCGATACTAGGAAAGATTGAAGGCAGGAGGACAAGAGGATAACAAGAGTATGAGATGGTTGCATGGCATCACCAACATGATGGACATGAGTTGAGCAAACTCTGGAAGATGGTGAAGGATAGGGAAGTCTGGCACACTGCAGTCCACAGGATTGCAGAGTCTGACACGATTTAGCAACTGAACCAAAGTGTTCAGAATATAAAATTCTATATTTACAAAATAATATTAATTGTGTGAAAACCATTTATGTGTGTGTATAATATATATATGCACAGGGGGAAAGGCTATAAGAGAGTATACCTAAAAAGTTTACAGAGATTATTTCTGAATGGTAATTTTTCTGATTTTTCAAATTTTAAAAATGTGCTATTCTTATAATCAGAAACATATAATTGATATTTCAAACAGAATGGCATATGACTCAGCAATCCCACTGCTGGGCATACACAGAAATGAAAGAGACACATGTACCTCAACGTTCATCGCAGCCTGTTTACAATAGCCAGGACATGGAAGCAACCTAGCTGTCCATGGACAGAGGTTCGTGACATTGTACAGGAGACAGCAATCAAGACCATCCCCAGAAAAAGAAATGCAAAAAAGTAAAACAGCTGTCTGAGGAGGCCTTACAAATAGTTGTGAACAAAGAGAAGCGAAAAGCAAAGGAGAAAAGGAAAGATATTCCCATTTGAATGCAGAGTTCAAGAGAATAGCAAGGAGAGATGAGAAAGCCTTCCTCAATGATCAGTGCAAAGAAATAGAGGAAAACGATAGAATGGGAAGGACTGGAGATCTCTTCGAGAAAATCTGAGATACCAAGGGAACATTTCATGCAAAGATGGGCTCAATAAAGGACAGAAATGGTACGGACCAAACAGAAGCAGAAGCTATTAAGAAGAGGTGGCAAGAATACACAGAAGAACTATACAAAAAAGATCTTCACGACCCAGATAATCATGATGGTGTAATCACTCACACTCACCCAGAGCCAGACATTCTGGAATGTGAAGTCAAGTGGGCCTTAGGAAGCATCACTACGAACAAAGCTAGTGGAGGTGGTGGAATTCCAGTTGAGCTATTTGAAATCCTAAAAGAAAGTGCTGCACTCAATATGTCAGCAAATCTGGAAAACTCAGCAGTGGCCACAGGACTGGAAAATGTCAGTCTTCATTCCAATCCCAAAGAGAGGCAATGCCAAAGAATGCTCAAAGTCCCGCCAATTGCACTCATCTCACATGCTAGTAAGGTAATGTTCAAAATTCCCCAAGCCAGGCTTCAGCAATACGTGAACTGTTAACTTCCAGATGTTCGAGCTGGTTTTGGAAAAGGCAAAGGAACCAGAGATCAAATTTCCAACATCCACTGGGTTATCGAAAAAGCAAGAGAGTTCCAGAAAAAACATTTATTTCTGCTTTATTGACTATGCCAAAGCCTTTGACTGTGTGGATCACAATAAACTGTGGACAATTCTGAAGGAGATGGGCATACCAGACCACCTGACCTGCCTCTTGAGAAATCTATATGCAGGTCAGGAAGCAACAGTTAGAAATGGACATGGAACAACAGACTGGTTCCAAACAGGAAAAGGAGTACATCAAGGCTGTATATTGTCACCCTGCTTATTTAACTTATATGCAGAGTACATCATGAAAAATGCTGGGCTGGAGGAAGCACAAGCTGGAATCAAGACTGCCGAGAGTAATATCAATAACCTCAGATATGAAGATGACACCACCCTTATGGCAGAATGTGAAGAAGAACTAAAGAGCCTTTTGATGAAAGTGGAAGAGAAGAGGGAAAAAGTTGGCTTAAAGCTTAAAATTCAGAAAACTAAAATCATGGCATCCGGTCCCATCACTTCATGGCAAATAGATGGGGAAACAGTGGAAATAGTGGCAGACTATTTTTCTGGGCTCTAAAATCACTGCAGATGGTGATTGTAGCCATGAAATTAAGACGCTTACTCCTTGGAAGGAAAGTTATGATCAACTTAGCATATTAAAAAGCAGAGACATTCCTTTGTCCACAAAGGTCCATCTAGTCATGGCTGATTCATGTGAATGTATGGCAAAAACCACCACAATGTTGTAAAGTAATTAGCCTCCAATTAAAATAAAAATAAACAGAATCACAAAAATTGTACTTAAAGCTATTTTTTTCATTTTTAAAATGATGTTTAAAATGCAATCTTTAATTTTTAAAAATAATTCTTGAACCCAAGTTTGGAATATGGAACATTTATTTCAAAATCAACCCTTCATTTTCCTTTAGTCAGACTCACCCTTGGACAAAATCTGAATCATGTTCTGGAGAAAGAAAAGAAACCTACACATTTCACACCCGAATATGTCCTTTTTTGGAGGGCCACTAAATCACAGATTGGTAGATTATGTGAGCTATCTACTTTAATCAACTACCCAAAACAGGGATCACTTCTATAAATCTATGAACAGAATACTCACCATTTCCAGAATAGGAATATGCCATAGGAGTACCTATTACAAAGATAGATGCTGTATATATGTGAGAAAATCTTTTCTAAAACTGAACTAATGTTTTCCTGTAACTTCCACACCTACTGGTGCATCTCAGTTCTCGATTATCTAAAAACTATAATTATGATTTTGCATTATTAACTTATACTTTCTCTCCAAACTATTCAACAATATAGTTCTAATAATCTGTGAATACAGAAGTGTACAGATTCCCAAAATATATTACTTAATACCAGTTTCTCAAAAGAAGTAATTCCTCCCCCAAATTCTGTATCACTTCACTTTTTCAACTGAATAGCTCCAAATAAGTTGTATGTTATGACATATGCCTTCGGCTGTATGTCATATAAAGCCCTTTGGTTATAACAGAAAAACTTTGTTTATAATATAAAACACAAAATAAAATGGACAAATATGAAGCATCTAATATAAAGTAATCACATAATATAATAAACTAGGGACTAGACAAAAATGAAGGCTGATGCATAATACTGACTGTCATGCTCAAAATGAGGTATGAGTAGGTCAAAAGAATATTCAGGAGTTAATTCTAAATGTTACCTCTCCCTAGCCTATCTTTTCACAAGTTCTTCACAGTATTACTATATTCTGGAACCAAATAGTTTCTAAATCTCTTTCTTTTTCTTTCCTGTGAATTACTATGTATTCCTTCACTAATTTCTAAGCTCATAACATAGAAAGTTGGCTAAAAGAAACTAATTTGATGGAATAAATAAAACACAAGTACATTAAATTATGAGTAAAAAAATCACAATAGACTCCATTAATCTAACAAACTTTAATAATATCATGACAGTAGGGAGGTAACCCAGGGGTTCATTTAGTGAGTTGAGATTTGCAGACTGTCCCTGCTTCAGAGGGTTGGCACAAAGCAAGGAACTCAGAACTTACTCCCTGGTGAAAAAATCATCCTAAGGAATTCTCACCTAATTTTGAAACAAGCTGGAATGTACAACCTTTTGTTATCATATCACATTCAGAATTTTGTCAAGGTTTGTGCCTCTCATACCCTGTCATCCCTAAGGTGAAAACAGTTCCATCCCAAACCAAAGAGATTATCAAGTGTGGATTACAAGTGGAAGTAGGATTAGGTTCCAGGAAGACACAAGACTTCACATTGGTACTGCCCAGAAAGCTATCATCTCCTTCTATGAGATCTACTATTTTTAGAAATTTACATCTCTTATCTGCTTATGTATCAGGAGTTTAACATACCCACTTCGGTTTAAAAAATTAGAGATTTTCTGGTTATTCAGAAGCGTGTTATTTAGCCTCCATATGTTTGAAGTTTTAACAATTTTTTCCCTGTAATTGAGATCTAATCTTACTGCACTGTGGTCAGAAAAGATGACTGGAATGATTTCAATTTTTTTGAATTTTCCAAGACCAGATTTATGGCCCAGGATGTGATCTATTCTGGAGAATGTTCCGTGTGCACTTGAGAAAAAGGTGAAGTTGATTGTTTTGGGGTGAAATGTCCTATAGATATCAATTAGGTCTAGCTGGTCCATTGTGTCATTTAAGGTTTGTGTTTCCTTGTTAATTTTCTGTTTAGTTGATCTATCCATAGTTGTGAGTGGGGTATTAAAGTCTCCCACTATTATTGTGTTACTATTAATTTCCTCTTTCATACTCGTTAGCGTTTGCCGTACATATTGCGGTGCTCCTATGTTGGGTGCATATATATTTATAATTGTTATATCTTCTTTTTTGATTGATCCTTTGATCACTATGTAGTGTCCTTCTTTGTCTCTTTTCACTTCCTTTATTTGAAAGTCTATTTTATCTGATATGAGTATTGCGACTCCTGCTTTCTTTTGGTCTCCGTTTGCATGAAATATTTTTTTCCAGCCCTTCACTTTTAGTCTGTATGTGTCTCTTGCTTTGAGGTGGGTCTCTTGTAGACAGCATATATAGGGGTCTTGTTTTTGTATCCATTCAGCCAATCTTTGTCTTTTGGTTGGGGCATTCAACCCATTTACATTTAGGGTAATTATTGATAGGTGTGGTCCCGTTGCCATTTACTTTGTTGTTTTGGGTTCACGTTTATACAACCTTTCTGCATTTCCTGTCTAGAGAAGATCCTTTAGCATTTGTTGAAAAGCTGGTTTGGTGGTGCTGAATTCTCTCAGCTTTTGCTTATCTGTAAAGCTTTTGAATTCTCCTTCATATCTGAATGAGATCCTTGCTGGATACAGTAATCTAGGTTGTAGGTTATTCTCTTTCATTACTTTCAGTACCGTCCTGCCATTCCCTTCTGGCCTGGAGGGTTTCTATTGATAGATCAGCTGTTATCCTTATGGGAATCCCTTTGTGTGTTATTTGTTGTTTTTCCCTTGCTGCTTTTAATATTTGTTCTTTGTGTTTGATCTTTGTTAATTTGATTAATATGTGTCTTGGGTGTTTCGCCTTGGGTTTATCCTGTTTGGGACTCTCTGGGTTTCTTGGATTTGGGTGGCTATTTCCTTCCCCATTTTAGGGAAGTTTTCAGCTATTATCTCCTCGAGTATTTTCTCATGGCCTTTCTTTTTGTCTTCTTCTTCTGGAACTCCTATGATTCGAATGTTGGGGCGTTTCACAGTGTCCCAGAGGTCCCTGAGGTTGTCCTCATCATATGACCCACCAATCCCACTTCTGGGCATACACACTGAGGAAACCAGATCTGAAAGAGACACGTGCACCCCAATGTTCATCGCAGCACTGTTTATAATAGCCAGGACATGGAAGCAACCTAGATGCCCATCAGCAGATGAATGGATAAGGAAGCTGTGGTACATATACACCATGGAATATTACTCAGCCATTAAAAAGAATTCATTTGAACCAGTCCTAATGAGATGGATGAAGCTGGAGCCCCTTATACAGAGTGAAGTAAGCCAGAAAGATAAAGAACATTACAGCATACTGACACATGTATATGGAATTTAGAAAGGTGATAACGATAACCCTATATGCAGAACAGAAAAAGAGACACAGAAATACAGAACAGACTTTTGAACTTTGTGGGAGAATGTGAGGGTGGGATATTTCAAAAGAACAGCATGTATACTATCTATGGTGAAACAGATCACCAGCCCAGGTGGGATGCACGAGACAAGTGCTCCGGCCTGGTGCACTGGGAAGACCCAGAGGAATCGGGTGGAGAGGGAGGTGGGAGGGGGGATCGGGATTGGGAATACATGTAAATCCATGGCTGATTCATATCAATGTATGACAAAACCCACTGGAAAAAAAAAATAATAATAATAAAAAAAAAAATTAGAGATTTTCTATCACTGTCCTTTTTTTGGTCAGCTTGATTTCTAATTGCCTTTCAAAAATATATATATATATCTTCTTTACTGCCAACAGACTAAAGTATTTAAAACTCAGAACTGACCATACCATCACCAACTTAACAACAAATTCCTAATGAAGTCCAGCTTCTGTGTATACAAAGCTCCCACAGTCTAATGCTGCTTACGTTTCCGACCTTCTTGTCTTTTTATCCATCAGCAACACTGATTTGCCTTATATCTATAGGTAAATTTGGAAAACTCAACAGTAGCCACAGGATTGGAAAAGCTCAGTTTTCATTCCAGTCCCAGAGAAAGGCAATGCCAACAAATGTTCAAACTACTGCACAATTGCATTTATCTCACACACTAGCAAAGTAATACTCAAAATTCTCCAAGCTAGGCCTCAACAGTATGTGAATGAGAACTTCCAGATATTCAAGCTGGATTTACCAAAGGCAGAGGAACAAGAGATCAAATTGCCAATATCTGTTGGATCACTGAAAAAACAGAAGTCCAGAAAAACATCTATTTCTGCTTTACTGACTATGCCAAAGCCTTTGACTGTGTGGATCACAATAAACTGTGGAAAATTCTGAAAGAGATGGGAATACCAGACCACCTAACCTGCCTCCTGAGGAACATGCATGCAAGTCAAGAAGCAACAGTTAGAAGAGGACATGGAACAACAGACTGGTTCCAAATTGGGAAAGGAGTACATCAAAGCTGTATATTGTCACCCTGTTTATTTAACTTATATGCAGAGTACATCATGCAAAATGCCATGCTGGCTGAAGCACAAGCTGGAATCAAGACTGCAGGGAGAAATATCAATAACCTCAGATATGCAGATGACACCACCCTTAGGGCAGAAAACAAAGAAGAACTAAAGAGCTTCTTGATGAAAGTGAAAGAGGAGAGTGAAAAAGCTGGTTTAAAACTCAACATTCAGAAAACTAAGGTCAGGGCATGCAGTCCCATCACTTAATGGCAACTAGATGAGGAAAAAATGGAAACAATGAGAGACTTTATTTTCTTGGGCTCTAAAATCACTGCAGATGGTGACTGCAGCCATGAAATTAAAGGACATTTGGTCCTTGGAAGAAAAGCTATGAAAAACATAGAGAGCATATTAAAAAGCAGAGACATCACTTTGCAGACAAAGGTCTGTCTAGTCAAAGCTATGGTTTTTCCAGTTGTCATATATGGATGTGAGAGCTAGACCATAAAGAAAGCTGAGTGCCGAAGAACTGATACTTTTAAACTGTGATGTTGGAGAAGACTATTCAGAGTTGGCCAGGAGATCAAACCAGACAATCCTAAAGGAAATCAATCCTGAATATTCATTGGAAGGACTGATGCTAAAGCTGAAGCTTCAATACTTTTGCCACCTGATGCGAAGAACTGACTCATTGGAAAAGACCCTGATGCTGGGAAAGATTGAAGGCAGGAGGAGAAGGGAACAACAGAGGATGGGATGGTTTGATGGCATCACTGACTCAATGGACATGAGTTTGAGCAAGCTCTGGGAGTTGGTGATGGATAGGGAAGGCTGGCCTGCTGCAGTCCATGGAGTCACAGAGTCAGACACAATTGAGTGACTGAACTGAGCTAAACCAGATGAATTTATTACCTTCTGTCTTTCTTGCACACGTGCATCCTTTGTCTTCAGCTAGCTGTTCCTCTATATACATTTTAAAAACCTTTCTCCAACTACCACATCCCCTCCACACAGATTTAATCACTTCTTCTGTACTACTTTTATATCTCCCTTTGTCATTGCACATATACTTATATGTTCTCATTTTTTCCTTCTACCATATACCTTCATTTCCATAAAAATAGAAACCTGGTGTATAGTAGGCACATAATAAAGATTGAATGGATAAATATACAGAATTAACACAAAAGAGAAAAGTGGGCAAAATAAGAATAAATGGAGAAATGAAAGACAATGAGAAGGTAGCAAACTAACGTGAAAAAGGGAGGCAGAAACTTAAGGAATACTGTATGGAATTAGGTGGTTGCAGAGTGAATGACAAATAGCATAGATTTTTGTTGCTACACTGCCTGGATTCATAGTACTTGGCTCTACAAAGCTCAGGTCACTCTAGCTTTCTGACTTTAGTCAAGTTACTGACCATCTCTTTGCCACATTTATTTTAACCTGTGAAATAAAAAGTAATAGTATTTACATCAGTGGGTTGTTGTGAGAATGAAAGTATTAAAGTATGTAATTAACTACCCCCCCAACCAAAATAACTGGCAGACAGGAAGCAGTAAAGTGCTGACTACTCCTCTGAGAGCACTGGAAATGGACTGGTAGTGGATAAATTCAGGATTTACTGCAAATTCGCTGTGAGACCTTAGGTCTCCAGTTCTTAGCAGAGACTCTTTGCTCTTAATCCTAGAAACACAGCAAGATTCCACTTCCCAGCCTCACTGGCAGTCAGGTGTGGCCACATGTCTGAGTTCTGGCTATGAGCAGGAAGTGATATTTATCTATCTTTTCCAGGGCTAGCTCTTACAAAGCCTCCAGTGTGCAGTGTTCTTTTCTCTTTGCTGTCTTGTACAAATCAAGCCTGAAAACCACATGTTAAAGATGGCAGAACCATAGGGGGAAGGAATCTGGGTCCCTGAAACACTGCTTGCTGGAGAACCACCTGCTAATCCGAAACTCTGGTTTTAACTTTATGTGAGCAAAGAATTAAACTTCCACTGAGTTAAGTCATTTTGATGTTATCATTTATCTTTAAAAGCTAATATCATATAATTAACATAATTTTCTTATTCACAAAGTAGGAATAATATTATGAGACTCAAACAGCACAGTACATGGCACATAGTAACCATTCAAAACATATTGTTTATCATCATAAGTTATTCCTATTAAGTTCACAATCAGTTGTCCTTTCATGTAAATTTGACCTGTCCCTTAAGACTCAAAGTTCTATTACTTAGGAAATCATATTTCTAGCCCATGCTGATCTTTCTCTTATCACAAAACAATTTGGCACCATAAAAAAAGACTATCCTGTTTTGTTCTCCATTGAAAAATTAGATGTATCTGAGAGCAGAAACACTGCTATACCATCTGTTGTATCCTATAACACTGCTAAGATTATAACTGATTGACCATCAAGTCTGTATGTTGCAAAGTCACCAGTCACAGTACCTATCCTGATAGCCCATAGCTGATTGGCTCAGCAGGCTAGAAATTAATGTTTATTATTGTTGAATGAATGAATGAATGAAAGTAATTTAATCATACTTGGTGGTCATAAATCAACTTTCTGGTTGTCAAGTCCTTACCACTCTTCAAAATTGAGAGCAGCTTAAAAAGTGGGAAGGATCATCAGAAATTTACTACCAGTACTGAACCATTTTAGCACTGCTGATGGTGTACCTGCAACAAGGTTATACCTTTGTGAATATCCTTGAACTTAAATATAATACACAAAACTAGCAGAGATTAAAATGAACGCTTTACCTCACCATGTTCAAGGAGCTGTTTTCTGGAATAAAACAAAAATATTCTCTATTAACTGACTGTTCATTATACTATAATTATATCAGAATGAACCTCCACTTATTTGTTCTTATATTTTAAATAAATTAATATATAAATAAAGCTGTTAGATAAAAATTACTAAGTTCTACCAAAAAATTACTAAATTAGATAAAAATTACTAAAAATGATGGAAATTTAAAAGGTATGATTTATAGTCATTCTATTTAACATATATCAAAATGCTCTTCTTTGGTTAAGATAAAATGGGTTTTACTGATTGCTAAATATGACCTCTGGAGAAATAAATAATAAAAAGAATATTTATTAAATATTCAATCACATACATATATTATGCTTTAGATAAGCATGACTGTAACTTTTGAGTTATTTTTATTTTTCACAATTATAAATAACATGAACATCCTTGTACTTAAAACTCTAAGCATTTCTGAGTAGTTCCTTAGGATAAATTTCTAGAATAAAAGTTTTTGGGTAAAGCATATAAATAGTTTTAGTTCCACAAAAGTTGTTTTACAAATTTTCTAAATATTTATGCCTAAAAATTTACTAAACTTTTATGGCACACCTACTGTGTTCCAGACACTGCAGTGAACACAGTGTGGACAGAATAGATCCTGTTCTTATTCTCCACAGTTTGTGTTAGATTGGCAAGAGGTACAAGACTGCTTGTTTTATTGCCCATTGTAAAGACAATATTTCACTTCTTAACAAAGCTTTGTAGTATAAAAGGCCTTCTCATATGGATTTTGGGTTTGGCAAGAGAAGTAAGACAGTATAAATATGAAAGTATGAAGTATAAGGAAGTTCAGGGGCACACACAAATCCAGAGATTAAAAAAAAAAAAAAAAAGAGTAGTGAGGGGAAGGCCTCTTAGAAGAGTAGTGAAATCACTAAATTATTTTTCCACCACTGCAGCTCCTTCCTGACTTTCGCACTCAAGGGTGGAAGTCGGGGTGTATGGATGGGTTCCCATATGTCCAGAAACCTGTCAGTCACAACAGAATTCTGTAGTGAGCAATTGCATGTAAGGGAGAGGCCTGGTAGGTAAGTATTATAATCACCAAAGATCCCAACAATAACTATGGATACAAATAAATCTAGTAACTAACTTAGAATATCAGTATACAACCAAATCATGAGAAACAAACAGGATGAAAGAAAAACACCAAGATAAATGAGCAAATGAACTGAACTCTCAAGAAAGTGTTAATATAAGTAATAAGCGTATTAAATGAAAGTTCCAATTATCTTCACAGATGCTTAAGAGAACACTGCATCCATACAAATAAACAATCTGTAATAAAATAGAGCTTTCAGAGATAATGAAAAAAATGTATTTGCCAAATTTAAAACCTCAAAAGAAGGTCAAACAGCAGTGTACACAACAGAAAGTTGTGAAGATGCATTCATGAAATTCTGAGAAGAGAAAAAAGAAATTAAAAATATGATAAATGTAATAATAGATGTTCAAAAAAGAGAGGCTAAAGCAAAAGAGAGAGGGAGAGAGAATATCCCTTGAGCTAAAGAAAAATCTGAGTGTTCAGATGAAAATTTCCATGAATAATTATGTAAGTAGGGCAGAAATTTTATTTAAAGAAATACCAGCTGAAAACCTGCAAACTCTGGAGAGAGATATGGACATTCAAGTACATGAAGCTCATAGGTAACTCCACACACACACTGCAAATTCACTAGATATAATAAATCCATCAAAAGCAAAAAATGAACTTTGAAAACAAAAAATCATCTCATATAAGGGAACCCCTTTAAGGCTATCAACAGATTTCTCAACAGAAACCTTGCAAGCCAGGAGAGACCGGGATACTTAAAAGTGCTCAGATAAAAGAATCTGCCATCTAAGAATACTTCACTTAGCAAAGCTGTCTTTCAGATGAAGGTGAGAAAGACAAATATTTCCCAGACAAATAGAGTTGAGGGAGTCATCATCACTAGACCTGCCTTATAAGAAATGCTAAAGAGAGTCCTTCAAGCTGAAATGAAAGCATGCTAATTAGTAACATAAACATACATGAAAATATAAAATTTGATAGTAAAACTAACTATATAGTCAACCTCAGAGTACTGTAATACTGTAATAGTGGTGTGTAAACCACTTAACTCTAGTATAAAAAGACCAAAGCATTAAAAAATAAATATAGCTACAATAATTTGCTAACAGACACACAATATAAGAAGATACAGATTGTGACATCAAAAGCATAAAATGGGGACGAGGGAAGTAAAAAAGCAGAATTTTTTTTTTAAGCAGAATTTTTATATATAAATGAAGTTAAGCTGTTATCAGCTTAAAATAGACTCATAACTATAAGATGTATTATGATAAGCACACAGCAAAAATGTACAACAAAAACGTACAACAGATATACAAAAGATAAAGGAATCAAAGTATACCACTATGAAAATCATCACATGATGAAGAAAGATAGCATGAAAGGAAGACAGACACTACAAAACAGAAACAAGATGGCAAAAATAAGCCATCCCCATCTACCAATAATTACTTTAAGTATAAATTGATTAAATTCTCTAAAGATAGTAGCTAAACGGATAAAAAACAAGACCCAATCATGCTGCCTATGAGAGTCTCATTTTAGTTTTAAGGATACACATGAAGTAAAAGTGAACGGATGGCAAAAAGTATTCCACTAAAATGGAAATGAAAAGAAAGCAAGGGTGTGTATATACATATTATATATAAAATCAGGAGAAACAGCCTAAGTTGAAAAATGTAACAAGAGATACAGGATATCCCAGGATATCCAGATCAGGCCTGTTGGAAATTTATCATCAAATCTTTGAGGATGACATACCACTTTAGATGATCACAAAGATCTAGGATCTTGATAACATATAAACTTTAGATAAAAAGTCCCTGAGAGGTGTCCTTCCCCTCTCTCTTTTTTACTTGCATGTGTCCTCAATAGGTTTCTAATCAGTATACTTATCCTCGGCAGACACTACACCCAGGAAAAGTCCTTCCTAGCATTAAGGGACAGAAAGCTACTGAAACTGGAAAACCTGACTCTCGATCAATGCTGCTTTCAGAGAAAGGTCTTGATCAAAAGGGAGAAAGAAGAAAAAAATAGAAATCTCAATTAAATAGGATTCGGGAGACAAGAAGGGGGAACTTTCGTGCCCTGAAACAATAGCAGAGTCCAATAAGAAGAATAAGGATTCCTCTCCTTTCCTGGCAAGTATTCAGCCAATGAAAAGCCATGAATTTTTTGTTTACTATAGCTCTCACAACTTTGTTTTCCCTTCCATAGAAGTGTTCTCTTCTCCTTGCTGTGCAGGGACTTGCATGTGGCTGACCACGGTGGTAAACCTCAAAGTGCAATCTTCTGATGATCCCCAATAAACCCAACTGTGCTGAAGAAATTATCTGGCAGTCCAATTGTTTTAGGTCAACAATGAATAAAGGAAATGTGGTATGTGTGTATACTCTAAAACAATAATACTCTAATACAATAGAGTATTATTCCACCATTAAAAAAAAAAAAAAAGAAAAACAAGGAAATCCTGTCATTTGCCACCACAGGGATAAACCTGGAAGGCATTATGCTATGTGAAATAGGGCAGACAGGGAAAGACAAATATTTTATGGTATCACTCGTATATGGAATCTAAAAATGACTGCCCAAAATATAAAACTCAGAAATAGCAGAATGGTAGTTGCCAGGATCTGGGGACTGGGCATAATTACATGATGCTCCTTAAAGTGTACAAACATTTAGTTATAAGATGAAGAAATTCTGATGAAGCAATGTACACCATACTGACTATAGTTGACAATACTGCATTGTATACTTGACATTTACTCATAAGGTAGGCCTTAAATATCTACACACACACAAACACTCACAGTAACTCTGTGAGGTGATAGATGTGTTGAATGTGTTAATTAACTTGGTTGTGGTGATCACTTCACAACATTTATGAATATCAGATCATTGCATTATATACTTTACACATATTTATTTTGCAAAAAATGAAAATTATGAAAGAGAATATGGGGAACTATTTTAATGATATTGATGTGGGGAAGTGTATCTAAGCACAGAAATTAACAGAAAACAGAGAGCATACAGTTGTGATTGTATAGAAATTTTAGTCTTCTATAGAGCAATGATCATTAATAAGTTATAAACTGACATTCTAGAATAAAGCATGTTATACACATAATAGACAAAATATTACTGTCTATAATATAAAAATACACCATAAATAAATTTTCAAGTGGACAAAAAGAAATACAAATAGCCAACAGACATATGGAAAGATGTACTTCACTGGTAAAGATGTAAAACTTCACTTCACTTTCTAAAATGAGTTACTTCTTAAAAAACTACCAGTAACAAAATGTGATTAAGAAAACTTAATAATGTTGGTGTTCATAGAGATGCAGAGAAATGGATACCCTCACCATTATAAGCTCTCAGTATCCATCAAATTATAAAATATTCATAGTCCCATTTCAAATACGTTAAAGATTCTAAATACTGAAATAAGTGTCCATGTGAATGTGTATAAAGTTGGTAATTATTCATAGCATTGGTTGTTATGACAAAAAGAGAAACATAATCTAAACATTCACTAATGTGAGAATGGCTAAGTATGTGATAGTCACTTGTGATAATGAATAAATAAAACATGGGGACTACTATAAAGTATGAGCAAGATGCCCAAGAGAAACTGTTAAATAAAAGTAAAGTTAGATAAAGAACATTACAGCATACTAACACATATATGTGGAATTTAGAAAGATGGTAATGATAACCCTATATGCAAAACAGAAAAACAGACACAGAAGTACAGAACAGACTTTTGAACTCTGTGGGAGAAGGTGAGGGTGGGATGTTTCGAAAGAACAGCATGTATATTATCTATGGTGAAACAGATCACCAGTCCAGGTGGGATGCATGAGACAAGTGCTCGGGCCTGGTGCACTGGGAAGACCCAGAGGAATCGGGTGGAGAGGGAGGTGGGAGGGGGGATCGGGATGGGGAATACGTGTAAATCTATGGCTGATTCATATCAATGTATGACAAAACCCACTGAAATGTTGTGAAGTAATTAGCCTCCAACTAATAAAAAAAAAAAAAAAGAAAGAAAGAAAGAAAATCAATTTTTAAAAAAAAAGTAAAGTTACAGATAATGCCAGTAAAAAAAAATACATTGTGCTTTCAGAAGTATTTTCTGAAATGACACATACTAAGCCGTTTATAAATAGCACTAATTGAGGAATACATCTAAGAGAGGGGAATATTTCTTTTTCTTGATATACTATTTTTTCTGATTGTATCACCATAAGCATATAGTTGACCCTTGAACTATATGACGGTGAGGGGTGCAGTTGAAAGTCTGAGTATAAATTACAGTCAGCTTTCCATATACTTGGTCCCTCTATATCCCGAAATTCAATCAACCACAGATCTAGTAATAGTGTAATGTTTATTACTGAAAAAAGTCTGTGAATAAGTGGAACCATGCAGTTCAAATCCATGTTGTTCAACAGTCAACTGTATTATTTTGTGGTTTAAAGGACCCTTCTGCCAGATACTCATAGAGAGCCAGAACTTTCAGGAATGTAATCACCAAGAAAGACCTCATTATTTCCACCAATTTGCCCCCTCAAGTCTGTCCTCTACATTGTTGTTGTTGTTTCAGTCCCTAAGTCATGTCCAACTCTTTTGCGACCCCATGGACTATAGCCTGCCAGGCTCCTCTTCTTGTTCATGGGATGTCCAGGCAAGAATATTAGAGTGAGACATTTACTTCTCCAGGGGTTCCTCCTGACCCAGGGATGGAATCCGCACATTCTGCATTGACAAGTGGACTCTCGACCACTGACTGAGCCACCAGACCCTCTCCATTTTTTTGAGACAGCAGCCATGTATCTGGGCTTCCCAGGTGGCACTAGTGGTAAAGAACTCACCAGCCAAGGCAGGAGACTTAAGAGACATGGTTTTGATACCTGAGTGGGGAAGATACCCTGGAGGGTGTGTGGAAACCCACTCCAATATTCTTGTCTGGAGAATTCCACGGACAGAGGAGCCTAGAGGGCTACAGTCCACAGGGTCACAAAGAGTCATTCAAGACTGAAGTAGCTTAGCACACATGCCATGTACCCCTTCATCTTCTATTATTCAATTAAATATCTCAAGTCTCTTAATGCACTCGTTATGTGAATAGTTTTCAGAGCTCTAAAAACATTGTTTTTAGATTGTCAAGACACATTCTCTGGCTTCCACCTGATCAGAACAAGGTAGAGTGGATCTATTAACTCTCTTGATTTGGAAACAATTTCAACAAATAAGACTTTACCATTTCAACTATAAGATTCTAATTAGCTCTTTTGGCTACCATACAAAGTTGTTTACTGAAAATATAAGCAGAGGGCACAGGGTTCATGGAAACCCTGTGCACTAATTTTATAATTTTTCTGTAAAGCTAAATTGTCCTAAAAAATAAACTTTATTAAAAAACAATAAATCTAATGGCTATATCTACAAATATAATGCAATTTGAGTTAGATTTTTTCCTCAGAGGAAGTTTTCCTCACAATTTACTTCTCATGTCCTATAACAGTGTGTGATTTAGTTATATTTTGCTTATATTTGTTTATACCATAATTCTAGTGACTGCTAAAACCACAAATAAATGTAATAAAACAGTTTTAACAATAAATGTAGGAAAAACTATTTCATGAATACTCAGAAAGGCAAGTTGCTTTCTCTGAAAGTTAAAAAAATCACCAAAAAAAAAAACTTCAGCTTACTTCTGTTACTGACTTTAAATTGTAGTGGTATATTAAATTAAACCAATTTAAACTTTGTGAGTTTAAATTTGTGAGTTAACTCACAAATATAAATCCTTCAAAACAAGTCCAAATACATAAAAAAGACACAGCCATCATACAGTCTTTCTTTTTTTCCAAGAAGAAGAAATCTAAATTTGGTTCATGTTTCCTTTCATAATCATAATGCTGAAGTTTAATGTACATTCATTTGGAAAACTGATATTATACTAAGTTATTTAATAACCAAATATTAAAAATAACTATGATATAATTACCTTAGGTAAGTGTTTGCACATAAGACACACAGAATATCACGAAAAGCCTGTGAACAGAATCAAATTGATGAAACGTCTAAGGAATTAAGTGATATTTAAAATTCCCTGATTCATTAACAAAGACATCCCTACTAGAAAGAAATATTTTTATTATTAAAACAAGTCCTTGGGAATAATTTAGTTCCAGCTCTGCCTTAGGAAAGCAGTATCTTGAAGTTGTAACCTCCTTTTCTATGAAAATAAAAGGTACTAGAGTAAATCTTTCAGGTCTAAAATTCTAAGGTTTATATATGGGTAAATAGATGGGGAAACAGTGGAAACAGTGTCAGACTATTTTTTTGAGAATCCAGAATCTCTGCAGATGGTGATTGCAGCCATGAAATTAAAAGACGCTTACTCTTTAGAAAGAAAGTTATAACCAACCTAGATAGCATACTAAAAAGCAGAGACATTACTTTGCCAACAAAGGTCCATCTAGTCAAGGCTATGGTTTTTCCAGTGGTCATGTATGGATGTGAGAGTTGGACTGTGAAGAAAGCTGAGCACTGAAGAATTGATGCTTTTGAATTGTGGTGTTGGAGAAGACTCTTGAGAGTCCCTTGGACTGCAAGGAGATCCAACCAGTCCATCCTAAAGGAGATCAGTCCTGAATATTCATTGGAAGGACTGATGCTGAAGCTGAAACTCCAAAACTTTGGCCACCTCATGCAAAGAGTTGACTCATTGGAAAAGACCCTGATGCTGGGAGGGATTGGGGGCAGGAGGAGAAGGGGACAACAGAGGATGAGATCACTGGATGGCATCACCAACTGGATGGGCATGAGTCTGGGTAAACTCCAGGAGTTTGTGATGGACAGGGAGGCCTGGCGTGCTGCGGTTCATGGGGTCGCAAAGAGTTGGACACGACTGAGCTACTGAACTGAACTGAACTGAACTTCTGACTAGAGTTTAAGTTTATATTTTACTAGATACAAGTGAGCTGTAGTTGGGGAATTGGTTTCCACAAAGGAGGCAGGTTCCTCTAGGTATCTCAGAGGCTATTTTATCTCAAACTTCCAAGAAATTAGGACTCTCTCATCTCTGTCTACAAAGACTACATTCCTACCTCAAACTCCTGAGTATTATAAAATTAGCTGTGGCATACCTGCTTCCCTGGTCTACCTCAGCCTGAAGTGACTACTACAGAAGGCTTAAGAGCACTTATTAAGATGTATCAGCTAATGATGAGAGAGGGAGAAAGGAAGGAATGAAGATGAGTATGAAGCTAACGTTGGCCAAAGAGGTTTAAACAGCATTTATAGACAAGAAATTTACAAGAACTTAAAATTTTGTACTCTGCATGAAATGTAGCTTATAACTCACAGATAAACATTGGAAAGATACATAATAAAATTTGGACTCAAATGTTAAATCTAAGTTTAGAATTTTTAACTTCTCTCATTGATCCAAGAGCATCCTGCATGGAAGAATGTTTCAAATAACAAAAATGAGATTACACTCCTTTTGACAAGCAAAAGCCTATTCAAAGGTATAGACAACAGAACACACACATTTATAGGAGTCTAAGATTCAGTAGTGTCATGGTAAAATCATACTAGACATTCCTTGCTCCTTTCCTTCCCAGAAGTGATTTCACACAAGTGAAAAGTTAAATGAACATCAGAAGTATCCCTGATATGGAAAATAAGCCATAACAGGACAAATAAAGACTGAGGCGTTTATGTGGATGCGAAAGTGGAGTTAAGCTTTAATGGCTGCAGGGATGGTAATGTCTGTGTATGTGCATGTGTGTGAGGGGGATACGTATGTGTGCATGTCAGCTACTGCACAAACATGGCTTGAGCTGTGGTATGTTTGGGGGCTAATATTATGTTTATGAGGCTTTGTATCTTTATTTTTAAAATAGTTAATAGTAGATCTAGCTATCATTTTCTCCTGTGCTGGATATCTCCCCACTGAATAGATAATTCTTGCATTACTACTTCCAAGTGGGACCTCATAAGAGTAACACAAGCTGACATGATGGAATAGAGAAACTGGCTAATAGAGAGAACCTGCAACTTGAGCTGCTGCTGCTAAGTCGCTTCAGTCGTGTCTGACTCTGTGTGACCCCATGGACTGCAGCCTACCAGGCTCCTCCGTCCCCGAGATTTTCCAGGCAAGAGTACTAGAGTGGGGTGCCATTGCCTTCTCCGGCAACTTGAGCTAGGCAGAGTCAAAGCAAGGGAGAGCAGCAAACTTGTGTGCGGTTTACTCACTCCCTCTCTCACCTCTGTCTATCCTGACTCTTTCCAAGTGGTGCCTAGGGAACTAGACCAAGGGTGAAGAAGCACAGATGTAGAGGGAATGCCTTCCTCACTCATAAATTATTCATCTTCAATGTGAAAACAAAAGAGTAAGAAATGTGGGAACTGGAACTACATAGAGACATAGGCAATTTGACTTTAAATATAGAATACTGACTTCAACAGAACCAGCTGAAGTAGAGACGACTTGCTGTGACAGTAGAGAAATAATGTTACTGCTATCTGCTTAAAAGCATAAAACACCTACTGACTAAAGGCAGGACAATTTTTCAATAATATAAATAAAGATGGTTCAAAATTGCTAAAAACTGAGGACCCATTGCCTTTAACCAGGCTTTCAGATAAACTACTCCCAGATCAAGAAAATCTTCCAGTAATATTTTAAACATTAGTTCTTCTATGGTGATAATACTTTCTTTTTTGTGTGTATGAAAACAGTGAACAGTAGAGAATGATATTTTAATGGCTATACAAATTTCTTTTCATGTTTCAAAATGGATCAAGACTTTTTTGAATGTGTCTTATTTTGAAAGATACCGAAATGGTCATTCTACTTTTCTTTTTTAGTACCAATAACAATTGCAATTATTTAATCATTTGGGAAATTATTTGTTTAATGTCCCCACTGGATCAGACTGTGAGTTTCAAGATAGGGTGGACTTGTCTTATTTATCCCAGTGTACCTACAGTGTTAACAAAGTTCTTACCATATAGTGGGTAACTGACACATTTCTTTTGAAAGAATAAATAAAAATATCTTTTCTAATGCGGCAGATTAAAAACTCCATATAAAGTGATATAAAGAAAAATCTGAATAAAAAAAGGTTTTAGGGAGGGAAAGAGTCATCCTAAAAGTAAGACAGCATTCTGAGCTATTAGCACTAATCTAAGTCCTTAAACCCAAAAGCAAGTAAAAAAATTTTTTAAATACCTTTTTAAAGATAAAATAAGTAATCACCACAACAGTTGGAAGCAACAATGTCTTTGAGTATCGCACTGGCGTCTGAAATGTAGCAAATTATTCAAAATATTTTTTATTAAATTTTATACAATAAAAATCTATGTCAAATTGTCACAATGAGATTTCTTAAAGGTAAAAGATATCTTTGTCATTAACAGAATATATATCATCAAGTTTCATGTTCTAACATAAGAATCAAAATTATAATGAGTTACACAAATACATCAAAAATTATAATGATAAAAACTATTAAAGCAAAATTAGCTATGGATATTATTTTTTCCTTTCTTGGGTTTTATCTTTCCTTTATTTATATAATAGTAAGATTTAAAATATGTGTTTATTGATCCCTGGGTCCTAGATTATCATCTTCTGGGCTTTAACTTTCTATTATTTTCATTTGTGAAACTATAGGACTAACAACTGAGAAAGACTAGGTAATTACTGTAAGTATAAATAAATACTGAAATAAGAGCAGCAGCTAAATAATTCTCATGAGTTGTGATAGGGAGTGATTTACCACTTAACTAAATTATATATTTCTTAAAGGCAGGAACCAAGTTGTTTAACTCTTTGTAGTCCTATTACAAACTGCCTCATAGATAATTAATGGTCAATAATTGTTTTTGAATGAATGTATGACTGATTTGACAATAACAGAATAACATATGATTACTAGCATATTTACTTGGCAACATTTTATTATAAAATTTTGTAATATTTGAGATATTAAGTAAAATAAAACTGAATTTTTAAAAAACAGAACAATAATTTGGGCTTATTTTTCCTGAATGCTCTCATACTTCCAACTGGCCTATATTATTAAAAGTAACTGAACTGCAATAATAGTAATTGACCATAGGTCACATCCTGTGCACTTGCCCTGGTAGGGGCCATTGTTTACTGATATTACATGTAAGAAACTAGATGAGAATGCCCATATTATTAGCAAAAATCATCATAAAAATGATAAGAATAAATAAATTGGGTGTTTCCAAATAAAATTTTTGAGTTTCAGATTAAAGGGAAACTTAAGAGCAAGAACTCTTCATACCTGTAGAGGAAGAAAAAATAAAAGAATCACTCATACCGCTTTTTCCATGAAGTCAAATTCAGGAGCACAGGTGTAAATTAAGGTATCAAAATCTGTATATCTTAAGATTCTGGCGGCAATAAGGTCACTCAGGCGAATCTGGAAGAAAAATCATAATTACAAAAATAATTATAGTTAATAATAATTGGTTTGCTGCAGCAGTAATAATGTCTACAGAGAAGATATATCCACGGTACATGGATGCCCCTTCAAGAAAACAAAAAATACAGTGAACCCCATTAAGTGCTGAGTTATGAAAAAAATTGAAAACAAATAAAAATATCAAGAGAAATGAAAAGGAAAAAGAAGTCAGGAAAAATAAGTAGATAAGATGATAATACAAAGAATGAGCTAAAATCAACATTTGCTGGGCACAAACCACCATGCAGTTGACCATGAAATTTCATGATCAGATCATTTATCAAGAACAGAACATTTCATGCTAATTCCTTTTACCACATATTGTAAATCATTAACAAATTTTCCATGTTTTGCCATTCACAAAGCTTCATACATTAAGCACAATTTTTTGGTGCTTCTTAATGGCTTTTCCAGTGGTCATGTATGGATGTGAGAGTTGGACTATAAAGAAAGCTGTGTGCTGAAGAATTGATGCTTTTGAACTGTGGTGTTGGAGAAGACTCTTGAGAGTCCCTTGGACTGCAAGGAGATCCAACCAGTCCATCCTAAAGGAGATCAGTCCTGGGTGTTCATTGGAAGGACTGATGCTGAAGCTGAAACTCCAATACTTTGGCCACCTGATGGGAAGAGCTGACTCATCTGAAAAGACCCTGATACTGGGAAAGATTGAGGGCAGGAGAAGAAGGGGATGACAGAGGATGAGATGGTTGGATGGCATCACCGACTCAATGGACATGGGTTTGGGTGAACTCCGGGAGTTGGTGATGGATAGTGAGGCCTGGTGTGGCGTGGTTCATGGGGTCGCAAAGACTTGGACACAACTGAGCGACTGAACTGAACTGAACTGAATTTTTCAGACATACATTGAAGCCACTGACAATGAAGTTATTCTTCAAGAGAATTACAACTATGCATACCACTCTGATTTAGTTACTTGGTCTGGAAGGCCTGTAGAACTATTTTCTACTGATCATTTATTATTATTTACTTTGGTGAGACAATTATTTTTACACTGCATCCTTAGAAGGTAAGAAAAATATCTAGTATGCAAAGCAGTAATTCAAATTACTTTACAAGAACATAAATTATTTTATATCAACTTCGATGATTATAGTTTTCAATTACTCATCATTGCACTTATCTATTAGTACCAAGCATAATTTACAGTTAACTTTATTTTTCTAATTTAGAGTAGGGCTGGTGACTAATGATAATTTAACCAGGCCACTTTAGTTTCAAGTCTTTCTCACAGTTGTCACATAGAAGTCACTTAAGAATACCAAGGGTGTATGTGTGTGTTTTAGGATTTGTAAAGGGTTGGGTGACAATGTAGGCACGTCAAGAAAGAAAAGCACAGATCAAGTTAATAATAACTTAAGATGCCTAAATAAAGTTTACCATAAAAAATACATCCCCTAAAGAAGAAAAATTTAAGAAAGACAAATAAACCTAATAAACCACAATGCAGAGCTAACAGTAAATGACAAATCCTTATATTTTGAAATTTCATTTACCATGAATATGTATATAGGGTCAATTGTACTGGATAGTGATAGCACTTGTCATTTTAAGAGAGTTATCTACTATAATCCCTTGTTAAGTTTGAAGCAATTTCATCAGCAGATAGGGTTCTAACTGGAGAGTATTAGATATGGTAAATTTCAGAGTAGATTATTGCATGATACACTCATCTATTTTCTACCCAAACAGAAAGTGCTAAAAATCAAAAGTTAAATTCATGCACTGCTTTCTATTCCCTAAACAAATTAGCTGATAGGAATTTATCTTTGAAAAGAGCCATCATTGGAGGCATTAGCCTTAAAACAGACAGAAACATTGTGCATTAGGGATGTGGTCCATATATGTTCTAGAAGATGAAAAGATAGAGAATTTTTATCATATTCTTTATATAAGAAAAACTTTAAAGATATCAAATCACACTTTAATTTTTGTGTCTAGTTATAAATAAAACTGTGAGTTCTATATTTCAAAGTTGAGGACTGTTCATATTTAAATTTATAATGAATCAATACCTTGCTAAACAAATTATTTGTATTTCAACCAAAATATAAACAACTATTTAACACAACTTTTTCCTAGAAGGTTTAGTCACCATTCATTAATGTACTTTTTTCTTAGTGGGCTGAAAAAAATCTACAGGATTTTAATACTGACTCTGCCAATAGCTAGCTTAGGACTTTGAAGAAGGTACTCAGCCTCCATAAGATACAGAGGTTTCATTTTTAAATAGATGATTTCAAAATCTTCTCCAACTATGCAATTACAGAACTTTTAATATTCTAACTAGAAAGTACTTAGCTAGTTCAGTCGCTCAGTCGTGTCCAACTCTTTGCGACCCCATGAACCGCAGCACGCCAGGCCTCCCTGTCCATCACAAACTCCCGGAGTCTCCCCAAACTCATGCCCATCGAGTCGGTGATGCCATCCAGCCATCTCATCCTCTGTTGTCCCCTTCTCCTCCTGCCCCCAATCCCTCCCAGCATCAGGGTCTTTTCCAATGAGTCAACCCTTCACATGAGGTAGCCAAAATATTGGAGTTTCAGCTTCAGCATCAGTCCTTCCAATGAACACCCAGGACTGATCTCCTTTAGGATGGACTGGTTGGATCTACTTGCAGTCCAAGGGACTCTCAAGAGTCTTCTCCAATACTACAGTTCAAAAGCATCAATTCTTCGGCACTCAGCTTTCTTTATAGTCCAACTCTCACATCCATACATGACCACTGGAAAAACCATAGCCTTGACTAGATGGACCTTTGTTGGCAAAGTAATGTCTCTGCTTTTTAATATGCTATCTAGGTTGGTCATAACTTTCCTTCCAAGGAGTAAGCGTCTTCTAATTTCATGGCTGCAATCACCATCTGCAGCGATTTTGGAGCCCAAAAAAATAAATTCTGACACTGTTTCCACTGTCTCCCCATCTATTTCCCATGAGGTAATGGGACCAGATGCCATGATCTTAGTTTTCTGAATGTTAAGCTTTAAGCCAACTTCTTCACTCTCCTCTTTCACTTTTATCAAGAGGCTTTTTAGTTCCTCTTCACTTTCTGCCATAAGGGTGGTGTCATCTGCGTATCTGAGGTTATTGATATTTCTCCCAGCAATCTTGATTCCAGCTTGTGTTTCTTCCAGCCCAGCATTTCTCATGATGTCCTCTGCATGTAAGTTAAATAAGCAGGGTGACAATATACAGCCTTGACATACTCCTTTTCCTATTTGGAACCAGTCTGTTGTTCCATGTCCAGTTCTAACTGTTGGTTCCTGACCTGCATATAGGTTTCTCAAGAGGCAGGTCAGGTGGTCTGGTATTCCCATCTCTTTCAGAATTTTCCACAGTTTATTGTGATCCACACAGTCGAAGGCTTTGGCATAGTCAATAAAGCAGAAACAGATGTTTTTCTGGAACTCTCTAGCTTTTTCGATGATCCAGGATATTGGCAATTTGATCTCTGGTTCCTCTGCCTTTTCTAAAACCAGCTTGAACATCTGGAAGTTCTCGGTTCACGTATTGCTGAAGCCTGGCTTGGAGAATTTTGAGCATTACTTTAATAGCGTGTGAGATGAGTGCAATTGTGCAGTAGTTTGAGCATTCTTTGGGATTGCCTTTCTTTGGGGTTGGAATGAAAACGGACCTTTTCCAGTCCTGTGGCCACTGCTGAGTTTTCCAAATTTCCTGGTATATTGAGTGCAGCACTTTCACAGCATCATCTTTCAGGATTTGAAATAGCTCAACTGGAATTCCATCACATACACTACTAGCTTTGTTCGTAGTGATGCTTTCTAAGGCCTACTTGACTTCACATTCCAAGATGTCTGGCTCTATGTGAGTGATCACACCATTGTGATTATCTGGGTCTTGAAGATCTTTTTTGTAAAGTTCTTCTGTGTATTCTTGCCACCTCTTCTTAATATCTTCTGCTTCTGTTAGGTCCATACCATTTCAGTCCTTTATTGAGCCCATTTTTGCATGAAATGTTCCCTTGGTATCTCTAATTTTCCTGAAGAGATCTCTAGTCTTTCCCATTCTATTGTTTTCCTCTATTTCTTTGCATTGATCACTGAGGAAGGCTTTCTTATCTCTCCTGGCTATTCTTTGGAACTCTGCATTCAAATAGGATATCTTTCCTTTTCTCCTTTGCTTTTCGCTTCTCTTCATTTCACAGCTATTTGTGAGGCCTCCTCAGACAACCATTTTGCCTTTTTGCATTTCTTTTCTATGGGGATGGTCTTGATCCCTGTCTCCTATACAATGTCACCAACCTCTGCCCATAGTTCATCAGGCTCTCTATCAGATCTAGTCCCTTAAATCTATTTCTCATTTCCACTGTATAGTCATAACGGATTTGATTTAGGTCATACCTGAATGGTCTAGTGAATGGTCTAGAAAGTACTTACATGGTCTGAAACACCTAAAATTTTAGATGTCAGAAATTTCAAAACGATTGTCCCACAAAACCAAGCACTACCTTGAATTACCTAGAAAATAAACAAAATAAATAGAAGTCAGAAGACTAAAAAGCCCTTTCTCTTGGAAATTATTAATAACAAACATTCTAATAACAAGTCTTAAGTGAAAGGGAAACACAAAATTGAAGAATTTTTTTAAAAATAAGGTAATGAAAACTACATACTAGAAACTAAGGAATGTATGTAACACAGTGATTAGAAGAAAATGTATGACCTCAAAAACTTTTATCAATAAAAAAATGGGGGAGAATGGATCCATGGATATGTATGGTTGAGCCCCTTTGCTGTTCAACTGAATCTACCACATTGTTAATCAGCGATATCCCAGTACAAAATAAAAAGTCTGTAAAAATTAGAGTAAAAATAAATGAAAAGCCTGACTCAAATATCTAGATAAAAAAACAACAAAATAAAAAGAAAACACATGAAAGGAAATACTCAAGAGAAAAATAGTCAATTATATTTACACTTATGTATATCCATTTTGTTGTCCTTTATTTCTTCTGAATGTTCTAAGATTCTTTCTCTCATCATTTACTTCCTGCTTTGAGGACTTCCATTTAAGGGTTGCTCTGCTAAAAACAAATTCTTAGTTTTCCCTCATCTGAGAATATGTTTTACTTTCCTCTTCATTTCAAAAAGACACTTTTACTGTATATATAAATTATCATTCACAATTCTTTCCAGCATTTTTTAAATGCTGTGCCATATCCTTCTGGCTCCCATAGTTATAGACAAGAAGTCTGCTATAATTCAAATCTGGTTGGGCCTAAAGGTAATGTCCCATTTCTTCCTATCTCCTTTCAAAACTTTTTCTTTGCCTTTAGTTTGCAGTTTATGATTGTACCTTGACATGGATTTTGTTAGCTCTATCTTACTTTGGATTCAGTCAGTTTCATGACATATATATATATATATACATATATATATATACATACACACACACACACACACACACACACAATCAGATACACACATATTCATATGGCTACTTTTGAGCTGCTATATCTTTTCTTTTGTATTTTAGATCCATGGAGTATTTTTCAGTATAGATGGAATTTAAAAATCTATGTTCATGAGTAAACCTAGGCTTAATCATACTGTTCATGCCTGACCTTAATACCGAGCTTTAGATTACCAACATGGTTTTGTTTTCCTTCTTGTAAGGATTTACATTTCTTATGATACACACATAGTTCCCCTTGGGTTTTGAGTAAATTTCAGCATAAGCTCAGTTCAATATTTACCTTTCAACTAAAAACTGAGGCCTTCCATTAAGTACTGAATTTGCTTCTATTGAGGAAAACTGCAAGTGAATCACTTAGGCCTAAAAGCACTTGTTTAGGCTTTACGTCATAAATACTTATCTTTGCTAAAGATACACAGAAGCTAAAAATAGAGAATACCTAATACCTAGCAAGGGGAAAAAGAATCTTTCTTCCAACGTACCACATGATGGTAAAGAATATTAAAATTAGGGTTTGATCACTCATAAGTGACAATTCTCCTATACATTATTTTACTGTCATTCAATACAAAAACACAAGGATTTCCTTGTTTTCAAATTTCCCAATTATGACAGAGTAAGATATGCAACATAATCTTTATTCCATAGGCATGTAAGAATTACTTGGAGTAATAAAATAGGTGTTCTTGTAAAAAAAAAAAAAAGAAGTGTCAGTTCAAAAACAGTTTTGCCTTTTCTTTTTTACTCTTTTGAAAAAAACAAATAGCCATATAAAGCAAGAATATCTTTTATGCTGTTTAGATGACCATGATGGTTCATTTCTCCCTTTTGCAAGAGACTTGTGGTATTAATTATATCAATTTAAAAACATACATATAAATCAAATATTCATAATGTCTTAACTTTTCTCTCATTCAGATATTTTTCTTTGAAATTCTTGAGTTGAAAGCTTTTTATTGTTTCTGATCTAAAACTGAAAATATACAAGACAATAAACTTTCCTCTGAGCACAATATTGGCAGAATTCCCTAAATATCCACAGGCACTGCTGATTTGCTATCATTTTACAATAATTTGTAATTAATACTTTGCTTTTGAGTTCAATTATTAAATAAAAATCTTTAAATTTTCTTTGATTTCTTGGTTTAATCTTTTAAAAAACAGGCATTGCCAATTTTTCTGAAATAAAATAAACTCATATATCATACATTAGAAGGGTAATGTGATTCAATAGCTTACATGCATTTTCATCATGAGGTTGGGAGAATTTCTCCGGTAATGAGAAACTGGCAACTCATTCCATTTTGTTCATTTGTGTTCTGAGTAGATATTTACCTTATATTTTCCAGTTTTACCATAACAATATGTAATATGTAATCACACAGTTCTTCCATATGGCAGATTTTATTTTTTAGAAAGAGTACATTAAAGACCCAGAGAAAAAGAATGTCATCTGTCTGATATGAGAATTAAGTCATCGCAACACCTACCTAATAAAATACTTACTTTACTTTGTAACATAACACACAAGTATAAAGGTGACATGGGCCATTCATGTGTACATTTGGGAACAAGTGAAACAAAGATCAGGTAGTGGCTGAGTTGAAATTAAAAAGAGACTGTGAGATTGTAAGGAAAATGTTAAAAAGACAAAGATAATAAGAATCTAAAGATGGAAGATGAAGATTGATGATGAATAAATGCAGAAAAAACAAAAAGGGACAGCAGGGACAGAACTACAGATTGAGTTATGTTGAAGAGAAGGTTACTAAGTCTAAAGAAAAAAAAAAACTCAAAGCAAATGGAAAAAAAAATTAAAAGCAAGGTAGTAGGGGTATAGCAGAATGAAAAGGAAAGAAGAAAGGCCTGAGAATAGTGCTGAAATAAATGAACTAACTTCTTGAAAATGACTTGTAGATGTTGCTAAGGATTATTTCCCACCTTATGAAAGTAGCTATAATATTTATTAACTATAAATCATTCAATTCTTAAAGTATATTACTTGTATTCAGTTTGTAGAAATAAAGAAGGATTTGAAGAAATTGTGGTAAAAATGTTGAATCTTACCCAAAAATGGAGTTCAGATACTCCAAATCTTTGAATTTTATTTCTCTTTAGAATTATCACCTAAAATGCATATGATATAAAATAATTAAATAAAATTAACATTTATATCTTATATGAATGATACATTTCAAAAATCATGCAGCCAACCCCTTCTACCTTGGTTATCAACAGACATTTTCCTTCATTTTGGATTTTCCTGAATTTGGAAATGGAAAATTTTGGGGGGTGTGAGAGCCAAATGCTTTCTGTGCCAAAATGTTGACTCTAGAATCAAGTTAATTCCTCACTGAGTTACTTGGGATGTTTTATGTAGGAAAACTCCTCTGAGGAGGCAGATGGTGTGGGGAAGGTACATTCCATGCAAGTGTACATATAAGTTACCCAGCAAAAGGAAAATTCTTCCTCTCCAAACTCCAAACAAATTTTAAAATGTTAAAATATATGTCTAACTGAATTTATATGAAAGAAAAGGTACTTATCAGGTGTCAAGGAAAGGAGGTGATTTTTAAAAACTAAACCATTAATTAGGAGAGAACCTATGACAGTTTTTAAGGAGGTCTGTAGAACAGAGTTACAGGGTTACAAATGTGAGCTTATATTAAAAGGGAGGGCAACAGAAGTGACTTGAGGTTATGTAAGGTTAATTAAGATTCGTGCATACAGTTGGGATCCTCAAAATCCCTGGGATCCTTGGTGCTATCAACTAAATATTTATGTCCCTGTACAAATCCATATGTTGAAATGATAATCTCAAATGCAACATATTTAGATGTGGAAACTTTGTGAGGTAATTATATAACATTATGAAAGTGGGAACTTCATAGATGGGCTTAATGCCTTTCTAAGAAGACACATAACAAAGAAAATCCCTTTATCCATTATGGGAGGACAAAGCAGATATCTGTCTATAAATCAAAAAGAAAGTTCTTATCAAGAATTAAATCAGGTGACATCTTGATCTTACACATTCCAGCATTTAGAATTGTAAGAAATAGATTTCTGCAAAAGCTACCCAGTCTGGTATTTTTATTATGGCAGTCTAAACTGACAAAGATGGACAGGGACTAGGAATACTTCTACTACTATCTCTGCAAGTTGGTAAGGTATTTGTTTATTCTAAGTTTGTATTGAAAAATAAAGGCTCCAATGAGAAACAAATCTTAGGCCTGTGTATTATTTAGATCTGGAGGAGAATTTTGTATCATCTAATTGGCCCAAGATGAGCCAGATTTCCTGAACTTCCAACAACAGAAAAATATAAATGTTCCATATTATACAATGCAAAATTGCTTGTAAATGCAAAATACAAGAATAAACCAAGTGCCCAGACACAGGAGAGTGGTTAAATTATCTATAGAATATGCAGAAGGGAATACGTACTATGAAATTATAAGGAAGGTTGAAGATCTCTATCCAGGAAAGGTTACTAAGTGATACCCAAGATAGGTTGATAAACCAAAAATGCAAAAGACTGTAGTATGCTACCTTTCATGTAAGTAAGAAGGGTTATGATAAAATATATATGTAATATTTATTAGTTCAAAAAAAAAAAAACTAAATGGGTTAAACTAGAAAACCAATGAGCTATCTCACTTATAAGAAATAGGGAGGGGACTTCCCTGGTGAAGCCCCTGTGATTAAGAAACCACACTGCAATGCAGGGGATGCAGGTTCAAACCCTGGCTGGGGAACTAAGATCACATGTGCCTCAAAGTAACTGGTTCCCTCGCCACAAACAGAGAGTCCGTGAGCCACAATGAAAGATCCCACATGATGCAATGAAGATCCTAGGACCCAACACAGCCAAATAAATAAAAACTTTTTAAAAAAGAAATAGGCAGGATCAAGGTAAAAAGAAAAGTGCAGAGAATGAGGTGGAAGGGATGAGAGAGAGTGGTATTTTCTGAGTATAAGATGTAATATTTCTTATTCCTAGAAACATGGTACTTTTCACCACAAAAATAATTAAAATCAAGCAAGAGGGAACTTTTGCTTGTGGTCAAAGTTGGTACAACAGGAAACAAATTTACTTTCCCATCTTTAACAACTAAACACAAGCAAAATAGGTAAGAGACTACTACTATGAACAATTAAATGTCAATGTATTATATTATAAAAAATGGATCCATTCCTAGAAGCACATAATCTACCAAGACAGAATCATGAAGAAACAAAAACTCTGATCACACCTATAACTAGTAAGGATATTGAATCATATTCACAAATCTCTCAAAAAAGAAAAGCGGGACCAGTTGACTTTACGGGTGAATTCTACCAAATATTTCAAGAAGAACTAACATCAATGCTTCTCAAACTCTTTCAAAAAATTGAACAGAAAGGAATAATTCCAAACATATTTCATAAGGCCAGCGTGTTTCCGATACCAAAGTTAGACAAGGACACTACAAGAAAACTAAACTATAGACCAATATCCCAGATGAACACAGATGCAAAAGTTCTTATCAAAATATTATCAAACCAAATTTAACATCACATTAAAGGACCACACACGATGGTCAAGTGATAATTATCTTTGCAATGCTAGGATGGTTTAACATAACAAGGGATAAAAATCACATAATCATTTCAATCAATGCAGAAAAACATTTGATAAAATCTCACATCCTTTCATAATAAAAACTCTCAACAAACTAAAGGGAAATTATCTCAACATAATTAGGATCATATTGGAAAATCCCATTGCTAATATCATACTCAATAATAAAAAACTAAAAGCTTTCCTCTAAGATCAGGAACAAGGAAAATGTAAAATTATCTCTGTTCACAGATGGCATCAACTTAAATGTAGAAGACACTAAAGATTCTACACATACACACACACAGTGTTAGAATTAATAAGTTCTGCAAAGCATCAGGGTAAAAACTCAACAAAGGAATTATGTTGCATTTCTATACATTAACAATGAACTATCTAAAAAGGAAATTAAGAAAATAATGCTATCACAATAGCCTAAAAATGTATAAGATAGTAAGGATAAACATAACCAAAGAGGTGAAAGGTTTATACACTGAAAACACTTCTGAAAATAATTAAAGAAGACACAAATGGAAAGACAGTATCTGTCTTTCTGTCTGACTTATTTCACATAGTATTATGTCAAGGTCTACCCATGTTGTCACAAATGGTAGGAAAATCTTTAGCTACCATTTCCAGTGCTTTTCATAGAGCCAGACTGATATCTAATATTATAATATATTCTTTTCATGAAGGACCTTCTTTAACATTTCTTTTAGTGTAAAACTGCTGGTCATAAACTCTTTATTTTGCTTTCATTCTTGAAAGACATGTTTGTGGAATATAGAATCATAGATAGCATTTTTAAGTATTTTAAAGATGTTGCTTGACTGTGTTATTGCTTGTATTTTTTTCTTATGAAAAATCTTCTGACATCCTATTCTTTGTTCTTCTATATTTAATATGTCTTACTTCTCTTGCTGCTCTCAAGATTTTATCACTGACCTTGAACAAACTGATAATATGCCTTAAAGGTCCATCTAGTCAAGGCTATGGTTTTTCCAGTGGTCATGTACAGATGTGAGAGTTGGACTATAAAGAAAGCTGAGCGCAGAATTGACACTTTTGAACTGTGGTGTTGGAGAAGACTCTTGAGAGTCCCTTGGACTGCAAGGAAATCCAACCAGTCCATCCTAAAGGAGATCAGTCCTGGGTGTTCATTGGAAGGACTGATGTTGAAGATAAAACCCCAATACTTTGGCCACTTCATGCGAAGAGTTGACTCACTGGAAAAGACTCTGATGCTGGGAGGGATTGGCGGCAGGAGGAGAAGGGGACGACAGAAGATGAGATGGCTGGATGGCATCATCGACTCGATGGACATGAGTTTGGGTAAACTCCGGGAGTTGGTGATGGACAGGGAGGCCTGGCATGCTGCGATTCATGGGTTTGCAAAGAGTCGGACATGACTGAGCGACTGAACTGAACTTTGTTTCTTGTACTTGAGATTCATTGAAATCCTTCATCTCTGAGATCAAATTTGGAAAATTTTTGGTCATGATTTTTTCAAATATTTTTCTACCTCTTCCCAACTCCACTGATTTAGACATGTACTTTTCATACATAAACTGTAACTGGGGGATTAGAAGATCAGCATTTTGCAATCCTTATTGAATTAATGAATCTGGTATTAAGCACTGGAGGCTGTGATCATAAAAGGAGAGGTACCAGTAACAAGTGCTTTCTGCTTAAAGAACAATACTATAGACTTGCCAAAGGTATTAAACTTGAACATGTCTAAGCTTTACACTCAAGTATTAATACAGAAGGCAAAAGAAGATGTAAAGCTGCCTCATAAGGACTCAGAGAGTTAAATCTAGATCACAGAACCCTTCACATGTTCAGTGACCCAGGTTTTTCAACAAATAAATATTCCAGAAAGAAAACATGGAGACATATTAGAAACCTGTAGATTAAAAACAGAAACTTGATAAAATTATAAGGAAAAGCTTGGAGTGATCAAGTGATCTTGACTATAGGCGAGAGAGGCGCTACTGTTTTAGAGCCCCTCTAGGTCACATGGAGGGCTTCTCTAATGATTAAACAAGTTCTGGTTTTGATGTGATGGTATTTTAAGGATGTATAACAGTCCTTAATAACAGTATTATTAACACTTATCAGTACTAGTCAGTATATAAAAATTGGTTTTATAAAGTTTTATATATCTGCTATATTTCAAAATAAAGGTTTTCATAAAAAGAGGCAGATGAGCAGAATATAACAAGTTCTCTACTCTGTAATGCTGAAAAAGTTTGACAAAATGCTGAAAAGAGCCTGTGTCTTTTGGAGATAGAAAGAAGAGAGCTTACTCACTGTGAGGCAAAAAAAAAAAGTATGGGGAGATAAAAAAGTTAAAAACCTAAATTTCAAGAATATATATATATATATATAATGTGTGTGTGTGTGTGTGTGTGTGTGTGTGTGTGTGTGTGTAACTGAGTCACTTTGCTCTACAGCAAAAATTGGCACAACACTGTAAAACAACGATACTTCAACTTTGAAAAGTGGGGGGGGGGGACCCTAAATCTTGAAAAGATTCAATCAATGCACCATACATGGAAAAGTGCTATATTTTGGTATTTCTGTATTAAGTTATCATTTTCTGATCATTGTGGAAAGGGAATATCCCAGGAACATTCCAGTGAAGGAGAACATTCCAGGTTCTGGCATATGAACATCAAAAGTGTGACTATAAGGTAATAAAACTGATTTACTGAACCACCATTCCAAATATAACTGCAAATGAGAGTTAGTCCATGAAAGTAAGTTGCATGAGGAGACTATACACTTATTCTAATTATGTTGTCATTGCTCAAAACAGTTTGGAACTCCTCTTTATAAACTTTATAATTCAGAGATTATTTCCTTACGGGTGCAAGAAAATTGGTCTTATTACTTTTTTGTCACACCATATTTTGATCAAGATCTGTATTACCCAGTCCAATCACCCACCTTAGTCACAAGACTGGTCGTTTCCAAAAATCAAATCCACCCTTGAAAGATGAAGATTTGCCACCATTGAGAATATTCAAAAGAATGTGCCACAGTCTGTGAAGGCAATTCAGAGGAATTCCAAAAATGCTTTGGGCAATGTCAGTGTCACTGCAATAAGTATTTAGCCTACTGAAGTGACTTAGAAGGAAATAAATAATTTTTATCATAAATTATGGCATATTTTAAAAAGTAAGTCATTACTTTATTATTTAAAAAATATTTACTGGGGGTATTGGCTTAAAAAGGTAAACCTTCCTTATATTATTTTTTAAGGATGAGATACAGAAAAGCAGTATCTTGGAAAAACTTTGCAAGTGAGTAATAATCCAGAAAGGGCCCTATTTGTTCTTGTTAATTGCTGTTGTGCTCAGTCTTGTCTGACTCTTGGTGACTTCATAGTATAGCCCATTAGGCTCCTCTGTCCATAGAATTTCCAGGCAAGAATACTGGAGTGGGTTGCCATTTCCTACTCCAGGGGATCTTCCCGACCCAGGGACTGAACCCACATTTTTTGCATCTCCTGCATTGGCAGGCAGATTCTTTATCACTAGTGCCACTTGGGAAACCCATTTATTCTTCCTAACCTATATTAAATGGTTAAAATTGCTATTTGAAGGTTAAAAAAAAAATCTTTATGAGCTTAACAAACACTCACCAATGTTATTAACAGAGATGAAGAATAATAAGAAGATAAATACATTGGATTTCCAAACATGAATACAAAACAAAGGAAAACTGAAATCTGAAAATTGGAGAAAATAAATACATTTTATAGTTATTAGATAAATATTATAATGCATACTTTGTCTACAAGGATATAGTCATTTCTAATATAAAATTTATTTGCATAGAATATTAATAAATAGATCTTGACCAAGAATTTCAAAACACTGACAGGCTCTAAGTATCTTCAACACCATAAATACTATATGACAGAATTTAATTTTTTTCTCATTTGCAACTTGGCACAAAGAAAAAGCTATTATTTCTACCAATTTAATAATGGAATGCTATAAAAAGAAAGACTTAGTTATAAGTATTAGTTTTCTAATCTGAGTTTCGTTAAACTACTTGAGGACTTCTCTCAATAAGGAAGTTTTATTTTACATTCTTTAATTTTCACTTCTTATTTTCTTAAAGGAGATGTGTTTGGAAACTAATATAAAAACAATAATGGAAAAACATTTACAGAGTATCACAGTCATGCAAAGTATTAAAAAATCTCAGGTCTCAGAGAGAAAAGGCAGTTTCAAAAGTAGCGACAATAATAAAACAAAAAAATTTTAAAGTTTCATTGGGTACAAAACATCTGCAGTCCAGTTGAAAGTAAAGTTGCTATGTCATTCAGTTATCCTTCTAATATTATCAACATCATATGTATTAAATACTACCTGAGAGGAGGTATATAAAACAGTCAGTTCTATTTTATAAACTCTGAAATCTTATTTTAATATATGACTTATAAGTATTTAAAACATTACCATGTTCGCATGAATTATCTTCTGAAACTTGTTTGGCTCAATGTACCCCACAACATACATAGGAAATAATGAGGCTATCTGAAATAAAAACATAAAAAAGCAGAAGCAAAAAAATATAGAAAAGCATTTCCCTATTCATTAGCAATGTAATTGTAAGAGGACAGTCATATTTCTAATAATTGAAGTCAGAATAATGTGAACCAACCTCCTCACTAGTAACTAGAACAGCTCGAAAAAATACTAACACTACCTGTTTGAAAGGGCTTCCGAGTGACTCAGTGGTAAAGAATCCGCTTGCCAAGGAGGAGACATGGGTTCAATTCCTGGCTTGGGAAGATACCCTGGAGAAGAAAATGGCAACCCACTCCAGGATTCTTGCCTGGGAAATCACATGGACAGAGGAGCCGTGGCGGGCTACAGTCCATTGGGTTGCAAAAGAGACAGACACGACTTAGCAACTAAACAACAACAACCTGTATGAAAGCCACAGACTATTAATAAGGTGAAAAAGAATTAGGAAGCTAAGACCAGAGAAAAGATAGAAATCTACACAGATGAGCATGACATTTTGGATCACTTTTCTTCCAGAGGCATCTGCCAGTTCCATCAGCAGCAGATGCCCGCCAGCTGAGAGGCAGTTGAGAGGTTTCTACATACTCAGCAGCCAGGTACTCCCAAGAGTGAGATCTCTGCTAAGTCCCCAAGATTTGGTTTGGGACTTCGAAGAGTTATACTATAAGCGTGAGTGCTCAGTTGCTCAGTCGTGTCTGACTTTTTGCAACCGCATGGCCTGCACTCCACCAGGTTCCTCTGTCCAGACAGTCTCCAGGCAAGGATACTGGAGCAGGTTGCCATTTCCTCTTCCAGGGGAACTTCCCGACACAGGGATTGAACCCATGTCTCCTGTGTCTCTGTATTGGCAGGTAGATTCTTTACCACTGAGCTACCTGGGAAAGCCCTTATATGAGAGGCAACCAGAAATCAAAGCATCCCTCCAAAATACTGAAGCCCATCTTTGAATTATCTCATTCTCTGATTGCAGGAGTATGATTAAAGATTGTCAGTCCCTGTGTTTGCCTGCTGGATGAAAATTTAATTTTCTCTGGAAGAAGTGAATATCATCTTAGTCTCAAATTAACTCTACAATTGTTCATGTACAATGTCTAATACCATATCAAAACTAATCAGATATAGGAGGAAATATGGCATTATCACTAAGACAACAGAAACAGATCTAAAAAGAATCTAAATCTAGTTCAGGGGTCAGCAAACTTTTAATGGAAAAAGCCAGATAGTAATGTATTATGATTTATAGGCCACATACAGACTCAACTGTATATTCTTCTATATTTTTTAAACAACATTATAAAAATATTAAGACTACTCTTAGCTCACAAATCACTCAAAAACATGTCTGGCATCATCAGACACAGACTTTATGTTTCACATATGCACAGAAATAATACATAAGATTGAAAATTCCAGGAAGGTACTCAAAGCCATAAAAAATAAAATAAAGATATACAACTAGTATTACAATAATCAATAGTAAGAAGTCAAAGATGGATTTAAAAGCAGGTGAAACACAAGCAAACAAAAAAGTGATAAATCGAAAGAGAGATCAGAAGAAAGCATAAAGCGACAAAGGGATGAACAACATATGAAAGAATGTAAGAGATGTAAAACATACAGTGTAAAGATCATACTTGACATCTCAGAAAAGGTTGAGGGATTTATACTTAAAAGACATTTTACCCGAGAAGTTCCCAAACTCTACAGAAAAAAAAATCAAGCCCTGATTCATAAAGTATTACTGCTGCTGCTGCTAAGTTACTTCAGTCGCGTCCAACTCTGTGTGACCCCACAGACAGTAGCCCACCAGGCTCCTCTGTCCCTGGGATTCTCCAGGCAAGAATACTGGAGTGGGTTGCCATTTCCTTACTAGCCCCCAGCAAAGGATAAATTATAACAAATAAAACCCAACCACACTTAGGCATGTTGTAGTAAAAACTGCTTATAACCAAAGGCAAAGAGTAAATCCTTAAATACAGTCTGAAACTGACTTTAAGACTTAAGTTTCTGTAATCAAGACATCATGGTACTGGAGAAAAAAAAACAAACTGACCAAAGGAATAAAACAGAGGGTCCCAAAACAGATCCACACAATCACAGGCAACTGAGCTTTGACAACAGAGCAACGGTAATTCAATGAAGAAATGACAGTCTTTTTAGTAAAACATGCTGGAAGACTTGGACATGCATGTATTAAAAAAAAAAAATCTAGAGAAAGATGTACACATCTTTCAAAAAACTAACTCAAATTTATTTTAGATTTAAATGTAGAACCCAGACTAAAAACCTTCTAAAAGATAATATAGGAGAAAATCAAGGTGATCTTATTTAAGGATGAGTTTTTAGATAGATAAGCATAAGCATGACACATGGGGAAAAAACTGATAAACTGAGCTTTCTTAAAATTAAAAATTCCAGCTTCACAAAGGACACTATAAAAAAACTAAAAGACAAGCCAGGTATTATAAGAAAATCATTACATAATTCATATCTAATAAAGGTCTGTAAATAAATAAAGCATGTAAATACTAAGAACTATCAAAACTCAGAAATAAGAAAACAAATAACCCAATTTAAAAATGGGCAAAATGTCAGAACAAATACCTCACCAAAGAAGATACGCAGAGGGCAAATAAGCACATATAAAGATTGAAAGGCAATACTACATTAGGGAACTGTAAATCAGAAAAACAAGACACTGCTACACACCTATTAGAGTGGCTGAAATTCAAAAACTTGACACAACTGGCAATTTCTTAAAAGATCAGCCTTACGATACACTCCATCAATCATAATCCTGAGCACTTACCCAACTGAGCTGAAATCTTTTGCCCACTCAAACCCTTCACATGAATTTTTATAGCATTTCAAATCATGTTATTTGGTGACTAGTCATGATTTTTTCAAGAGATGAATGGATAAACAAACTGTGGTACATTCAGACAACAAAATATTATTCATCAGTAAAAAGAAAAAAGCTATCACTTCATGAAAAGACATGGAGGAACCTAAAATACATATGGCTAAGTGAAAGAAGACAGTCTAAAAAAGTGACATGATATATGATTCTAACCATATGACATTTTATTCTGGTTGTATTTTATTTCATTAAAAATTGCAGAGCTCAACTGTGAATTACAGTATTAACATTTCTTGTATTTTAGATGGCTGCACTCACAATAACAATTATGACTGGGCCCAGGAATTCTTTTGTTTGGGTCTTTGAAAAGTCCCATGCAATTTAACATTCAGCAGTGACCAGATTATGGATTTGTTGTAGAAGTAATACAATGATGGATAATTCATTTAAGAATTCCAAAGAGAATTTTATTTCAAGAGGTACCAGTTGAAGACGGTTGATGACTTTCAAGTAATAACCAAATTACCTGAATATAGTTTCCCTGAATTTTGCTTATAACTTAACTGCTTAGAGCTTAAAGTACAATTTTCTGGAAATGAGTCTATAAATTCAAATCTATTCAATGGGTACCAGAGGGCCAATGCTATCTTCACCCTAAAGAAACTTACTTGCTGGTGGTGTGGAATAAAAGGCAAGGGCACAAATGTTTCAGCAAACCTCTATTCAACACATTATCAAGTGCCTCATGGAGCAAGCTCAAGCAAAGCCATAGAACCTCAGAGTCAAAACAGAGAGCAGAATGTTGGTTGGGGGCTTGGGGGTAGGGGAATGAGGGAGATGATGGACAAAGGGTATAAATTTGCAACTAGAAGATGAATCGCAAAGAGTCGGACACAACTGAGCGAGACTGAGAAGATGAATAAGTGCTGGAGATCTAATGTATCACATAGTTATTACAGTCAATACTATACTATATAATTCACAGTTGCTAAGAGACTAGGTCTTAAATGTTCTCACCAAAAAATGAAATAATATTATGTGACTTGATAGAGGTGTTAATTAACACTATGATACTAATCAGGTGATAATCATATTGTAGTGTAATAACATATCAAATCAATACACTGTACACTTTAACTTTATAAAATGTTAATTATATCTCAATAAAAATTAAAAAAACTAAAAGTCTAGTATATCTTTTGAATGGATAAAAAATCATTAAGGCAATATCAAAATTACCCAAGGAACTAAATAGTTTTATCAGCACCACTAAATTAATACATTTGCTTGCAAGGCAATGATGTACATTGGAAATCTATTCTACTATGTTGGCATATGCAAATAATGAAAACCACAGACATTCTGTGTTATTAATAGTTATAGATCAAACATAAGGAAGTAAGGCAGAGTGAATATTCTAAATATGCTTTAGACATGTGGCATAAACTAGGTTGAGATTGTAGCTTCATTTTTTATAGATAATTCCACATACAAAAGATTCTTAGCAGAATTTCTCACTGCCAATAAAGAATACTATTACACATTATCAGTGTTAGTTAAGTGGAAAGGAGTTCTAACAAAAATTCATAATAGGAAATTTCATCAAAATTGACCTTTTACTCTGCTTTCCTGGTGGCTCAGATGGTAAAGAATCTGACCGCAGTGCAGAAGAACCAGGTTTGATCCCTGGGTCAGGAAGATACCCCAGTATAGCAACCCACTCCAGTAGGCTTGGCTGGTGAATTCCATAGACAGAGGACCCTGGTGGGCTATAGTCCATAGGGCTGGAAATAGTTGGCAACTGACCACCTGATGTGAAGAGCTGACTCATTTGAAAAGACTCTGATGCTGGGAAAGATTGGGGACAGGAGAAGGGGACGACAGAGGATGAGATGGCTGGATGGCATCACCAACTCAATGGACATGAGTTTAGGTAAACTCCAGGAGTTGGTGATGGACAGGGAGGCCTGGTGTGCTGCGGTCCATGGGGTCACAAAGAGTCGGACACGACTGAGCAACTGAACTGAACTGAACTGAGTGATGAACACTTTCACTTTCTGCTTCCCCAGCTCGGTTTCTTGCCATTAATTACTTAGTTGTTTGGGGTAACAGGATATGGTCTCAGTTTACTCCATAATATCAAGATTAAAGCTCTGAGAAGTAGTGTCCAGTAAGATTCTGCTCTTCAGACAAAACAACCAACATTTAGCTGGATTAGAAGCAGAAATCCCCTAGCATGAAGAGTTAAAGTGGCCCTTATCATGTTATGCAGCTTGGCACCTAAAATGATTAGTCAGGCAAAAGGAGAATCTACAGGTAGATTTACAGAGATCACCTCAAATATCAATAGGAAATATTATGGATTAAAATAAGAGCAAAAGTTCTCTTTTACAGGTTGACCTTTAATATCTGCCTAACCAACACATTAACAGAAGGTAGGATTATGTAATTTTTTAAAAATCAAACACGTATGTCAACTTTATAATCATTCAATATTTTGAAAATCTATTAGGACACAAATATAATCACATTTAAAATTTCTCCAAAATGAAAAAGAACATTTAAAAAAGAATGTATGTATGTGCATAACTGAGTCACTCTGCTGTATGGCAGACAGCACAGCATTATAAATCAACTATACTCAACAAAAAAATTTTTTATATGGAAACAACCAAGCACATCTTGTATTCGACTTAAATTAGTTTAAAATCATCTTACCTGTGTAAAAAGTATAAACTGAGCAAATTGCCAGGGAAGCATAAAAGCAACATTGGAAAGGCAGAGAGCAATAAAGTGCCTTCTACTATTGTTCGTGGTCCTTAATGAAGAAAATTGACACCAGTAAGTTTTACTATATATAAAAGTAGCCTATCATTGAACTGAAAGACTGGTTGCAAAATGTTAAAATCTAATGATCCCCTTACCTTTGATGTAAGATAACAAAATACAGTTAACTTTTAAGAGCACATTAAAAAGAACAAAATATTCGAATTATAAAAATTCTTATAATAAAACAATCAAAATTAGAGCTTTAAATAAGATATTGTATCTAGTTTATCAGTAAGTATTTTAAACATACAGCACAATAATTACAGTCATTATTTTGCAATTAACTTTTAACGGAGTATAATCCATAAAAATAATGAATCACACTTCTGTATACCTAAAACTAATACAGTACTGTAAGACAACTATATTCAACTAAAACTTTATTTTCCTTTAATGATGCATGACATTAGACATTTAATACTCCAGCGAGAAGGTCAGAAAATAGAATGTGAACTGACTTTGCATACCTCGAGATATTTACATTGTACGAGCAGCAGTAGCTTTCATATACCACCACTTTTAAGTTTTGAAAAATGTTAAGTGCTGGTGAAATTATAAGCTAACGACTAAGAGAGAAATTAAAAGGACATTTTCAACAATGACTTCAAAGGAATGATTCTGGAATACAGTTAAACTAACCATATTGAAATTTAAACTGTCCATTTTTCAATTATGAGATATATCAGTAACCAATACCTTCTACCACATAAGACTTTAGTATCTTTTGGAATATGGAAAAAAGAAATGCAAACATTTTGTGTAAATTATAAAACTCTGTTATTTTTCTAAAGGTGATACATTGTTATAATATGGTACATAAATTTTCAAAAGTAAAAATCTTAATGATCATACTGTTTAGTAATATATCACAAAATATATTAAGTACTCAGTTATGGTTATAAAATAAAAGTTACTTTTGACTAAAGTCCATCTTAAAGGAAATCAGTCCTGAATATTCATTGGAAGGACTAATGCTGAAGCTGAAACTCCAATACTTGGGCCACCTGATGTGAAGATCTGACTCATTTGAAAAGACCCTGAATGCTGGGAAAGATTGAAGGTGGGAGGAGAAGGGGACGACAGAGGATGAGATGGTTGGATGGCATCACTGACTCAATAGACATGAGTTTGAGTAAACTCTGGGAGCTGGTGATGGACAGGGAGGCCTGGCGTGCTGTGGTCCATAAAGTCACAGAGTCGGACACAACTCGGCGACTAAACTGAACTGAACTCAAAGTGTGGAGTATAACACACGCATTCAAGCATACAATTCTAAGTGTTCTAATTAATGTATTTCCTTCCATGAAGTCTTTGCCTGGTCAGACTAATGTCACTTCAAAAGATTTAAACAAATGGAAAGATAAATGGATAAAAATTAGATTCCCAAATCCAAATTCAATCCAAAAAAAAACCTTTCATGTAGGTAAGGTAGTCTGCACCTTTTTAGAGGTTGGTACTACCCCAGTTTCCCTTTATATATCTTCTTTAAGTGAACACATAAAGGGCTTTAAAAGGCTACAAGACAGTGTGCTAAGTGCTCCACGGTTAAAGAGATAAATGTAGCATTTCCCAGTTTTCAGTGGCATTTTACTAAAGTGTATATTTAGACATTTGTGTGTGTGTGTGTGTGTGCTGCATTAACACATCTATGGTTTTAAGAAAGAAGATGTACACAAATGATCTTAATATAGGCAAAATTTGAAGGGTACTAATAAGTGATCATTAATAATGATCACTATCCCATTTCCCTGGGAGTTTGGAGGGGATAGTTTTCACTATTTCATTCAGTGATAGATCTCAATAACATTCTATGAAACCTATCTACATGATAGTTATTTATAGCATTCTACTATTTATGTTTTTGATGTTGTTGCTCAGAATTTCAAATTTTCTGAAATGCTTATAAAGTTAATCCCAACCAAAACATATGTCCAGGAAAAAAAGTTGAGATGAAATTTCGGTTAAACCTCTAGAAATATCTGGAGTTCAGAAATATTAATAAACATATGAACATAGATACTCCTTATCTAACTCAGCATTTCCCAAATTCATTTGTGCATCAAAAATTTATTTCATGCTTCATCAGAGCCACAGATTGGAAAACAGTCAGTCAGAGTACAAGAGGATTGAGAGGAAAAAGTATTAGCTTCTCAAAACCCTTTGAATCTTTCTTGTTGTTCAGCAGCTAAGTCATGTCTGACTCTTTGTGATCCCATGGATTGCAGCACGGCAGGCCTCCCTGACCCTCACTATCTCCTGGAGTTTGCCCAAGTTCATGTCCACTGAATGAATCAGTTCTGCCATCCATTTCATCCTTTGTTGCCCTCTTCTCCTTTTGCCTTCAATCTTTCCCAGCATCAGGGTCTTTTCCAATGAGTCTGCTCTTTTCACGAGGTGGCCAAAGTACTGGAGCTTCAACTTCAGCATCAGTCCCACCAATGAGTATTCAGGATTGATTTCCTTTAGGATTGACTGGCTTGATCTCCTTACTGTCCTGGCTTGATCTCCTTACTGTCCAAGGGACTCTCGGGCGTCTTCTCTAGTACCACAGTTCAAAAGCATCATATCTTTGGTGCTCTGCCTTCCTTATGGTCCACCTCTCATATCTGTACATGACTATTGGAAAGAATGTAGCTTTGACTATATGGACCTGTTAGCACAGTGATGTCTTTGCTTTTTAATACACTGTCTAGGTTTGTCATAACTTTCCTTCCAAGAAGCAAGCTTCTTCTAAATTCAAGGCTGCAGTCATCATCTGCAGTGATTTCAGAGCCCAAGAAGAGGAAAATTTACCTCTGCTTCCACTTTTTCCCCTTCTGTCACGAAGTGATGGGACCAGATGCCATGACCTTATTTTTTTTTTAATGCTGAGTGTTAAGCCAGTTTTTTTGCTCTCCTCTTTCACCATCATCAAGAGGCTCTTTAGTTCCTCTTCACTTTCTGCCATTAGAGTGGTATCATCTGCTTATATGAGGCTGTGAGTATTTCTCCCGGCAATCCTGATTCCAGCTTGTAACTCATCCAACACAGCATTTTGCATGATGTACTCTGCACATAAGTTAAATAAGCAGGGTGACAATATGCATTCTTGTCATACTCCTTTACTAATTTTGAACCAGTCAGTTGTTCTATGTAAGGTTCTAACTGTTGCTTCTTGACATGTATACAGGTTTCTCAAGAGACAAGTAAGACAGTCTGGTATTTCTGTCTGTTTAAGAATTTTCCACAGTTTGTTTAGATCTACACAATCAAAAGTTTTAGTGTAGTCAATGCAACAGAAGTACACGTTTTTTGGAATTCCCTTGCTTTCTCCATGATTGAATGAATGTTGGCAATTTGATCTCTGGTTCCTCTGCCTTTTCTAGACCTGTACACCTGGAAGTTCTCAATTCATTTACTACTGAAGCCTACCTTGAAGGATTTTGAGCATAACCTTACTAGCATGGAAAGTGAGAACAGTTGTCCAGTAGTTCAAACATTTTTCAGCACAGACCTTCTTGGGAATTGGGATGAAGACTTACCTTTTCTGGTCTGATGGCCACTACTGGGTTTTCCAAATTTGCTAACATATTAAGTGCAGTAATTCAACAGCCTTATCTTTTAGGATTTGAAATAGTTCAGCTGGAATTCCATTACCTACACTAGCTTTATTGGTAGTGTCTGACTACTCAGTCATGTCCAACTCTTGGCGACTGTATAGTCCATGGAATTCTCTAGGCTGGAATACTAGAGTGGATAGCCTTTCCCTTCTCCAGGGGATTTTCCTGACCCAGGAATAGAACTGGGGTCTCCTGCACTGTAGGTGGATTCTTTACCAACTGAGCTATCACGGAACCCCTTATTGGTAGCAATGCTTCCTAAAGCTCACTTGACTTCAACAGTCTAGGATGTCTGACTCTAGGAGAATAACCACACCATCATGGGTATCTGGGTCATTAAGACCTTTTTTGTACAGTTCTTTTGTGTATTCTTGCCACCACCTCTTCTTAACCTCTTCTGACTCTGTTAGGTCTTTACCATTTCTGTCCTTTATCATGCCCATCTTTGGATGAAACGTTCTTTTGCTATCTTCAATTTTCTTGAAGAGATCTCCAGTCTTTCCCATTCTATTATTTTCTTCTATTTCTTTGCATTGTTCACTGAAGAAGCCTTCTTGTCTCTCCCTGCTATTCTCTGGAACTCTGCATTCAGTTGGGGATAACTTTCCCTATCTCCCTTGCTTTTTGCTTCTCTTCTTCCTTCAGCTATTTGTAAAGACTCCTCAGGCTGCCACTTTGCCTTTTTGCATTTTTCTTTGGGATGGTTTTGGTCACTGCCTCCCGTACAGTGTTGTGAACCTCTGTCCATAGTCCTTCAGGCACTCTGTTCAGTAGATCTAATCCCTTGAATCTATTTGTCATCTCCACTGTATAATCATGAGGGATTGGAGTTAGGTCATACCTTAATAGCCTAGTAGTTTTGCCAATTTTCTTTAGCTAAAGCCTGAATTTTCCTATAAGCAGCTGATGATCTGAGCCATAGTCAGCTCCAGGTCTTGTTTTTGCCGACTGTATAGAATTTCTCCATCTTCAGCTGCAAAGAATACAATCAATCTGATTTCGGTATTGACCATTTAGTGATGTCCATGTGTAGAGTCATCTCTTGTGTTGTTAGAAAAGGGTGTTTGCTATCACTGTGCATTCTCTTGGCAGAATTCAGTTAGGCTTTGCCCTGCTGCTTCATTTTGTACTGCAAGGCCAAACTTGCCTGCTATCCTAGGTATCTCTTGACTTCCTACTTTTGCATTCCAATTCCCTACGATGAAAAGGACATCTTTTATGTTGTTAGTTCTAGAAGGCCTTGTAGGTCTTCATAGAATTGGTCAACTTCAGCTTCTTCAGCATCAGTGGTTGGGACACAGACTTGGATTACCGGGATCCTGAATGGATTACTGTGATACTTGAAACTTTACCAAATATATATCATCACATACATATTAGTTTATTAAAACAATGTAATTATCTAAAATCTGTAGCCTAAACTATTTTAAGTGGAAAGCAATTTTTTTACATAGTGATTTTAGATCTTGTTTAAACTGGATACAATTTAATTTTGAATAATATTTAAAAATTGAACCTAATTTAGTAACTATAATAGGTTGAAGTAATTTTGAGAAACTCATAATTTATCTAGATTTTTTTTATAAATTAAAATTACCTGAGAATCACAGTTAAGATGTACATCTGAAGTACAAGAAATGGATATGAAAAACTTTCCCGGAGAGGTGGTGTCCACATCACCCGAGTAGCCTGAAATCAATAAAATGCTTACTTTACTCTATGTTCCATTGCAATAAACATCATTAACTTAATAATCATGGGTATGTTGGCCCTGGCTGGTCTTAGTAATTTTCATATTAGGCTTACTTATTTCTGAATACCTAGTATAGCTTCTCAGTTTTTGGAGTTCTCTTATAGGACATAGTCATTAGGTAGAGAGCCATTAACTACCAAGTCCAGAAACAAGTGAAAGATAGATCAGGCCAAACGTAAGGACATCCAAAGGACAAAGAAGATGATAGGGTTAGGAGCAGTGAGGATTCTGGGAGCAACCAACCAGATCCACATTCCAGCTCTGTGGTGATAACTGTGGCACCCCAGGGCTTTGGGATTTATGCATGATTTGTGCATGATCAGAAAAAAATAAACAAATGTCACCTAGGGCATTCACAAACACCAAGAGTTTGAACATGACAAGTATAATGAGTATAGACATATATTACAAATAATTAAGATCGTCTTTGAATTTGTGAAATATACTTTTGGAAGAGTTAATTGCAAACTTCTGAAAACAACGAGGAGTATTCGGGAATCACCAACATGATGTTTATAACGTAAGTATTAATTATCAATAAATTTCATACAGTCTTTAAAACTATTTTCAAGACAAATGGGACTATGATCTCATGGACTGTAGCCAGTCAGGCTCCTCTGTCCATGGAACTCTGCAGGCAAGAATACTGGAGTGGGTAGCCATTCTCTTCTCCAGAAAATCTTCCCGACCCAGGGATTGAACTGGGGTCTCCTACACGGCAGGCAGATTCATTACCATCTGAACCACCAGGTAAACCCAGATAAATGGATGGAAATATTACAAAATTTTATATCAAGAATTCTGAAATTCTAGAAAAGAATCTAAACTCTTATAACCTTGCAAGAGTCTTAAAATTCATTGCTCTTCCTACAGGAAACCAAATTGTAAACCTTGGAAGATGAATTACATACAATATGTATAAGAAAATTAAAACATAATGCCAGTTGTCTGGCATACTCAAAAGAAAAGCCTTGTCTTTGCATAAAGACAAGACACATTTTTTTGTATAACACATTGTTGACTGACGATGTATTTAAATTAATATATTTAAGATATTTATGTATAATTTTATGATTCCCTTCCCAGGTGGCGCTAGTGGGAAACAACCCGCCTGTCAATGCAGGAGATGTGAGACACAGGTTCCACCCTTGAGTCGAGAAGGTCCCCTGGAGGAAGGCACAGCAACCCACTCCAGTATTCGTGCCTGGAGAATCCCATGGACAGAGGAGCCTGGCAGACTATAGTCCATAGGGTCACACAGAGTCTGACATGACTGAAGAGACTAAAGAGTCTCTAATTGATTTTTTTAAAATAACCAAGTATCTACCTTTCCCAACAGTAATGAATAGAGACTTCTACCCTATATAATCTGTGCCATAAGATATTACATATTTTGATTACAAAAACTAGCAGTCAAGATTCTTCCACTTTTCACTGCCAAAACCTCAGCATCTAACACAGGGCCTGGCACACATTTTGTACTTGTTTTGTTGAATGAATCTATCATATTCTAAATAAGTTTTCGTGAGCTCTTTTTAGGTGAATCCTGTTTTGGTGGACTGAGTTACTAAGTTAATTTCTGTTCTGAATTCAGCAATTTGTGTTATTAAAGGGATCATGATGTAATAGAAGTGAGGTTTTAGACTCAGAGAGAAGGATAAGAGGAAACCCAGCTTCATCATGGAGTCAATGTGGAATCTTGACTATGTAATTTAACCTCTCCAAATTTCAATTTCATATCTTCTACTGTGAAGATACCAACCACCTCTCTAAAAAGTCTGATGGAAATAGAGATAATGTATATAAGGTGCCTGAACTCATCAAGTATAATATTTCCTTTTTCCACAAAATATATGTAACACATATACATGCTAAAAACCAGGCAAGATATTTTATATCATAAATTCTAATTACTATGTAAAAATGTGGATCAACATGATTAAAATAACTTACAACACAAGATTCTTTAAAATATTGCAAAGTCCTAAGTAAGATACAATTAAATACTGCTTTAATATACTGCCCTTTCTATTTCTAAAAATTATTTTCTAGAAAACAAACCTCTCCATGGTTGAAAAAGAAGCATAAAACTGTAATTATACCTCCAAGTTGAGTCCCACTGTAAAAAAATATATATATACAATCAAAATTCACATATAGTGACTTTTTCACAAAATTATTTTAGATTTTAAAATGCCACAGTACTAAACCATATAAAATAACAATAAAAATTTCAAAAGTACTCATGTAGTTGATGTTTTACTCTTGAATGTATAAAGATCCAAAGTACAGATATAAAGTAGTCTGAATCTTACAATTTATTGTATTAATAATATTTTCTAAGTATAATATTAGATGTGAACATAAAATATTTTTTAACACAGGCCAGCACTTTAGAGTGTATATACTCCATTCTTTGAATATTCTGAGTGGAGGCAAATTTTTGTCATCAAATTGGCTATCAGTGACTGAGAGATGAAGAGTCTAACAGTTTCATGTAGCAGTAACTGAACCATCTAAACTGCTGCAAATATTGTTTTGCTGAGTCCCAACGAGCAACACTGTAGAATATAAAACTCAGGTCAAGGGTGCCTGATAATTATCAAAGATTAAGAACCATTTCTTAAGGTTGCCTTTCTTTAAAGTACTGTTCATCATTATATACATAGCTTCACACTCAGAAGACAAATGCTGGTTTAATGACTGAAAAAAGGGAAGAATGAGTTCAACAAAACAAGCAGAGGGAAGTTAGTTGGAAGTAATTTACCTTGAAGAGATTTTCACTAAGGGAAATACAAAGGACACACTTTGGAGAAGAAATTGAGAGGAAGAAGGTATGAGAAGCAAGAATAAATGCTGCCTATATAAACTAGGAACATGTAGATAAATCTAAAGAAGACTTGACAACATGAAAAAAAAACAGTGGTGACTACTGTGGAGGGGTACTAGAAGTACTAAATTTCTAATTATTATAGTTAGAATAGTTATAATATGCTAGGAACTGATTTCAAGTACAATGTTCTAAATTCCATGTATTGATCAAAAAGAAGAGGAAAGATATCAATCAATTTTAGACTTGGTGAAGTTAAGTATGCATGTTCAAGTTTTATCATTAGCCACCAAAAGAACAGAAACACAATACCTGTGTCCCAAGTTAGTGCCCGCAGGGGAGAGTAGCCAAGGTTAAGAAACAGAAAATTTCCCCCCAAACCCCTATTTCTTTTGTTCCTCATATGCCATAGTTTCTAGTCTCCTCACAATTTTGCTAACACCTTTATAGTCAGCATGTGTTATATCTACCTATCCTTCTTAAAGACTGGAGCTTAATAAAGTATTGATATCCTGGAACTGTGTAACCAATTTAAAGAAGACTGTCACCTCATGGGTAGTTTTCCTAATGAAAAATACTACTTTTTAAAATGTCTTGGTCTAGTGTAAAATTTTCCATATTTGAAAAAAAGCATAATAAATACAAACTTAAAATAGAACTTCTTAAAGCCTGTTAGCATAATCTAAAAGTAATTCTTTTCCGTCAAAATACTGACGAGTTTATATATTTTTCTATATAGCATACATATGGAAAAATGCATTAAGGTTTTCAGATAGTTTACAAAACACTTATAAATTGAATATTCTTTTAACCACCATATGTTGCTGAAATAGAAAACAGAGATCACATCCTGACACCTCACATGCCATCCCTTGAGACAGCCACTATCCGAGTTCTGTAATTATCAACATAACTGCTTCTATACGCATCATACTATCATTTACTTACTATCATTTACTTTTAGCTGTGTTCAAACTTTATACATATATAATTTTGCAGTATTTTCAAATTCTGTACCTGCTTTGACTCATTCAACATTGTATTTGTAACATTTTTTCCATGTTGATGTTTGTAGCTATAGTTCATTCATTCTTATTGTTGTATAATATTTCCCTATGCTAATAAACTTACAATGTGTACATTTCTCTGGGGAGGGACATTTAAGTTTTTTCTAGTTTGGAGTTACTACAGACAATGATGTTATATTATTGTTCATATTTTCTGGTGTACATGTAGAAGAGTTTCTTAGGCATATTTACTTCAAACTGGAATTGCTGAATTATAAGGTATCTACATATTTAAATTACTAGATAATGCACAATGTTTTTCCAAAATAGTTGTACTAGTTAATATGTCTACCAACTGGGGATAAAAGTTCCTGTTGTCAATCTCCCCACCCCAGGGATCGAACCCAGGTCTCCTGCACTGCAGGCAGATTCTTTACCATCTGAGCCAGCAGAGAAGCCCTTTGTCAATCTAGTAGATGTGAGATAGTATCTCACTGTGGTTAAAATGAATATTTTCCTGATAATTAATATGGTGATGAATTTTATATATGTTTTTGGCAATTTGGAACTCTTCTGGAAAATGTATTTTCATATTATTTCCAAATTTCAATTGGGTGGTCTTATTTTGTCTACTTCCTAGAATATAAATTCCAAAAGGACAGGGATTATTTGTTTTTGTATTCCTAGCTCCTATAGAATAGTGCTCCCAGTCACAGTAGGCATCTAAGAGTTGTCAAATTAATGAGCATAAGTTTGGATACCACATCCATAACTTTGGATTACCCCACAAGGATAAAAAGGAGGGCTTTTAATAGCTTAAAGATTTTGTTTTAGTGACTAGCTCTACTTTGAGGCTGCATATTTGGCTAAGCTTTTGAAAAAAATAAAATCTAAAAGTTTCCAGCTGTTAGTCAATTAATCTTGTTAATTATCCTTTTAATTTAATCAACAAATGTCAGAAAGTTCTTATCACCCCACCGAAATGTCTTTATTTAATAGAGTATTCTTACCTCAGGTAAGCACCATACATGAAGAACAATCCCATCATTATTCCATTTAAAATAAAAATCACACCAACATAAAAGCAAGCAGGGTCTCCCAATCCTTTAAAAAGACACAGATTATTAAGTATTTAATGAGGAAATGACTATATAGCAATTGAGCATAATTATCTCAGTGCTTTGTAATCAAGAGCTCATGAATTAGATGAAAGCTTTGAGGCTCAGACTGCTGCTCTATTTAATAGTTACATTAGTACTTTCCCCACACATGAGGTGTTATTGGTTACATTTATATTTTTCTCCACTGATGTATTATCATACTGTCATGATTAGTTGGTGCTTCATTTTATTTAGGTGATGCTCCTATTGTTCAGTATCTAGAACTGTCTGTAGAGTTACTTGATAAATCACAAGAGAAAATCCATTACATTAATTTTATCCTGGATGACTTAGATATGGCCCCTGACCTTAAGGTGCAGCTTTAGTCTATAGGAGATAAACTGATCCATTACTATGTATAGCCAGGACCATAATATTTAATATATTCCATGTATAAACACCATGTACATGGGATATATTGACACAGACATAATCTACTAGGTGTTTTTCCATTATCATTTCACATAACACTCAGAACAAATCTTTGAAAATACCTGGTATGAAAATACGTTTTTCAGTGGTTGAGAAAACAACACAGAAAACTTAACCTGCCAAAAGTTATTTAGCTGTAACTGGTGGAGCCAGGATTTGAGGGCTAGCCTTTCTGATCTCTTCTACTTCTCCGATCACTCCTTTTCAGTCTGACCTAATAATTCCTCTTCCTATACATGCCCTCCTTCAACACTGAACTACTTTAGGATCAGTCATATGCCCTCCTCTTTTCTTCATATTCTCCTCAAGGAAATTCTTTCACTTCCGTGGTTTCAATTACCATCTACATACAGATGATGCCAAGTCTACATTCAAATGAGAACTTTATTCCTGTATGTATGTACATAAGTAGCCACTTGACATCTTTACTTTGGAATCTCTCAGATACCTCAAATTAATGAACCAATTCAAATCTGCTACTTTTATAATGTTTCTTACCATTCTGAATGGAGGGACTCAATTACTTAAACCAGAAACCCAACAATATTACATAAATTCATTCTCTTTCCTCTTTCCCATCAATCATCAAATCCTTTCATTTCTGCTTCTGACTCTCTCTCAAATCCATTCGTTTTCCAGTTACCTTTCCTGCAATCACTTGCTGAGAGCAAAACAGTTTCCTACCTGGACTCACTGAATTCACTTTTGTCCTTTACTAATTATCTTTTCCATGTAATTGCCAAAATCATGTTTTAAAAATAAAAATCTGTCAGAATTCTTCAATGAATACATATGATATCTGTAGCCAGTAAATGGTTCTTCATTATCTGACTCTTGCTTACATTCCAAACATCATTTCACACCATGTTTTCTTCTCTAACTGCTCAAGGAAGTCTAGCTTTCTTTCAGTTCTCTCTTGCTTCAGAACTTTGGAATATGCTGGTCCCTATTCTCGAAACACTTCACTTATCCTCAGCAATCTTATTTTCTTGTTTGTAATATCCACCACAGTTGTACCTGCTAACATCCCTCTTATGCTGTAAAAATCTATGATGGTAAGGCCCCATGTTTATCAGGTTTATCTCAGGATCTCAAGTGCCAATACTAACCTATCACTTAGTGGTAACTTAATAAATACCATATATATATTCATATATAAGGTGATTTTTTTCCAACTCTCAGAAAAGGTTCTATGCTGGCTGAATCTCTCATTTTATGAGGCATTCTCTCAATTCCTTTGTACAAAAAAGTTTAACTGTCCTCAAATATCCTCTACCACCACTATTTTAGATATTACAAAGACCATCTGAGGGAATCAGTAAAAATGTAAGGGAAAGATGGAAATACAGATTTAGGATATATTCTGAGAACAGAATGTTATTGCATACAAGTTAACAGAAAAAAAAAATATATATATATAAAACAATGTAGAGAATATGAAAAAGAAAAAAACAACTATCTAAGTGTTATACAAGTAGATACATGTGATTGCAAATAAAAGTTTCAAGGTACAGCATCATACTTAGATTGTAATAGTGCTAAATCACAAATATCTTAAATAGCAATGACAATTACAGATTCTGTAAAACTGTTAAATGATTCTAAAAGTGGTTCTCTGACAAAGATATTGATGTAGAAGATGTATATGAAGAGTTTAATTAGAACTATTCATGGACTGTGAGAGCACAAAAAAGTAGAACTTCTAAAGTAATCTTTATTATATATGTCTGATTTTTAAATATTTATGCATGACTAAATTTTTACATTAACTATGTTAACTATTACAGGTAGAACTGTGACTATTTGATCTACATCCCCCAAATTTACATATTCAAGCCACCTCAGAACCTTTCTTGTACCTTATGAAATGAAGGAATGTCTTATAATCAGTATGACCTTACACAGATATATATTAATATTCAAATTCAATTCCAAATTAATACTCACGTTAGTAAGTACACTGCCTTCTCAAAAAATTACGGGTAAAGGTAACTATTTAGGTGAATCAGTTCTATAGTGTTTTTAAAGAAAAAAATTAATCATAGTAGTTTATAATAATTCTTAGAGAGTCATAATATTATAAAATGTTTATGTAAACGTTAATGACAATATACAGCAGCATTTTAGGAAGAAACATGCCTTCACAGCTTTGAACTTCATTTAGAGGTTCAATTCTGGTCACGTTCCAGCAGGTCTTAGTTTCTAACCCAAATAAATTCATTATTCCCACAAATGTGCGATAGCAGAAGGCTATAATCACCTAAAAAAGATAAAAAAGATATAGATATACATTATCTTCATAATTATAATTTTTCCAAATTTATCATTTTATGATGGCTGCCTTTAACATTATAAACTTTGATGAATTTATTCAAATCATTTCACGTGGGAAACAGTCACTTAAAAATTGTATATACACACACAATCAAGTTGTGTACTACTGAGTAATGCACAGCTACACAGTTTATGTTGTGACTGACATCTCTGTAATACACTCTTTTAAACAACTGAAGCAGAATAGTAGCTATAAAATCAAGCATTAAGTATATAATTAAAATATGAAGATAATTAATAGCAAATATACAAAGCTTTACAGTATTCTATAACATTTCTCTTAGGCCCTTGAACTTATTCTCTTCATAGTCTAAAAACCAACTGATAGTCTATAAAAACAACTGCACGTGGAATAATAGCTCCTTATGCCCATTAAGCATTAACATTTGATTAAGCAGATTTAATTAACCAATCCTTCCCAATCTGAAATCTGCTTTAAAAATTTTAAAAACAAAGGAAATTAGCAACAAAAAATTACAAAAAAATGCTGATTCCTGGGAGATTGTTTTTAAAAAATAATTTTATAGATTTGAGAAAAATAATGCAGATCACTGTGCGGGGTGGGGGGACAAGTTAAAAAATAAAGACTTCAAAGGGAAAGTAAAAATAATCGAGAACTAACTACTTTCACTATTTTGGTGACCATCCTTCCAGTTTCTCCCTAGGCACAAAAGACAGGTAGCTAGTGTCATTGCGGCTTCCCTTGTGGCGCTAGTGACAAAGAACCTGCCTGCCAATGGAGGTTAGATGTAAGAGACCTAGGTTCGATCTCTGGGTCGGGAAGATCCCCTGGAAGAGGGCACAGCAACCCATTCCAATAATCTTGCCTGGAGAATCCCATGGACAGAGGAGCCTGACAGGCTGCAGTCCATAGGGTCACACAGGGTTGGACATGACTGAAGTGACTTAGCATGCACACATGCAGTTTTTCATTGTACAATATTATACAAGTAGTTAGTGTAATACACATCAGTAAATATCATAAAAAACTTTTCATGTATAACATAGATTTACTGTATCACTTAATTTTGTAAAACTGACACTCTGCTAAAATTTATAACTTCTTGTGTATTTTTCATAAATGTACAAAAATTTGTCACATTAAATGTATGTGCAAAATCTAAAATTATACTCCTTTATGAGATGTCATTTAATACAGGAAGAAAGCATGACTTTGAAGTCAAAATAAACAAAAAATTCTGACTCTACAAGTTACGGTTTCTATGGTGTGAAGTAATCCTTCAGCCTCTGAACCTCAGCCACCTCGTCTCTAAAATGACATTATTGACCCCCTTACAAGAGTGATGGGAGATTAGAGCTTACATATATAAGTGCTGGTATAGAGTAAGCATTAAATGCCTTTGCCTTTTTAAAACACATTGTTTCAAACTCATATTTTAAGATGAGAAATTAATCTCCTTGTGAACACAAAGTATGGACATTTACTTCAACACTAAAGTACCACAGAAGGCTGCAAGCAAAGCTAAGTCTTCTCCATATTGTATCTAATGCAATATGAAAATAAGACTGGACGAGCCCTTGTTGGCTGTCATTTACATGCTTTCAAGTTTTAAAAATGACTCAACTACATTATCATGATTACGTCTTCGTAACATCAAAGTAACTGAAAATTGTGCAAATTATTCAATAAATTTTTTGATAAGTAAAAAGAAAAAACTAGCTAATCTTTTAAAGACCATACTGATGGAAATTAGTAGAACAAAAAACAGAGATTTGATGATATAAAATTCCAAAAATAACTCAAAACTAAAAATAATAATTATCAAACACTGTAAGAACTTGGCCTAGTCCAATAAGCTAAATCCTTATCTTATTTACATTAACTAAAGTTGAAGATTCAACAAATCATTTTTTTTCTCTTTGATTTTTCTATTTTCACTAGAATTATCCAGATAATCATTAGAGGAAATAAGGTCAAAGTGCCTCTGAAAAGTAAGATGGGATATGGAGAAAGCTGATGCAGAAAACCTCTTCTTTCATCTTAAATCTTATGTAGGTCTATACAATTGTTACTACCACAAATTACATTGAAAAGCACTTATAGAAATCAAAGAAATAAAGAAATCTGAGAAACCCCTAAGTTCTTTGAAATTCAATAACACAATATTTAAATATCCAATGGCTCAAAGAAGAAACCACATGGAAAATTAGAAAAGCACTTAAACTAAATGAAGATTTTTTAAAAGGCAATATTTAAATAATGTAAATGTCCACTTTTGGGAAATGGAGTGGATGTACTTTTCTCTATTCCTACAAGTACAACTAGAACTTCTGCAAATCATATAAATCAAACATAAGAAGAAAGGTACAAGAAAAAAGGCACATTAGCTAGGAATTTCAGGACCCAAGGAATGACATGGTGGCAAGTTCCCTGAACTTTCCTTTTGCCTTATTTTCTCAGATTTGGAGTCAGAGTCTGGCAACCAGAAACACCACTGGGGGCTTACACAGCATTCAGAAAAGGCCTACTCTTTCTAGCCAAAGGACTAGGAAAGCAGCAGCCTAGAAATAGATAACTTTTAGACAATAAAAACAACCAAACACTCAAAAAACAACACACACACACACACACACACACACACACACACACACACATATAGTACCATTCTCTTCAGTAGAGGTCAAATGGAGTATATAGATAAAAATTTTATCGAGGTTTTTCAATTCTCTATACATAATGAATTTAAGCTACAAATTAATAACAAAGATAAATCTTCAAACACTTGAAAAGTAAAAGAAACCCACTAAAAAAAGTCCATGGACCAAGTAAGAAACCTCAAGGGAAATAAAATTTATTGAATCAAATTTTTTAAAAAGTACAAGGTTTCCAAGTCCAGCATGTAAGAAGCTTATAATTTGCCACTCCATTCTAATAAGAAAAAAATTAAACAAGCTGAAAAGTCAACTCTTCTTAGATCCAAAAGAGAAGTGAGGTCACTAGGCAAAGTGCTGCTCCCAGACTGTAAAGGTTGACAGGCAAATACAGAGAATCACAACTTATTGGAGCAAAAATCCAGGGGTAGAAACCTCCATGGGAACCAGATGGAGAAACAGAAAACCTAAATTATAAGTGATGACTTGCTAGAGGCACAGTGTAAACAATTCTGAGAATCAAAAACTCCAGGGAGACCCAGTAATAGGGACAATGCCAACATATTTATGAATTTTATCTCTAGGAGATCACTAGTTTCTTACAGTGATATCAGAAAAAAATCTGTTTCTGAGGGGGAAGTGGAAAGAGGAGCATTTTGAAATACACCAGAGTACTCTGTTCTTAACAAGGCCTGCCCTTGAAGGAGACTATTCTACCAGTAGGCCTAACCAGCTAGGGTTTTATCAGAGCCTAAACTACAGGGTGGCAGAGTAATACCCAACTCCACCCCTCTATGTGAGAGAAGAGAAATACCCAACTCCAGCCCACTCTAGTCATCCTGCTGTACCTAAACGGGAAAGAAAAAACCAAGAAGCACTTGCAAAGTTCACAGTCCAGAGGTACAGATTCACAAAAGATTGAGACCTAATTACAGAATGCTTCCCTTACACTATTAAAGGCCTATTTATGGCAGCTCTTTGTACCCACTACCTCAAGATAGCTATTAAGAAAGGCATCATAAGGCATACTAAAAACCAAAACATAGTTTGAAGAAACAGCAAGCATCAGAACTAGACTTAGATATGGCAGGCATGTTGAAATTGTAAGACTAGGAATTCAGGACAACAATAATTAACAGATAAAGAAAAGAGCATGCAAGAACAGACTGGCAATGTTAGCAGAGACATTCTCTATACACTATAACAGAATACACAACAGAAATCAGGAATGCCTTTGATGTGCTTATTAGTATGCTGGACCTGGCTGAGGAATCTCTGAGCTTCAGTATATTTCAATAAGAAACCTCCAAAACTGACAATCAAAAATATAAAAGACAAAAATAAGAGAACAGAATATCCAAGAACTGTGGGACAACCACAGAAGGTACACCATACATGTAATGGGAATGCCATAAGAGAAAAGATAAAGAAACAGAAGAAATATTATGAATAGAAACAATGACTGGGAATTTCCTCACATCAAACTATAGGTACAGAAAGCTTAGAGAACATCAACCATGATGAATGCCAAAAAACTATACCTATTCATAAATCATATATATTGAATATGCATATAACATTCAAACTATAAAAAATTAAAGATAAAGAAAAATTCTTACAGAAGTCAGAAGAAAAACATGCCTTACTTAAGAAGGAATAAAGGTTAGGAAGTACATCTGACTTCTCAGAAACTATTCAATTTAAGAAGAAAATGAAATATTTAAAGAGTTGAGAGGATAAAAACCAACTTAGAATTTTGTATCATGTGAAATTATCCTTTAAAAGTGAAGGAGAAATACTTTCTCAAACAAACAAAAATTGAAAGACTCTGTATATCTTTGACAGAGATAAGAAAGATACGGATTAGAAAACTTGGATCCACAGAAAAAGCATCAAAGAAAGAATAAGTGAAGATAAAAAAAACTTTTATTTTTCTTACTCTTAATTGATCTAAAGTATAACTTTGTTCAAAATTATAATAGCAACAGTGTATTCATTTATGCATGGTTGTGCATGTACTTAAACTTATATATAATAAACATAAATGACAGCAATGATTCAGGGTTGGAAGGGAGGAATTAGAATTATTTTGTTATTATAAGGTCCACACACACACACACACACACACACACACACACACACACACACACACACACACACACACTGCCCTGAAAGTGGTTTAGTGTTATCTGAAAGTGATCTTGGATTCATTTTAAATGTATACTGCAATCTCTAGGTCAACCACCAAGAAAAGTTTAAAAAAACAGAATTATAACTAATACAGTAAGAAAGAGAAAATGAAATAATATAAAATGCTCAGTTAGAACCACAAAAGGCATGAACAGAGTGGACTCAAAATAGGAACAAAAAACAAGGGCAACAAATATAAAATATTGTAGCAACAAACATAGTTGATATCAATCTATGTCAATAATTACTTAGAACATCAATGATCTAAATGCACCAATCAAGAGACAGATTATCAGAGTAAATCAGAAAATCAAGACTCAAACATATTTTGTCTAAACTAACTTTAAATATAAAGACACATATAGATAATGAAGAGGACTTCCCTGGTGGTCCAGTAGTTAAGAATCCGCCTGCCAACGCAGGGAACATGGGTTCCATCCCTGGTTGGGTAAGATTCCATGTGCTACGGAGCAACTAAGCCTGTGAGCCAAAACTACCAAAGCCCATGCACCCTAGAGCCCATCCTCGGCAACAAGAGAAGCCACTGCAATGAGAAGCCTGTGTACCACAAACAAGAGTAGCCCCACTTGCCCCAACTGGAGAAAGCCCTTGCACAGCAACAAGATCCAGCGCAGCCAAAAATAAATATGTTTTAAAAAGAGCAAATGAATAAAGTAAGATATACTATGCAAAAACTAATTAAAAGAAAGAGTAGCTGTACTAATTTCAGACAGAGCAAAACTTCATATACGTCAAGGCTGTATATTGTCACCCTGCTTATTTAACTTATACGCAGAGTACATCATGAGAAACGCTGGGCTAGATGAAGCACAAGCTGGAATCAAGATTGCTGGGAGAAATATCAATAACCTCAGATATGCAGATGACACCACCCTTATGGCAGAAAGTGAAGGGGAACTAAAAAGCCTCTTGATGAAAGTGAAAGAGGAGAATGAAAAAGTTGGCTTAAAGCTCAACATTCAGAAAACTAAGATCATGGCATCTGGTCCCATCACTTCATGGGAAATAGATGGGGAAACAGTGGAAACAGTGTCAGACTTTATTTTTTTGAACTCCAAAATCACTGCAGATGGTGACTGCAGCCATGAAATTAAAAGACACTTACTCCTTGGAAGGAAAGTGATGACCAACCTAGATAGCATATTAAAAAGCAGAGACATTGCTTTGCCAACAGAAGTCCGTCTAGTCAAGGCCATGGTTTTTCCAGTGGTCATGTATGGATGTGAGAGCTGGACTGTGAAGAAAGCTGAGCGCTGAAGAATTGATGCTTTTGAACTGTGGTGTTGGAGAAGACTGTTGAGAGTCCCTTGGACTGCAAGGAGATCCAACCAGTCCCTCCTAAAGGAGATCAGTCCTGGGTGTTCATTGGAAGGACTGATGCTTAAGCTGAAACTCCAATACTTTGGCCACCTCATGCAAAGGGCTGACTCATTGGAAAAGACCCTGATGATGGGAGGGACTGGGGGCAGGAGGAGAAGGGGACAACAGAGGATGAGATGGCTGGATGGCATCACCAACTCGATGGACATGTGTTTGAGTAAACTCCGGGAGTTTGTGATGGACAGAGAGGCCTGGCATGCTGCAATTCATGGGGTCACAAAGAGTCAGGCACGACTGAGCGACTGAACTGAACTTAACTGAAGGTTCTATTCTTTAAGTTCATGGGAGAATAATTTCTGGGCTTTTTGATTGAGGAAAGGAACTTTTGATGCGGTGCTCAACTATAAGGACACATACAACCATCAGTAAACTTTATAGATCCCTTCCTTCCTATAACATCATCATTATGCTTATAACTTCTATCTGATAAAAGAAGAAATCCCACTACAAACATTTGTCCCAGAACATTGCTTACCTCTGGATAAAGATGGAAGCGTTTCACTGTATTAATTACAAGGGGATATTCAGTGAGCCTGTCATTCATAATCATCCATAGTCCTTGCAAAAATGAAGGTGCTTCAACAATGGTCTTGAAGTAGGAATAATAAAGTCCCTTTTAAAAAGTATAAATTGTCAACGTAAGTTAATTTTTAAAATACTTATTTTTCTAACTCTTTTTAGACAATTGATTCTGAAAAGGAAAAAAAGATCGATAATAAGACTTCCTAATTTCTACTTACTATTGCATTCTTGAATGCAAACAAATGCATACCTTTTCAGGTCATCACTATACTATTCTTTCATATTTTCCATAGGTTTGAAAAAGAGTTAAAGGGATGATTCAACGTTTTAAGGAATTTTTCTAATAGCACCTTATAATAAGCAACCAACACATTTTTAATTCTACCAAGCCTGATTTTACCCCCGTATTGTGAGACACCTAGAGGCTGAGATCTGATAATTCTGGCATAGGTATGACTTTGTGTCATTGTACGTGTACAACTTTGCATAATTACTTATATTTCTCCAAGTCTTTAGAAATAATGTATGATGGTCACAAGAGCATCAGATGGCACTTCATGCTTTTCTTTTCCTTTCCGGTTCCATTGACTGGCTCTGCACAAAGTGAAAGCTAACTAAATGTGAGCTACTGTTCGTGACAGAAATGTGTCCTGAAAGACGGGTTATTCTAGTGCATTAGTACAGCATGTGAAATGATTATTTTATCAGGCTAGTAAAATTGCTATTTAAAATTCAAAGATTAACAAAAGTATGCTGTTTCATATTACTTGCTCGTCAATTTCCTGCTTTCTTTCCTAAAAAAATAAAGGGCCACATAGTTTGTAATATATGTTCCTCTCAAAATCATTAAAAGTAACCTTCAACTCTATACTCATTCTGGCTTCATACAACTATAAGATACTTTATTTTTTTTACAGATTAAGCAACAGTAGTGACTATTAAAATTAAAGATTTGTTTTAGCTAATATCTGAAACGGCACTTCATAATTTTAATTAGTATCAATAGAGCAAGTTCATATAAGGATCTTTCCTTTTTGCTTATGAGAGAAACAAGCCAATACAACAAGAAGATGTTTAATATGCATGTCTGTACTAACAGAAAACACACACATTTTTATTATTAACTTATTATTTTTGTGTATGGTACTGTGCTATGTGCTTCATTCACTTCCTCTTTCTTCATTTTCAATAAAATCCTGTAAGGCTGGCATTATTTCTAATTAACAGATGAGACTGAGAATCAGACAACTTACTCATCATTATACAACAAAGCATAGAACTGCTATCTGAATCTAGTGATCTGTCATTGAAGCCCAGACGCCGACAGAGCTACAGGTCAGTTCAGTTCAGTCGCTCAGTCGTGTCCGACTCTTTGCGATCCCATGAAGTGCAGCACGCCAGGCCTCCCTGTCCATCACCAACTCTTTATTAAATAATATTTTATATCCTCTCTTTGGAAATAACACCTATAAGATATTAAAAATTCAAATGCCACACAAATGCTAACATGTCCAACTCTTCAAAGCTTTTAAGTGGCCATATGGTGCGAGATTTATAAAGCAATGGCTAAGATACCTAGACGAGGCACATTTATAGACAGGAGTAGAATAGAGGTGACTAAGGAGCTAGGTGAGAAAGCAGTGGGAGTGGGGAGTTACCTGCTTAACAGGTACAGTCTGTTTGGGATAATAAAGTTCTGGAGATGGATGAGGGTTAATGGTTGCACAACATTAAGTGTGTTTAATGCCACAGAACTATATACTTAGAAATAATTGAAATGGTAAATTTTGCTAATTTTTATTCTTTAATTAAAATTTCTAATTTAGTCACAATTAAAGGCAAATAAAAGAGCCAATTTCAGCTCTTTTCTTGGCCCCTAATTAGCTCATCTGGACAGTCCTGGCTTCTCTTAATCATAAATTTCTGCAATTCTGGCATTCTTTATCCCATTTAATTCCCACAACAATTATGTAAAATACAGTAGATTACATTATCCATTTTACAGATTCAGTGTCAAAAGAACAGAAAAAGTATTAAAGAAATGATATCAAAAGTTCTCTAAAAGAGATTATCTGGAAATCAAGAGAGCTTAAAAAAAAATTTAAAGAGCCAGCTAAAATTGGCCAACTCTACCCGAAAAGAAAGCAATTTCCAATAATTCTGATAGGTCTGTAACACTTCTTAAACTCTGTCTTTGTTTTCCTTTTCTCTGCTATTATAATTGATCTTTACTATCTTATAAAGAAGTCTGCGTTTAGAAAAGGAAGAGAATGTGACAATAGAATCCTGAAACACTTTTCTGTTGTATATATATTTTTAGATTCCATATATCAAAATAAGTAGTAAAATAGAAGGGAATTGTTGGATCATATGGTAGTTCTATTTTTAGTTTTTAGAGAAGCCTGTACACTGTTTTCCACAGTGGCTGTACCGATTTACATTCCCATCAACAGAGTAGGAGAGTTTCCTTTCTTCCAAAATTTCATCAACATTTGTTATTTATAGACATTGCAATGGTAGCCATTCTGACCAGTGTGAGGCGATATCTCATTGAGATTTTGACTTGCACTTCTCTAACAATTTGTGATGTTGAGCCTTTTCATGTGCCTTTTCATGTGCCTGTTTGCCATCTGTATGTCTTCTTTGGAAAAAGTTTATTCACACCTTCTGTCAATTTTTCAAAAATTTTTTATATTGAGTTGTATGAGCTGTTTATGTATTTTGGATATTAACCACTTATGAGTCATAGCATTTACAAATATTTTCTCCCATTCAGTAGGTTGTCTTTTAGTTTTGAGGATGGTTTCTTCAGCTCCCCAAAAGCTTTCAGGTTTAACTAGGCTCTACTTATTTATTTCTGCTTTTATTCATTTTGCCTTAGGAGACAGATCCAAAAACAACACTGCTACAATTTATGTCAAACCGTATTCTGCCTATGTTCTCTTCTGGGAGATTTATGGTTTCAGGTCTTACATTTAGGTCTTTAATCCATTTTGACTGTACTCTTGCTTACAAAGTGAGAACTAAAACACTTTTTATTTAAATAATAAACCTATAGGCCAGATTTCAAAAACAAACCTATGGTTACCAAAGGGGAAATGTGGGTGAAGGACAGGGAGAGGTAAATTAGGAGCTTGGGATTAACACACACACATTACTGTATATAAAATAGATAACCAACAAGGACCTATTATACAGCACAGAGAACTCTATTCAATATTCTGTAATAATCTACAGAAGTAAAGAATCTGAAAAAGAATGAAAATATGTATATGTATAACTGAATCAGTTTGCTATACACCTGAAACTAACACAACATTGTAGGTCAACTATATCCCAATAAAATTCTTTTTAAAAACAGCAAAAATAAAATAAACCTACCTACAACAGTGTGAGAAACCATGCAATTCACCAAAATTCATTTCAGATCCTAATAAATTTGTACCTTACTATTCTTAAACTACAAATGAATTCATTAGAAGAAAGAACCTAACCATTTCAGTGCGAAAAGTCATCTCCCGTTCTAAGGCTGAGAGGTGAGAAAAATGACGATCATTTTCAAAAAGTGTTATCAAATGTACCCTAGAAGAAAAACAACATGTTTCAAAAACAGGGCTAAACTAACTATTATAAACAAAGTATAAAAACCATAAGAAGAACAAAGAATAAATTTTTACAATAAATATTGAGATAACTTTATAATTTGCCAATTTGTATATTTTTAGGCATTTATAATCCAGCACTATAACACAGATAATTGTATATCTCCCCTTCATGGATCACTGCCTTGTCATGGTGAAGGGGCTTGCATAACTCAATGAAGCTATGAGCCATGCCGTGTACGGTCACCCAAGATGGATGGATCATAGTGGAGAGTTCTGACAAAACATGATCCACTGGAGCAGGGAGGCCTGGCAAGTTGCAGTCAATGGGGTCGCAAAGAGTCGGACATGACTGGGAGACTGAACAACAATTGTAGATCTAAAACTCTTGTAGATTTCTCCATCATTCTTCCCATTCCAGGCATCTAAATCAGAATTGAGGCATGCTTTTGTTTATCTGTTATGTTTTACAAGTGTTTCTAATGTATCAGGTTTGGGAAATGTCTCTAACTGCTGAAAAGATTTAGAATATAATTTTAAATAAAATTATTTTAAGTTAAATCAGTTTTTAAATAAGTAGAAAACTACATAAAGTGCCAAAGAAAACAGGATTGTACTAAATATGTTTCATCAGTACAACTTAAAAAAAAAACAAAACCCAGCTGTAGGTACTGAAATAGGAGCATATGTGACAAGTAAAATTGTAGTCAGCAATTCACTATCCTTCAATTATATAGTAGATGCTTTCCAGTGAAGTAGAAAATAAAACAAAATTCCATATAGCAACCCTGTCTTCCACTCACCTTCATTTACACCTAGGACATATACCAGGGTATCACAAGCTGTAGAAAATGTTTCTTACCATTACAGTCTTAGTTCTATTAACAACATCAAGATCTCCCTGCAGAATAATGGTCAGAAAAGCACTGTCCCAACAGGACGCGGGGCATATTCCCTTCTTTCCAAGAGCAGAAATCCTTGCACTCAGGTAGGAATGAAGATATGTCAGAGGAAAATTATTTTACACATATTTTTTACAAATATATCATTTATGTAAAATAATGTGTATGTGTATGCACACTGAAAGGCTCATTTAATTCTGTATTACCATTACAGGTGTTTATCTTCATTTCTACCTGATTTACAATTGAAGGGTGCTACTAAAACTTTACAGAAACCCTCAGTTTCTGTCACTGCCACTGCTGCTGCTGCTAAGTCACTTCAGTCGTGTCCGACTCTGTGCGACCCCATGGACAGCAGCCCACCAGGCTCCTCTGTCCCTGGGATTCTCCAGGCAAGAATACTGGAGTGGGTTGCCATTTCCTTCTCCCTTATGTCACTAACAATTCTCAATTACTATAAAATGAAGACATTTTTCACATGAAATAAACATGAAAACTACACTACAAAAGCTAGATATTTAGGAAATACAGTGGTGAACTTTTTGGTAAAGGAAAACTATTTTAATTCATAAATTACTATTCCCATAATGCATTCATTTATAAATGTTTCACACATGAGGTTTTTAAAGTTTTATACACACACACACATATATGTTAACTGGTAAACATATAGATATTCTATACACATAGCAAGCAGTTATTATCTTATATATACAAACAGTAATACTAATTTTTGTTATCCAAATGTTTTTATTTATATCAAATTGAAACTAATCTTACCAGTGCAAAATTGCCACAAAGGCAGCTGGAAAAAGAAAAAAAGGAAAAAGTCATTAAAAGTTGCTTTATTATAATATGCCTTTAAAATGACTACTTAATAACTTTTAAAACAAACACTGCAATGTTGGAAGCTCCCAATCATGCTTCTCCAGCTCTTTTTCCATATTCTCACCATCCTGAGTTCAGTCCTACCACTCTTCAATATTTCTCAGATGTCTAGATTTATGTCACAATCAGCAAACTATGGTCTATGGTCTGTCTGGTCTGTTTTGTCTGCAAGTTAAAAATGGTTGTTAATTTTTTTAAGGGTTGTAAAAAAATAGGAAGGAAGAATAAATAACACAGACTATATGTGGCCTGAAGTTTAAAATTTTTACTACTTGGGTCTTTACAGAAAAAGTATATACTCACTACATATGTTAACTTTTCATCTAATACATACGTAATACTATGAACCACTTTAAAATTAAACCTATACCTTTCCTCTCAACTCTGATAAGGTTTCACTAACTCTAAGATAGACAATGTCCTACTCAACTATATTTGTATCCTCTTTCTTATTCTCAAGGCAATTACTCTTAAAATTTAAGAAAAAAATCAAATATCCTACTAAGTCCATCTAGCTTTCCAAAATCTTCAAAATATTAGTGTCTCCCACTCCCTCCCCTTAACCCACGTTCCATACCCAACAAAACTATAAGGTGTAATTTGTCAATACTGTAAATGCAAAGAAGGGCTTATCACAGCTCCTTCTAAAGTTGTGATTAAAAGCTTGTGTCCTGTTATCCTGCCTCTGTCAATTTCACCTCTGAAAGTGACCCAACCTTATACCTTACTGACAGAAAGACCATTTGACACAAGCACTCTCAACATCTCTTATATCCATTTCAACATTTCTCTATATAGTGATCTTTGCTTCTCTGTTCTCTACCATCTCAGAAGAGGAAGCATCTCTTCTCTTTTCTACTGATAGCTTCTCAAATTCATGCCTTTAGCTCCATCCTTCCCAATTATTCCAAGACTGCACCATCAAGTTCACTCTCTTCGAACCTCAATCTCACCCTCTCTCCTTGGTCCTTCCCCTTCAGCCTTTAATATTCCAAGGCCTTAAAATACTTCTCTTGATATAGTAGACCTTTCAACTGAGAAATATTCTCTTCTCCATCCCCTGCCATGTCTGACAAGATAATCAGCCAACATCTTTAAAATTCCTATAACTCTTTTAAATGACTAATGACCCTTCAGTTATCAACATCAACAGTCTCTTTCAATTCTCCTGCTTTTCAATCTCTCTGTAGCATTTCACCAGATCCTTAGATTTCTTTCTCTATCAAGTCCCATCATACCAACTCTGCCAGTTCTTCCATTTTCTGACCATTTTGTTTTTATATGCTTCTCTATCTGGTTTTTCTCTTCTCTCTTAAAATAAGTATGCAGGGGTTTTCCCAAGTATCTTTATTTTGCTCTCTTTTCTATCTTGGAAATCTCACTCAATGTTAATGTTTTGACTCACTTCTACATGAATAATTCCCCAATCTACAATCCTCATGCCTGACCAAATGTTCTCTCTTCCTCTCATCACATTCCTTTCCTCTTCTACCTCATCTCCTACCCAGTTGCTCTCAACATGTTTCCATCAACTTTCACCTCTGACTTCTCTTCTCCATTCCTACTTTCGCTTCCCTTCATTAAGACCACTACTGTCTGGGGCTTCCCTGGTCCAGTGGTCAAGAGTCCACTCTGCAATGCAGGGACACCGGTTTGATCCCTGGTCCCAGAGGATCCCACATGCCACTGCAGAGCAACTAAGCCTGAGCACCATAACTATTGAGCCTGTGCTCTAGAGCTTGGAAGCTGCAACTACTGAGCCCACATGTAGCAACTACTGAAGCCTGGGTGCCTAAAGCCTGTGATCCCCAACAAGAGAAGCCAGTGCACCCTAACTAGAGAAAGTCCACATGCAGCAACAAAGACTTATTACCACCAAAAAATAAAATAAAAATATTAAAAAGACCGCTATTGTCTGGATTTTAGCATTCAACTGTTTTTTTCTACCTCAGTCCACATCCAGTCCATTTTACACTGCTGTCAAATTAATCTCTCTGAAGCACACTTCTGATCATGTCACTCTATTTATGTCATTCAATGTCAACATCAAGAACGTACTAAATGTCACAAAATTGTTCACTTTAAAAATGGTTAATTTTATGTTATGTGCATTTCACCTCGTTAAAAAAAAAATTATATTCCTAAAAAAAAGAATCCATCAGTGCCACCCTACTGAATGAAGTTCAAATGCCTTAAATGTAGACTTGAATTAGACTACCCACGGCTGGTCCCAACCAATCTTTTGAACACTCTACATTCTCTTTTTGTAACCTTACTTTTATTTCATATTTTCTTACTTCCATAGCTCTGATTATGCTGTTCTATAGGCCTCTAATACTTGTTCTCTGCTCCACACATCCAAATATTACCCTTTTTTGGTCACAATTAAAATCCTACACTTTCCGTAACTAGACATCTGACAAAATCTAAATATGAACCCCTATGTATTATTTCTCAAGTATTGTCTACATGCTCCAAATGTGGAGATCCATTCTACTTTAATATCAGCAATCAACTTATGATGGAAAAGAAATCACAGCTTACATTAGGAGACATCTATCTGTGTTTCAATGTATAACAGCGGCCAGTCTGAGCAAGGACTAGGCTCAAAACTGATCTTAATGAAACAGCAAAATTTACATCTTCAAAAATTAGAAATGCAAATAAAGAAAAATCTTCCAAGGGCTTAAATAAGAAGGCAATTTAGGCACCAAGCTCCTCAGCAGTAGGAAAGTAAATAGATACCAACATGGGGAAATGTATTGCCTAATTTGATCCTAGTTCTCCTGTGAAAGATTCTCTGAAACTCATTAAAACCAACACATTATTTTGCTTCATTCAAGGTGCAGAAAAATATAAAGTCTGACATCCCCCTCCCCTTAAGCTACCCTATCATTTTCACTAGGGATAAATGGCTGCCTTAAGATGACATTTTGTTGGTGACACACGAAGTTATCACTGTGCCTGCAAACCCTTGAAAATGTTTTAAAATAAGAACTAAGAAAAATAAAATAAAATAAGAACTAAGGGGGCTCGGAATTCTTGTCAGCGATTTTCCGGATATTGGAACTCGCCATTATTGCTGCCAGACTTGCTTGTTAAACTGATATTCAAGATTCACGGAAACAACTTCCAACCCTAGGCTCAAGAGGGTCCACGGCTCTCTCCATTGTGAGCCTAGCCGCGCGGGAGTGCTGGTCCCGGAGCTGTCAGCGCTCCTGCAAGGGGCTTTCCTCGGTCGGTTCCGCTCACCTATGCCGAAGGCCCCCTTGCCCGAGACCTGACGTCTTTGCAATAGTTGCGCCTTGTCCCAGAGCTGTTCCAGAAAAGCGCGGAGAAACTGAAAGCGGCCATTCAGAAGATCGGTCCTTGTGACCATCTCCACTGGCACGCAATTCTGCGTTTTCAGGTTTCGGATCCTCCGCGGCGAATACTCCCGGGCGCCCCCTGGCAGGTTCCCCCTGCGTGTGGGCAAAGGCGGCTCCGGCCTTTTCACCTCCTCCTTCGGCTCCTCCTCCAACTCCGGCTCCCCACCTCCTGTGGCGCGGCGCCGCCGCCTAGACTGCGTGGAGCGGAGAGAGTGCGACGGCTCTGAAGCCGCACCTCTGAGCTTATTCCTCGTTTGCCCGACCATTTTCTCATAGTCCCCGTTCGGATGGGGCTGGTACTCTCTCCGGCGCCGGCCCGGCCAAGTCAGGGAGGTCCGCAAGAGGGCCTGGCTCGGCTCACAGCCTCAACGACTCGCCGCAGCGCCGTTGCAGGCTGCCCGGTCGTCAAGGCGACAGCGAAACAAAACCCAGGCTGCCTGGCGCCGCTCATGCGCCGCTCGTGCGCGGCTCGTGCGAACAGCCCCACGTGCGCTTATCCTGAGCACCCTGCCACGTGCGCCGCCCACGCGTTCAGTCCCAGGTGCGCTTATCCAGAGCACCACGCGCAACCTCGCGCGTGCGCTACCATGCGTGCAGCCCCACGTGCGCAGGTCCTTAGCACCGCCCCTCGCGGGCCCGCCCACGTGCGCCGCCACGTGTCCATTCTGTAGTGAGCGGGCTGCTCAGCGCCCCACGCACGTCTCCACGCGCGTTTCCCCGCGCATTCTCTCACGTGCGCGGCTCAGCTGTCATATCTTGCTAGCGGACAAGACTGAAGAACTTTCTTCGTTTTAATTCCTTTCTTCGAGTTTAGCCTTAGCTTTGTTTTTGCCAAAAGGTTGTCTGTTTCAAGGTTATTAACAAGAAAGATCTCAATGTTAAAAAGTAACCGTGGGGGGGGGGGGGGGGGGGAAGCGAGGGAAGGAAGCCAGAGTCTGTGACGCGCCTGGCACTTACTAGGAGCGTCTCTCCTCGCCTCCTTGGAACCCTTGGCTGGTATGGGACACCTAGAGTCCATCTCCTACACCGAGGCAGTGGCCCGAGGCTGCAGGCAGCAGGTGGCAGAGCTGGCGTGAGCCGGGTGAGTCTAACCGCACAGCCTCAGGTTGAATGCGAATTCCGCGTTGTCCCCTCTGAGGACAGAGTTTCTATTCTGAAGTGAAATTGTGTCCCAAACCAGGTTGCTCAGAATTCCTCAGCAGGTGAGCGCGGAGCTGTGCTCAGCACTCTCACCTTTCTGAACCAGAAACCACCCGGGGCCACTTAAAAAGGAGAAACCCAAAGTCTCTGCAGAGCCACACACGACGCCACAGCGACTGGCAAAGATGCACAGGGACCTTGGCGCTTGTCATGTCCTCTGCTCCCGGCCCTGAGGCCGAAGCCCACACCGCCTCACGTCCCATCTGTTTCCCGACGGATCCAACTCCCTAAACCCCTTTCCCTGGATCTGGTCTAGACGCCCTGCGGCTCGGTTAATTTCCCGGATGCCACACCGCTCAGAAATGCTCAGGACTCCCATTAGCCTATAAATAAAAGTTAAACTCCTTGGCTTGTTTATTGGCACCTTTAGTAGCCTGCCTCATCTACCTTTTCAACTTCAATTTCCCACGTCCCCGAACACAGATCTTCCTCTCCAGTCATTCCAAGTGAGGTCTTCAATATGATTAGTAACTACCCCTTTACTCATACCCTAAAGCCCTCTTGTAGCGTTTTCATGCGTTTTTGCCAGCCTCTTTAAATTCCGTTACGTTCCAAGCCCCACACGGTTCTCCAGCCCAGGTTAATTTCCCTATTTTGCAGGTCTAAACCAGTTACTGACAGCATTATTCATCTTGTCACTTAAATTCAGTAAATGTTCTTATTAATTTGCTGGTTTGTAAGATTTTTCTTTCCCCCAAGGAGCCTTTCTATATTCCTGGCCCTGTGTTTGCTGCTTAAAATGTTCACGCATTTAGGGAATTCCCTGACAATCCAGTGGTTAGGACCCCACTCTTTAACTGCTGAGGGCTCAGATTCAATCCTCACCCCGACCTCCACCACCACCCCCCGCCCCCCGCCACTCCTGCGAGGCTAAAAAAATTAACCAAATGTTTTCGTATTTAATCGTATTTAATTCACACAGTAACTGTATGAATTAGGAAACCGTGGACTAAGGATTTAGTGATTTACCCAAGTTTTAACAACTGAAAAATCGTCCAATTCTGAGTTTAAAATACAAGGCACTTATGGGTGGTTGATAAAAACATATTATTGAAAAAATATGCAAATTCAAAAAATACCTTATTTTTTCATATGACTATTCTAATGTTGATTTTGGAGTGCTATGATTATGTTTTCATTTAATGAAAAGGAAATTATAGAATTATGTAAGACATGAATGGGGTGTATTTGCACCTTTGTGTATGTATTAGAGCATCTGGTTCTGGAGCCTTTTTATTTCTCTTTAATCTATCATTATTATTGGTGTACTTACAGGCTACTACTTCTGGTATCAGTTTGGGAAATTTATATTTTCCAACAGACATTTCAGGTCAACTGAATTATACACTCTTTTACCTGAAATCAATATGGTGACCCGTGCCTTTTCTAAAAATCAGTGTTTTCCCAATTAATCTGTCTATTCGTCAACTCTGTGATTTTTTCCTAGATGTGTTTAAGTTACATCTTGTTGAATATTTTCAAAGGTAATTTCAGGGTCCCTGTTGATAGATTATCTACTTAAGTGATTTTATGTTTTACACCTTTGTTTTTTGTGAGGAGTGGGTAGTTTTCCGGGAGCAAAGAGTGGCTGCTACTGGGATGTTGGCCAAATGTCGTTTTCAGTGACATTTTCTTGTATAACTCTGAACTGAAATTTCTGATTTTGGTCTTCTCTTCAGTCTATTTTGTCTGTTTCTTATGTTTCTCTCTTTGCAAATTTGTTTCTTCCAGTTTCCTGTTGTCTTTTGGATCACTCCTTGTGCAAACAGAATAAAGCATATGCTTACCCTTGGTCTAGTCCTCAAAGGTTCAAATCTGGTCATGTTCTCCATTTAAAAAATAATTTTTATGATGTTCATTGTACTATTATTTACATAAGTGAAAATTAGAAGAACTCCCATGTCAAACAGTGAATTACAGAATACCGATGATGGTGAAGCATTACTAAATTGAATAAAGTAATTTTAAATGAATATTTAACAGTATAGGAAAATACTTATAGTGTTAAAGGTGGGCTTACCGGGTGGAGCTAATGGTAAAGAACCTGCCTGCCAGTGCAGGAGATGCTGGAGACGTGGGTCGATCCCTGAGTCAGAAAGATCCTCTGGAGGAGGGCATGGCTACTACTCCAGTATTCTTACCTAGAAAATCCCATGGACAGAGAAGCCTGGCAGACTACTGTCCATAAGGTCATAAAGAGTTGGACATGGATTGAAGTGATTTAGCATGCTTATAGTGTTAAAGGTAAAATAAGCAGTGTATATATGATTCAGTGTATAGTAAACACATAGAATTAACTGTGTCCCATGGACTTCCCAGAGAAGGCAATGGCAACCCACTCCAGTACTCTTGGCTGCAGAATCCCAGGGACAGAGGAACCTAGTGGGCCGCCATCTATGGGGTCGCACAGGGTCGGACACGACTGAAGCGACTTAGCAGCAGCAGCATGGACTTCCCTGGTGGCTCAGATGGTAAGGTGTCTGCCTGCAACGCAGGAAACCTGGCTTTGATCCCTGGGTGGGGAAGATCCCCTGGAGAAGGAAATGGCAATCCACTCCAGTGCTCTTGCCTGGAAAATCCCATGGACGGAGGAGCCTACATAGGTTTAACATAGGAGTAACCCCATACATAGGAGTAACCCCATAGACTACAGTCCATGGGGTTGCAGAGTCAGACATTAGTGACTTTCCATACTCTGCTCTAAATCTTTTACATAGAAGACTCATATATGGAAAATTACCAGTGTGTGACCTTTAGTTAGTAACTTAGTCACTCTAATATTTATCTCCTGATCTGAAAAATGCTGAAGCACCTAAAACATAGTAAAGCATCTAAAAGAGTACATGCTTACTTTTAAAATTGTTACGATATCTTGGAGACTTACCTGGTAGTCCAGTGGTTAAGACTCCAAGCTGCCACTGCAAGGGCCAGGCCTTTGATTCTTGGTCAGGGAACTAAGATCATACATGTTGTACATTGTGACCAAAAAATAAGATAAAGTTATTACTGTATCTTGCTCTAGAGTGACCATATTTAGAGTAATACTGATGAGTATTACCTCCAATTAATGTTTTGCTCATGTATGTTTTTGTTATTAGTTTTATGTTAGTTCTATTGTTAAACAGTAATAAGAGTTCTGTGTTCACTACTTAACTGAGAAAACTGAGAGACAGTTGCCTAAATGATTTTGCATTCTCTCAGTAAGGGGAGGGATAGACTGTGTCTGTGAGGGGAAACATGACACTCAGTTTTATTCTGTTGAACAGAATCTTGGCATGTTTTCATCTTGTATAACTTCTCTAACAGTGTTCATTTATTTTGAGCTAGTTATTTTGGATACAGTTGTTGCGGTCATATTTTAGCTACATGCTTGTTAATGACAATGACTTAAATTAGAATTCCTGATACTTATTTTCTGCTGAACTGATAGTGCATTATAATTTTATATAATGCAATATATTCTTAAATTATTTTTCCTCTTTGAAATGAAGATAATACGTCATTTAGCAAATTGTTTCCCTCACATAGAGATTTTCCCATCATCTGTGTCTAAAACGTCTCAGTTTTCTTTTAGAAAAGCAATTGCTTCTCTTTATGCCAAAATGCAGTGAAACTGTAAAACCAGCAGATGGCAGTAATGACTTGTAAATCAGGATTTTAAAAATTAACAAGTTTTTAAGTTCATTTTTTTTTTTAATATGAAAAAATCACTGTTATTGTAATACATCAGTTAACTAAATAGGAAATGTAGGGAAATTCAAAATTAATCCAGCATAAAAATATTACATTGTATATTTCATATATCAAAATAATTAAGATATTCATCATGGCCAGTGTTCAGTTTTCACAATGATAATGATTTTGCTTTCAATGAGTCAGATATTTTTAATCAAGTTTAAGTGTTTTAACTTTGCACAGATACATAGATATAAATTTAAGTGGATAGATGAGTTACATCTATATCTAGCTTAGTTATATGGATCTGGAAAGATTGAGATAATTAAGTGAATATTGTTTTGAAAATGTTAAATTTTCCACATACAAGTTGATAATTTAAAATACTAATTTCACTTTAATAATATGCATACAAAATAGGGTTTTGTTTGTGCTATGTCAGTTTCTTATACATTACTTTTTTCCTCTTTTTTTTTTTTTCCATTTATTTTTATTAGCTGGAGGCTAATTACTTTACAATATTGTAGTTGGAATTGGCATCAAAGTGTTTCCCTCTAGCCTGTCATCATTAACTAGTCCCAAAGATGACAGCAAAATTCTTAGGATCTCATGATTATGCTATTATTGAGCCACATATCCAAGATTTTTTCAGAGCATTTTGATTTAATGATTTTATTCATTTCAATTAAGTTTTTAAAAGATAAACTAATGGGAGTCATTTTCTATACTTTTGCAAGACTTCCTATAAATTCACAAAGATGAAAAAATTTCTGTTTATTGATGTATCTCTGTATTTGTTTCAAAAATAGAATAACCATAGACTCAGTTTTCTTGGTGGCTGTTTATTTTCTGATTGGTCTGTTTTATATATGTTAAAAGGTCCTTTCAAATTCATCTGCAGCAAGTTACTTCCACTAAAAGAAATGTCTTTGCACATGTATGTTTTATAAAACAACTGCTTCAGTCTAAAAACATTACATATCTTGCATTGATTCATTTTTACATAGTGCATTTGCTGCTATGAATTACTTAATAGAGCCTGTTTAATTCTAGTTTTATGCAGGTGCTTGTTCATAGAAGAAAATGGAAAGTCATCAAATTGCAGTGAAGCATACAGCTTGAATGTAAATACATCTGTATGTGACACTTGGTGTAAACACTGCCTTTTCATCCACAGGAGAAAAGGTATCTTGTAATAAGTTGAAATTTCTGGAAGTTCTAGTCCTTCTGTGTCTATGAGGGTCCTATTCTCCTTTTAAAACTGTTTCTTTCAACCACCCATACTGGTTAGTTCCCCAGGCCTATATCAGATGAAATGAGATCTGCTTGACCTTAAACAGTCTTACATAGAAATATTTCATTCAGAGGAAGGAAGATAATCCATTAATTAACTGGGAAAATTCCTTCACCTCCCCCACAGAGAGACCACCTGATCGCATAATATGTGCACACTGATTTGAGCAGAAGGATACTCTGTAATCATTTTTAAATGACTTAACCATAACATACACAACCACGGGCATGTATTTATGTTGTACCCCCAAAGTCCAAAGTCCATGAACCCAATGGTGATAGTTCCTTGAATAATTTCCAACAGATGGATTTAAAAAAATTTACAACCAAAGTGACTAATATAGGAACTACTACAAATAAGCAAAAGTCTGAGACCACATTAAAGAATGGACTGTTGTTTATGTACGAGCAGGTTAGATGCAAAATACAGCAAAAAAAGAAGTGAAACATAAGACGCACGTATGCTGTGTTTTATATCTCATTTTAGATTGACTTAAGAGTTGACTGTGTGGATCACAATAAACTGTGGAAAATTCTGAAAGAGATGGGCATACCAGACCATCTGACCTGCCTCTTGAGAAACCTGTATGCAGGTCAGGAAGCAACAGTTGAAACTGGACATGGAACAAAACTGGTTCCAAATAGGAAAAGGAGTACGTCAAGGCTGTATATTGTCACCCTGCTTGTTTAACTTATATGCAGAGTACATAATGAGAAACACTGAGCTAGATGAAGCACAAGCTGGAATCAAGATTGCTGGGAGAAATATCAATAATCTCAGATATGCAGGTGACACCACCCTTATGGGAGAAAGTGAAGGGGAACTAAAAAGCCTCTTGATGAAAGTGAAAGAGGAGAGTGAAAAAGTTGGCTTAAAGCTCAATATTTAGAAAACTAAGATTATGGCATCTGGTCCCATCACTTCATGGGAAATAGATGGGGAAACAGTGGAAACAGCGCCAGACTTTATTTTTTGAACTCCAAAATCACTGCAGATGGTGACTGCAGCCATGAAATTAAAAGACGCTTACTCCTTGGAAGGAAAGTTATGACCAACCTAGACAACATATTAAAAAGCAGAGACATTACTTTGCCAACAAAGGTCCATCTAGTCAAGGCTATGGTTTTTCCAGTGGTCATGTATGGATGTGAGAGTTGGACTGTGAAGAAAGCTGAGCGCCAAAGAATTGATGCTTTTGAACTGTAGTATTGGAGAAGACTCTTGAGAGTCCCTTGGACTGCAAGGAGATCCAACCAGTCCATCCTAAAGGAGATCAGTCCTGGGTGTTCATTGGAAGGACTGATGTTGAAGCTGAAACTCCAATACTTTGGCCACCTGATGGGAAGAGTTGACTCATTGGAAAAGACCCTGATGCTGGGAACGATTGGGGGCAGGAGGAGAAGGGGACGACAGAGGATGAGATGGCTGGACGGCATCACCGACTCAGTAGACATGGGTTTGGGGAGACTCCGGGATTTGGTGATGGACAGGGAGGCCTCGCGTGCTGCGATTCATGGGGTCGCAAAGAGTCAGACACGACTGAGCGACTGACCTGAACTGAAGATTTAACTTTGATTATGACATAGTGGTAAAGAAATATCACAGTAGGATATTAGCCAGGATGTCTTGGCAATTTACTTCACCAGCTCTGATTTCTTCAACTATGACATAAAGACTTTGGACTACATAGCCTTATTAAAGGACTTCCTAGGTGGCCTGAGTGGTAAAGAACCCACCTGCCAATGCGGGAGACATTAAGAGACACAGGTTCAATCCCTGGATTGAGAAGATCCCCTGGAAGAGGACATGGCAACCCACTCCAGTATTCTTGCCTGGAGAATCCCATGGACAAAGAAGCCTGGCAGGCTAGAGTTCATGGGGTTGCAAAGAGTCAGACATGACTGAAGCCACTTAGCATGCACACACAGCCTTATTTAAGTCTTTTAAGCTTGATTCCAGTTAGTATTTGACCATATGTTTAGGTAGCTGGAAAAATATACACGGTGAGTTATATAGTGCCCTGTAGTGAGTTACGTAGTACCAAACTCCCTTCTCTTCTCTCCTTACCTGCCTCTAGCTATGTGTTCAGATTCTACCTTGATGGTCTTACTCTCTGCAATCTTCCCCACAATTTGTTCCCTATCCTGTCCTTCAGTTGCTACACCTCTCACTGCCAACTCAGAAGAACTAAGCCTATCTCACTCTACCTATTCAGCCCAGCCCCAACCTGGCCTCCACTGCATCCCTAATCTCTGTTCTGGTTCTTTCCTGATTCTATATGCTGTCCCGTCTCTTAAATACAGTTGACTTCATTGTTCCTATTCTCTAATTACGTCCATCCTTTAGAAGCCTAAATGGCAACTAGTGTATAAAGGGAAGAGGAAATGTCCCTAAATAATAGGTATTTTTATGAAGACTACCAAGCTCTTGTTTGGACATATCCTGCTTTCACATAAATATTGACCTGTCCTTAAAAGGTAAATGTGGAAGTTTAAAATTTCCTTCTTGTCATTGCTACAATCTGACAACTCTTCTTGAGACTCATCAGTAACAATGTAAAATTCGGTAAGAGAAAAATTGCTGAGTTATGTGTTTATGTTTCCTAATTAAGATTAGGTACCTGGAGACACAGAAGACAATGTATTGTATAATTCCATGTATATGAAATGCCCAGCAGAAGGATATTCAGAGAAACAGAAAGTAAAGGCAATGTAGGCCTTAATTTTTCTTTCTAAAATCTAGAAATATTTGTTATAGGGTTTAGCATAGAGTCTTAGTTATGAATATAGACAGGGTTTGAAACCTGGCTATCTCACTTACTTTGTAGGTCTCTGAGCATTTAATTTCTCTAAGCCTCAATTTTCTCATACCTCAAATGGGGAGTAATAATAGCTCATACCTCAAAGAGTTGTTGCAAAGATTAAGTAAGATAATGTATATAAAGTATATAGATATAGTAAATGTTTTATAAAAGGAAATAATTATTACCATATCAAGGCTTAAGATGGAAAATGGAATTATTTATATCATCTTTTTCTTTTCCAGGGAGTCCAAAGAAACAGCTACAGTTATTCCTAAGAAAAAAAAAAAGAGGAGATAAAAATAACCCAATTTAAATTGAGAGCCTAAAACCATACAATGCTATCTAATAGGCAGAATTATCTTCTTTTTACAGATAAAAAGGAATTTTGAGTCAGGGAGAAGATTTTAGACTGCTCACTCCTAACTCACAAGTACACATGATTTACTCCCCTGGAAGTCCTCAAAGTTGACAAGTTGGGCCCTAAAAATGGAAATGAAATATTTTCTGGATAGCTTTTTTTATGTTTTAAAGTAACAGCTTTAGTGATATATAATTCACATACCATGAAATATATTCTTTTAATGTGTAGGATTCAGTGACTTTAGTATATTCCCAGTGTTGTGGAACAATCACTGCTAATTCCACATTTTTACTACCCCCCACCCCCAAAATATATCATACTAGTTAGCTGTCATTCCCATTTCTCCTTCCTTCTATCCCCTAGCAGTCTGCTTTCTGTCTCTCTGAATATCTTTCTACTGGGCATTCATATAAATGGAATCACACGGTATGTTGTCTTTTGTGTCTGGCTTCATTCACCTAGTATAATGTTTTCAAGTTTCCTCCATGTTGTAGCACATTATCAGTACTTCATTTCTTCTTATAGCTAAATAATATTTAGTTACATAAATATAACAAATTTAATTTATCTGTTTAGCGGTTGATGGACATTTGGGTTGTTTCTACTTTTATGGATAGTATGAATACTACTACTATGAATATACATGTACAAGTTTTTATGTGAACATATGTTTTCATTTCTCCTAGATACATACCAGGCATAGAATTCCTAGGTCATGTGGTAATTTTACCTTTAACATTTTAATGAACCACCAGACTGTTTTCCAAAGTGGCCGTATCGTTTTATATTCTCAACACCAATGTACAAAGGATCCAGTTGGTTTGCATCCTTGCCAACACTGGTTACTCTCAATCTTTTGATTATAGCCATCATAGTGGGTGTGAAGTGGTAGCTCATTGGCTTTTTTAAATTGTTGTTGTTTAGTCATTAAGTCCTGTTCCACTCTTTTGCAACCCTGTGAACTGTAGCCTACCAGGCTCCTCCTGTCCATGGGATTTTCCAGCAAGAAAACTTGGGTTGCCGTTTCCTTCTCCAGGCGATCTTTCTGACCCAGGGATTGAACCTGCATCTCTTGCATTGGCAGCTGGGTTCTTTACCACTGAGCTACCAGCTCAGTGGTAAAGGGCTAATTTTTTTTAATTAATATACTTTATTTCTTAAAATAGTTTTAGAATTACATAAAAACTGAGCAGAAAGTACAGAATTCCTATATATCCCCATATGCCCTTCACACAGTTTTTCCTGTTGCACACAGTTTTTCCTGTTATTACATTTTGCAGTAGTTTGGTACATTTGTTACAATTGATAAACTAATAATGATACATTTTTATTAACTTTTGTAATTATAGTTTGCATTATGGCTCATTCTTTGAGCTGTATGGTTCTTTGGGCTTTAACAAATGCATCGTGTCATGTATCCACCATTATATCACTAGAATTGTTTCGTCACCCTAAGAAGTCTGTATGTTTCACCTTTTCATCCCTCTCTCTTCTCAAACCTCTGCAAGTCACTGATCTTTTTACTATCTCCATGTGCTTAGTTGCTCAGTCATGTCTGACTGTTTGAGACCCCATGGACTGTAGTCTGCCAGGCTCCTTTGTCCATGGGGAATTCTCCAGACAAGAATACTGGAGGGGGTTGCCATGCCCTTCTCCAGGGGATCTTCCCAACCCAGGGATCAAACCCAGGTCTCCCACATTGCAGGCGGTTTCTTTACCATCTGAGCCACTAGGGCAGTCCACTATCCCCATAGTTTTGCGTTTTCCAGAATGTCATACACAGTGGCTGTACCATTTTGCATTCTCACCAGCAATAACTGTTATTTGTCCTTGTCAGCATTTGGCATTGTTGGTGTTTCGGATTTTAGCCATTCTAACAGGTGTGTAATGGTATCTCATTGTTGTTTGAATTTGTATTTCCCAAGTGACATGTGATGTTGAGCATATTTTAATGTTTATTTGCCACCCTTATATATTTTCTTGGTATGTCGTCTATTCAGATAGATCTCTTGCCTATTAAAAATATGGATTGTTTTCTGATTGGTGAGTTTGAATAGGTCTTTGTATATTAATACAAGCCCATTATCAGATACGTGTTTTGCAAATATATTCTCCCAGTTGTGGCCAATCTTTTCATTCTCCTAGTAATGTCTTTCACAGAACAAATGTTTTTTTTAATTTTAATATAGTCCACTATATTAACTTTGTCTTCAATGGATCATGCTTTTGATGTTGTATCCAAAAATCCAAAATCACCTAGATTCTCTCCTGTTATGTTCTAGGAGTTTTATAATTTTGCATTTTACATTGAGATCTGTGATCCATCTGGGGTTAATTTTTGTTAAGGGTGAAAAGTCTTTGTCTAGGTTCATTATTTTACATGTGGATATTCAGTTGTTCTGGCATAATTTTTTTTTAAAGTTATAGTTTCTCCACTGAACTGCCTTTGCTTCATTGTCAGGGATCAGTTGACTGTATTCATATGGGTTTATTTTCTGGGCTCTCCATTGTGTTTTGTGGATCTACTTGTCCTTTCTTTTACCAATACCATACTGTCTTTATTCATGTAGCTTTATAGTAAATTTTTAAGTTGAGTACTGTCAGTCCTCCAGCTTTGTTCTTTTTCAATATTTTGGTTGGCTGTTCTGGGTCTTTTGCATATAAACTTTAGAATCAGTCTGGTGATGGGCACAAAACTTGCTGGAATTTTGACTGGAATTGTGTTGAGTCTATAAATCCAACTGGTTTTCACTTTTGAGTATCTGTATGCACACATAGAATATATCTCCATTTATTTAGATTTTCTTTGATTTCTTTCATCAGAGTTTCATCATTTTCTTCATATAGATCTTGTACATATTTTATTATATTTATACCTAAGTATTTCTTCTCTTACATTTTGCTGCTGATATAAACGGTGTTGTATTTTTAATTTCAAATTACAGTTGTTCATTGCTGGTAGATTAGAAAGTATTTGATTATTTTTATTGACTTTGCATCCTGTGACCTTGTTATAATTGCTTATTCTTTGTTCTTTAAGTTTTTTGTTGGTAGCATGTTAATATTATATATATATTGAGTAAGAATGAGAGAAAAACATTCTTAAAACTGTAAGCAAACTGAAAAAATGAACCCAGTTGTATTGCAAATAAATAGCATAACCATATAGGAAGAAAAACTAATCTAATTAACTACTAAACATGTCATTTGACTGAATGAATACCCTTAGTTGAGTGAGGAGGGAATGTCTACAAACAAATCCTAAACTTTTTAGAAGATTTATTGTAGTTGTAAGAAATAAGTAATATGAAATTATTTGGAGTGTATAGTAGAATTGAGTGAATAAATATGACAGTGTTGTTGAGAGCCAGGATTCTCACTGTGGAAGAAGGCAGATATAGATATGAAATGGGGCAAAGCCTGGAAAAAAATACCCTATGGCAGTACATTGGAGTTGGCGATAACAGCATAAACTCATGACTTCTAATACATTTCTAATACACACATTCACACACATACATATATTTGAATGTGTATGCTTACATACACTTGTGTATTCCTAACTTTGTCAGCTGAAAAGGCCTAGAAGTATACCAGAGTGAGTACATCTGGCACCCAGATAATTGGTTCCTAATACAGTTCCCCAACTAACAAAGGAATCTAGGCTCCAGTAGGAATTGTTAATTCCAAGCCTAAGGCAGGAAAGATACAAGATGAACCTGGAACAATGTGTTATGCCAGAAACTGAAGAAGTACTTTAAAAAAAAGCAGATTAGGACAGGTCAAGAGGACACAGGAGCCAATTTAAGGGGCTCCCAATGACCAAATCTGGGATGTTTTGAGCATCAAAATAACTAAGGGTAGTAATAAACTATAAGCCACTGAAAAATAGGAATTATTTTTCTGTTAAAGAAAGACTGAGAAACTATCGGTACCAGATTAAAGGAGACTAAAGAAAGATAATAGCTAAATGCAAAATGTGATTCTGAACCAGCTGATCCTTACTGAAAGAAAAAATATGCTACAGAGGACATCACTGGTGTCATTTGACAAAACGGGAATAATATGGTAGATCACAGTATCATACCATGGTCAAAACTCCTGAAGTTGCTAATTCTGCTATTGATATTTAATGGAATCATCTCAGTTTTAGGAAGTATACTTTGGGTTACTTAGGAGATAATGGGGCATGATATATGAGCTTACTATAGGGATAATGGGGCATGATACATGAAGCTTACCGTCAGATGTCCAGAAAACCAACTTGTATGTATGTGTATATGCACTGACTACTCAGTATGAATGCAAATGATAAATGGAGCAAAAAGCTAACAACTGGTGAATCTGGGTAGAGAGGATACAGAGTTTCTTTGTACTATGCTTGTAACTTTTATGCAGGTTTGGAATTATTCCAAATAGAAGATTTTGTTTTTAAAGGCTGGTGTTTGACAGGCACAGAATATTAAGGTTAATAGAACAGACTTCTGAAAGCACAGGGTTTGATAACGTCAGGCATTTTGTGGGACTGTTACATGGAAGAAGTATTAAGACTCTGAATTTGGCTAATCTCATTTTGTGTCAGTATGCTTTGTGTAATATCATTATAGCACATCCAAGAGCTCATGACTGGAATGAGAGGTAGGAGTTCTTTGAGTTTTATGGAGTCTTCAGTATCATTCAGTGCAGAGAAGTGCAAAGACTGGCTCATCGGGTAGAGTGAATGAATGAATGAAAAGAACTGGGTGTAGAAAAATGGGAACTGGTGGCAACTTGAAAGCAGTGTCTTCTCTAAAGACTTTCAAGTACAAAAAGACAAAACCAAAAAAACCCTTGTGTCTGTTCTGGGAGTGACTAGTGGGGACCCCTAATCTTACCTAATCTTCCTCTTTTTATTCCAGGTGAGGAAAGGGTACCAAAAGTCACAGAGCAAAGTGTGTGAGATAATGAAAGGTGTAAGTGTGTGCATATATATCAAAAACACACATTTAATGAAAGAAATTAATATTCACACATTTGTACTTCTGTACAATTTTGAGTAATATATAATTTTAAGCTGTTTACAAATAGCATGTAATGCTTCAAATATTACATAATGTTGATAATACATTTCTAGCAGAAATAAATATATTGCACTTAAAAAGAACTTCATTAGATGTTACTTCATAGTATTAGGCTTATAACTTCTTTTTTCATAAAACATTTCCCATGCCCTTCCCCCCACCCCCAACACACACACTTCATTACAGTGACTGTTCTCACACAATTCATTAAGCAAATAAACACAGCAAACAATAGAACTATGATAGAGTCTACTAAAGAGGCTAGATCAAATTTTATCCTTTAGGAAATGAAAGATTTTCCTTTAGGTTTCTGAAACTAAGAAAAGCAACAACTAAATATAGTATTTTAAAGTACCAGAAGTAAAATACAAGTTGTATTTTTTGTCCAGATGTACTATTCACCAAAATGTTTTTATTTTCTTATTATGGGGAGTGGGGGATTAGAATTATCTAAGGGAGAGACAGAGAAATAAAGACCAAAAAATACTTAATGGTCTATCAAATATTAATAAATGAACCTTTGCATATTTAAGCATGATGAAGAAAGCTAAGTACTGGAATATTTTATAACTGACATGGGATAGTAGTGACAAAAGGATCTTATGATTTCCTAAAATTTTAAATGTTTTAACCTTCCCTTTGCTTGTTTACATAAAAATCCTTATTCCAAAATAATATAAAAATTTATAAAAATGCATCCTCCACCCAAGCCCAGCTCTCTAAGGGAGGTAGCGGAAACTCTTTTCTGTCCAGTGCTTTATTTCTGTCCAGTCTAGATGTAGAGTATGATATTGTTTTGTTTGTAGTAATTATCAATTCCATACACATTTAATAATGAAAAGTTTTCCTTAGTCAATGCAAAATTGAGTGAAAACGTTGCTTTTCTTGTCATATTTGATTCTGCGCATTACACAACGGACATTTTGAACTTTAGTTACTCAGTCACGGTTTGAGTTTGACCATGTTTTCAATGGGGTGGTCAAGTCAATGTTTATTTTATTTGAAGTTCATTTTTCTCAATATTATTCAGCTTAAATATAAGCAGACAGCCTGAAAAGCTAATGTGAAATTCAGAACTGGGATAAATATCCTAATATCTCTGTGAAAAATTTTTAGTCTGTATGAATAGGCAGATGCTTTGCTGCTAAGGATACTTATTCTTGGGCTTTTGAGGTTTCCATTTTACCCCCCCGGGATGGGCACTGTGACTTGAGAAGTGCAATGACAAAGATACGGATAATAGTGGAGGGAGACGGTTTTGGAATATCTCACAAGTCAGTGTGACTCCTGCACAGGGTATTTACTAGATGATACGTCATCATCAGGAAGCTTAATATCTCCTACTCTGTGCCCGCCTACTAGAAATGACGGTTGGCCTCTCAGACAATATACCATCCCTGTAAATCCGCAGTGTAATACAAATTCATTAATGTAGACCTTGTTACCTAATAATTTGTGATATGTTAGATACAAGCTGGATAGGCTTACCTTTATACTGCCAAGGGTGGGCAAGGGGTGGGGGGTAGATTTACTAAGTAAAAGAAATAAAGAGCTTACTCAGAATTATTGATAAATGTTTTAAAAACATATTACATATGTAGAATCTACTAAGTTATGAATTAATTCTTTTGGGTTAGATAAAGCCATGCAGGCAGAGCTGCTCTTTAGCAGCGCTACACATTACCCAAGCTTTTTGATACTGTAATATAGCTGGGGGAACCCTGAATTTATTCCAAATACACCATAAATCATGCTCTTTATCATTCAATTGCCTTTCTCACTAATTATCTAGTTCTTGCAATTGCTTTTGATAAAACAGACTTTATAGAGTTTTAAATGTTAAATACCCAAAGAGTTAAATAATAAACAAATAGAATAGCTCAGAAGGACCCTTGTGGGGCAAACATCTATCTCTAGTTCCCATGACTAGTGACTGATCAGGTTAAGCTCCATTTCACTTGTGCTTTTACTTTCTTGTTCAAATAATGCTAAGTACTTTTTTAAAAAGTATCTGATTTAGAATTTCAGGTGTGATTTTCCAAGAGCATGCTTTGGTGTCTTTGTCTCTGCTTTTTTCTAAGTATGCTACTTATTTTTAGTCTTATATTGATTAATTACAAAATAAAGTATGAATTCAGGACTTACTATCATAAAACAATATTTAACAAAAATATACAAACCTACTTTGAGACACACCAATTGGGAAAAAATGTCAAAATAGTATTAAAATGATCCTTTCATTCTCCTTGAAAAGAAAATTCAGATATGGGTTCACTTTAGTAGACCAGTCATTTATTAGAGTATTAAGTAGCATCATATAAAATAGTATTTACTTTTGTTATTCCTGCTTTAAGTAGTAGTACTCTATATTAAAAGCACTGACAAACAGGCCAACTATTAAATAGTAAATCCTTATCCTAAGCTCTGTGGATATTTACTTTAAACATTATGCATAACTAACTTTTTAAAGAAATGCACATCTGAGCTATGTTTGAAAGCAAACTACCTGTGGATACTAGAGCATAACATGCAAGAAGTTAGAAACAAGCTTACAGTGTCGGCCATAGGACTTTGAGATGTTTAGTTAATGCAGCTTCATAAATAAACCTTGGGATACAGTGGAGAAAGGCAATTGCAAGGTCCAACAATAGCATCAGTTAGACAGGCTGTGCCAATTATACCTTGTTTCATAGGCTGGAAATGCCCAGGAAAGGCATTTGATATGGAAAAGCCTAACATTAAAACAACCAAATAAAACCCCACTTGAGTTTGATATGATAAATATATTACATTTTACTTCCAAATACACCTCTACTCTCAGCAGCAAGATTTCCCATCTCTTTGAACAGATTCAGTACTTTCATAGTTAGAACAAAGTAGAATGGATATTACATTAAAAAAAGAGTATTGGGGAGCTTTGTGAAGAAGACAGGTTAAATCCTGTATCTAGAGTGCATTATATCTACAGCTGAAGGACTACAAACTTCACTAAACCTCTGTTATTAGGGAAATGAACTGTTGCAAAATGCCAAATATACTACCCTGATTGTAAATGCCTACATATATATGGCTCAAAAATAATACAAACATAACTATGATATAGTTAAACTATTATAAATATCAAAATAAGGCTTAAGATAGCAAGAGTTGAAAATAAAGTGAATAAATTCTTTAGATTTACTTATAAGCACTTTTAACATTTCAGTCAGGGTATCATTGTATTAACATGCAGTTTCGTATTATGGACCTAGAAGAATGATTGAGTCACTGAATGTAACACAGTGAGAAAAAAGAACCAATCAGATATATGAACATATAACTATTCACGACCACGGGTTAAGTGATTAAGTAGTGGCTACTTGGGCATTGAGGATGGTCATTCATAAACCTTGTCAGTCAGTGGCAGTGGCTGATCAAACCACAAAGCAGATTTACTGAAAATGAGAATTTGATCTGGTGCATTTTAACATCCATAAGGTCTTCCAAGGGGCTTCCCTCATGGCTCAGTGGAAAAGAATCTGCCTGCAATGCAGGAGATGCGGGTTTGATCCCTGGGTTGGGAAGATGCCCTGGAGAAGGAAATGACAACCCACTCCAGTATTCTTGCCTGGGAAATCCCATGGACAGAGGAGCCTGGCAGGGTACAGCCTATGGGGTCACAAAAGAGTCAGATACAACTTAGTGACTAAACAACAACAAACAAAGGTCTCTCAAAGCTGAAGTAAAAATGAAGGGGACTTTGGTACTCATGGCAGAAAAATTCCTTTCAGAATAGGGCAACCATCTTTTTATTATAGCTGTTAAGTGAAAGAAGGTCTCACATGTCAAGGTGTAGAGACTTTAGAGTGTCCCTCAGTGAATAAGTAAGCGGTGTATTTACAATGCAATCTAGAAAAAGAAAACCTCAGTTTTACAATGTAACATATAGAGCCTCTTATTTCACAATTGTATATGGAAAAATTTTCCTACATAAATGGCAAATAATTGCAAGAAACAGAATTAGGAAGAAAGAAGACAAGACTGTGAAAAAGAACTTGTCAGGTACTGGCCCTTCAATATTATAGAAAGAACTTTGTGAAGTCATTACCACCTATTCATCCACAAAATAGGGTGCATTAGCATTATTATCTCAGCTCCTTCTCCAGCAAACTAACACAAAGGAAAACTAAACATGCTTGAGCTACAGCACTATAAATATTTCTCTACTGGCTCTCATTTCCACAGACAGAATGGACTTGTTAGTCATTATGCATTATGGTCAGTATGTTATACAGTATTGCCTCTTTGAAGATTCTTTTAACCTGTGGAAACTGGAAAGAAAACCTATACATGTTGACTTTATACATTACTGCATTGACACAGCATTTTTAACCACTAGGAATAATGCACCTTAAGATTCATCTGCCTTGTATTATTAAACTTTCTGGGTAAATTGATAATCCTTTTAGTTCCAGGACTTAGGCTGGCTAAGAACTTTACACTGATTCTCTCTCAAACTCAAAAGCTGTCCCCCAGCTACAGATGAAGCCTGGTCCATGGTGCTTTCCCTCAGTGGTAGGTTTTATTGTTGAGTCCAGCTCTCCTCTTTCATAGGTCCCATGTCTCCTGGAGAGCCCCTGCTCCAACATCCCACATCCCACCCACCCAACCCTGTCCTATATTTCCATACCCATCTGCACATTCTGGATCTGGACTCTCCTATACTTAGAAGAGTCATACAAATGGCGTCATCACAGCAGAAGAATGGCGCAGTCCTTGGATAGCAGCATATGGCCCCTGCTGAAAGTAGTGATGATACCGGGGCATGTGGAATGAGGGGAATGTTGGGCCACTCCCCTGCATGGAGCTGGCAATGGCTGATGGGGTCAGAGGCATCCCAAGTCGGCTATATGGTGGCAGAGAGCCCTGTATAGGGTGAGGAATGGGTGTTGCTATGGATGCCGTGCTGGTGCCGAGAGCAGTCAGGGACTGTGGGTGCTGAAATGCAGGAAAACTGGATGAAGACGATACCCAGGAGCTAAGAGACAAATTATCAGATGTTGTAAAGGCTGATCCTGAAAGGAAAAAAAAAAAAATCTCATTAGACGAGAAACTCTACTTCAACATGCTAATCAACAATTACATTATCTGTAAGCGTCAATTTAAAAAAATACATATATATACAGATATAGATCTACAGTTTTAAAGAGAAACAATTCAATCAGGAGGCATCTCTACCTTTCCACACAAGAGGATATCATTTATACCATATATGGAAGAGAGAATTTGATAAATAGAAAAAGACCTACTCATTAGATTGCCTGCATACTCTCTGAGAGTGGCTACAGCACTAGCACCCTGCCTTAAGATAATGACCTGATTCCCTTTAAAGAAGTTCCAAATAGCTGATCACTGTCATAACCTCCAGCATCCCCATAAGTAAGGCTGGACAGATAAGCCTCAACAAAGCTACCTGGTTGCCAAAGCCATTGTGAAAACCCACAAGAGTGTTTTTCTTTTCTTCTTTAATTTTTTTTTTTTAGCTTCTATAACCCTTTTCTTTTTGAAATAATGAGAATATTTACTATGTTGATTATATTTAAGACAGATACACAAAAATCAAACATATTTTAATGTGCCAGCTATACCAGAAGTTGAAATGTGGGAATAATAAACACTACCAAAAATAAACAATAAATACTTAGAAATGACTCTAAAAAATGCATGATACTTACTTGAAGTTTTTCACACAACTCTACTGAAAGATGGAAGGAAAGGTTTTAATAATTGGAGACACATGCCATATTCTGGGATGAAAAATAAAATGTCTTCTTAAAATTCATTTATTCCCAAATTAATTTATTGGTTTAGTATAAAGCCAATGAATGGCATCCCTGGTGGCTCAGATGGTAAAGAATCTGTCAGCAATGCAGGTGACCTGAGTTCAATCCCTGGGTTGGGAAGATCCCCTGGAGAAGGAAATGGCAACCCACTCCAGTATTCTTGCCTGGAGAATTCCATGGACAGAGGAGCCTGGTGGGTTACAGTCCATAGGATCACAAAGAGTCAAACACAACTGTGTGACTAACACCTTAACTTTCAAAGCCAATGAAATGCCAAATGTTTTTCCACGTTCAATTCAATTTGCAAAATTATCAGGACAAATAATGTTTAGAATATTAAGATATTTTTAATTGTAATTTTAATTTTCCCTACCAGATATAAAAACACGTTATGTTTTAAAAACAAAATACTGTGTTTATGAAAATAGCATAGTACTGAGCAAGATTAGAAGCCACATCAATAGAAAATAACAAATTGTCACAATATAATATATATGTGCATATTGTATTATCATATACTTAGTATATAGTAGGGGGACTTCCAGGTGATGCAGTGATAAAGAATCTGCCTGCCAATGTAGGAGATACAAGAAATGTGGGTTTGATCCCTGTGTTGGGAAGATGCCCTGGAGTAGGAAATGGCAACTCACTCCAGTATTCTTGCCTGGAAAATCCCATGGACAGAGGAGCCTGATGGGCTGTATGTAATCCATAGGGTCACAAAGAGTCGGACATGACTGAGGGACTAACAGACATTCAAAGCCTGAGCACACATGCACATCATTACAGACTATGAGGAATGACAGCTTAGTTTCCATAATTTTTTATTAGCTAATTAACAAGTTGCAAGAGTAAGTTTTTCTTATATCACAGTATCTATCCAGAAGTTTAAACAAAGGTTGACAGTGAATTTTCCAACTGCATAATTACTAGTAGCTCATTTGGATTTATTTACAAGAGATGTCATATGTTCTGTCTGTTTATGCTATTACTTATAATGGACATAAAAATATGTCCATTTAAGACTCTCCCTATACAAACATCCCTGTGCCTAGGCACCCTCTAGTCTCTTTTGTCTGAACTCCCAGATGCAAAGGGCTCCTCCCTTAACATCTGCAACAGAGGAACTTTTTAATACTCCTGGACTCTCACCACCCAGGCCACCACCTCCACACAATACGCTCCACTAGGAGAACCTTCATTTTTCAAATATTTTCCATTCTAATTATTGATCCTAATAAGATATTCCTGATAGAAGTAAAACAGATATATTCCCTGATTTTCAGATTGTAAAACAGATTCAGAAAGACTAAGAAACTACCCCTCAAATCCACTAGTTCTTTGGTAGTAGGTAACAGAGAAATCGGAGAAAGCAATGGCATCCCACTCCAGTACTATTGCCTGGAAAATCCCATGGACAGAGGAGCCTGGTAGGCTGCAGTCCATAGGTTCATGAAGAGTCGGATACAACTGAGCGACTTCACTTTCACTTTTCACTTTCATGCATTGGAAAAGGAAATGGCAACCCACTCCAGTATTCTTGCCTGGAGAATCCCAGGGACAGAGGAGCCTAGTGGGCGCCTGGAGTCGAACATGACTAAAGCGACTTAGCAGCAGCAGCAACAGAGAAATAACTCCTAAGCCCTGACTCAGAGGCTCAGTGTCCTTTTACTGGAAAACAAGCCACAGGAAAGCTTCAGGCAGCATAATCACTTAAGAGGTAAAGGCAAAATAATGATCAGCCTCAGGCTATCCCTTCCTGTAGAGGTTCCTGAAATACTTTGGGGCCATCTCTCTTCTGAGGACTAGAAGTCTCATCACCTCCCTGTCTTTGTTCTCCATTGGGCACTCTTGCTCCTGGCAGTTGCATAGCCTGGAAGCAGTCTTACCTCGATTTTGTGTTGTCTGAACCTCATCCCCCAGCACATCCTCTTCTCCTCCATAGGTACGGATGGGTGAGCGGGCATAGGAATGCTTTTGAATTAGGCTCTCCACACTTTCCCTAGGTTAGAGAATGACACATGGTGAGTAAACCAAAAAGTTAAGTAATCAGAGGAGAGGAGTCTTAAAAATGATTTACTAGTCAGTAAAACCATTTTCATGCAAAGAGTTGACTCATTGGAAAAGACCGTGATGCTGGGAGGGATTGGGGGCAGGAGGAGAAGGGGACGACAGAAGATGAGATGGCTGGATGGCATCACTGATTCGATGGACATGAGTTTGAGTAAACTCTGGGAGTTGGTGATGGACAGGGAGGCCTGGCGTGCTGCGGTTCATGGGGTCACAAAGAGTTGGACACAACTGAGCAACTGAACTGAACTGGAAACCATTTTCTCAAAAAACCACCACTTCAGAGGCAGACTACATTCAAAACATGCACATTTCATTGTAAACGCCTCAGAAACATGACCTCAAGCATACAAATATGAGAAACTTTGAATTTATTTCTTATAAATACAAAGAAACAAATAGGATATGGACAGTCCCCCGAAATTCTACAAAATTAGGGGCAAATGTGAACAAGGAGCTATAAAACATAACCATAGGAATATAGAGTTTAATGATGTTTAAAAAAAAAATAACAATGAATTTACCACAAGGAGCTGCAGCCCTGTGACTTTATCAGCTAATGAACACAAACACTCACCTGATATGAACGGCATTAATTGAACATCTGATGAAATACTGGCCCATAGTTCAAAATATCATTAGTCATACAAAGACTCTGTGTTTACTAATAAAACCAGTAAGTGCATCGAGTATACGATAATTGCTGAGTCACTTACTCAAGGTCTCAATTCACTATAATATTAGAGCATGACTGTCTTTCTGGGTAACTTGGGTCATTAAGAAAAAAGTCAATTGAGATGCATAAACTTTAATAAAATGACAGCTATAATATTCAAGCTGGTTAATCTGATTAATCTAATTCAAGCTTTTAATCTAAGCCATGTGTCATACTGTTACTATTTAAAATGAATTTAGGAAAGAATTAGTTATTTTCACATGAGAAAAGAACTTTGCTTCAGATACCCTGGAAGACATCTTCTCTTTGTAAAGTTATAAAGGCTTGACCATCAGTGGGCTGAAATCATGGGTGATGTATTTCTAAAGTGTATTCCACTGCCCATCGTAGGCATTTAGACTGTTCTCTCTCAGCATTTAAGTTCAAAAGCAGAGTGTAGTATCTGCCTCTCTAAAAATGCCCTAATATAAAATTATTTAAACCTTTTTCACATACACCCAAGAAAAATTGTTTAAATAATATAATAAATCATGGCTTTGTGAAATATTTTGCTTCTCTATAAGAAGTATATTATATTCAGATTTTCCTTGGAAAATCACTGGTATCATTACTTATTCTCATCTCTAAGAGGGAGAAAAAAAAGGATTTTATTGAAGTGATTTATTTGTGTCAGGCCTGGAAGTGAACTGAAAGCAATGGCAGTTCTTATATAAAGGATGGCATAATTAAATTATTGCCTTTTAAGTGATTGAAAACAGTGGTGCAAATCAGGGCCATCTCTTCAAAGATGTTACAAAGAATAGACAGCCCATGTTGTTTACTTTATGTCCAATCCCTGTTTCCAGTAGGATGAAAAGTGCAAAGAATTTGTTTAGCCTGGAAGACTATTGTGAGGATTTCTAGACTACTGTGCTCTGGAAAATAAGGGATGACTCATTTAATGAGTTAAGTGATTTAGGTATTACAAGCTAGGACAGTGCCTTGTAATGCTCAGTTCTGTTATATCCCAAAGCAAGAGACAGTAGTTACTTTGGATTTTAATAGATAAATAAACTGGGTAACATTATTGAAGGTTGACTTTTCAATATCTAACACCAACTTATTTTTCCAGGCAAAAAGAATACATCATTATCTTAGGTATCTTTAAGAGATCTCTTCTGACTAATACGTAAGCATCAATTCCAAGAATAATATACATGTGAAGGACACAATCATAGCCAGAAGGTGGGCGAGATAATAGGATAACTACAGTTATTATGTTGATTCTGCAAAAATGCTCCAGAAATACTAGAAGTCATCTCAACTATTTGTTCAAACTCCAGATAAGCAAAACCAACATACTCTCATTAGTATTGTGAGTTGACTGCCCTTCCTCTATCTCTGAAACTTCAGTACAAATTTCTTAATGCTCAAAATGCAAAATCTTCCCTTTTCCTTCACACTCTTCTTTGCACCACTGCTGTACCTAATATATTCCTCTTTAAATGCATTTACTAGATGGATGGCAATTATGTGTTTGCATGATCATCTCTACCACTACACTGTTGGCCTCTGATTGAGGGAGAGAACAATGCTTTATCTAGGCAGTGGTTCTCAAACTTTAGTGTTTTATGAACTGTTTATGTCCCCTAAATTCTTGTTGAAATCTTAATTCCCATTGTGATGATTTTAGGATGTGCATTCTTTAGTAGACAATTAGGTCTTAAGGGTGAAGCCCTCATGATGGGATTAGTACCCTTGTAAGAAGAGAGTTTGCTTTAGCTTTCTTTTCCTCAGCCATGTGAGGACACAGTGAGAAGATAGCTGTCTATGAACCAGAAAGCAGGTCCTCATGAAAAACTGAAATCTGCCAGCTCATTGATCTTAGACTCCCCAACTGTGAGAAATAAATGTCTGTTGTTTAAATCACTCAGTCTATGGCATTTTTGTTATAGTAGCCCAACCAGACTAAGACAGTGTTCATCAAAATTACCCAGAGGGCTGGCCAAAACACAGATTTTTGGACCCCACCCTCGAGTTTTTGATTTAGTAAGTCCAAAGTATGATTTCCAGTGTGTTTTCAGGTAACACTGATGCTGCTGATACGGAGGTCACACTTGGAGAACCACCACCCTAGTGTAGTAGTTACTGGAACCTGCTTAGCTCAAATCCTAGTCCTGCCACTTGTTTTGTGTGCCTTTGGGCAAATCACTTCACTTCTCTGTGCCTCAGTTTTGTTATCTGCAACATGAGGATATTAATTAGGTCTTAGAATTATTATTAATTCTAATGGGAGGGAGGTATGCGAGGGAGGGGACATGGTGTGCCTATGGCTGATTCTTATTGATGTATGACAGAAAACCACAAAATTCTGTAAAGCAATTATCCTTCAATTAAAAAATTTTTTTAAAATCTCACTAGGATTACGTGATACAGGCTTTAGACATTAGTCATCCTTGTTACTCATTTCACTTTTGTTAAGTAGTGCAAGTAATTAATTTTCTATTCACTGGAAACTTCTCACCAATTATCTTTTGTAATTGTTGTGTTGGTTGTAATTGTTGTGTTGGTTGTAACAGAGATGTGGAGGATTTGGTATATTTAATTAAATCAATACTAGACTGAACTCAAAGAATAAACAAAATAATATAACTTAAAAAAAAATACTGAATGAGTTAAACACACAGAGTTTATATTGGCATTTGGCATTAATAAGTGCTCAGTAATGTTTATAGGTAACAAAATTAAGTTACTATTAAGTATCAAAATCATATTCCTAAAGCTGGCTACATAATCATAATCATTTTAAATTAAATTGAGACTTCTAGTTGCTATAACATGCTATTCTTCATTTAAACCATCCTATAATATATGTGGGGTCGCACGAGTCAGACACACTGAAGCGACTTAGCAGCAGCAGCATAATATATATGTCACAGAGAAAATTAAGTAAAAATTAAATGTTATTTCAATCTACATTCTAACTTTCTCTCTTTCTAAATACAGACCTGGAAAAAAGCTGCATTCAGGGATAAAATGTCAGATTCATTAAAATCAAATCTAATTTATAGGAAACAGAATATTTAAAGTTATCCTTGCTCATCAGTTTTCTCATGTTTATATCATGTCTTACTGAGCCTTTATGAATAACTTCTTGTCACAATATTTTTCTAAAGATTTATGCAGATAATGTTATAAATTACCATTAGATAATATATCAATATTTGTTGCTTCCACAAACTACTTAATAAATGAAAACTTTAGATAATATAATTGGAGATGTATTATAAATCATTAATTTTAATTTGAGAATAGAAATACACACAATGTATTTTGGAAAAACAAAGTAACTCTAATCTTTTTAAAAGCTCTTTCAGATTTTAGTTTACTTTTCTTTATTTGACTTAATCTTACTAATTTTTCTTTTCAATAGTAATCTGCATTTTTGGTTTTATATCATTATTAGCAACTTAAGTAAACTGTACCACTGTGGGGGAAAAAAATAGTTCCCTAAGTCTAACCTTTGTGACTAGAACAAAGGTCCCAACCAAAGTACAGATTATGTAGCCTCTAAAATTAAACTTTAGTTAATTGTGAGGTAGGGAACAAATATCCTTCTTACAGATAGAAAGACACAAGCAAGAAAAAAAGAATAAATTACGACCATGGATCAACTGTGAATAACTTTGGTACTCTATCAAATTCACTGGTTTGTTTGACATTGTTTTGTAATATAAATGTTTCCTCTTAGAAGCTGTGAATAAATGAGCAACATTTTAAATGCAGGAACATAGATTGCTAGTTAAAAAAGTTTTGTTGTAACTACTTGTCATTCTGTTAAATGTCATCTCTTCTTTTTTGTGGTTATTGTCATCAGACTATTTCAATTTATTACACTAATAGATATTATTTAAAAGCAGGCCTTAACCTGGCTACCAAACAAAATAACTTTCATTTTATACATACAGTCTCTTACACTAACTCTGTCTTCATTGGAGATGATGAAAAAGAAGTTTCTTTAATAAGAAGCTGTGTAGTCAGATTCCTTATCTGAGTCTGGTCTCTGCTTTCTCCCATTTAATGAAGGTATAGCAGGGAAATGGTGGGCTGGATAGATGATCTCTAAGATCTATTATGGCTCTAACAATTTATGAACCTACAAATATATAAATAGAAGTAAATTTTTTAAAGAGTCATTTTGAGAAAGTCCAGGACTAGTTGCAAAGAACCCTGAGTTCTAACCCCAAATCTTCTACTGACGAATTGTGTGATCTGGCAGATCACTCTAGGTCCCACTTGCCTCATTGGTATAATGATAGGGAAACTAAAAATAGTTAAAAATCTTTCTGTGGTTCTTTTTGTCTTTAGTGTAGATTCTACTAGAGTGTTTTTGTTTTGTATGTTTTTGTTTTGGTAGTCATACCACCAACCTAATGATACACATTTAAGTTAATGTTTTATTATTTTTTATTTTTTGGAATTTAAAAAAGCATAATTTTCTTATATGGTTATTTAATAAATGATTTACATGATTTCAAGACAAATTTAGAGCACATGGTGTATTCAAAGGCAAAAAAAAAAAACAAAAACAAAAAAACAAATACACTCTAGTAGAATCTACACTAAGGACAAAAATAGCCATAAAAAGATTTTTAACTATTTCTAGTTGTCACATTGTTGGAGATAACTTGACATACATGTTCTAAGATTGCTATACTTCTACATGCTGTGGGATAAAGCACAGGAGCAGTGACAGAATATTCTCTCATAATTCCTGGTGTCACAGAGCTAGAGGCTCAGCATGAATGAGAAGAGATATAGGTGTAAGGTCAGAGGGGTTCAGTAAAAACCTTATCATTCTGAGTGGAAGTGGGAAGGATTAGTATGAACTCAAGTAGGATTTTACCTTTAAGGTACATGTAGGTACACATACACACGTACCCTTCAAATAAGAACAGAGTCTGTCTGGGGAGAGGAGGATTCTGAGAGGTGGAGACTCACATTTGACTTATTTAAAGTTTGAGCACTGGATTTTTACACATTTAAAATATCATTATTTTTCCATTTTATAATGCAAGTTTGGGAAACATTGGGAAAAGTATTTTCTACTTCCTTAATAATAAACTGGATTATGTTTTAGAAGCTTTTCTAACACTTACTTTCCCAAATGCCTTTTATACTGTTTTCTAAAGGCCCTACAAGTTTCTAGTACTCTGAAAGAGAAAAAAAAAATTACAACCTATTTTTCAATTATTCATAATTTCTGAGGCACAAGACAGAAGATATATAAAAGTACCATAGATAATTAAAATTTATAGATAATTTTTTAAAGTATGCATCTCCAGGTTGTTACTTTGTCATCCTGCTTTGCTGTCTTTCTTCTGGCTTGAACTACAGGTGCTAAAATGATCCTAAGAACATGTCTCAAAAACTACCACTGTAAAGACAGGAAGGATAAAGTATTGGCAGAGATCAGATCTCACCAGCTTTGTCAATTAGCATCACCACATGGGCCTCATGATGAAATTATGAGTTTCTTCATTTTAAATATCATCCTAAGAAGGTAAAATTTCTGGGTAGGAGTTTTCCTTGCTGCCATCATTTCCACAGGCCCTTAAAGCTCTAAGCCTGGGATCAGCAAATTTTCTCTGTAAAGGCCAGATGGGAAATATTTTAAGCTTTGTAGGCCTTAGGATCTCTGCCAGATATACTCAGCTCTGTCATTGTAGCCCGAAAGCAACCACATATACATAAATTGAAAAACGTGATTGTCCTTTAATAAAAATTTATAGACAATGAATTTTAATTTTATATTATTACATGTCACAAAATGTTATTTTTATAACTTTTTCAACCATTTAAAATGTAAAGACCATTCTTATCTTGAGTGCTATACCAAACAGGTGGTAGACAACAAGAGTTTTCCAACCCCTGCTCTAAGCTATTTAACATATTAGAGATGGGCCCCACTTAGCCCACACAGCTCTTTATGAAAACTTGACTGCCTCAGAAACCACAAGCCAGCTCAGAGCTATGTTAGAACCAACTCTACTTTCTTTTTGGCACCAGAAGTCCTTATTTTCTGTGAACCTCTTTAGCAGATCTGCCAAAAAATAATTGATGCTCCATTGCCTGACACAGATAAAACTACAAACTTTCAGAATATCAAATTTGCAACCCTGTTTCCAAAAGTTTTCTTCTTTGGCTAAACTAATAGAGAGTATTTAAGCTCTGAGCAAAAGGACCTGATTCCCATTGGGCTTATGTCCAAATTTCATGTGTTTGAAAGTTTTGTTCAATGCCAGGGAGTTTTGAACATATTTTACAGAGACTCTCAGTGTGAATCCTGAACCACTAAGGTGAGATAAGCCTATGTATTTCATTCTCTGCCCCACTGACATGACTGAGAAAACAAGGTGGGGTTCAGGAAATTAAGAGTGCCAGCTGCAAATTGACATTTTAGTCACAGGGAAGGAAGTAGAGGAAGCATCAAACAGCTTGGGTTCACTGCTTGATACGGAGGAAGGGTACCTGGAGGGAGTGAGGGTGCAGTGGGGAAGAAATGAAAAGCCCTCTGTCAGAGCTTAACCTAAACCCCACCTTGGAGCATCAGAGATCAATGATAAGAGGCAGGTCTTTGAGCAGCTGATGAGAAGCAGATTCTCACACTGCTGGAGGCTTTGAGGAAGGAATCCCACAGCAGCACGCTCTCAGCTGCACACCGTGGCTTTGGTACACTGAAAGGTGCGGGGCCAGTGACCACCATGGGCTCTGGAAAAGGGCCATGAGGTGGCTTTGTTGGGCATGGAGTGGGAGCTGCTGATTTCTAGCTGCTGAGGCAGACAGGGTAACTTGATCAAAGTTAATGTAAAGTTAAAACTCCCTTTTCCAAGGCTATCTCCTCCTACCTGCAACAACTTCCTAACCCGAACAGAATAATTATATTTCCACATGGACACAGTCACAATAAATTTAAATTATTACCCCTTTTTCAGTCTGCACCTGAAAGATTTTATAGATCCACATGGTTTAATTCACAATTAATCTCAGCTCCTAACACTAAACAGACACTCCATTCTATATATGAGCTAGAGAAAGATAAGTGGACATTACAAAAATACTCTGCAATCCAAAAGAAGAAAACTAATTTTAAAAAACGTAACAAGCAATCTCTTTTGAAACTGCCTTGTTCCAAGAAACAGGGAGAAGTATTTTAAGTCTCTAACTGTACGTTCAAGTTTTTAGTGAGATTTAAGAACACCCTGTATTGATAAAGCAGGAACTTGCAGACATGAAAAGGAAACAGTTTGGAAATGTAAAAGTATACTTGAAAAATGACAATATAGTAATTACCACATTTTAAAAGAACTTAATAAGGAGAGCAAACAGAATACCTGATGCCGTGGAAAACAGACTCAACAAATTAGAAGATTCATATAAGAAATCCTTCCAGTATTAGAGTAAACAGTTAAAAAGATAAAAATTATTAAACAATAGATAAGAAGTAGGGAATTGATGTAACATATATATAATGGGAATTTTAGTATGTCGGAATAGAGCAGACAGATTAGAAGCCAGAAGAGGAGAAAAAAAATTTTCTTGAGATGAGCAACAACTTGATTTTTCAAATTGAAGGGCTCAATTGTATTGTAAATACAAATGAAAAAAAATTTACAGTTAAACAAATACTGGTAAAATTTCCGAATTTCAAAGAAAACTTTCTAAAAGCATATTTTATCAGACAGAAAAAAAAGGCAACTGTCCCACAATGGAAAGACAGTGGTTTAGCATCAGCTTTTACCCTATCTATAGTATTAGAAAAACTAGACAACAAGGAAAGGTTGAAAGAGTTCTGAGGAGAAAAACTGTGACCCTAGTCAGGTTTATAATAATGGCAACAGATCCTCTCAGATATATAGGAACTAATAAAGAGAATAACCCATATATCCTTCCTCAACCAATTATTCAACATTTATCAACAGCTGAGAAGAGTCTGAACACAATTTCAGTAATGAGTACAATAGAAGTGAACATTAAACAATGAAATGAATAGGACTAGAATTAAATTTAAATCATTTCAGTTGATAGATTTCTGATCCTTACATTAAGAAAAAGAATTTAAAGAGAAGATGAAGAAGATACATGAATAAGAAGCTGGATTTTAAGTCCCAGATTATTTAAACCAAAACTAGAGGTTGAGGGAGGGGCACTACAAGGAAATAATCACATAATAAATATCTCCAATACTCTGGCCTGGGGAATTCCATGGATTGTACAGTCCATGGGGTCACAAAGAGTCAGACATGACTTTCACTTTCACTTCACTTTCAAATATCTCCTATTTTACAAGAAAAGAAAATGTATAGTTTCATTCCTAACAATAACATAGAAATATCAATTTTACAATTATGTCTTTCAGAATTTAAAAGCATAATTATATTTAAAAGAAATACAATGAATAAGAGAAAGGATTTTGATTTCAGACAAACCAACCTGGGTGTGAGGCTCAGCTGTCACAAATTACACTATGTGAATCATAAAGTATTAATCTCTTTAAGCTTCAGCTGAATAGGAATAATAATCATTCTTTATTATAGAATTATTTTGAAGTATAACTGAAATAAAATGTGTCAACTATTATAGCCCACTGCCTGTAACACATGGTGACTATGGAATGTTAACCATAATAAAGAGGGGGAAGACTTGATAAATTTACAAAAGACAGGAAGAGAAAATAAAAGGTAAAATGAATAGCTGAACTTAACAAAGAGCAGAAACAGTTAAAAAGAAACAAAACCAAACATATCAGCAGTTGTAACACTTGGGAGATAGACAAAATTTTTCTATTAAAACACAAAGACCTTCAGACAAATTATTAAAAATACAGGTAGTCTGTATGACATTTTACAAAAATACATATCATTATTTACTCAATAAATGTTTGAGTGTTTACTATGTACCAGGCACTATTCGAGGTTCTGGGGATATAGTAGGAAACAAAAGGCAAAGCACTGGACCAATCAGATATTAGGGGCTGCATATTCTAAGCAGAGGGTGAGTATAAAGGCCCTAATTGAGGCTGAGATGGACCTGGCTATGTAAAAAAAAAAAAAAAAAAAAGCAAGACAAAGGTAGATGAGTTCAGAAAGATAACTGGGAGGGTTGGGATCAGACTATGGCACCTTCCAGGCCTTGTCTGGACTTTGGGTTTCACAGTGAATGGGAAGATGAGTCACTGGAAAGTTCTAAGCAAGACTGATGTGATTTGACTGACTTTTTTTCTTAAAAGATCATTCTGATTGGTGAACTGAAAGCTGACTTAAGAGCAGTAAGAATGGACACAGAAAAATCAACAGAAAAGTAACAATCTAGGAAACAGATGATAGTGTCCTAGATAAGGGTGGTAGCAGCAGGAATGGTAAGTAGTTGGACTTCTCTGGGTATGATTTGAAAAATTAGTCAACTGTATGCAGAAGTGAAAGTCGCTCGGTTGTATCTGACTCTTTGCAACCCCATGGATTATACAGTCCATGGAATTCTCCAGACCAGAATACTGGAGTGGGTAACCTTTCCTTTCTCCAGGGGATCTTCCCAACCCAGGGATCAAACCCAGGTCTCCCACATTGCAGGCAGATTCTTTACTGGCTGAGCCACAAGGGAAAGTGAGAGATAAAGGCAAGCCAGGAAGGGTGACTCCCAGTCTTTTGGCTGAGCAATGGGAAGGATGCAGCTGAGAACGGAACTGTAAGAGAAGCACAGATGTAGAAGAGTGTGATTGGGCATCCTGTCATAGATGTGTGAAATTTAAGGCACCCTTAAGGGAGAGGGAAAAAGAAAAGAGACAGCCAGAGCTTTGACTCTAGAGAAACCAAAACCAGAGATGTAAATTTGATAGAAGTCAGCATATAATGGCATTTAAAGGCATGAAGCTAACTGCTCAGATCACTCAGGAAGGGGATGTGGACTGAGAAGAGAAGAAATCCAAGGACTAAGGCCTGGACCATATTACTATTTTACAGATAGAGGACAAGGGGGAGAACCAAGAAGTAGATGGAGAAAGAATGGCCACTGGAGTAGAATAAAAACCAGAGATTGTGAGAGGTCTTGGAAGCAAAGAGGAAAAACGGAAGAATAAATGGCAAAGAGGAAAAAGGGAGAGAATAAATGACAATGCCAAACCCCGGTAACTCTACTTAAGGAGCCTCACTATAAAAAGGAGTAGAAAACTGGGCGAATCAGTAACTCAAAAGACACATGGCATCAAGAGGAGGCTGTTTTTTACTTGATGAAAGAAATGGCAAGATATTTGCTTAATGATGCAAGAGAAGAGGGGTCTCTTGCTGTTAGAACAAAGATTTTTAAAAATTAAAAGGCAAATAAAACCAACAAATGTTAAGGTATAGCAATATAAGGTTAGACAAAGCAGAACTCAAGACAGGCATTGAATGGGATAGAAGTAAACGCACATCTGACTGATAAACTATGGAACAAACCAAAAAAGTAGTTAAAGGTATTCACCCAAAGAATTCCCCAGATGAATTTATGCACAAGATTGTAAAGGGTCACTTCTTTGGATTTAAACTGATCAAGCAATAAAAAGCAGGAAGATATTTCAATTCATTCAGACTAGCAGAAACCTGATACTAAAAACTGACAAGGAAGAAGAAACAAAATGTATCTCTATTATGAAGACTGATACAAAAAGTCTTAAGTGTTAATAAAATATGGGTAAATTAAATTCAGCAATGTATTACAAGAAAAACAGAATCCAGATAGGATATATTCCAGAAATACAAGGATGGAAGGATGGCTCACCATAGACAATATGACTAGAATTAATCCTGTTGTTATTTACAAGTAGAAAAATAATTAAAACTGTCTCCATGCATGTTAAAAGAGTGTTTAAAGTCAGTAACATTCAGAATAGCAAAAAGTTCTTAATTTAGGCATGGAAAGGTATTACCTCAGTATGATAAAGAATACCAATCCAAAACCAAAAGCCAATGAAAACCATATATAATGATAAAATACTAGAGGCGTTACTAAATAAGTCAAGAACAAGAGAAAAATGCTAACTATCACAATTATATTTTAATAGTGTTCTGGAAATTTTAGTCAATGTAATATAACAAGAAGAAGACATTGTAAAAAGCATGACTATTAAAAAGAAAAAGATAAAATTGTCATTTTTGCAGTTGATATGGAGAGCTAAGTGGAAAACTCAAGAGACTAAAAAGAAAAATTATTAAAACTAATGTTTTTTAAGTTCAGTAAAATGGCAGGATGCCAATGACATATAGGAATCAATAACTTTTTATAGACTAGACAGATTTCTAATTAAAAATTCTATTTTCAAAAGTAAGCCACCCCCATGGCTGATTCATGTCAATGTATGGCAAAAAACCACTACAATATTGTAAAGTAATTAGCCTCCAACTAATAAAAATAAATGAGAAAAAAAAAAGTAAGCCACCCCTAAAATAACCTTCTAGTACACACAAGACAAAAAAAGAAAGCTATCATGAGCCATATATGTAATTTTAAATAGTCTGTCAAAATTTTAAAAAGCAGATGAGATTAATTTTAGTAATTATTTAACCCAATATATCTGCAAAATATTATTTCAGCATGTTACCAATATCCTGAAACTTGTTGAGATATTTTCAGCCTTGTTTCACACTAAATCCTGAAAATCAGTGTCTGTTTTGTGTTTTTGTTTTTTGGGTACTTATAGTACTTCTCAATATGGAATAGCCACATTTCTTCACTAACCATCTATGGCCATTGGCTATTAAACTGGACAATGTAATTCTAATAAACCTAGCTATGTGCCTGAAAAAAATGTGTAGGACTTACAGACTTGAAAATACCCTAACTTCTAAAGAACATAAGAAGTTTCAGTAAAAAGATAAACATATGATGTATTCCTAAAAGTCTCAGTACTGTAAAGACATCATTTTTCTCTCCCAAATTATTATACAAGTTCAACACAAGCCCAGTCAAAATTCCAATGACTTTTTCTTTTAGAAAACTGGACAAAATGATTCCAAACACTGGAAGTATAAATGTCAAACAGTATCAAGAAAACTTGAAAATGACAAGTAAAAAGATCTGGAGTTTGTCATATCAGATACCTGACTCCTCTTTTTTCCTGTTGCCTGGTAATGTTTATTCTACTTTCTCTGTCAGTATTCAGTACTATATATTTTCTAACATATTCCTTTCCCACTTACTCTATTTGTACAAAACAAAAACAAAAAACCTAACAGAAGAAACTTAATTTTGAACATTTAAATATCTTCATAGTCATTTCTCCTTTTTCAGAAGTAATACCATGCCTTCACTTACTATCTTTCTTTCACTTAGAAAGTGTCCCTTCACTCCCCCAAAAAGAAAACAACTGACAGACTATCTGTAAGTTATATTTACTATATGGCACTAGCAGATAATTCTCTCCCTGAACTAAATAGCTATAAATCAGATATTGAGAAACACTTTTGGACTTTTGATTTGCTTCTTAGCTGTCCATTTGTAGGCATATGTACAAAGCATCTAATGAAAATACCTTCTACTTTTGTTAATGGCACTAGTTTTCCTTTACAAATGAGGGTGATGTCCTTGGGAGTAAGGCTACACGTGAAGAATGTGAGACATTAGGTATCTGAATAGAACCTCATAAAATGAGAGTGAGAAAATCAGAATGGCTTTTAGAGTATCTACAAAGCTTGTGCAGATGTAGAAGGAATAATACTGTGAGTTTAGAGGTATAAAGCATACAGATTCAATCCTAAAGGCATTTTTGTTTGGGTATCCCATACAGGAGCTGTAAATCTGGGACAGGAAACTTGAAATCATTAAGGTCACGTATTTATAACACCATATTCAATTAGGTTAGAAAAGTGCAATTTCTGTCATCATGTCATAAAAAGATGTGTTTTTCTCTCAGATCTCTTATTTTACAAACGCTCTCTATATTGTTACAAATAGGGCTGTTTTCCATCAGTTACAAGGGGCAATTCAATTACTAGATGGTTTAGTGCAGTAACTGACTCCAGACTAATTTAATTTCTTTAGGTCTCCAAAGATCAATTGATCTGATTTGTTCCATCCCCAAAGGCTGTTTAGGAAAAATTCAGACTTAAATACCTGGAAATGAAATCCAAAACCTTGGCCAATTTCACACTACTTAGGTCATCTTGCAAACTTGCAGCTAGTCTCATAAGATGCTCTTTTAGCCCTCAGATGACTGAAAGCTTCTAAGTTTCATGTACATGTGAGTGTTCCCGACATCAGGATGTTTACTCAGTTAAGTGGAAAATGTGGCTGCATGCATTATCAAGTCCGTCACTCTAAATGGCAGTCAGTCTGGGTCCTTGTCTCTCATAAACGTTAAGTAAAACAAAAGGGGCTATTTTTATTCTAGAAGTATTTTATTAAGATTATTGAAAGTAACTTGGATGGGGTAAAACTATGCTCATCTCAGTTCAGTTCAGTTCAGTCGCTCAGTCATGTCTGACTCTTTGCAACACCATGGACTGCAGTATGCCAGGCTTACCTGTCTATCACCAACTCCCAGAATTTACTCAAACTCATGTCCATTGAGTTGGTGATGCCATCCAACCATCTCATCCTCTGTCATCCCCTTCTCCTCCCACATTCATCATTCCAGGCATCAGGATCTTTTCAAATGAGTCAATTTTTCACATCAGGTGGCCAAAGTTTTGGAGTTTCAGCTTCAGCATCAGTCCTTCCAATGAGTATTCAAGACTGATTTACTTTAGGATGGACTGGTTGGATCTCCTTGCAGTCCAAGGGACTCTCAAGAGTCTTCTCCAACACCACAGTTCAAAAGCATCAATTTTTCGGTGCTCAGCTTTCTTCACCGTCCAACTCTCACATCCATACATGACCACTGGAAAAACCAAACCTTTGACTAGACAGACCTTGGTTGGCAAAGTAATGTTTCTGCTTTTTAATATGTTGTCTAGGTTGGTCATAACTTTTCTTCCAAGAAGCAAGTGTCTTTTAATTTCATGGCTGCAAACACCATCTGCAGTGATTTTGGAGCCCAAAAAATATAAAGTCTTGTCACTGTTTCCATTGTTTCCCATCTATTTGCCATGAAGTGATGGGACGAGATGCCATGATCTTAGTTTTCTGAATGTTGAGCTTTAACCCAATTTTTTCACTCTCTTTTCACTTTCATCAAGAGGCTCTTTAGTTCTTCTTTGCTTTCTGGCATAAGGGTGGTATCATCTGCACATCTGAGGTTATTGACATTTCTCTGGGCAATCTTGATTCCAGTTTGTGCTTCACCCAGTCCAGTATTTCTCGTGATGTCCTCTGCATATAAGTTAAATAAGCAGGGTGACAATATACAGCCTTGACGTACTTCTTTCCCAATTTGGAATCAGTCTGTTGTTCCATGTCCAGTTCTAACTGTTGCTTCTTGACCTGCATGCAGATTTCTCAGGAAGCAGGTCAGCTGGTCTGGTATTCCCATCTCTTTCAGAATTTTCCACAGTTTATTGTGATCCACACAGTCAAAGGCTTTGGTATAGTCAATAAAGCAGAAGTAGATATTTTTCTGGAACTCTCTTGCTTTTTCAATGATCCAACGGATGTTGGCCATTTAATCTCTGGTTCCTCTGCCCTCTCTAAATCTAGCTTGAACATCTGGAATTTCATGGTTCACATACTGTTGAAGCCTGGCTTGGAGAATTTTAAGCATTACTTTCCTAGCGTGTGAGATGAGTGCAATTGTGTGGTAGTTTGAACATTCTTTGGCATTGCCTTTCTTTGGGATTGGAATGAAAACTGACATTTTCCAGTCCTGTGGCCACTGTTGAGTTTTCCAAATTTGCTGGCATACCCAGTGCAGCACTTTGACAGCATCATCTTTTAGGATTTGAAATAGCTCAACTGGAATTCCATCACCTCCACTAGCTTTGTTCATAGTGATGCTTCCTAAGGCCCACTTGACTTTGCATTCCAGGATGTCGGCCTCTAGGTGAGTGATCACACCATTGTGATTATCTGGGTCATGAAGATCTTTTTTGTATAGTCTTCTGTGTATTCTTACCACCTCTTCTTAATATCTTCTGCTTCTGTTGGGTTCAAACCATTTCTGTCCTTTATTGTGCCCATTTTGGCATGAAATATTCCATTGGTGTCTCTAATTTTCTTGAAGAGATCTCTAGTCTTTCCCATTCTATTGTTTTCCTCTATTTCTTTGCACTGATGACTGAGGAAGGCTTTCTTATCTCTAGTTGATATTCTTTGGAACTCTGCATTCAAATGGGGATATCTTTCCTTTTCTTCTTTGCCTTTTGCTTCTCTTCTTTTCACAGCTATTTGTAAGACCTCCTCAGACAACCATTTTGTCTTTCTGCATTTCTTTTTCTCGGGGATGGTCTTGATCACTGCCTCCTGTACAGTGTCACAAACCTCCATCCATAATTCTTCAGGCACTCTTTCAGAGTCAGTCCCTTGAATCTATTTCTCACTTCCACTGTATAATTGTAAGGGATTTGATTTAGGTCATACCTGAATGGCCTAGTGGTTTTCCCTACTTTCTTCAATTTAAGTCTGAATTTGGCAATAAGGTGTTCATGATCTGAGTCAAAGTCAGCTCTCAGTTTTGTTTTTGCTGACTGTATAGAGTTTTTCCATCTTTGCCTGCAAAAAATATAATCAGTCTGATTTTGGTATTGACCATCTGGTCATTTCCATGTGTAGAGTCTTCCCTTGTGTTGTTGGAGAGGGTTTTGCTATGACCAGTGCGTTCTCTTGGCAAAAGTCTATTAGCCTTTGCCCTGCTTCATTTTGTACTTCAAGGCCAAATTTGCCTGTTATTCCAGGTATTTCTTGACTCCCTACTTTTGCATTCCAGTCCCTTATAATGAAAAGGACACATTTTTGGGGGTGTTAGTTCTTGAAGGTCTTGTAGGTCTTCATAGAACCATTCAACTTCTTCAGCATTACTAGTCGGGTTATAGACTTGGATTCCTGTGATATTGAATGATTTGCCTTGGAAATGAACAGAGACCATCCTGTTGTTTTTGAGATTGCATCCAAGTATTGCATTTTGGACTCTTTTGTTGACTATGATGGCTACTCCATTTCTTCTAAGGGATTCTTGCCCACAGTAGTAGATATAATGGTCATCTGAGTTAAATTCACCCGTTCCAGTCCATTTTAGTCTGCTGACTCCTAAAATGTCAATGTTCACTCTTGCCATCTCCTGTTTGACCACTTCCAATTTGCCTTGATTCATGGACCTAACATTCCAGGTTCCTATGCAATATTGCTCATAAGAACAATAGCATCGGACTTTACTTCCATCACCAGTCACATCCACAACTGAATGTTGTTTTTGCTCTGGCTCCATCTCTTCATTCTTTCTGGAGTTATTTCTCCACTGATCTCCAGTAGCGTATTGGGCACCTACTGACCTGGAGAGTTCATCTTTCAGTGTCCTATCTTTTTGCCTTTTCATACTGTTCTCAAGGCAAGAATACTAAAGTGGTTTGCCATTCCCTTCTCCAGTGGACCACGTTTTATCAAGACTGTCCACCATGACCCATCCATCTTGGAAGGCCCTACATGTCATGGCTCATAGTTTCACTGAGTTAGACAAGGCCGTAGTCCATGTGATCAGATTGGTTAGTTTTCTATGATTGTAGCTTTCAGTCTGTCTGCCCTCTGATGTATAAGGATAAGAGGCTTATGGAAGCTTCCTGATGGGAGATACTGTGGGGGAAACTGGGTCTCATTCTGATGGGCGGGGCCATGCTCAGTTCAGTTCAGTTCAGTCGCTCAGTCATGTCCGACTCTTTCTGACCCCATGAATCGCAGCATGCCAGGCCTCCCTGTCCATCACCAATTCCTGGAGTTTATTCAAACTCACATCCATCGAGTGGGTGATGCCATCTAGCTATCTCATCCTCTAAACCTTTAATCCGATCTTCTGTTGATGGGCTGGGCTGTGTTCCCTTCCTTGTTATCTGACCTGAGGCCAAACTGTGGTGGAGGTAATGAAGATGATACTTTGCCAGCAAAGGTCGTCTAGTCAAGGCTATGGTTTTTCCAGTGGTCATGTATGGATGTGAGAGCTGGACTGTGAAGAAAGCTGAGCGCTGAAAAATTAATGCTTTTGAACTGCAGTGTTGGAGAAGACTCTTGAGAGTCCCTTGGACTGCAAGGAGATCCAACCAGTCCATCCTAAAGGAGATCAGTCCTGGGTGTTCATTGGAAGGACTGATGCTGAAGCTGAAACTCCAATACTTTGGCCACCTCATGCAAAGAGTTGACTCATTGGAAAAGACCCTGATGCAGGGAAGGATTGGGGGCAGGAGGAGAAGGGGACGACAGAGGATGAGATGGCTGGATGGCATCACCGACTCAATGGACATGAGTTTGAGTAAGCTCCGGGAGTTGGTGATAGATAGGGAGGCCTGGAGTGCTGCGATTCATGGGGTTGCAAAGAGTTGGACACGACTGAGCAACTGAACTGAACTGAGTGAAGATAATGGTGATCTCCTTCAAAAGTTCCCATGCAGGCACTGCTACAGGCAATGCCCCCAACCCTGCAGCAGGCCACTGCCGACCCACGCCTCTGCCAGATGCTCATCTAGTAAAATATAATTATTTTACATTTTCAGATTTTGAAAGTGCTTTCATAAATGTCATCTTACATGGTCCTCATAATAAAGTGAGCAGCGTTATGTTCTCCATTTTCTACATGAGGAAACAGACTCAGGGTAACTTCTGAGCATCACTTAGAAGTGATCTTACTTAACTTACTTACTTAAGATCTTATTTAAGTGATCTACTTCTCTAGGATCACTCAGCCAGGAAAAGGCAGAGCAGGGACTCTAACCCATGGCTTTGTCTTCATATACCATGCTCAACCCCTGACCTGAAACAGAAGATATGAGGCACACTATAAAAACACATCTCTACTGCCCCACTGAACCACTGTCTTCATTTTTGCCTGATACCTGATTAGAAAAGAGAAAAAATTCACTTATTATAATCCCACTTGCATAAATCTAGTGTGAATCAGTGCCTTTGACACTCTAGAAACAGGAGATGAGAAAGATCACACCTAAATGGAAGTAGCCTTTTTAAAACACCTCCTGGTGGCTCAGATGGTAAAGTATCTGCTGACAAGGTGGGAGACCCAGGTTTGATCCCTGGGTTGGGAAGATTCCCTTGGAGACGGAAATGGCAACCCACTCCAGTACTCTTGTCTGGAAAATCCCATGGATGGAGGAGCCTGGTAGGCTACAGCTCATGGGGTCACAAAATGTCTTTGTAAACGTGGACTCCTTTGTCACCCACGCTGCTGATACCACTTTCTCACTGATTTGGATGTTATGGCCTATTTGCATGCCTGTATTCTACCTAATCGAAGAGTTACCTTCTTGCCATCCATTTTGCAAGGGATTTTCAACCACAAGCTCAAGTTCCTTTCCCTGATCTCAGTACCCCCAATCACTTGTCAGGCTCTTCAACTAATTAATCTTTTCTACTCAAATGCCCGCCCAACTTTCAGTCTCTCCTGCTGGATTCTTTGTTTCCCCACTGAGCTTCTATATCTTTCCCAGCAAAATCAAAACCACACCTTTACGCTCTGGCATTGGGAAGGATGGTGGAAGGATCAGATGTTGCTAAAATTTATTTGAGTTGCCAGGACAGGAAAGAGAAGTGCTGAGGTTAGGACATGTGACCATGTGGTAGATAATGAAGTGTGTCAGAACCATGTAGCAGTTGGTGGGGAAATCACATAAAGATCTGGAGATAAAATAAACCAGAGGGCTGGTAGTTAAGGGTACTCCACCTGTCTATAAAGATACCAGGACATATAAGAGATTAAATACAGAGGATGAATAAAATCTGATGATTTAATGTATAAAATGGCGGCTGTTTTATAATTTAAATTTGCAAAGACAGTAGAATTTAAGTGTGTTCACCAAAAATAAAACAGTAAGTACAGAAAGTTGCATAGTACGCTTAGGAGTACAAATAATCAGTTAGGTTGAAAAAAAATCTTTTCTTTGAAAAAAACATTTTTGACATTCATGTTGGTTAACTATGCTTCTCAATATAGTCATTACTCATCACACATCACATCACATTACTCATCACAGTCTCACACTGTGTGAACCATTTTAATTAAAAATTAGGGTCAACTACAGGCACATGATTGTCACTTGCCTTAAAGGTCCTGTTATCCAGTAAGCTTTCCTATTAAACACAAGCATTCTACACTGTAGATAAAATATGCACCTTGATTTAAACTGCCTCTTTTTGCTTCAAAATTCCAAACTACCTTTATACTCTTTATGTTAGCAAATATATCCACTTCAGAAAGCAAAGGCTATTAAGATTCTATTTTCTCTGTGGATTGCCACTTAAGACATGAAGCTTAACATCATCAAGAGGACTGAGTCTTTGATAACAAACAAGCCCTATTTTTTGCAGTTGAATTAATGTCCTGTTCAAAGAAACCACTTCACTCAGAAATGGAGCATAGAATAGATCCAGCTGCAGTGGCTGTCAGAACTTCAGCAGTTGCATATCTGTAGGGTTTATAACCGGAAATGAAGGTCAGGCAGAGAACCGAGACTATACGGAGTATTGGAGACTATACACAGTGAAATTATGTCTCTCTGGTGTTGCAAGGAGTGTGCTCTTACAAACTAGTGCTTTTCTTTATCTTATCTGGGCAAAAAAGTAAACAGAAAATTCTCATTACCTCTCAATGTCCGTGAGCCTGGAGGAGTCCCGGAATCCTTTGGCAAAAGGGTTACTATCTATTTTCAGCTTGGTTATCTGGAAGGGGAAGATGAGTAACAAAACAGTGTCATGTCTGTGGTCAAGGAAACAAAATCAGAAATAAAAAGTTTGTTCATTTTCCATCATAGCACCCCAAGAATGTCTAAGAATATCTTAATATCACTCAGTATTGTGATAAAGGTTGAAATCGCTAAAGAAATTCACAAATTTGGGTGAATTGGTCAGAGAAGGCAACAAGGAAAAGGAAGTATTTGAGGATAGAGTATCTGTTCCTAAAACAGGCTGGAAGTCAATAAATAGAGGCAGTTAGAAATGGGGGCCTTTTATGAACAGTGTGCCTGATGTGAGAAGTATTTAAGAGTAGTGAAAGGTTAGGGTGGACTAGGGAATGAGGAAACTGTCCAGAATTGGACAATACCCGCCAGCATGGGTGGGTAACGGGGAATGAAAACAAGAATGTTGCCTCATGCCGACTTGACAGCCTCATTTGTTAATACCATGGGCACCAATATATACCATAATATACCCCAATAATAGCTTCATGTTCAACACTGTACTGAAAAACATGATATAAATACATGATATAAAGTTTTCAGCATATAAATTTACCCCATTCCCTTTCCATCTGACTAAATTAGAATCAAATTAATGGGTCTCCTGTTACCCTCCCATAGAATGTTACAGACTCTACGCTTATTTGGAAAAAAAGTATTTGAAAAAATAGTCTTATTTCCTAATAAGAATCATAGTCTGAAGTATTAAGTGTCTATGCTATGCTAGCCATAATTCCCACAGTACACAATATTAACATAGAAAGATTCATTAAAACATATGCACTTCATGTTTCAGGAAAAATATATTAGGTACAAAAAAATAAGTAAATAAAGGAAACACTAATTAAAAGATATTTGACTTGCAAAATTCCTGAGTATCAGAGCTAAAAGGCATGGAGGAGAATGTAGGACACAACTAGTTAGTATCTGAGTTAGAACCACAGACACCTTTAAAGAGAGTCATAGCTCATTTGTGTCCAAAAGAGAGCCCACATTCATCTTTGGAGAGAGGGAGAAACACACACAGCAATAGTCTTAACTGAAAAAAAGTTAGAGGTTGAGGGAGGCATGCCTTCTTATTTCAAAGTAAATAGTAAACACAAAAACAGAATAACAATTAACAGTTTGATATATTGTTTTGCCAATACTTTTCCTTTGATCAGAATGTATCTACTGTTCACTTTAAACCATTAACACCTAAAGAATTGCTTTATTCATTACAAAAGAAAATCATTGTTTTTCTTTCTCAAGTTTTCTCAGTCTGTGCTAACCAATGTGCAAAGTACAAAAAGCTCACTCAGAATAGAACTTCCCACACTGTCCTGGCCAGAGAGATGCTACTTCTCTATCATTAATGTTGGCAAGTTGTAAGACTGATTCTTTGATATTAGTTTTTTTTTCTTATAAAAGTTATTTATTTATCTTATTTTCTAGCATATTTTATTTATTTATTTAAATTTATTTTTAAGGACACTTGGCAGTACCTCAGAAATTCTTATTTTTAGCCTATGATATTTACTCTAGAGCAGCCAAAAATAAAATTGCTAATTTCCTTTTTAGCTTAGTTAATGGAAAATGGTAAACAGTGAAGAAAATAACCTAGATAAGTAAGAAACCTGTTCTTAATGGACAGCAACAGGACTTTAAGTGTGCATAGAAAGAAATATACAGGAACTGCTGAGGTTGTCCCTAATGTATGGCCATCAATAGTTTGTAGAGAACCTCTCTCACACTCAGCCACCTCTTTAGTTAAGGGCATGGATTTCTAAAGGGTGAAGTCTATTTTAACCATTCTTTTCAGACTAGGATTTAGTACTGAAGGTCAATTTTCAGGGCAAAGGCAAAATATTTTGTTTGAAATAAATTATAAACATCTTATAAAGTCCAAACAATCAATATATTCTAGGATTATAAATTATCAACAAGATTTTTGAATCCTCAAAGACAGGCTTTTTTTCGTCTCTTTCTACTGAATAATTATAAATGAAATATTTCAGATTTCCAAATTGCTTTATAGTTCATGAAAACACTTTCACAATAATTCATCAACAAAACTGAGAACATGCAGTCCCTAAAATTCCACGGAGCAGGCAGAGGGATACACAGCTGACCAGAACTGGAAGTCATTTAAGTGTTACTAAAAAGGATGGCACCACATCCACTGCAGTGTTACTGACATTAACCCAGAAATTTTCAAACTGAAACTGTGAGGTAGATGAATAAACTTAAGGCTCCTTTCAAGTTTAGTTCCTACAAGCTCATTTATAAAATTAAAAAGTGAATGGATTTGCCAGTGGATAAAATCTTCTGAAGACAGAAGCAAATAATATCTGATGGAGAAACAATTTTGAACAGAGTCCTTTTGCAACCATCTCAGGAATTCCCTGGCAGTCCAGTGGGTAGGATTCAGTGCTTTCACTGCCAGGCCCTGGGTTCAGTCCACGGTCAGGGAACTAAGATCCTGCAAGCCGTGCAGTGCAGCAATAAAAAAATGAAATACAATTTTTAAAAATGTGAACCACATCAAGCTTTCTTTGAGTCTTCATAAACTAAAAGAATATAAAATATTATCCATATAATAACTAAAGACTGTCTACCCACTTTGTCCCTGAAAAGGATTTTGAGAATTGTATTTGTTGTTATTTGTATTTCCAAAAGATAAAGACTATTAGCTTAGAATGTGATGATTGTGGAGTTTCTGTAGAGAGTAAATACTTTCAGTGTGTGTTGTCAGCTAATGTGTCACAGTATCTAGTATTACCACCATAACTTTGAATGAGGAAGTAAATAAAAGTCAACACAGGTTTTCAGATTTCTTTGGAACTTTCTTTAATTTATTAGAATCTTTCTCTTTCTAGTATCTTTATAGTCTTTCTTTCATCATCCCCAAGAGTACCAGTGGTAACTTTTCTACTTTATAGTTTGATATAATTTCAAACTGTAACTTCAAGAATAGTATATACAGCTAGATTTACCAATTGGTTCAGCAGTGATTTAACTTTAGTGTGCTAGTTAGAAAAGGAGCTCAGGACATTAACCCAGTATTTACTTTCTCTATGGGCCGTGTTACCTAATTCCTGTTATCTAATAATTACTTTTGAAAGTTAGAGGATAAAAGCTGAATAGATCTCTTACTACAGTTGTTTGGGGGCCCTGAACTAACCACTACAGACTTGAACAGGCTTTATGAAGTGCTGATTAGCAACACAGGAACTGTGGGTTAAACTTCTTAATGAGCTCACTGTGGTATCACTAGACTCAGTCTATCAGGGTGCCAACAATAAGTTCCTGAGAAATGTTTGTTGAACTTTGCTTCAAAAACAAGCAGTCAGAAATATGATTTCATGTTTACCAGTTATAGACTAAGCGAAATTCTTTTTAAGTTTATATAAAAAGCATTTCATTTTGTTTTCTATTTTCAGAAAAAGAAATTTTTAAATAGCAAAGTTTTAACATTCTAGTTAATCATACATTTTTAAAAGTTTAGGCACAGATTTTATCCCATAGATATTTAAATAAAAACCAGTAGCTAACAGAAATTCATTTTTGCAGATATAGTTTTACATCCCTTTATGAAATTTGGGAGAACTGAAAAAGTGATACATTTGAGAACTGATGAAAGAAAGGATCTGAGTTATATACAGTGATTTCAGTTGGACATCATTTTTGTAATATAAAATGCCTGCAGCTTTTAACACCATTGAACAATGTCACCCATGTCAAAGGTAAAACTAAAAGAAGGATCCCAAAATAGTCAATTACTAAACATAATATGTGTAGAACCCCATGTGAAACTACTGAAATGTCTTTATGAGTCAACAACAAATTTTAAAACGCAGTGTTTTTCATTTTGTGAGGAAAAACAATTAGCAAGTAAGGACAGTAGTATGTGCTTAAGAAATCCTGCAGTTTCAAGTGTATCTACACACATGCAAATCACAGACTGAACGTGAAAAGTGAAAGTGTCAGTCACTCAGTGTATCTGACTTTTTGTGACCCCATGGACTGTAACTCGCCAGGCTCCTCCGTCCATAGAGTTCTCCAGGCAAGAATACTGGAGTGTAAAACAAACAAACAAAAAAAGAATACTGGAGTGGGTTGCCGTTCCCTTCTCCGGGTATCTTCCCGACCCAGGGATCGAACCTGGGCCTCCTGCATTGCAGATAGATACTTTACCATTTGGGCCACCAGGGAAGCCCAATCCAGAAAAAATATACCCCCCCCCCTTTTTTTTTTCATGTATCATCTTGAAAATATGGATCATAATGCATTTCCTAACCACAAAATTCACTTTTTCGACATCTCCTTTATCTATAGATAAATGTATGCATAAATAGAGGGCAGAATTTTACACTGCCAGCTGCACCAAACAGAAAGGGACTTTTTCCAATAGTTGTTATTCCATGTGATATCACTAGGCTCTCAGTAGAGCTGAGGTTCCCAACCACACAGTGAAATTGGCCCTCAGAGACCATTTCTCCAATTATCAGGAAAAGATCTGTCCAAAGGCATTTAAAAATGAAACCTGACCTACACTTCAACTCTACAGCAATGGCCTGCCTGCTCAAAAACAATGTATGACCTTTAAATCTTAAATTATAAAATAGTTTGTTGAGAGTGTAATGTATTTAGCTTTAAACTAATAATGTAAAGAAATACAATCATTTCCTCACAAAAACCAGAGGAAAAAAATAGGAAAAAAAGTGCCTTTATCATTTCTCACAAATAAAACTACCAGATACAATAAATGAGAAGCTTTTTCACAAATTCTATTGGAAACTTTGATTTTGCTGTTAATATATATGAAAGTAATGTCTACCCAAAGTTTAAGAGATATAAATATGATCTTAAGTGTGAAATTTTAAATCTTTTCTTTATTTTCTGTTATTTAGCCATGAAAAACTTACTTTATATTATACTTAGTACATATTTAATTTGTTTAATTCCTATATATTTATTTTATGTTTATTATAGGCAAATCAGTAGACAAGCATGATATAGCAGTGTTTATTTCTATGCTTCTACCTTTAAAGCCATAACCCGTAGCACAATGCCAGTGTAGGGAGGGTGGGATGTACACACACACACACACACACACACACACACACACACACACACACACGTGTGTGTGTGCACGCACACGGCATTGTGCTAGGGATTATGGCTTTAAAGGTAGAAGCACAGAAATAAACTCAGACCTGGCAGGATCTATTGAGAAAATCAGTTCTGAATTTAGTCATTTTTATTGTGGATTATTTAGCAATGAAATGATATACTAATCATATTAATCACTACACTTAATGATGCAGTGAAAGCTAGATAGGCACTGGTCGGTGGATTTTTGAGCCCACTTATAATCTTAGCTAGAAATAAACACTTCTCAAGAGGGGTAACTGGTATTGGGATATGTGGTTATTAGAATCTTAACCTGTTTTAACTAAGCATTTTCAAATCCAGTTTCCCAGCCTTGACACTGTCAGTGGTCACCTTAATCCTGCAATCTAGCATGATGCTTTCAAAAAGTAGGAATTAACACCCAAAAGGAATTGTCCCACTTCCCAGATTTGTGACCTTGGGGTAGTGTATTAACCATTCTGAACCTCAGTTTCTTCATCCACAAAATGGAGCTCATAGGGCCTTATTCAGGGGATTAGTATCAGAATTAAGTGAGATACTGATTAAAAATATATAGAGATTTTTTTTTTTTTCTAAGTTAAAAGTAACATCCAAACCATGAACCTTTGGTGAATACTAGTTTAGGGGAAGGGGGTAGGGGTTATAAAGACATTTGTTGGTCCATCCTGAAATTTTAAATACAAACTCAGTTTTAAATGTGTTAAAGATATTGTGGTTACAAAATAATCTTATTGTCAGTCTGGGCTTGTAGAAGTACTTACAAGTAAAGTATCATGATGCATACAACGTAGTTTCAAATGATTGAGAGAAGGGGGAAAGTATGTACCTAAAGAGAGGTTGAGAAATGGAGCAGGAAAGGTAAAAAACTGGAAAAATGTTAATTGTTGAATCTGGGTAGAGCATACATGTGCTTCATTTTACTATTTGTTTAACTTTTGGATTTTGAAAATCTTCCAAATAAATGTTGAGTGGGAACAAAAGAATTCAATGAGATAATGTCACTAAAGCATACAGCTCCTATTAGAAACAGCTAATGCCAGCAGATATTCTGTCAGTTTAGAATGATGACCATCTTGTTACACTGACTGCTGTCAGTGTGAGGAGCTCCCTGCACAGAGCAGGTAAGCAGTGAGCACATGCTGAGAAGAAAAGAAATTAACGTAAAGAACTAAAACCCTTTAAAATAGGATGTCTTGAATCCATCAGGGTCACAAGCTAAGAGGAGGTGAGTTTTGCTTTCTTGGGGACACCAAGTACCTAAAGCTTAGAGGTTAAGAACACTGACATTTAACACCTAACCACCTGGATTTAAATCTCTGATAGAAGCAGCAAGGTCTCATTGGATAAGTTATTTAACTCCATGCCTCAATTCTTTTGGCTATGAAATGCAACATAAAAATACTGTTGTTCCTACCTCAAAATATTATTGTGAGGATTAAATAAGACAATGTACTTTAAATGGTGCTTTGCACATGGTAAGTACCCAAATATTAGCTATTATTATAATCATGTAGATAATAGCCTCCTGTTCCATTTTATGTGATATAAGAGATCCTGCCAATATTTATTCAGGATTGCGCTTTTGCCAATTAGAGCAAATCTCAGATGTTATACTTAAAATTCCCTTAATTTTGTTCTGTCCATAATTTTCACAGATGATTTTCATAAAAGCAATGAAGTTTTCACATGACAAATTTTTGTTTCATTCTCAAACATCAACAGGGTCTCTTGTATTTCCCTAATAGCTCAGATGGTAAAGCATCCACCAGCAATGCAAGAATTCTGGGTTCGATCCTTGGGTTGGGAAAATCCCTTGGAGAAGGAAATGGCAACCCACTCCAATATTCTTGCCTGGACAATTCCATGAACAGAGGAGCCTGGCAGGCTACAGTCCATGCAGTTGCAAAGAGTTGAACACAACTGAGCAACTAAAACACACACACACACACACACACACACACACACACACACACACACCTGGTAATGCCCAGTCTCCATCATGCCTACACACACACACACACACACACACACACAATGTTACATGAGACTTTCCCTGGTAGCTCAGTAGGTAAAGAATGTGCCTGCAGTGCAGGAGATGTGGGTTCGATCCCTGGGTTGGGAAGATCCCCTGAAGAAGGAAATGACAAACCACTCCAGTATCCTTGCCTGGAAAATCCTATGTATAGAGAGGAGCCTGGCAGGTTGCAGTCCATGGGGTCGCAAAGTGTCGGACACAACTGAGTGACTAATACTTTCTTTTTTCAATGTTTACAGTATAAAAGCTACTAATTCAGTTAATATAAGTTGAATGAATGTTTCAGGAATCTTTTCTGAACCTGTGACATATATATACATGTGTCCTCAAATAAATTGAAAATGGGATTGTTGATGTCAGTGTTCTAGATTCTAAGAAAAGTAAGATTAGTGTTTTAGGCCTCTGTGGGCTTCAGTCTATATCCAAATTTTTAACTTGGGCATTCTCTGAAAGTTGCCACTCTTATGTTATTTTAGGGATAACAAAAAAGTTATAGTATTTTGCTTTCACTTAAAGATAAATAGTATGATAACATTTGTACATTGACTTCATTATTTATGCATTATTTCATTTTTTAAAATGCCACTAATTTTGAAAAATCCATATGGTGACAAATCCTCTTTGGACATTCCAGAGACAGTCTAATAGTCACAACATGCCTTTTTGATAGAGTGCCTTAGAGTTTCCAAAGGCATGTTTATGCACAGCATCTCATTTGAGCCTTACAGGAATTCCCTAAGATGGGCCAGTTCTTAGTCCCAGTTTACAGGCAAAGAAAATGGCAGCCACAGTGATGAACTCAAGTCTACTCAAAGTCATATAGAAAGCCTTCACGTTTATGCTGACCATGAAAGAAGAATAAATGGGGAAGAATCTTAATAGCACCCAGTCCTTAGCAACACTTTGATAATTATTTACCAACTTAGTCTAAGCCTTAGAAATGCATAAATTTTAAATATGATTTACTAAGAGTAGAAAATATAAAACTCAATATTATAAATTAGATATCTTGATGTTTACATAATACAGTTTATTATCTAAAGAGGTATTTAAAATCATTCTACTATAATTAGCCTGAATTTCAGCTGAATAAGTTTCACAAAATATCTAACAAATCAATAGTTTGGATAGTTGGCTAGACTGTGTGTGCTAATTTAGTAGAAAAACTGAACTTTAAAATTTTATGAATTCATGAGTATATGGTTATGTACATCATGAGGCCCTACCAAGAGGAGGTAAAGGAAGCTGGTAAGAAGTCAGTTTGGGATAGGTTTTGGCAGGAGAATGGGCCGTAAACAGCTTGACTGGGAAAGTAACGGTTCTGAGAAACACAGACCTTTATAACACTGAGCTGCAGTCACTCAACATACTTGGAGGTCCCGGGGCTGAGTCTCCATAGCTTTCTTCAAAGTAAACTTCCATTTTGAGTACTGGGATAGCCCTTCTCTCCAAGAAGATAAAAGCATCTCCTAAAACCTCATCTTTTTTGACAAAAAAATTGTGAAGGGTACACTCACCAGTTGATTCTGGTAGGCAGTGACTGCTGTAAAAACTGTTTCTGGAAAGATGAATGTTCTGAATTCTTCAGACTTCAGATTGAGTAATGAGGCTGTGTGGTCTTTCTTCTTAATGATGTGCACCCGTGGCTGGTACTTATGCATTGAGTTCAAAATTATCTACAACAAAGAATGGCAAGCACAGTACTGAAATTTAGGTTTTTATATTGCTAAACAGGACCAATTACAATGAGGCAAAGAATCATAAAATCTACAGTTTCAAATGCAGTTTTAAGATTAAAACCGACCCTTTCCATTCTTCAGGCAAGTAATTTGTACATAATACTGCAGAGTCATCATTGTGAATCACATTTTACCAAAACAACTGCAAATAACACAGGTTGTTTCAAGTGTTCTTTCTAAAATTATAGTAGAGGAAAAAGTCATCTGGAGGATAGGTTTATTTTGAAAAAAAAAAAAAAAAAAAAAGTTTTTGTTTTTTAGTCTGGTTAGACCAAAGGCAGTATGTCTCTAAATTTTCTAAAGTAAAAATTACATATTTGAGGAAGCAGATTGTTACTTGGGACAGTGGGGGTTTGGGGGTTGGGGTGGGTGGCGGATGGCAGGGAAATAAAACTTAAAAGGCAGTGAGGTGTGACATAGACTTTGGTTGGAATACTGAATCCGATACTTTCTCACTCTTTTAATCTTGGGTCAAGTGATCCTACCTTTCTCACCCCATTTTCTTAAATGCAAAAGCATTTAAGTTTTAAACTTAGAGGAGTTGTGCTGAGAATCAGATGATGTGACTCTTGTAAATCACATAGCTAATACGAAGTGCTCAGTAAACATAACTGTATTATCATCATCATCATCATGTCTGATAGCTTCATTGAATTCAACTTCCAGTTACAAACTAAATAGGAATGATAATGAAAGCTGTCTTCCATTCTATAGCTAATAAAAGTTGCCCAGTACTTAGAAACATACCCTTGTTTACAAAGGCACTATTTTTCATGTATCATTTAAATAAAATACAATTGCCATTATGAAATTTGAACAACAAAATTTACTTTCAGATATTAAAGATTTTCTACATCTCCCCCAATGCCACACCAAGACAGCTACCTAAGTATACAAAATTGAGTATGTTTTTCTTGGGATAACAGGGCTCACATTGTATGCCCTTCACCTCAGGAGCCTAGCAGAGAGCATGGTTCTCAGAGGAGGTGTTTGATACATGTTGTGGCAGGACCAGGGTCAACAGCATGCAGTATTGTCGCTCTCTTGTTTCCTTGGCTAACTTGGGTGTGGGTGAATGTTAATGCTGGTTGACTTTAGGAGAGTTAAATACTAGTCACTGTGAGATAACTGGTATAGAATCAATCTATTTCTGTACTGAGATATACACCAACAAAGTTACAGGGCATTAACTGGCATTGAATTTTGAACATGCCATCTTTTTATGATCCCAAATCTGAATAGGAATTACTGAAGCAAATGAGAGCTTCAAATGAATCAAAATAAACTTTAAAAAGTTATCTCTTTGTATAATGCATTTATTCCAAGGAATTCAAGAATCTGTGCTCAGTCCTAAAACTGGAATAAACTTGAAGTGACACAGCCAAACATTTGCCTCCTGAAACTGGTATAAGAAAAACCTGAGCATTCACTATATGTTCTACTAAGAAGATAAAGAGTTTTCAAATCACACATGCACACACATACATACACACTGGAAAAAGCCCTAAGCTTTAAATAAGGCCCCCTATTCCTTATATATACCAGCCCTAGGTTAATTTCCTTTAGGAAAGGGTATCGGACAGACTCAGACCTGAGACTGAGTCTCAGACCCCAGGGCTTCTTGAACCTCTGCTCAGGCTTTCATGGATCTAAGAAATACTGATAGAAATGTAGACTTTAATTCATTGGAGAAATAAATTCCTGGAAATAAGAAATTTTCCTATTATAAAACCAAAAATGTATCTGTAAAGAGGGGCTTCTTCAGGGCTGATTCAGAGAACTTGTCTAAGCAACACAAGATCTAAAAAATTTCCTTGTAGTTTTCAGAACATACTGTTTCTAGTGAAAAAGCATTATATTAAATAATAAAATTTTAAAGCCAAAGTGGATATTAGCAATCATCTAAGATTTAGGCAAACAATTTGTCACGATCTGATCTTGGCATAATCAGACTAGAACCCAGAGCTCCTGAAGTATGGCTTAGTGCTGTTCCTCTTCATGAAACTGATGCTGAAAGGAAAACACACCAATTCTGGGCAACCGAGTTGTAGGTTAACCTGGTTACTCTGACTTGGTCAGGAAAAACAAAGTCTCCTGTGGGCATGTGAATGGTGGCAGTGCCTGAAGTGATTTACTTGGTTTTAGGTTCAATCCAATTTTTAGAAACCATGTCTAGAGCTCTCTAATTTATTATCTATGTATATGTAACCATTTTTTTTTTGAAAAGTTTTGAAACTCTTCTTCTAAATTGCATAGATCCAATAAAAGTTAAAATCTTAAGTAACAAGAGCCTTAATAAAAGGGATAAGAGAGAGAATAATCATATCAGAATATCTAAGCCAAGGAGAGAAATTATGAAAATACCAACATGCTTTATGGCATACAGGGCAAAGGGAAAACAAAAAAAAAAGAAACAGTATTCTCCTCATCACAAAGAAGCATGCATGTCTGTCTGAAGTTTCCTTAGCATAAAATCTAAAACACTTTTTAAAATGTAAATCTTTACTTAAGGGCATGAAATAACATCACAGATAGTTCCTTAAAAAGCAGTCTTAGCATGTGTAAAAGCCTGTGTCAATGGCTGTTCTATTAAATGTTGATAGGAGCTCAGAATTCCAGTTTCTCTTTTCTCCACATTTTGATGAATTCCTTATTGATATATAAAATCAAATCATTTTGTTTTTAACTGCAAGACTTCTCTGTGTTCTAAATATTCATAAGATTCACTACAGAGGAGACATGTAATAAGCGAACAGCACTTTTCCAAATTTATTTGTACATAAAACCCTTTGGTCCCATTGTATCTCACAAGAATGTATTCTGCAGAACACACTTTGGGAAACCTCCATAGGAGGTCTCAGCCCCATTCCCTTTATGCTGTGTTATCTATCACTGATAGAAATTAAATATTTAATCCCAGAATGGGCCATAGTAACCTCCAAAATGCACACGCCCTGTGTTTAGTTGGCACAGGTGGTAAAGCATTTGCAGAAGTGGGATTCCAAGGCGCCAAAGGTCCCTGACCCTCTTACATAGAAATGGCATGCAGCATCTCTGTATGTGTAAGGGTTCCCCAAAGAACACAAGAATGTTCTCACAGAATGGCTCAGAGCCGGAAGGTTGGAAGGGAAAAGGGAGAAAAGGAAGAGACTTCAAGAGAGAGAGTTTCATGTGGCTTCTCCATTCTACCCCAGGGAATCCATGTAGTCCAAGCACTGTACTTACATGGCCATGCTGATCCAGTTCATTGTTGGTGAGTTTCACCTTTTCAAAAGACACCATCTGTTTGAGTAGCTGCTCGCCAGTAAAAGGGGAGTCTGGATGTACATACAACCTAAGAAAATTATGACAGAATTTTATTGAGACATTTAAAAAAAATCTCTCTGTGGGTTTTAAAATATCCTGATTCTAAAGGAACACAAAAATCTCATATAAATGGTGAATTTTTATTTGCCTCATTTAATCTCAAATTTAATAATACAGCAATGCCAAAATAATGCTAAAACATACAGATGTGTTTCTTTGTGTACCAATGATTTTAAACGGGTAATACTTAATACATTTTCTATTATTTGCTGAGCAAGTTGTTTTTTTAAAGGTGGTTTTTTTTTTTTTTCCATCTAATTAATCAACTACTGGTCTGCTTCTGTCAAATATAAAATTCAATTGTCGGTATTTTCAAAAGAAGGTCTAGGTTATACTAATTGCATAATGAGCTCCTAGTATAAACATTGCTAAAAAGCAGTGAAGACAAATAATTTAAGAGGAAACAATTCTAGAGAATCTATCCATTTAAACTCAAAGGTGGCTCAGTTTAAAGTTTGTTTTCTTTATAAGCATGACAGAGTAATTTTAATACAGTGACCCAGGGAACTTTTAATAGCTCACATAGTCTATTTGCTTCTCCTGGTACCTTAATATTATTTCTTTCATCATTACCTCGTTAAGTGCTCACTAATGAGAGTGAAAACAAGCTGGGTAAGCTTCAAATTATTTAGTGTATTTATCTGTAAGTAGACTAAGCACTCCCCCCTCCCAAAAAAAGCTTTGATGGGGAGGGGAAATGTACTTATCAGGTGTTTGTCATTTATTGATCAGCTGCTATGTTTTTGGCTAGCTTTTACCTACTGACAGTTAAATGCAAGTCATTTGCTTTACCTGCAAAGCTTTAAACTAAGTACAACCCTTTGTAAATCACAATCCTAATATCCACTCAACAGAAGCTTTTCTGAAGTCATGGGAGATCATAGAACTAATAACAGGAGAAGGAAATGTCCTTAATTTAACGGGATAAATTCCTTTATCCATGCCACAGGTTATTTATATTTTGTAGAGGATCTTTGTAACTACCATTAAACATACATATTATGGAGGGAATAAAGGAAAGGAAAAAAGTTAAAAAAAAAAAAAAAGCCTTTCCTAACAATATTCATGTAAAGAATAAGTCTATGCCCTGGTTTGTCACACAGAGGACTAACAATAGAAGAATTGGAATCATAGGCTGCAACTCACAAAGCCCACCAGAATCTAAGCAAAAAACAGGCTAACAGTACTAAAGAGTCTTACCAAACCCATACAAGAACTTTAAAGGTTTTAGGTATTTGTCTGCCTGAATAATTTTTTAAAGGAGTGCTCAGAATTGCCTTTCAGTTGAAGTATTCTTCAATGACACACCATAATATTAAATCGCTTTTCAAGTATCACCCTTCCAAGGCTGTTACTCTATAGACACAGTTGTTTTACTAATAAGCACCACATCCTGATTAGAAAAGACACTGATGCTGGGAAAAATTGAAGGTAGGAAGAGAAGGAGACGACAGAGGACGACGAGATGGTTGGATGGCATCGCTGACTGAATAGACATGAGTTTGAGCAAGCTCTGGAAGATGATGAAGGACAGGGAAGCCTGGCATGCTGCAGTCCATAGGGTCACAAAGAGCCAGACAGGACTGAGGGCCTGAGCAACAACAACCACATCCTACCCACTCCTCCAAAGAGGACTAAAAATATTTAGTCCTAAAAGTTGATGAGACAGTCCCTCTTTATGTATCAATTTACCACATATAATAAGATTAATAAATATTAATTTAAATATCAACTTTTTTTAAAAAAGGAAATGTCCTATATGAAAAAAACATTATTTAGGTTATGTATAATGTCTTGCCCATTACTATGATCAAATGATACTGTCAAGCATCATTTCTTCTGATTAGAAACAAGTGACTGATGAATTTTAGTCTAAAATAAAGTCTTTCAAAGAGCTAGAATTGCAAGGAATTTCTACCGTAAGTGCAAAAATGATCACCTCCCAAATTCTTTACCTTTCCCATATGTAGCTAGAAATTATAGCAGTGTCTTTTAATAGCAATAAAAAATAGTTGCTTGTATAATCTAGAATATTTCTATCCTGTAACATTTTAATCTAATATCAATATAAATAAACTGAACTAGGATGAATGAAAAAGCATACAGGAAGCCCCGCTTCTCTCAAGTCTCGTGGGACTTAAAATTCCAGCAATAGCTTAAACATGCTTCAGTTAAGATAGTGTATTGGTACATGCTTTCTTTTTCCAGCCAGAACAGATTAGTAACATAAACAAGGCATGTCATATTTCCAACTGGCCTAAACCAGTTCCCCATACCTTTAGATAGGAGGAAAATGTATGCTAAATAAGAGTGATTAACTTCTTAGAGGAAGGACTTAGAGAAAAAAGAAAAGGGGTGGGGGAGGCTGCTTGTAAAAATGGTTAGGAATCTGCTAAAATACTCCACTCTCTGTCTCTCTTCTTTCTCTCTTTCCCCTTTAAAAAAAAATTGTAAATATTGGAAAGAAGCTCTAGATTAATGTGAACTGGCTAGTTAATAGTAAATAGTAGAGAACACTAATTATATTTAAATATCTATTGTAAATTTGTCATTTACAGTCACTCAAAATGAGTGTCATTAAAATTTGTTTTTAGTCCTGATTGTTATTTAATATATCGATTTGGAAAGGCTGGGATCCTTCCTAGTCTCTTGTGGGAATGGGAAACTTTTAATCTTGTCTCTAGTGTACTTAACAGACTGTAAGCTTAATAATGTGATTGACTACTAAGTAAGCTTAATATTCCATTTGAACTGTATGTGTAAATTATCTGTGTTGATTCTGTGCCTTGACTTAAGACTCCAAACTATATACTTAAAAAACCATACTTTGAACCATAACATCAAAGTTCCTTAACCCGTACATTTAAATAAATCCTTAGCCTTAATATGAACTGCCTATCAATTATAAAAATTACAGTCATAAAACAACTTTAAAGCTGTAAGTTTTGGTTTTAGAGCCCTAAATGTATAATCAGCTATGTAAATGTAAAGTGTAAAATGTAAAGATTCACTGTTTGTATTAAACAGTGCCTGTTAGATTTCTGTTCTTCAGCTAGTCATAGTAACATAAAGTAAAAATGCCGTTTTCTTCCCTCCAGAATACTCATTTGGGCAAAGCAGCAGCCATAAAGGTTTGCATGTGATTTATTAAACAGGGTTCTCCTGGAAAAACATTACCAACGACTAGCACAAAAATGGACATGTTTTGTTTGGGTCATTACCTAACATATTAATTGAATAATTTTTCAGTAAAAGTATATTAACCTGATGTTGAATTACATTTATCCACTAATTATGGAGGGGGGGAAGTTTGTTGTTCATACTTAAAAATCTCTGAGCCTTTTACTAGTCAAAAAAAAAAAACCCACATTTACCAAAATGATGTTTACTATGTGAAGTTATAACCACACTATAATAAATATCTACTAAAAGCTACAAATACACTAAAATGCACACTTTTAAAAAGAATTTTAGGGCAGTCACTTCATCAGTAGGTTTATTCTGTTGGGTGTTAGCCAAATAGAAATGAGGGGTGTCATATGAAATGGGTCCAGATTTCTAACAAATATTCCAATTGAAATTTAAGAAAAGCTTTGAAATGAATTATGAAGAAAGATAATATTAAAGGCAATGTTCTGAGTACAAACTCTGCCTTTCTCAGAGATTAATCCATATTTTGTATAGTTAATCCTGGAGTGCCTGGGCTCGGAATGCTTTCTTACCAGAACTCATGGCTTTAGAAACAGACCTGCTGAAAATTCAAAGAGCCAGGGCAGGAGACATTTTGCTTGGCTGAAAATCTGGAGACACAAACCTGGCTGGCAGTGGAGGGTCCGCTTTGCCAGCCACCAGCCAGGAGGACCGATGGTAGGCATAGCGGTACCTCTTGTTGTCCACAGGGACGATGTCCATCAGGACTATGTACTTGGCCTCAGAATCCACACCGGAAAAGGACACACGGATGGTAGGAAACATCCTCCTGACACAGTGAGACAAAGAGAATCGCCAGAATTAGAGAGGAAGAGAGGTCCTTTCCCTCTCTACCCAGCCCCCAAACTCTTTGTTTCCTGTAAAGCCACAGAGATGTGAATACAGAGACTGACCTTCTCCCAAGCCTAGATAATCTTAAGTGTCATCTCTACAGGAGTCCTCATTAATACCCAAAGGTCTGCAATTAGGGGAAATCCTGTGCTATATCATCAAGCCCATTAGGCTCTGAACCGATGTCTCCAGAGCAGACAGAGTCCTGTAACCTCCTTGTGTTGCAGGGAGAAAACTCACCCCTGTCTTAGTAGAAAGCCAGAGCGGAGTTCTCAGGTTGGTTTTCTTTTCAGCAGACTCTGAGAGGTGCGTCCCAGAGACCTGAGAGCTGGAGCATTCGGGCGCCAAGGGGCCACCGATCCCTAGAGCCTTAGCCCCAGTCCCAGGAGCTGCCTTCCTGCCTTCCCTGAGTCAGCCCGGACTTCGGCGTCTAGGGGCCCTGCACCAGAGCTCCTTCCTACCAGGAGTGTGGTCATTTCAAATTTCATTCTACCTCCCTGATTTTAATTTTAGTTTTTAATGGGAGCTTCTGCAAATAAAAGGAAGATAAAAAGGTGATAAAAAGGAAGCCACCTGCCTCCCTCACAACACGGAGCAGCCCGCCCTCAACCGCAGCAGGCACAAGTCAAGTTCCCGCTTCCCTCCATATGCAAACTTAGCACCCAAAAGACAACAGACTGCAGGGAGCAAGAGAGCCCAGTCTCTTGCCTTTAGGGTGGGGGCAGGGCTTCCTATAGCCAGATCCCAAGAAAGCAAATGCCTGGACATCTGTCTCAGTAGATCTTTCCAAAAGCAAGTCAGTGGAAGGAAACCCTCCTTGGGCAAAGCATCCCCTTCAAGCTCAGTACTAGCAGTTTCACCCAGTTCCTGGAGACTCCCTATGCCACTCAGGGCACCGTTCCCTCCTCCCCACTGCTCAGCCGACAAGGCCCTCCTGCTACCTGCCAGACTTGGTGATGATCATCTCCGTGCCTAGCTCATGGAATTTGTCCCAGAGCTCCTTGGTCTCCAGGCTGCAGGCAATTTTGGCCATTTCCTCGCTGGGGATGATGGGGGTGGTGGGGATCAGTGGCTCAGTGCACAGAGAGGAGGAGGAGGGGCTGCTGCTGCCCGCACCGCTGCCACCAAACTCCCCGTGAGCATCTAGGCTGGTCAGCTCTCCCAGGGGCTGAGCGCAGGAAGACTTCTCAACAAATTGTTCTGCAGGCAAAAAGAATTGAGAATGACAGCTCATTCTGTCAATCAGAGATATAAGGAGGACAGCAGCACAACTAAAATAGGTACCTAGATTTGACTTTGGAAAAGTTATGCTCAGGATCTCCAGGAGGGCAGTGAAAACCGTTCACTACATAAACCAAGCCTGAGAGTCCTGTGGAGGGGCATGGCTCCTGCTTGCTTGCTTACTGAACCAAATGAGTGAGTTCTAGAACCATGGCTTGTTACCATTACTTGAAACCCACTTTGGAGAAGAAAAAATGTGAGGAGTGGATACTGGGGACGACAATGATCATAAAGAATTAAAAACAAATATTCCTGTTGTTATCCCTCCACATTCTTCTCAGTTTGTGGGCCCTGGTACCAGTTCTTCCTCTCTGACAAAGAGGAGACACTTTTTCCACGGAGATCAAAGCAGCGAAAATATCAGCTCCTTCCTCACTTTGAGAGGAACCTCCCTTCCCTCCTGGAGCCCTCTCCCCATAAGAGAAAATGAAAAGGGGGTGTGGTGTTGGGGATGTGGTTTTTTAAAAAAAAAAATTAAGTCACTTCACTTCTTTGCCCGGTTCTCAGTCTCCCAGACTTTCAGATGTTAGATTGGAACATTTTTATAATTTCCCTCTCAGTCTGAGATCTTATGAAAGACTAACATATTGCTTGTTAAATCACAGGAGTATGCTCTCCAATTTTTTGGACTTGGCTTGAAACAATTACTTGAGGGACAATGTGTGTATTTTCTCTCTCTCAAAAAATGTTCTGTGAGGAAAAGAACCCCAAACCCAGACTAGCAGAGTGTTAAAGTAGGAAGAACAGTTTTCCATCAACCATCAGGCTAGAATACCACTGCCTATGAACCAAACATTCTCCTCCACAGCTGATAAGGGCCTGGGACTACACCAGTCACTTTGATGGAATACAGGGGGAGTTTTGTAATTGGCCCAATTATCTTGCGTCCCTTAAAAAAGAAACTACTTGAATCGACAATGTGAAACTGAACTCCAAAACAACTCTGTTCTAAGTGCCCTCAAGGAATTGAAATAAGTTCTAAGTACACACACACACACACACACACACACACACACACAATGTTTTATTTCTCTTTGACTTGGGGCAGGCAAGCAGGAGGTAGAGAATTTTAACCTTCTCTTACAATAATAATCCAACTCATGAAAAAATTTTTAAATAAGAATAATCAAATTAATTATCATATCCTTGTTTTCAAATTCAAAGAGAACCATGCGATCACAAAATTATATTTTCTACTAATATTTTCAGAAACACATTCACATAACATCTTTATAGGGAATTAATAAGTAGCCTTAAAATTTTTCTGACAATTGAAAAAGGCAAATTCCCCAAGCTCCAAACTAACCAGTGTGTGAGGGTTGGGAAATGGAAGAAGAAAATGATACAGAAATGTTCTAACACAATGTTTTATGTCAGTTGTATCTCAATTTAAAAAAATTTAATGACTTAGTTGTCTGAGGTGGTTCTTTTGAATAGACCTAATGTGTTTAAATAAGCAATCATGAGACACCTCTGACTCCCACCCTATACTTTCTTTAGCATCTCGCTAGTGTTTCGTTCTCTCTTAACAGGTATTTCACGTGCTGGAGTCCTCGGCTTATAGTCAATAATAGTGCTCTGTTGAACTGGCCCTAGAAAGGGACTAAGATGCCTTCAGGTTCTCTCAGAGTCTGTCTCAAAAGCCCCAGGGGAGGAAGGATGCTCATTTTACAGACTGGAATGAGGTGGGGGTACTTTGAGCTGTGAATGGTTTTATAGTTTACAATTCAGAGGAAGGTATTTTTCCCCCCTCAGGAAAGTAGAGAAGGAAGCAACATTGAAATGACAGTAGAGCTGAAGCTAGCATGTTTCCCAGTCTACTGTACACCTGTCAGAAATTTTAACCTGAAATTCTCTTTTCTTGCTAGCTGCCAAACAGTAGTGGGGGCATTTATTTATAAAGAATTTGGAGGCCTCCTAAACAGGAGTGGATACTGTCGGGAAGGGCCACAAAGTTAACTTTGAAATTGGTGGTGAATTTTTTCCTAAACAGTTGGAGTTTATCTGATTGGTTATTTCCATTTCTTTGGCAGGTTTAGATTTACACGGGAGGTTAGATAGGAAGAACCAGAGAAAGAGAGTGAAAACCCCGGAGGAGAGACTTTTTGACATGTTTTCTGCAGATCTTCCTGTTTCCTTTGCCTTGGTTCTAAGTTTCTGCAGGGATTCTAGCTCTCTCTTCTCTCTGCTGAGGCCCCTTATTTTTCTTCTCTAACATTTCATCTTCCATATTATTATTGTGTTTCAAGGTGTGAGATGTTAAAATGTTGAGAAAGGACAGGGAGAAGAAGAAAAAAATTGAAGTTAAGAAGTTTTAAAAAATTACCCTAAGTTTACTTGATGCTTTTCACTATTTTAGGACTACCAGATGATCAGAATGTGAACTAATTATTACCCAGGGACCCAAAAGGTGATGATGAGAACACTTCTTTCTTCCAGTTGTGAAGGGACTTGAAACACATCTCCAGCAGTTTCTTTCTCACACAATTCACTCATGCTAAGGGTAGTATAGTCACTTTTCTCCCTTTGCTCTGAGCATAGTGTCTTCTATAAATGGTAAAGTTTGTTAAATAAACAGTATAGCTAAAAGTTGAGGAATTTAGGAAATGGTTACTGGCTAATGTTTTTGCCAACCTCCACTGAAAGTGACAGCAGCTATGAAATGATGCCTTACTGATATATCTGGAGCTTCTCTGAAGAAAATGGTTCATTCCGGTAGATCTGGCTTATTCTACAGCACCTGACAGGGGTCTTAAGGAGCTGACTTTGTGTAATCTATTCAAGTCAGGAAAAAACAAAATTAAACTAGTTTCTTGTGAAGTGACAGTCTCCTTGGTTGCAAATGCACAAGCAGGTGTTAGATGCATCATAAATTCTGTCGAGTCTTAAAAAGGGGCTTTTATCATTATTCATCCCTAAATCTTTTATCCCAAAAATGTTACACACACACACCCCGGATGTTCGACTTGACAAAAGCATTCTAGACAAATCGGTAAGGAAAGCGATGTATGAGGTATGAAACTGGTTGCATATAGCAACACTGTGAAGTCCCCAAAGAATCTGGGCCTAAGAGGGGGAAAAAAAAAAAAAATTCCCACCCGCAACATAATCTATGGTCAGAGCTGCCGCGCGAACCGGAAAAGGTGGCCACCCTCAAGAACGTCGTGCAGCTAGGGGACAGAAGGACAAACAAATGTGCCGCCCGCCCCCCCCCCCCCAACCCCATGCCTGCCCATCCCGGACAGTCTAGCAGCCCGACTTACCCAGTGGTTTTATAGTGTTCTCCGTTGCTTCCTTCTCTTTGGAGCCGCCGCTGGACATCAGCGCGGCGATGGAGAAGGCGTTGGCCCTGGAAGAAAGCTGGGGCTTGGGCGATGCCGTGAACTCCATGGCCCCCAGTGTGCGGTCCTGGCCAGGGACCGGGCCTGCCGAACTGCTGTCCAGCTTCCCCAAAAGTGACAAAGACCGAAACACAGCGCAAAGTTTCCAAGTGCAGCCAGAGGGGAGCCAGAGACTCTAGATGAGTCAGCCCCAACCTCCCAAGAGCTCCACACCGGTGTCTCCTTTCCCCCACCGCAAGAGCCTAATTTAGCCGCTGAGACTTCGAACTAGCCAGAGAGTACCAATTGCGGGCTCAACCGAGTGTGCAAGTACCGGGACGCTCCGCAGGGGCACAGGCTGCGCCGCCGGAAGCTGAAGACTAGCATGAGCTGCGCTAAGCCCAGAGGTCCTGCAGCACCCGCTCCACGTCTTTCCTCCCTCCCCACTCTGGGGACAGTCAGAGCGGCTCAGAGTCGCTGAAAGGGGGCGGATGCCTGGGAGCCTGAGCGCGGCCGTGCGAGCGCGGCGGGGCGCGGAGGACACTGCGCCCGGGCGCTCGAAGCCCTGCGCCTTAATTTGCTGGCAGCGGCGATCCCGGCGGCCTGCAGCCAGTCAGCGCTGCCACACGTCACCGCTTCCTGATTCCGCCGCCGGGGGCGGGGCTGCGGGCCGGGTAGGGAGGGTGCGCCCAGGGCGCGTTGTCCGTGTGGCCTCACGCACAGCCCGGTGGAACCTGGCATCCGTTCGGGGAATGGGGTGCCACCACCAGGCTAGTGCAGCGACCGCAGATGCAGCCCGTCAGGTCTCGCAATTCCGGAGTGGGAGGGAGGTGCTCGCTGTCGGGAGGGGGCATTTTTGTCTCGTCTTAAGACGTGGGATCCTAGGAGTGGCCCACTGCGGGAATCTAGACCAGAGGAAGCCTCGGGGAGTTCTTGATTCTCCCATTCTTTTTCTTACTGGTAATCAAAGTTCCAAAAGAAAGTTGGAAAGTGCTAGAAGTGGGACAGAAACTGGCGCCGTAGAGTCGGCGCCTACCGGATAGATCCCATTTGCCCGGCAGCGTGAAGGGCTGGATCCCAGAACCCGATGGGCTTTAGAATCGGACTGCTAGACAATGGGTCTGGAGAGAAGCAACCTTGAGAACGATGCGCTAAGGGTGGGCTGTAAGCATTTGGCCAAGGATGCTCTCAGAACCACGGCTGCTTCTGCACACTGGTGCGCCTCTCGTTCGGGGTTCCTATTCCCAAAAGGGACTGGAAAATCAGGCCTTGACGGAAGGGAAGGTGAGGGGAGATCGATGTGCTGGTGGCGCGGCACCCTGCGGGGACCATGCGACGCGCAGTGGGAGAGTGCGAGCCCCGCCGCGCCCGCGCTTGGCGGACGCCGAGCCTTCAGTCTTCACAAACTCGGACTTCCCACGGCCTTGTGGGGGTCGTCTTGTTGGCCTTGCTCAGCTTGAATAACTCAAATTCTCCAAATTCGCGGGGTAATCCGCTTCACTCGGAGCCGTGTAAACTCAGGCTGACACACACACTCAAGCTGTACATGTAAATATTTGCTCCCCTTTCCAGTCGGTCTGGCGATTAGGAGCCTCTTGGTAGGTCTTTAAAAAGAAGAAGGAAAACAGCCCCCCATTTCTCACCCCCACATTTTCCTCTCTCCATGCACAGACATTCTCCACCCCTTGAAATAAACTTATGAGGGGAAAAAGCTGAAACTCAAAAGTTGAAATCAGGCATGTAAGTAACATGATGACAGGTGGGGGACTTGTGAGTTAAGACTGTCTTGTCAATATGTCAATAGTTTCTAACAACATTCTGCATAACAGTGACTAAGGAATAATTTTGAAATACCTCTGTGTACACAGAACGTATGTGTACATTTGGGGGAAATTCGTAAAACTATAGATTTTTGTGCTGGAAACGATTTATACTGTCTAGCCCATGTCCATTTGCTTTGACAGTGAGAAACCGAGTCTGGCTAGCAGGGTGATGCATCTCCCCTTAAATCGCCCCAACCGGCTAGAAGCACAGGACCTGCACTCCAGGCAGAAATCTTGATCACACCCCAGCCCTGCCGCTGTGCCTGGTCTCTTCACACCGGAGATCCATAGTAAAGTAACGCTGGTTGAGAATGCTTTCAGCTTAAACCTTAGTAAGATAGAAGCAGCACCACTTCATGTGCCTGAAGGTTCGTTTCTATTCTTGAGTCTCCGGTCCTTTGCTGCTTTTGGACAACCCAGACCCTTGGATTAACAAATATTCCCCCCAGCAGGCAAACACACTCCACCTCAATCAATGCAACAGTGACATTTCCCTTGTTTAAATGTAAGGCACACAAGCTTGTTCCTGTCCTGTCTCAAATGCTTAGGGTTTGGCCAGGAAGGAAGAATGCTGTCAAGAGCGGGTGTCTTTGCGGGGCGGGGGGGGGCGTTGTTTGTTGGGATGAGAGATGGCATAGTGAGTCTAGAATTTCACGCTTCAATTGAGCATCGAAAATCTTATTTGCTGGTTTTAGTTTTCAAAAACTTATTGTGAAATTATACCTCGATTAAAAAAAACAATGCATTTCTACACAGAGGAAGCATCCTATCTTTTCTTAATTATCTTAGTGGTTGAAGCTGGAATTTGAATAATTTCATGACAGGGACATTTTTAGAAAATTTGGCAGAGCAAGGGGGAAAATGCTTTGCCCCCAGTCAGTTTCCACTTTTCCAATTGCCCACGCACTCAGTCCGGTTCTGGGTCTTTGGTGGGCAGCGAACTTGGACTGTTCATCCTTCTAAAGACAAAATAGGAAGCTAAAATAGCTAAGCTAGTGCGCAGAGGCAGGCGCCAAATCAGAGAAACTGAAAAGTCCACTTTAAACAAACTCGGGGCTCGAGAGGTGAGCCTTTTGGGGATCCCTAAAAAGCAATGCATCTTGTTGGTGTTGAAACCGCAGCAATAAAATGTATACTGCAACATAATTATCTGCGGCGCACTGTCCCTGCTCTTAGATTTATTGCCTTTGCAAATCAATACTGTGCTGTAAAAGCCGGGAACCGGTACTTGGCAGGAAGGTGCCATCATAGAGTGATTAAAAGCCCACCCGAAGAGAAGATCGCCGGGTTCTGAGGTCCCTTCGTGTTAGCGCGGGTTAATAGGTAAAGCCACCGAGGGGGTTGAAACTAAGTAATCACATTAACACTTTCCAGAAGGTCCTTCTTAGGCTGACGTCAGGCGGGGGTGGGGGTAGGGGTGAGACTGGGGAGAGAGGGGTCCGGATAGTCCATTGCACTTGGAGAAGACTTTGAATCTTGACTTTAACCCGCTTTAGCCCCCCCTGAGACTCGGTATAAGTTACCTCAATTTCTTAAAGCCTTAGTTTCATCATCTAAATTAATTTATTCCTACCTGGAATATTGCTGTAGGTTAAACTAGATAAAGTTCATAAAGCGCCTGAACAGTTACCCCAGTATAAATGAACTATAAATACAGAATTTTATTGTATTTAATTTTTGAACTGCAATTTTGCGATCTCAGAAATGTTTCTTTCGCATGCTCACATGCAGGTAGCTGTGCAGACAGTTTTGGAGTGTATGGATTGGGGTCTCATGTTGATAATGGACGATTATTTACAACTTGCTAAACTTTGGAACTCAGGAATTAAAATTTGAGGTTATATGCCTGAAATTGGTTATACGGAGTTTGATTATATGGAGGACCAGAAGATGTCTCCTTACACACAGCGTCGCTTCAGATTTTCCTCTGTAACCCCCGAAACTCAAAAGTTGGTCGACTTCAGAACTGTGCAGGAAGAAACGGTTTCACGATTTCGGCCAATGGCTTCTCGCTTCAATGAATGTTGAAGCTAACGCAGAACCCTCCGCTGACAGCGGTAGGAACCCTCCACCGGCCAAGGAGACGAGAGGTGTGCCGGAGCCGCGGGACCCGGTGCCAGACCGAGAGCTCCGCCGGGTACCCGAGGGCGAGAAAGGAGACCGGTTTCTCAACACCCGGGCAGCTTTACTCTCGAGATCCCGTCCCCATCCTGTCCTCCGCTCTTTTTGGTAAACGCCTTAAAAGCAAAAGAAATGGGCTTCGGTGCCTTTGGATTCCTCAATTCGGTTTACCGAACGGGAAACCCACCCGAAGTAGTGTGGGGAGCGCGGCCGCAATCCCTTGAAAGCAGCTGCTACACGTCCCGGGGGCGCGCCGAGAGTAGCGCGCATCGTCGTGCCGCGTAGGGAGCGCGCATTGCGGCCTCGGATTTCATTGTGCGAGGAATGGTTTGGTCCAAACCTTTCCTCAGAGGAACCGCGGAGTTCCTCTGGAGTTACAAGTGCACATCCTGATGGAGTTAAGTTTTCTTGAATCCAAGTGTCTGCGAGAAGCTCCCCGTCCAGCTTTGGCTGCAAGAACGGGCCGGTCCGCCGGAGCTCCGGTCCACCCCGGAGGCCCCAGGAACGGGCGAAGCAAGGCACCCCACCCAATTCCGTTTCTAAGGGCGAGGCAAAGTTAAGTTTTTCAAGAGGCGCGGCCAGAGTGTGTCATCTGACTGTCCCTGTGTGGGGATGGGTGGATAGGTGGGTGGGTGTTCGCACGCGCGGTTACACGCGGCCGGGACTTCACTCTGGCGCCGAGCTGTGGAACCGAGAAAAGAGATGCCGTGTGGGCCTAAGGCAGGTCGCACGCATCTCCAGGGCCTACGTCCTCAGATAGTGAAGGGAAAAATTCTTCGGGGGCCAGAGCCCCGGACACTCCTCAGGCTCAAGGAGGCCTTCGACTGTGGGTGCGCGCCACCACCAGCTACTGGAACTTGCACTCCCGGGGCCTTCTCGGCTTCCCATGGTGTGGCGCCACCAAGCCTAAACGCGGAGATCAGGTGCGGAGCCCCAGAGCCTCCTCAAAGACTGTTCCCTCAGGGCTGCGACCCTCCAACTCCTTCCCTTGACCACCCGCATGCTTGTATATACCCCAGGAGCTCGAGGCTGCAAGACCTAAGCACCGCAGGTCTCCTCCTGAGCAGGGAAGAACTTGTGCGCTAGAACTGGGTGCACAACTCGAAGCGTGATCCCAAGAACAGCAAAGAAAGATCTCTTCTGAGCCTGTGAGCTAGGAATCCAGATCTGTTCTCTTTCACCCCTTCTCCACCGTCCCTGCTCTTCCTCCACACGTGCTCCCGCCCGCCTTCCCAATCCTTTTGGGACATCCTCACCTTCTGTCTCTCAAGGCCTGGCTGCTGAACATCATGTGTTTAACACTTAGACATTTCGTACACCATGAATTTTTGCATGAATTTTTATTCTTTAACTTACTGCATTAAAATATTTTTTGTTAGCCTTAAATTTTAGGCTTCATCATAATCTCGGCCGACTTAGGGAGGTTAAGAATTTGATCGAAATTATACTGATAATAAGCAGTAGAGCGGAGGTTCCCAGGCAAATCTCTAGTTTTGAAAGCATCCCCTCCCCCATCACTATTATCACGCACATGGGACTGACTCAATGGGAACTCCCGCTAGGAGGAGGAAAGCGGGCAGAGGATGGTGCCCTGCTTCAGGATGAAGGTCTTCTTGGCCAGGTCCCAGGTGCCCTGGTCCAGCAGTGTGCAAGCATGAGGCTTGCGTGGATAGCGAAGGCAGTAGCCAGACAGGACACGACTGAGCATGCTTCCTGAGCTGTGGTTTCTTAGGTGTTTAAAAACAAACTCAAAAGTAAATGAGGCAACTTCCATAAAAGAGCAACCACAGCTCTCTTGTGAGCGCTACTCCTCCCGCAAAGCAGTGTCAGTTTTGCAGATATCAGATATCACCTAATGAAACTTACAGCGTTTACTGCATTTTGGAAGGTGATCCAGCTTTCCAGCAACTAAGTGATTGCTGGAGGAGGTTCTGCCTTTGCTTTTCAGGAGCTGGAACCTGCTATTTGGTGACAACTTGTCCAGGTCCTTATCAAGATTTTTGGGAGCTCAAGGCAGGGAAGACCCAGGCAGGAAGTAGTCCTGCAGGGTCTCTGCAGCCTGCTCCCATTGCAAGTCTACCCAGAAGCAATTTGATTGAAGCTCATCTTAGTCTCTTCCCTGTGGAGGGCAAAATACACTCAGTAACGACTTGGGTGCCTGTTCTCAAATGTCAACATGTTCTAGACGACTTGAAGCATGTGTTAATGTAAGGGAACAAAGATGTATGTATCTCACAAAAGATAGAGTGCAGAGTATTGTTCATTTATCTGATATTACCTGGTACTTACCCTGGGCTGGGTACTGTGCTTAGTTGGATGAATAAACCCCTGATCAGAACCCTAATATTTCTGCCTTGTGCAACTCATAGTCTGGTGGGAGACAACAATAATAAGCACATAAAACTGCTCACAACACACACACACACACACACACACACACAGTAGAACTTGTGATAAAGACTTGAGGAAACAAGGAGCAGCGATCATTGCCGATTAAACCTATCTATGGTTATGGACATTCCCTCCTTCCGGACAAGGCATTCCTTCCTTGGGGGGGGGGGGGGGGGCAGGGATGGTGTTGGATAATTTGCATATGATTCCTGCCTATCAAGGATTCAAAACCTAGCTGGAGATTATAAAAGAGCATCAATGTGAAAAGTATACATCACAGTCCTCTCAACATTGAACTGAAAGAACTCTTAGGATGTAGGGGCATAAAGGCAGACTAAACAACTTTAATTTAAAAAGCTTGCAGAAGAAGGTATGGGGCCTGGCATTAGAAACATTAGAAACACCAGTTTGGAGAAAATGCCTCTATTTCCATATCTGTAAAAACAAACTACATCAAGTGTGTTGTGAAGATAAATGTCTTCATGAGGGTAAAGGACTTCACAGATATTAGTATTACCCAACTCTGGAACTTGGGCAAGGCCCCTTTTCAGTTTGATACATATTACACATTTGTAATGGATACAGATTAGATCTGATGGAGAACTGTGTTCAAGAGCCCCAGTTTCCACCTTGGAATTGTAAGGAATGTAAGAAAAAGCTTTCTCTCTGGGGTCTGTGAAAGTGTCTGGGTCTTATTCAATTTCTGTGGTGTAAGAGAAACCCATAGGTTGCCACTAGGAAGGGGCCAGGTCCCTGGGGATGCTCAAGACACTTGGCCTCTCTGTCCTGAATGCCCTCCTTGGAAAGGCTTAGAGGTCCATAGTTGGCCTCTGGACTGCATTTCCTTCCATTAACTCACGTGATTGGAAGGCGTTCTATGTACATTTCAAGCCTGGCTGCTAGTTTTTCAACGCATTACAAAGAGCTATTGCGTACTAATATGTGCTAGTCTCTGCAGTAGGCTTTCCAAGAAATAAGTAATGTTGATAATAATAACAGTCGCGTAGCATTATCATGTGCATTTTAAAGTTGCAGAAAATGAGGCTCCGAACGCTGAACGCGAAGTAACTCACTTGATCTGGGCACAGAAATAGATAGTTTCATGGGGAAGAGCAGTTGATCTTGGACTGTGTGAGCCGAGTCTTTCGGCTCCACAATCTTAACCTCTAACCCACATCGAATGCTGTCGTTAACCTGGTTAGTTTCCAGTTCTGGAAACAGAGGCAGTTCGGAGGAAAGGGCTAAATTTTCTCAGTCCGTTTGTAAATAACAGCCCCAGAAACCCGTAAACATCTGCCTTTGTTGTTGGTCCACCTGCTCGAGAACGTTGATCCTTCAAATATGAGCAGATATAACTTGCTTGCCCATGGTCCACTCTCCCCTCGCGCAAAGCAGAAGGAGGGCCAAGTTAAGGTCTTTCATTGTCGCACGTAGACCGCGAGTCCAGGCGCTTTGTCACTATTTTCTTCTTTTCTGGGGTTAATTACCCATTAATCTACAGGTTTCGAGGAGGCGGCGAGGGGGATGGAGGCGGGGCGGCCTTGGAGATCGTTCACAGCTTGACTGGCCTCTGCGTACCCTGCAAGTATGGGAGGAAGACTTGCAAGCGTTGGAGATAAGAAGCCAGCTTTGTCCTTTGCTAGTCAAATGACCCTGGGTTATCTGGACTGCTCTAAGCCTTAGTTTCCCTAGCGCGAAGCGAGAGGCTCGCACCGTGCCCGGCGCCGGCTGAGCACACTGGGAGCCGCGGCCCCAGTAAGGCAGATGCGATGGCAGGAAGCCGACACTCCGCAACCGAGAGGCTCAGACTCACCGAGCCCTCGGGCTTGCAAGGCTCACTGTCGCCTCGCGGATCCGCTGGTTCTCTCCCTCCAATCCACCCTCTCCTTTGCGGCTGTCCTAGGGTCAGACCTCCACGTTGGAGAGACCACGACAGACCAGAGTGAAGGGGACAACAGCACTGTATGCCAGACTCCACCAAGTTTCATCACTTGGTGACGCTAGAGATGGAATCAGATTCCTAAAGATGCTTCCTAAAACGACGCCGTAGGGGTCCCTGCGAACGACCGAACGGAGGAGAAGCAGACCCTAACCCACTTTTCTGTTAGCGGTCCTCGGGCCACCCTTCCGCACACGCGGTTCCAACCCAGGACCGGAGGCCCAAGACAGTACCCTCAGCTCCAACCGCCGCGGTCCGTGCGGCCGGGACGCAGACATTAAAGTTAGAGCTCCCGCCACTGCCAGTCCCTGCCTAGTCGGCGCGGTGACGGTGGCGCTGGCGGCGGCGGGGGCCTTCCCTTGGCTGCCCCGCCATTTAATCAGGGCTATTATCAGACTGGGCTTGCAGGATGGCGCCGGCCGAGCTTTACCCCCATTAGCGTAGGGCAGTGTGGGGGCTGGGTCCCCAGACCGCCGTCTGTCCCAACGCAGCTGCAGCGCTTCTGGGGCGCTTTGAGAAAGGCCGAGCCGCAGGGTCTGGTGGCGGCTAGTGCTGTCTCAAACCACTTCTTCTCAAGCTGACAGTTTATTAGACTTTTATTTCCTACCTCCAAACTCGACCTTTACTAGCTCTTTGGCGTTGGAGCAAATCACTGAACTTTTTTGAGACTCAGTTTCTCATCTGTAAAATGGATCTGCTTAGATACTTTGCTCAAGGTCCTCTTGAAGATAAACTCAGATGATGCATCTAAGATAAACTAAGAAGGTTCAGACCACAAATGGTGTTAATACTATTATTACACTAGAATTTTATCTGTTTTTTTTTTTTAAAGCATTCCCCACCCCCACCCTGGCCCGTTTAATTAAAAAAAAAAAAAAAAAAAGTGTAGAGGGACCAAAGAAGTCCAAAGACTACTTAAAGACTTGCTGGATTTGTTCATGACTTGCTGGGATCTAATTTCTCCTCTGCCACTTGCTCTCCGTGTGACTTTGGGGACTTCATGTCTCTTTGTGCCTTTTTGCCTTAGCTGTAAAATGGATGGAATACCACCGCCTGCGTTATTAGACTGTTGGGCACATTAAATAAGATGATGCATGGGTCTTCCCCGATGGCACAGATGGTAAAGAATCCACCTGCAATGCAGGAGACCCAGGTTTGATCCCTGGGTGCGGAAGATCCTCTGGAAATGGAAATGGCTACTCACTCTCATATTCTCACCTGGAGAATCCCATGGATAGAGGAGCCTGGCTGGCTACAGTCCATGGGTTCGCAAAAATTTGGACACGACCAACTAACACATGCACGTGTAGAATGCTGAGTAGGGTCTCCTTAAGCACAGGTTACTAGTTATTAGCAAAGTGTTTTTACAAACCACATTCTTTAGGTTTGTTTTTAATCTTCCTACAAGCAAGCAACTGTCTCCTGATGTTAAGGAATATTCATGTTGGGGTTGGGGTGTCAGGTTTAGGGCTGAATGTCAGGTCTGGAAATGCCAGGAAAGAGAATCATACAACTGTGTCTTCTAGCCTTTCAGGTTTCCTCTTTGCATTCCCATCACAATGCCCTATTGACGTCATCCATTTAAAGATAAAAGTCTCAACAGCACAATCAGTCACTGTTATTTTCAGATGGCTGCTAAAAAATTAGCACTCTCGGCAACCCCAGTATTCTCGGCAGTAGTTTCTAATCAGCAAAATATAATTAACAAAGCAAGACTAATTATTAAAGTGACCTTCTAAGTAGTGAATGTTTGTGAATATTCTTAAGTGGGATGTGCCAGGCACAGAGCCCAATCCTTAAGGACTGTGCTCAGCTTCAGTCAGCACTGGTCTCACCTCATCGGTCTCCCCAAAATCCTAGAGGTGCTTTTGAATTGACTTTCTTCATCTGACATGAAGTAAATGGCCCATGTAATGGTTATTTCAAGTGCTTATATGTGCTTAGCAATATCCTAAGCACTTTACCTGTATTATCTCATTTCCCCCACTTTACAGATGAGGAGACTATAGAATTTCATGGACAAAGGCACAGAGAGGTTATTTAACTTACTATAAATCACACAGCTAATAGTTGGTGGAGTATAGGTTTAAATTCTTATTTTCCTTTCTCTTGTGCCCCCATCTCCCAGCACTTACAGCCCCTTCTCTTTCGCAACTCCAAAAACACTTTTAAACCAATGTGTCTGGAAGAAATCAAGCAAACAAAATACCTCAGAAAGTTCTGTGCTTCTAAGGAGGCACCTAGGGATAGAAGCTACCATTCGTGGCAGGGTTCTGAAGGCCTTTACTAGTCAGGATGACTTCTTGTCAGTCACTTATCCTTTGTGCCACAGTACATTCTTCTGGAAGATGATTGAATGCTTCTTATATAACTGCTAGTTATAGTGTATAAGTAACATTTGTGTGTGTGTGAAAGTCGTTCAGTTGTGTCCCACTCTTTGTGACCCCATGGACTGTAGCCTGCCAGGCTCCTTTGTCCATGAAATTCTCCAGGCCAGAATACTGGAGTGGGTAACTGTTCCCTTCTCCAGGGGATCTTCCCTACCCAGGGATTGAACCCAGGTATCCCAAATTGCAAGGCGGATTCTTTACCATCTGAGCCACCAGGAAAGCCCTAAATAACATTTACCTAGACCTAATGTATATCAAAGTCTGTGGTAAGTGCTTTTATATACATCATTTCATTGTAAAATACGTTTCATAGATTTTATTTGATAGGAAATATTTTGTGCATCACAGGGCTTTTGTATAGATCACATTATTAGGAAGTATTAAAAAATAAGACATTATTATAAATGGCTATTCTTTAAAAATTCTGAAAAAAATACTTTTTTTGAACAGTGATCTTTCACTGTGAGGCTCAAAGTCTACCTGAATCCAAAGCACCTAAGAATTTTGTGTATTTCTTTCTTCTACTCAGAGTGACTAGACTCAGGTCCCCTGGTGCCTAACAGAGCACCCCAAGAGACTCCTGAATTCCTAGTCTTTTTCCTGGCACTACAGTCTTCCTATTGACCACATTTAGCTTTGTATTTGACCAGAGCCAGTGAGAAACAAGAAATTCCCAGCACTTCTGAGAAGCCATCTGTGATTAATCAAGATATCCCACACTGAAACTTACAACTTTCATAATTTCCCACCACACCTTTAACAGGAAAGGGTGGCTTCTTATTCTGATATGTCTGTTGTTTCTGTCAAGAGTAAATACTAGAAAAAGCATGGCTGACTCTGCACAAGTTGAGAAAAAAAGAACCACCCGCAATTACCCCCTATCCCAGCCCACCCCACCACACACAAACACGTTACTTAGAGGGCTGTGAGGTCGTTAGGTTGGATTACTATACAGCAGGGATCAGGACATTGTGGAATGTTTGAAAAGGCCAGCAGGGTCAACAAAATTCAGCCTGTCCCATCTTGTGGATGAGGAAATGGAAAATTGAAGCCTAGATCATAAAGTGACACACCCAAAGTCACTTATTCTGCTGGTCATATCCTTGAACCAGGTTGCTTGATTTCAAATTAATGTTGATTCTTTGACAGGGACTCTGCTTAGGGGCAAGAAAGCCTTCTTGTTATCTGTCATTGTTTCCTAATTTATGTAGCTACACTCTCTCATTCAAGGCTCACACATATTGGGTTTTGGTGATGCTCATGAAGTCCAAAGAACCCAATCTGAATTCTGCAGCAAGGCTTCATCTGGGCATGAGCACAGAAGAAAACTCAGAATCCTGCTCTTGGCATCCGGGTTTGACTTCTAGAGCAGTTCCTCGTCATCTGGATTGTATTGTAGAGCAGTCATCTTTGGATTTAAGATTGCCAGGCCTACAGGATTGATTTGCTCATTTTGCTGGGGGTGGTGGGAGGGTGGGAGAAGAAGAGAGGGATTTACATATGACCAGATAAAACGCAAGTATATGAAACACAATTTTAAGGAAGGGAGAGGGGTTGAGATAATGTGTACACTGGTTAGGATTCTATGTTGCTCAGTTCAGTTCAGTCGCTCAGTCTTATCTGACTCTTTGCAGTCCCCATGGACTGCTAGTGGCAAATTTTTTCAACTTAGTTTAACAATAAAAGGAATTTGTCAGCCTATCTATTTAAATAGGTAAAGTGTGATTCAAGGCACAAAGGAAATCTTTTTCTCATTTCTGGCTTCTTGGTGTTGGTGGTAAATTTTCTTAGGCTTTTTTTTTTGAGATCACAAGATAGCTGTCTGCTGGTCTCCTAGCTATGTTCTTCCTTCTTGTACCTACATATTAGGAAATAGTCATCAAAGTAGTCCAGAAAATGTCATTTATATCTCATTGGCCCTGGTTTAGGATAATGTGCCTTGAACCCTTCAAACCATGATCCAAAGGATTGGGGTTCACTGATTGGCTTGTTTGGGAGTTTGTAGCCCATAAAGTTTCAGGGTAGTGGAAGTCCTCCCAAACCATGTGACTGAGACCAGGAAAGGGGTGACTTCATTAAAGAGAAATGAGGTTACTATTGGCCAACATGAGCTTGGGAAACCTTGCTTAAGAAAGTTTTCTTTTTTTTTTGCTTTTCAGGAGACTTGGGAATGGTTTCCCAAAGGAAGCTTATGAGAACCCAGGTTGCTTCAGATGTTACCTATATTTGTACATCTTTCTAACAACAACAAAAATTTTGTCATTTTCAAATGGTATTTAAAAAATCAAAAGAATAATAGTATTTTGTAACATATGAAAATTATACAAAACTCAAATTTCAATGTCCACAAATAACCCCTGTTTGCAGGGGTTAGCAAACATTTTCTGTAAAGGGTCATCTAGAAAATATTTTGGCTTGCAGGCCATATGGTCTCTGCTACAATTATTCAACTCTGCCATTATAAAATAATTGCAGTCATAGGCAATATGTAAACAAACAAAGTGGCTGTGTTCTGATAAAAATTATTTTTATGGACACTGAAATTTGAAAGTCATATAATTGTCACTTGTCACGAAAATTTTTCTTAAATTGATATTTTCAACCACGTTAAAATGTAAAGATCATTCTTGGCTGCACTGTGCTAAGTTGTTTCAGTTGTGTCCATCTTTTTGTGACCCCTGGACTGTAGCCTGCCAGGCTCCTCTGTCCATGGGATTCTCCAGGCAAGAATTTTGGAATGGGCTACCATGCCCTCTTCCAGGGGATCTTCCTGACCCAGGGATTGAATCCGCATCTCTTAACATCTCCAGTATTAGCAGGCAGGTTTTTTACCACTAGCACCACCTGGGAAAGTGGTATTCTTGGCTAGCGGGCTATATAAAAACAGGTGATTGGTCAGATTTGGCCCATGGGCCATACTTTGCAGGCCCATTTTACTGGCTGCCTTTGTAGGCCAACAGCAGAGCTGAGTAGCTATGACAGAGACCACATTGCCTCGGAAGCTTAAAATATTTACCAGTTGGCCTTGTATTAAAAAACTTTACTGCTGCTTACTCTAGAATGATACTTTTCACACTTTAATTTACATACAGAGCATTTGGGGGTCTTGTTAAAATACAGATTCTGATTCTGCAAGTTTGGGTCAGTCTGCATTTCAGCAAGTTCTGAGATGGCCCACATTTGGAGGATTTTTCCAATCCTTCTTGGGGCCTCCTATAAAAGAAAGCTGAGAGGAACTCTTCTCTCACTCCACACCCACTTGTTGAATTAAAATCATTTTTTCAGAAGGCTAGGGATCTGCATATTACATAAACAGATTTTAACTCTGTGGTTCTTTTTGAGAAGGATTAATCTAAATGCTTTAATGAAAATTCAGTAACAAATTCACCGAGGACAGGATTAGGACACTTCAGAGCTGGTGAGATTTTGGTGACATTTGTTCAGCCAAGGATTAATACTATATTTTTAAAAATTTATTTATTATAGCACACAGGTTGTTTATTTGTTGGTTAGTCTCCAAGGAATGAACGCTGCTTATACTATCTTAATTTCCTGTGGAGACAGTGATTTAGGTATACTGATTGCTGGTTGACTGGCACATACACCACATTTTCCCCATTTTAGTTATACATTTATGATCTGCCATATCTGCTAACGTATGTTTATGTGCATGCTCAGTTGTGTCCAACTCTTTGCGACCCCGTGGACTGTAGCCTGCCAGGCTTCTCTGTCCATGGAATTTTCCAGGCAAGAATTCTGGAGCAGGTTGCCATTTCCTTCTCCAGGGGGGCCTTACTGACCCAGGGATTGAATGCACTTCTGCATCTCCTGAATTGGCAGGCAGATTCTTTACCACTGCACCACCTGGGAAGCCCCAATTAATGTACAGATAGGTTTAAAGAGTAAGGCTTGGGTTTTTATCTGTTCTTTATGTAGTAGTAAGGTAAATTTTCAGTAAAACCCCATTAAATCCTTTCTTTGTTGACTTTCTCCTTCTTTCTTCCCTCCATTCTTTCCTTTTCTTGGTGGCCATCATCTTCATTTATTTCCAACTTCAGTAAACTTCTCAAGCATTAACAATCAAAAAACATGCAGCTTTTATATTAGAGCTAAGAAAAAAGGGGGATAATGGAGAATCTTTACCAGACTTGGGATTTGGGGCTTTCAGAATGTGAGGACAACTAGGAGCAGCCAACCTGAGAGCCCTGAAGGGTGGAGACTGAGAACCTATGAAAGTAGAACACTCTCACCCCTAAATTGAGTGGGGAATCTGTGTTGTGATGTGTGATGTGTCAGACACTGTTCAAACAGCATTCATGACACTGTGGTCACATGAGTGGAAAAGCACTGTTCGTTTTCTTCCTTTTATACTTGCTAATGACCCAAAATCAGCTTCCTAATTCAATCTGTGCACTTGGTCATATAAGCCAGGCCTGTCAGTACTGTCTGCTTCTTGTGGGAGCTTGATAGGAGATGGGGGGATGGAGAGGAGGGTGGAAGTAAATGTTCCATTTAAAGCCTGCGGGGAAGTGTTGGGCAGGTTGCAGAACTATTAATCTATTATTAATTTAAGTTTTATTTGCTTCATATTGGATCCTGATGGGTATTTTATTTTTATTTAAATTAGTGGAATTTCTTAGGAAAAGAAAAAACCGAGTAGGTGAAAGTTAATAATGATAATTTTTAGAAAGGCTATCTTGAAAGTTCTTATATGGTTAGGCTTATTTAACTAAGTCATGTTGATAGAGAAAAGCAACCTTCTACTAAAAATAAAAACAAATGAACTTATCAGAATTGTGTAGAGAGAGCTTTCTGTTCCTGACTTGATTCTACCGTAATGCAGAATGATTAGCCTTCTAGCTTAAAAGGCTGCATAGTAAAAGGAACCTGAAAATGAAAATCCCCTTAGACCTCTTAGAATAAATTATGTGGATTTGCTAAGTACACAGACTGGCCCTCTTAAAAGGGAGATAACCACTTTAACTATTGCTTTGGAAAGAGAATCCATAAGACCAAATACGAGTCTTATTTTACATTAGTGATTTTACACCAGTAAAAATAACCACCTTGGGTCCTTCACAAGGTGTTGTTTTAAAACAAAAACCAAATGAATTTGAAATCTGTTTACATTTCAAAGATAAAACAGCAAAGTATAGTAAAGAGCCTGCCAGACCAGGAGTCAGAAAACTGCGTTCTCTCCACTCCGAGTAACCCCAGCTTGCTGTGAACCTCAGCTTTTCATCTATGAAAGGTAGAGAAAAACATCTGCCCTGCATTCTTCATGGTATATATTTTCTATTAGTTGATTGTGGTACTTTTGTAAAGCACATTTGAAATTAGAATAATATGAAGTTTCCCTTTGAAAATTATGAATTTTAGCAAAAGATATTTTGGAAGATTGGAATAGATTTATTGTGATGTAAAAACATTTACCTGACTAAGATAAAATTATATTCCATTTTCCTCTTTCCTCTCCTAACCTCAGCTTTCTTAAAGTAAAAATTATATATAAAATATCAGGAAGGGAAGGAAACTAGTCTTTAAAAAAATTTTTTTGTTCTTTTTTGGCTACATTGCCTGGCTTGCAGGATCTTACTTTCCTGACCCACTCTCTTGGCAGTGAAAGTGTGGAGTCCTAATCACTGGGCCGCCAGGGAATTCCCTTGGTTTTTCTTTATGTTGATCACAGGTTCTGTAGTAGGCAGCCTCCATGATGGCCCCCCATGAATCCACCTTTTGGCATCACATCCTTGAGTGGTCCACTCCTATATTGTTCCAAGATTAGTCTGTCTGAGTGATGGTGCAGCACTTCCAAGATGAGGTCATAGAATACTGAAAATTTCCTGTCCCTGTTTCTCTTTCTGTCTCTCTGAGCTGTCTCTCTGTGTGGAACAAGCTGCCATGTTATGAGCAGACCAATATAGAGTCCCATGTGCCTAGGAACTGAAGTCTCCTACCAACAACCAAGGTTAGAAGCAGATCATCCAAACCACATCAAGTTTCTTGATGATTCAGTCTTGCCTGGCAGCTTGACTGCAGCCCCATGAGAAATCTTGACTTAGAATCACCCAGGCAATCTGCTCCCATATCCCCTGCCCTTGGACACAGTCTGAAATAATAAACATTTGTTATTTTAAGATGTTAAGTTTGGGGGTAATTTGTTAGGCAGCAATATATAACTGATACAGGTTTTAACAGGAAGAGAAAATGTCAGAGATGCAGCTGATGAATTCTTTTAACTAGAGAATTTAACCAAGAAAGCCTGTTGGGTACACATTTCCTTACTCATCAGTTTAGCTCTGATAAGGATTTGAGAGGCAAAATGTCAAGATATAGTAATTTAATCAAATAAAGTGTGTTTTGACGTTGATGCTGCCCTTGACAAATCATAGCAGACACTTGAGACAATTGTGCAGCATGGAGAGAAGAGGAATTTACTGAGACCAAGGTGGCTTAGTCAGGCTCTAGTCAGGAAAACAGTCCATGCCAGGGAGCTCAGTAGAGGGAATTTGAGATGGGGATCCAGGTGCAGAGATTGAGAAGACTAGCAGAAAATGGAGAGGAAACTTGGATTAGCAATAACAAGAAACTGCTACCACCCCTGTGACTGGAGAAACTAGGAGCTGTCATGTGCCAGGACTGGAATGACAGTGTGGGATACTCGGCCAAAGTTGAAACCATAGAGAAGAAGCTACACTGATAGAAATGCTGTCCCAAGTACAGAGAGATAGAGAGAAGCACTGTGGCCCTGCTCCCTTGGCAGGGCTTCATCACCCACCAGCCCCACAACTGGCTAGCCTAACTAGAATCCACTTAGAAAGAGAACCTTGGAAATACAGTTTGCCAGAGTTGTCCCCCTTGTGAAACAGAGCAGGGAAGGTGTGAAGAATGGATCTGAGAGCAAGCAGGCATATGGCTGGCACAATCTACCATTTCTGCTAATCAACAGCTGTTCCATATTCCCACCCATTTTTATTTCCCAGACACTATCAACCACATGCCTCTATCATTCACACAAATAAAGACTCTCACTCTCCTTAGAAGAGGAGACACAAAGTCTTATCAGTCATTTCAGAGTCCATTTCTACCCATTCAAGGTATAGAATCACCAGATGATACCATTCTCCCTTTTAGGATCACATGTGACTCCTATGGTCTAGTACTTTATAAGTAATTTCCTACACAAACAATAGAGGAGGAGAAGGAAAAGAAATTATTGTTTGTGTATGCATGCTTGCTAAATTGCTTCAGTAGTGTCTGACTCTTTGCTATCCCATGGATTGTACTCCACCAAGCTCCTCTGTCCATGGGATTATGCAGGCAAGAATACTAGAATGGGTTGCCATGCACTTCTCCAGGGGCCCTTCCTAACCCAGGGATTGAACCTGGGTCTCCCACATTGCAGGCAGATTCTTTATTGTTTGAACCACCTTTGAAGCCCATTGTTTCTGTATATTTTATATCATATCATGCATGTGTGCTAAGTTGCTTCAGTTGTGTCCAACTCTGTCCAAGAGTTGACCCCATGGACTGTAGCCTGCCAGACTCTTCTGCCTATGGAATTTTCCAGGCAAGAATACTGGAGCAGGTTGCCATTCCCTCCTCATTATATCATATCATATTATATTAAATTATAATGTCTTATGTATACACAGAATTACAAAATATGCATCATTACTATAGTCCTCATTTCTATAACTGATTATCAGGCCAACTTAATGTTGATATTTATCACTTTCTTTTTTTACCACACATTTCATGTTGCCTTTGTCCCCACCTTGCACCTCAGTTAGGGATTTTTATTTGGTGAGAAGAACCAAAATTTCATTCTTGAATTTTCTGTGGTCATAGTGCTATTGCCTTTATTGAATTGCTGTAATCTTCCATTAAACTTATACAGAGGCAATAAGAGGTATCCCAGTGAGTTTTGGTTCTAGAGAGTTCTCCACACTCCCATTATATAGCAGCAACCTAATTCCTCCTTTGTAATTAAGATCCAATGTCTCAACCAGCATTGTACCCCTTTCTCTTCCTGTTGGGCTGGTGCCATGAAGAACACAGATTCAGAGCCAAATTTAGTAGAATCATTGCACTGTCTTCTAGTGAAAGCATTTCTCCCCTAGGAACCTCTAAAAATCATAGCCCAAGGCCTTGGGGCTAGAAAGCTAATGCTCTTTAGGGCGTCATTAAGTGTAGAGGGCTCACTGCTTGATATCACCTCCTTCCATTCTTTTATATCTAGACCACCGTATTATGGCTATTGGGGAGAAAGCACCACATTTGTTGTGGTTCAGAATGTATATTATCCTGAAGAACAGCATCTCAGGTAGGTAGAATAATGCCACACACACCCCCACCCCCCAGGAATATGTACATATGTACCTTAATCTCTGAAATCTGTGGCTATGTCAGCCTACAAAGCAAAAAAGAACTAACATTACAGATAGAATTAGAGTTCATCTTAAGATAGGAAGAGTAGCTTGAATTATCCAGATGGGCCCAGTGTAATAAAAAATGTGCTTAAAAGTAGAAGAGAGACAGAAGAGAAACAGAGGAGCAGATGTGATGATAGAAGCAAGGTCAGAGTAGTGAGATATGACATGGATTCAATTCTCCTTTAGTTGCTTTGAAGACGGAGGAAGGGAACCATGAGCCAAGGAATGCAGATAGACTCTAAAAGCTGAGAAAAGCCCAGGAAATCCTGGACTCCTGGATCCTACCTAGAGCTTACAGAAAAGAACGCAGCCCTACCAAAGACTTAACATGAGTGGGACCTGTACTACAGGAATACAAGATGATAAAAGTGCATTGCTTAAGCCACTAAGTTTGTGGTGGTTTTTTAACTGCAGAAACAAAAAAACACTATAGTACCTCAGTCTCTCAAGGTGTTTATCTCTCAGTGCTGTATAAATCTGTAGTAAGCCATTCTACTATCAGGCCAGATGCTTATGAATGAAGAGCTTTATCATGAGATCAGTAAGTTCTATGAGAGTGATTTCATTGCTGGATTTTCTCACCATAAAATGAGTTCCTTGGTTAGAAATGTAACGGTTAATTAATCCCATAGGTGGTGGGGTTGGCAGGGACACTAGCAGAGAATATAAATCCAGGGGGTATCCAAATCAACTGGATAGGGTTGAGCCCGTGGTTACTCTCTTCTTGTACCACCATGGCTGTTTGGTACATGGAGCCCTGGCAGTTTTGCATATGGGTCCACTGAGCAAGCAAGCACTGGAGTGACTGAGGAAAGAAGATAAATTTCATCCACTGAATAGGTCATCTTTTCCACCTGAATATTAAGCATCTTCTCTGTGGTAGATGCCCTTTGAAGAGTATTCACATGAGACTCAATTATCTTCATACTCTATAACCATTCTAGGTAATTCAGCTGCCTGAATTATCCTGAAAGTATATTACACTTTCTTGTAGTCAACCTCATTCTTTCCAAGCCTTTGATCACCTGGGCAACTTAAACCATGAATCTTATATATGAATAAGAGTAGATCCATACCTTAGGACATCTCTCCTTCCAGGCAGACTAGACAACCAGATGTACTACTTGAGGATTTTTTCACTGAAAGTTCCCTTTTCCCCTGCCTATAAGGCCACCCTAGACTGTAACTTTTAGTGTGGCAGCTGGCATTCCCTATTAGAACCAGCTTGTCATGCATATTTATTTGTAAACCAGGCCCAAGTGTTTTCTTCCTTCAACGCAGAGTTGGGACTCCTCATGAGTTCCATAGAACTGGACTGAGGGAAGTGGTGGTGCCCTGAAGAAAATGCCCAGATAGTCTAAGAGTCAACTACCTGTTCAAGCATTTTACTTGAGCCTTCCAGGCCTGCTCAAGAGCAAACTTATATATGCCATTCCCCCTTGATAACGGGTTATTTTCTTGTCCACCCTAACTTGTGGCTTGCTGGCTCAGATAACACTGCAGTTCAATGAGTGGCTCTATAGTATTAAGTATTCAATCTCTTTCAGGGCCAGTAGTAAGTAAGAGGCTATTCTCAAAAGGAAAATGTTCTCAGCAGTGTGGAACATGGGCTAGAACCCCCAGAATATGTGGAACCCCCAGAGTTTAGGGGTCTGTGCAGGATCTTCTTCTTGTGACTTACCACAGAGCCCACACAACATCGTTCTTTGCAACAGGTACTTCTGGCACTAACATATCTGTGAGGTCAGAAGATCTGAGTCACAGAGAAGCTTGTATCATACCTTAGAGAAAATAAAGAACCTCTGAAAACTAGTGATAACAATCTCACAGGTAACTCAGTAAAAGACTTGAAGCAGGAAATTTCGTTAAGGAGCCTATTGTCTTCAAAATGTAAGAGGCCCACCAAACATTGTACCACCAAAGTGAGAATCAGGTCATTTTTCATTTTGATCAAAATGTTCCACTTGTCTTTCACCAATATGTTCCTGAAGATCTAAAAATGTTTTTGAGTGACAGGTCCATGACTTTTTTTATGGGGTTTACCTTCTGCTTGGTAGACTATATGTATCTTACTAAGGCATACAAAAAAGATCTTCATGACCCAGATAATCACAATGGTGTGATCACTCACCTAGAGGCCAACATCCTGGAATGCAAAGTCAAGTGGGCCTTAGGAAGCATCACTACGAACAAAGCTAGTGGAGGTGATGGAATTCCGGTTGATCTATTTCAAATCCTAAAAGATGATGCTGTGAAAGTGCTGCACTCAATACGCCAGCAAATTTGGAAAACTCAGCAGTGGCCACAGGACTGGAAAAGGTCAGTTTTCATTCCAATCCCAAAGAAAGGCAATGCCAAAGAATGCTCAAACTACCACACATTTGCACTCATCTCACATGCTAGCAAAGTAATGCTCAAAATTCTCCAAGCCAGGCTTCAACAATACATGAATCATGAACTACCAGATGTTCAAACTGGTTTTAGAAAAGGCAGGGGAACCAGTGATCAAATTGCCGACATCTGCTGGATGATCGAAAAAGCAAGAGAGTTCCAGAAACACATCTATTTCTGCTTTATTGACTATGCCAAATCCTTTGACTGTGTGGACCACAACACACTATGGAAAATTCTGAAAGAGATAGGAATACCAGACCACCTGATCTGGCTCTTGAGAAATCTGTATACAGGTCATGAAGCAACAGTTAGAACTGGACATGGAACAACAGACTGGTTCCAAATAGGGAAAGGATTAGGTCGGGGTTGTATACTGTCATCCTGCTTATTTAACTTACATGCAGAGGACATCATGAGAAATGCTGGACTGGATGAAGCACAAACTGGAATCAAGATTGCCGGGAGAAATATCAATAACCTCAGATGTGCAGATGACACCACACTTATGGCAGAAAGTGAAAAGGAACTAAAGAGCCTCTTGATGAAAGTGAAAGAGGAAAGTGAAAATGTTGGCTTAAAACTCAACATTCAGAAAACTAAGATCATGGCATCTGGTCCCATCACTTCATGGCAAATAGATGGGGAAACAGTAGAAACAGTGGCTGATTTTATTTTGGGGGGCTCCAGAATCACTGCAGATGGTGACTGCAGCCATGAAATTAAAAGATGCTTATTCCTTAGAAGGAAAGTTATGACCAACCTAGATAGCATATTAAAAAGCAGAGACATTACTTTGTCAACAAAGATCTGTCTAGTCAAGGTTATGATTTTTCCAGTGGTCATGTATGGATGTGAGAGTTGGACTGTGAAGAAAACTGAGTGCCAAATAATTGATGCTTTTGAACTGTGGTGTTGGAGAAGACTCTTGAGAGTCCCTTGGACTGCAAGGAGATCCAGCCAGTCCATCCTAAAGGAAATTAGTCCTGGAATATTCATTGGAAGGACTGATGTTGAAGCTGAAAGTCCAATACTTTGGCCACGTGATGCGAAGAGCTGACTCATTTGAAAAGACCCTGATGCTTGGAAAGGTTGAAGGCAGGAGGAGAAGGGGATGACAGAGGATGAAATGGTTGGGTGGCATTACCAACTCAATGGACATGAGTTTGAGTAAACTCCGGGAGTTGGTGATGGACAGGGAGGCCTGGTATGCTGCAGTCCATGGGGTGGCAAAGATTTGGACACGACTGAGCGGCTGAACTGACTGAAGGCATCTAAGATACTTGCTCTTACTGTTTACCAGGTCCAGTCACCATGATGTTATTAATGTGGTGGGCCCAGCATGATGGTCTTGGAAGGTCAAATGATCAGGGACCCAATGGACGATTTTATGACAAAGAGCAGGAGAGCTGACATAGCCCTGAAGTGAGACAGTGAAGGTATACCACTGTTCTTATGAGCTACTGTATTGATTGTGTGTATGCTCAGTCAAGTCTGACTTTTTGTGGCCCCATGGACTGTAGCCCGCCAGGCTCCTCTGTCCATGGAATTTTCCAGGCAAGATTACTGGAGTAGGGTGCCATGTCCTTCTTAAGGGGATCTTCCCTACCCAGGGGCTGAACCTGCATCTCTGTGTCTCCTTCAATGGCAGGTGGATTCTTTACCAGCTGAGCCACCAGGGAAGTTCGTCTGTTCACTGACACAGAAAGAAAAGCATTTGTCATATCATGAGTTGCCTAATAAGTACCAGGCACTCTGTTAAATTTTTTCAGTAAATATATATACATCTGAAACATCAATTACAATTGATAAACAGGTTTATTAATTTAACACTAATTCCTATCCTCCAAATGGAGTCATTCTTTACCTGGCTTTTGCCCAGGTCAGAAACAGATGGGTTAAAATGGATAAGAATAGGAGTCATCATCCCTGAATCTTTCAAGTCTTTTGATGCTACCATGAACCTCTGCAATTCTTCCAGGTGCATTGTGTATTTTTTGGTTTATTATTTTGATTGAAAAGGATAATTCCAGGGTCTTCAACTTGGTAGTTCCTGCCAAAGTAGCCCTTACATCAAGTCAGGGAGCCAATGAAGATATTTTTTCTATTCTCTCACAGTATGTCTTTTCCAACTATGTTCTCTTTGAGAAAATAGCTACATGGGTAGGGAAGTAGGCCCATTCTAGGACTGACCTGGACCCAAACTCCATTTATCACCTTCAGTTCAGTTCAGCTCAGTTGCTCAGTCGTGTCCGACTCTTTGCGACCCCATGAATCGCAGCACACCTGGCCTCCCTGTCCATCACCAACTCCCGGAGTTTACTCAAACTCATGTCCGTCAAGTCGGTGATGCCATCCAACGATCTCATCCTCTGTCGTCCCCTTCTCCTCCTGCCCCTTAGACCTCCATAAACCTCCCTGTGTATCTAATAGATCGCAATGAAATGCAGGCTAACAGCCAGTGTCTAATAACTTCTGAAGTATTGGTATTAATGGCTTTTTTTTCTTTTCCTGGTGCATTGTGGGGATGTGAGCAGGTAGTTAAAGAAAATACTGTCAGACCATGTTCATGTTATAAAGCCTTTATGGAATTCCTTCCACTTTTCTGGTGGGTTTTAGTAAATAATCAAAGGAAATGTTGTATGTAACTCTTCAGATTATTTATCTTCTTTATCTGTGCCCCCTTTCTTATACCATAAAAATTATAAATTCATAAATGTTCTGGTGCCTATAGATGTTAATATGCTTTTTTGTACCCTAACTATAAAAAAGTCAGAAATAATGTATTTTGGTAACCTACTTAGTTGAAAATTTTGATGATCAGAAAGAAAAGAAATCTGAATAAAGAAAGCACTGGCTAAAAAATATAGTCATAGACCACTTTGGGGAAGATGTGGAGAAAGATTTACAATGTACACCTATGGCAATGGGACCTGCTTTTAGCTCAAATTAAGGACTCTGGGTCTGCCCAGTGGCTTAAGTTTGAAAACTAGATGAAAGGTCTTTCTTTACTTCATGTTATGGCAAACACAAGTCTGAGTTATGCTCACTAAACCTACAAGTTTTCTGATGATGTAAATCAAGTAATATTTTGCCAGGCAGTCTATTTCTTTCCTAGAAACACCATAATCAATTAACCATTATCATTAATTCTTATGTGTTTAAACATTCCAGTTGCCATTCAGCCATGCTATCATGATATATTACACCCACCTTGCTGCCACTTGGCCACTACTTGTCTGAAATCCCATCATTCCCACTGAAATCAGCGTGCCTATTTCAGTGATAATATCTCCCACTACCACTGGATTCCTGCCTCCCCAGTCATTTTTTAAATTCCATAATAGATTATATCCTAACACCTCCTAGGTATGCAGGGGTAGGTTGTCCATAATAAATTCACTGTGATATATTCATCTTGGTAAGCTTTCAGATTCCTTCTGCCACATTATACAAAAAGTTCCAGCATCTTGATCTCATTGAATATAAATCATCAGTCTATAGGTTCAATTATCCAAACAAGCAAAATGTTAGAGTCATTTGCAGCCAGGTAAGCTAGCATATTAAATTCAGAAGGTTGGATAAGTGTGCCCATATTCATAAATTAACCTATACTATATTGGTCTAATAATTATTGATACCCACACTGGTGCCCAGCTTCTAACTAATATAAGTTATCAATAAATTGAAAATGTTTGATATATAAGCTATATCTTCCCAGACAGACTTTACAATTCTCCTCTTGAGGTGTGCTGGGATCTGATCTTTTCTCTACATCTGGAGGTAATGAGAGAAATGGGGAATGGTTTTGCAAAGAAAAAGTATCCTCTGGGAAGCAACTTCAAACAGGGAAAATATGATCTTAACCTTCATGTAAGAGATTCGCTGATGCTGCATATTCAACTTTCAGTAACCCAGCACAGTTCAGTTCAAATATGGTCATTAGCTATGTGTGCCCTGAGGCTGTAATAAATTTAATATTTTGAGGCTGCTATAGCATATCTGATTCTCAGGAATGCCTTGAGTTGAGAGTTAATTCACTGAGCTTATAATTTTATTTCTGTTTGTTCCCCAGCATTATTAGAAATATCCAGCCTATTTAATGAGTTTTTCTTTATTTATTAATACTGTAATGATCGGATGAGGCAGCTATTTGATCTCTTAAAGCCTTTCTTCAAATAGCAGTTTATCCTAGGCAACCACATGTAATAACTGAAGTAATCTTGATGTCATTGTATGTTACATATCATCAGTATTCATTCCCCACAAGCAATGGGTCTTCCTGAACAATACAAACACTTCCTAACCATTTAACTCCATCAATCCCCTTCCAACCTTTTATGGTATTGTTAGCATATGTTTTACTTTACATATTCTATGAAGTCCACAGGCACAATTATTGTTATTATCTTAAACAATATTTTAAAAATTTACCCATGCACTTTTAGCTTTTCCCGGTGCTTTCATTCTTTTTTTATTGACAATTAAAAAAAAAAAATTAACTGGAGGATAGTTGATTTCCAATGCTGTGTTAGTTTCTGCTGTAGAGCAAAGTGAATCAGTTACACATACATTCACTCTTTGTTAGATTCTTTTCCCATATAGGTCATTACAGAGTATTGTGTAGTAGCCCCTTATTATCTATTTTATATACAGTAGTATATATGTATATGTCAATCCCAATCTCCCAATTTATCCCTCCACCTTTATAAGCATAAGTTTGTTTTTCACATCTGCGACTCTATTTCTCTTTTGTAAATAAGTTCATTTGTGCCATTTTTTTATTCCACATATAAGTGATAGCATGTGATATTTGTCTTTCTCTGTCTGACACACTTCACTCAGTATGATATTCTCTAGGTTCATCCATGTTCCTGCAAATGGCATTATTTCACTCTTTCTTATAGCTAAGTAATATTCTATTACATATACGTACCACATCTTCTTTATCCATTCCTCTGTCATTGGGCATTTAGGTTGTTTCCATGCTTTCATTCTTTCCCTGAAGTTCTATATTTTCATCAGAGATTACTGTCTTTTAGTCTGAAGAATTTGTTTTGACATTTTTTTTTACAGCTGAGGTAATTAATTTTCTTAATTATTTGTAACAAATGTACCATACTAATATAGATGTAAATAATAGAGGAAACCTTTCAGACTTGGGCAGGTCTATTCAGTCTACCATTTACTAAAAATACTGGGCAGAGCTATGGAAAAGCTTCAAGGTATATGATCTCTATTCCTTTGTAGGATGATTAAGTTTTATCTAGGCATAGCAACTTCCTCCTCTTTCTTCCTTGGGCAAAGGTAGAGTGAGAGTCTCCAGTTGTTGGGGCTGCAGAGCTGGCTCAACAGAGGCTCTGTCTTCTGGGGCGCACAGGTGAACTTTGCATTGAGAGGAAAATGGTCACAGCAAGTACTACGCATCAGAGACATGCAGGAGGTGATGTGGGAATGTTGCCTGGAAAGGCTTCCTAGAGAAGACTTTGAAGGATGGTTGTGTGTGTGTGTGTGTTGTTCAGTAATGTCCGACTCTGTGACCCCACAGACTGTAGCCCACCAGGCTTCTCTGTCCGTGGAATTCTCCAGGCAAGAATACTAGCGTGGATTGACAGATGGTTAGGAGTTCATAACCCAGCTAACTAACAAAGCCAGTTAGAATTAATGAAGCGAATTTCTTTCTTAGATTGAAAAGAAAGTGTTGGGAAAATGCAGAGACCAGAGGAAGTGGTGCTTAGGTTCCACCTCGCATACTATTAGACACTCCATCCACATCTTTGTGTAACAATTTAAGGAAAAAATAAAAGCATGCTTGTGTGCATGTGGCTACAGGAGAGAATCATTTTACACATATGGGCATGAACTCCAAACAGGAAAATAAATGACTCTCAAATCATGTTAACAGTCATGTGGTTACAACGTGCTTCGGCCAGGAGCTGCCTGCAGAGAGAGATGTGACTTGCCCAAAAAGCTAACATTTGAGTAAAATGCAGATGCATGGTAGAAAACCAGGCCATCCCACTGTGAGAATCCAGGCAGTAACAAGATATCATACCCAGTCGGGACTTGTCTTCTTCAAGGTCTGGCTCTTAATGACCTCTCAAAATAGGCTAGCCATTTCTGTGATGCCTGGAGCAAGGTGCTATGTGGACGTCTTTTCTAATCTTTTCTGATGACAGGCCTGATGACCTTCAGTGGCACACAAACTTTTTGACGGAAAAAAAAAGTATAAAGTGCAGAAGCCTAAACAATGCAGTTCCCAGGATTAGCAGACCATGTCCAGCCTTCACCTTGAATTCTTCATCTTGCTCAGTTTCCCATTAACATGAGACAAGGTATTAAAAAGGTCGGGGTTTTCAACCAGACCAGGGTGCTTGGTTTTCTTTATGGGTCTATCTTTGCAGCAAAATTAAAAGCCTCACTTTAAAAATTTATTAACAGCTCGAGAGGCCAAAAAGAAATCTAAAAGTGATGTTCAGAGAAACATTCTGTGGCCTGGAGAGGGTTGCTCATGATATTAATGTGAAACTACCTGTACCCATTCTCCTTTCAATAACATGTCAGGGCACAAAGCCTCCCTTATAAGATCTGACAAGCGTATGTTCTAGAGGAAGCGGAGGGGAAGCTCTCCGTTCATATGACTAATTAGACGGACTTCATGCTGGGTTGCTCTTTTTTGATGCGGGTCCTGGTCCTAATTGTCAGTTTGCTCCTCAGAAAGTAAGGTTGAGTTCAAATGCTTATGTGCCCTGTTTTCTTTTAGCATTCCTGACCTGAAACTGATGCGGGGTGACAGGGAACAGACGGGAAAGAGACTTCTCGTTGCATTCAAAGTAAACCTTTTCAAGTTCCCCACTTGGAAGACTGGACCACTAGCAGCAGCTTTTACAGGCTATGTTTATCAATTAACATGGCTCACACCAGCTGGGAGTTCTGCCTAGGCGCGCAAGCCTCTGTGATGGGCAGCTCAGCCCAAGTGAAGAGACCAGAGGCGCTTATTGGTCACGTCTGCTTGGATAGCTATCCAACGGCCAAGGCAGTTACTGGCACAGACATGGCAATGTGTTTAGGGATAATATTGGGAAATGAAGTATGAAAGGTTGATTGCAAGAATGGCTGCAATTCTTTACCCCTCCCTATATCCATGCCTTTTGCAGTGTTCCTCCTATCAAAGGTTGGGGTCTATTGCCCCTCCTTTAAATCTGGGCTGGCTTTTTGATTTGCATTGCCCAATTGAGTGAGGTGGGAGTTTATATCAGCATCAAGGCCAGATCTGGAGAGGCCTGAGCCCTGATGCTCTTATCTCTTGGGACAATGCTTTGTGCACTAGTGGAAGACTGAGAGAACATATGAAGCAGAGCTGAAGCATCCCAACTGGGGCCATCTTAGATCATTCTACACCCAGCTGACCCACCACCTGACTGAAGCATAATCAAGCCCGCTGAGATCAACCCAGCTTGACTCAGGCCATAATCATAAGTACCACACAGCCAAACTGTATGTAGACTTAAGAGCAAAATGAAATGCTTATTGTTTTCAGTGATTTAACTTTGAGGTGTGTTTTAGTTCAAGCCCTCTGGGAAGCAGATACCAAGCTGGAATTACAGGTACAAGGGATTTACTGGATTAAATGCTGTTGAAAGATAAAGAGAGGAGACCAAGAAGCTGAGAGCCTTCAGGTTGAGACACAGGTCTGACCACTGTGGAAGACAAAGGGAAGGAAAGATTGAGTAGTTAAGAGCTTCAGGCTGCAGCACAGGGCTAGAAAAATTCTGGCTGGCCTGACCACAAGTTCTTCAGCCAAAGGAACCCCATGTGAAAGGAATCCCATGTTTTGCAGGAGTGGGTCTGTATTATTATGCCCACTGTGTTCAGTCATTGGAAATGTGAGTCATACCCTTACTGACTTGAGGATGGATCCAGGAGGGCAGTAGTTGGGCCATTAATCAGTTATACTCCCCACAGCAGGAAATACAAATGGCTCAAGTTGGTTTGTTACCCAACATTATTGAGGCAACAGATATACTCATCAGTTCAGTTCAGTCGCTCAGTTGTGTCCTACTCTTTGCAACCCCATGGACTGCAGTATGCCAAGCTTCCCTGTCCATCACCAACTCCTGGAGCTTGCCTAAACTCATGTCCATCGAGTCAGTGATGCCATCCAACCATCTCATCCTCTGTTGTCCCCTTCTCTTCCTGCCTTCAATCTTTCCCAGACTCAGGTCTTTCCTAATGAGTTGGCCCTTCATATCAGGTGGCCAAAGTATTGGAGCTTCATCATCACCATCAGTCCTTCCAATGAATATATTCGTACACAGGACAAATAGGTTTCTGTTCCTCTAGAGACTTTTGTTGTGTTGTGAGCTTAGCCTATCTTCATCCTATCATATCTCTGTAACTAAAATGAGAGGAGAATCTTTTCATTGAATAACATCAAAATGTTTAAAGGTTTTGGCTAACTGTAGCTTCTAGACCAAGAATGTCCTGTTAAAAATGCAACAGACTCAACATTCCATTCCTCTAGAAGGCATTATTTTGTTCATTATTTTGTCCAGGAAGGTGTCACATAGTGTCTACCACGGCAGGCCAGGAGGAAACAGAGCCCTTGCTTAAAAGGCTTTTAATTACCTAGATTTGAAATTGGCTTCAACTTGTGAGATAAAATTTGTGGAATATTGTTGTTGATGACAAATCCTTTATATATCTGTATGGCCTAGATTAGCATGCCTCATTATTAATTGTTTTTATAAAAGCAGTTTAATTACTAAACATTTGTAATCACAATTATTAATTAGTGTTTTATAGATATCTGGGAAGAAGATACAACGTCAAATTCAATTAACAATTATGGAGCTCCTTATATTGCTAGGCATTTTGCCAGAGACATATTTTATTGAATTCTCACCCAAACTACAGGAAGTACTTATTATCTCTGTTTGTCTCAGTGATCACACTGCTGGTAACTCAAAGAGTACAGGCTTGGAGTCAGGCTTCTGACTTCATAATTCACGTTCTCCACAATCATTCACTGAGCATCCAAACTATTCTAGGAGCTGTGCTATTTGATAGTAATACAAACACAGTTCCTGTTCTCAAATCATCTGCAGATTAGTAGGTAAGACATAGATTACGTTTTTATGGACCTCAGTGAGATACATGCTATAATTGAGAGAAGCACAGGGCACTTAAGACACAGAAATGAAACCTCTTTGGGGATATTTGTGTTCTCTCAAAGTTTGTATGTTGAAGTTTGAACTCAGTACTCAGATGTGGCTGCATTTGGAGACTGGGTCATTAAAGAGGTAGTTAAGGTGAAATATGGTCATATTATTAATCCAATATGACTAGTGTTCTTATAGGAAGAGGAGATTGGCCACAGACATGTACACACACAGAGGAGAGACCATATCAAGAGACAGGGAGATAACAGCCATCTATAAGGCAGGGAGAGAGGCTGCAGGAGAAACCAAACCTGCTGACACCTTGATTTTGGTCTTCTAGCCTCCAGAGCTGTGAGAAAACAAATCTCTGCTTTTTAAACCATCCAGTCTGTGGTATTTTATTATGGCAGCCCTAGCAAACTAATACAGAACCTAATTATACTGAGTGGGGTAGTGGGAAAAAGCTGTTACAGGAGGATCTCAAACAGAGAGGTGTCAGGATGTAAGAATGAACATGAAACTGAGATGAAGAAACATGGCATTTAGCCACTGCCGGCATGGCATCACTGAATAGCCTTTAGCAAGTCACTTCCTTCCTCTGGGCATCAGCTTTCTCATCTGTGAAATGAGAGGATAAACCTTGAAGAGGGTTTCTAATACTGTTTCATGGAACACTGATTCCTCGAGACACTTCTCAGAAGAAGGGAGATAGGGAGGTCTCTGTGGGGAGATACTGTACACTACAGTCCCTCTTGGGTGTTCAAAACATGGAGCTGCACATTGTAGGTTCTGAGAAGTCCTGTTTTATGTAGAATTCACCTATTTATTTAGCCACAAAACACCATTTCCATAGCACATTCCTTAGTACTAATGTGGGTTCCAAAGTAACCACACTGAGCCATTCAGGTCCAAGTTTCTTATCTGTTTTCCGACTCCAATACTTAGGACTTTAAATATTTAAAATAAAACATTTTAAAAAGTCCCAACTACAAAGTCTTCAGAGTCTAGGGGTTAGACCTGTGACTTACAAACCACTGATCCAAAGAGGTAGTTCTAATACCAGAAACAAATGGTGGAAAGGAGATGGTATTTATTTGGTTTGTATTCTCCTGCTTGATATTTTTCTATTTATTTCTAGTATTTAAACCTAACTATTTTTGATTGTCTTATTTCTTTAGCAAAAAGTCATCAGACAATGTTGAATAATAGTGATGATAGTGGAAATCCTTGTCTTGTTTTTGACTTTAATGCAAACACTCCAGTGTTGCACTATTACTTTGATATTGACTGTCAATCAAAAAAACCCTATTCTTTACTATGTTAAGGAAATACCTTTTTATTTATAGTTTTTAAAGAGTTCTTGTTAACAGAAGTTCTGTTGTCTTTTAAAAAAATCCTTTTTGGCTTTTATAGATATAATCATATACCTTTAGCCTTTGAATTATTAGTGTTTAATGATTATTCATTTATTATTCACTTGATAAAATTATCCTTACACTATTAGGACAGTGGTACCTTAGTCATGACATATTATGTTGTTGTTGTTGTTCAGTCGCTCAATCGTGTCCTACTCTTTGCGACCCATGGACTGCAGCACGCCAGGCTTCCCTGCCCTTCACCATCTCCCAGAGCTTGCTCAAACTCATGTCCATTGAGTTGGTGATGCCATCCAACCATCTCGTCCTCTGTCATCCCCTTCTCCCCCTGCCTTCAATCTTTCCCAGCATCAGGGTATTTTCTAATGAGTCAACTCTGCATCAGGTGGCCAAAGCTTCATCTTTAGCATCAGTCCTTCCAATGAATATTCAGGATTGATTTCCGCTAGGATTAACTGGTTTGTGGTATGTGTTGATTGATTTCAGAATTTCAACTGAATATAATTATTGACTTTCTGCTGACTATGTGTGTGTGTTCAGTCACTTCATTTGTGTCTGACTCTTTGTGACCCCATAGACTGTAGCCTGCCAGGTTCCTCTGTCCATGGGAATCTGCAGGCAACAATACTGGAGTGGGTTGCCATGCCCTTCTCCAGGAGATCTTCCCAATCCAGGAGTCGAACCGTAGTCTCCTGAATCTCCTGCATTGCAGACAGATTCTTTTACTGCTGAGCCACAAAGGCTCAGCTGACTATAATCAGATGTATATATTATACAAACATTTTAAACAAAGCAAAATTTTGAATATCCCGTCAAATTACCTCAGGATGCTTTAGTTACCTTATATGATCAAACTGCCCAACTCTGGTTCAAGGTGATAGCTATAGTCAGCTGTTAATCTATTGGAATACTCAGCAATGCATGCATAGACTTTGATGAAATATGGACAATCTTCTAAAGAAAATTGTTATGCAAATCTCAGTTTATATTCATTAGGTGTAAGAACAACAAATGTGATAAAAAGAGTTGTTTTTTAAGGCCAAATTGTAAAATAAGGCAATGAAAAAGGAATTAAAAATATGTTAGCAATTATATTTGAAAATTCTCCTTTATTAACCCACTTAATAAAATATTAATATATAAAAATTCTTTTTTCTGATAGGTTCAGTTCTGGCTGTGAAAACACCACTTCTGATCTCAGTTAACAAATACATCTAACATGTTCTTGTTGTAAGATCCTAGATTTAAAAGTGGTATCTTATCTAAGGACTTTCCTGGTGGTTGAGGTGATAAAGAGTCTGTTGGCAATGTGGGAGACCCAGGTTCAAACTTTTTCTCAGATTGACTTTTAGAATATGTAAACAACAGAGCTAGACTAATTATTATGATAAAGTGAAAAAAATCACCAGAATGGATATTCTATGCCTCTTATCTTAATAATGTAAAACAAAACAAAGAAAATAAGACACCAGGGGAAATGACATTAGGTTGATTTATTTGGTAGTTAACCAGTTTATTTCAAATTTATTACTGATTTAAATGCTAACTCAAATCTTGATAGGTATACTCAGATACACATCAATGACAGATTATTAATTTATGCTTATGTCAGCAGTGTTTCCCATACATGGAGATAATCAGGCTTTGGAGATCTTCAGAAAACACACGCACACACCCACATTAAGTCCCCTAACATCATTAGCCTCTTAATTTCTCTTACACCATAGCAATAACCATTTAGCTCAGCTTGTGCAAAAGCACTGTTACAGAAGCCATGGAAAAAACCTTTGTGGTTTTTCCAATCCTGAGAATTCTCGGACAACTTCTTTGCTAAATGAGGAGCATGATGCAATGGATCATAGAATATTAGGGTTAGAAGGGCCCAATTTACTGTTGATAGCTCAGTTGGCTTTATCACATGCATTCCCTTATTTTTTGGACATCGTTGAAAGCACTAAAGACAAATGCCATATCAAGAAATTGAAGAAAACTCTCAGGTAAGAGTAGAGTAGTATTCTCTTATGTGCAGTCATATCTGTGGACCCAAACTAGAGATATTCTCTTATTGAAATTACAGAATGCCAGGACCGAGTGAACTCAGAGATCCTTTTGTTCTACCGTTTGTTGTAAAGTGAGTGCCAGAGTGCTTGAGTGGTGTGCTTTCTCACTGTAGCGCAGTGCCTACAAGCTCATCTGTCTTGTTTCTTTGACTGCATTTACCAAGCTCATGTTAGATTAGAGTTATATGACAAGCCAGGGTATGTGGGCATGAGCCTGGCACAATCCTCTTCTTTCACTTAGTCAAACACAAAGGATGCTGTGGCGGACTCAGGAACTTCTAGAAGTTAGAAGCCCAAATGATGGAAAAAACTGATTTCCCTAAAATAATACATTAAAGTCTGGACACTCGATTGGACCATGACATGGGTGAGAACTATAGTGCTAGGCTACTAAAATTTGGGGAGTTGTCTGTTACAGCAACTAGTGAAATTATCTGACTAATACACTGATGGTGTAACTTGGTGGTAAAAAAGTTATAAACAGGATTTCTAATATCCTGCCCTTGCTCTCAATTACATACCATTCTTTAGGCAGAAATTATTTATCTGCACAGGAATGTTTTTCTTCTTGAACACCTTCCAGGAGAGGAGAAATTGAACTTTTGTAAAGCTGAGTGACAAGCTATGGATGTGATCAAACTTGCAAGTTCTCAGTTTTTCTAGTAGTAGCATGTACTTTTTTTTTTCTTTCAGATGTGGTTGTTGGGCAATTGTCCAATGTGAAATGAACTGTGCTTTTTTCTCATTGCTTTTAAGACATGGAGGAACTTAGCAATGTTTAGGCACCTCTGGAAATTTCTCAGGAGTTAAGGGAAATGACTCAATCTGCTTGGGTAAGATGGTCTCATCTGCTTTTCATGATTCCTTTTATTCTTATCATTTGCTTAGAAAATGATTAAGGACACCATAGGTGGGGAATATTCCACTTGACTCTCTGGTCTGTTGATTGAAAATGGAGCCTCCATTAAGCTGTGGATGGCCTGTCTCCATAAATTTGCAAATGAGCCTGAAAATCATCTCAATTTCATGTTCATGGAGAGATGGAGAGAATGTTTGCTCTTTCTAGCCACTGTATTAGACTCGCTGTTATATCTCATTGTGCTAAAAAAGGGTGAATTCTGTTTCTTACTTGGAAATAATGAGCTTTTCAAGTGACATTTCCTGTGAGATATTTTTTCTGTTCTTGTCACTTTTTCCAGTATGTTTTTCTGATTTAAATTTTTTTCAGACTATGATAAAAGTTAATTTATTTTTAGTCTTTTTGTATCACTTATTTTACACTTCTTTCTTAGAAAAATAGAACTTTGGGAAAAAATAAAATTCTTGACAGAAAGACAGACATCATATGATATCACTTATATGTGGAAACCAATAAAATGATGCAAGTGAATTTGATGAACACTTTAACTTGAGTTGACCAACTGGCATGTTTTTCAATCCCCAGATAGATGAATTATAATTGACTCCCTTTGGAGATTATCTCATAATTTTCAAGGCAGATTATGAAGCAGTTTGACCTAAACCAACATCTGTTTGAAGAAGTTAGAAAAAGACCAGCAAAATAAATTCAAATAAAGTAGAAGGAAATACGTATGATAACAGAAATTAATAAAATGGAAAATATAGATACGATATAGAGGGTCAACAAGACCAAAATTTTGTTCTTTGAAAAGACTATTAAAGTTGATCAAGAAATAAACTGGCAAAACTGACCAAGAAAAACAAGAGCGATCTCTCTTATTTTCTGATATATTCACTTCAGGGCTATAATTTTCTTTCTTGAAAACTTTTTTGACTGCAACCCACAAGTTTTCAAGTGTAGATATTTTTTGGTTAGCATTATATTCAGATAATTTCTAATTCCATTATGATTTCTTCTTTGACCCACAGTTTATTGAGGAGTATACTTATTAATTTCCAAGCATGTTGATTTTATCTAACTTTTAGGTTTATTTCATTGTGGTCAGAGGTTATTCTTCACAGGTTTTCAATCACTTGAAATTTTCATGAGATTTTCTTCATGACCTAGTATTAATATAAGTACCATTTAAAAAAATATTCTATTTGTACTTGAAAGACACATATGCTGTGTTGTACATATGTCAGTTGGTTAAAGTATATAATCATTTTGGTAATGTCATCTATGTTCTTCTTGACTTTTGTCTGTCAGTAGGGATACAGAAGATTTCAGCAACATGATGGCAAGTAACTGATCAGTTTCTGAGAGAGACAATTATGGATTTGTTCCTTTTTCCTTATAACTCTGTCAGAACTTCTCTTTGTATATTTTGATGGCATGTTTTAGGTATATATACACTGGTGAGCAAAGCTTTTCTTGTTACATATTGTACTTTTAATCCCCAGTAAGTATTTTATACCTAAGCCTACTAGTTTAGTATTAACATGGCTGCACCAGCTTTCATTTGGCTGTGACTGTCACTGACTATGTATAAATATTATATGTAACATATATATGATTATTTACTGTTCTATCTTTCTTGTTTCTCATGTTTTAGATGTGCATCTTATATGCCATATGTAGTTTTTTCTTTCTAAACCCAGTCTCACTATTTTTGTCTATGATTAATATTTCATTCTTTTATGCAGTGAGAAGTATTATAATACAGTACTCTGACAAAATCTGTTTTAAAAAAAATGTAGACCCAATTTAACAGCTTGGATTTGGGGTTGTGGACAGTAAGACTTGATTGTAGCTACTGACTGAGAAAATTCTTACTGGGTTTCTGGACAGTACCCAAACAAGTCATAAGACAGACAGGGTCGTCTGAAACATTCTTTTTTTTTTCTTTTCCTGAGAGTCATGTTATCTGACAGAGTACATGAGATCATGAGATGGGGAGCAGGAGTGACCTGCCTGGCCAGTCAGCTCAGGCCCATCCACCCTGGCTCCTTACAAGCGACAAATGCCAGGGCCAGATTGCCCTGACATCCAGGATGCCCTGAGGGATGTTCCGTTCCTTCTCTGATCCCCAGTGACTGGAAGCAAAGTGGCCATGTGCAGCTTCACCGCCTTCTGTGCGATTTGGTGCTGTGGTGTGGGACAAGTGTTTCCACCTTCGGTGTTTGTTTAAGTAGATTTCCATCTGAAGGATGACAGCATTTTTCCCCCTCTGTCTCAGATTTCAAATCATGATGATGTGATTTCAGTGCTTCATTCTCTAGCCTGATAGAGATGATACCTAGAGCTAATGGAGCTCCCTGTGTAGTCCTGACGATACTATTTATATTCAGTTGTACCTCTGAATCTGTCTCTTGCACGTTGGGCATGAGTGCCATGAATAATTCTGCCTCTTGTTCAAATTAAGTCTCCTTTATATCCTGGCATAAATTAAGCATTCTATAAAATGATGGGGACATGAAAAGCGAGTAAATAATCTTTATAGTAGCTGTTTTACTGAGGAATGTAGAAGAGTTAGAGAAAGTCAGTGATATGAGAGGAAAGGTTCCTTCACAATTGTTTACATGTCTTTTCTTTGGGAACTTACTGCTGTAAAGAGGTTAAGACATGCTTAATTATATATAACTTGAAGTCCAAAGTGGTGTCTTCTTTTTGTCCCCAGTTTATAATGCAAATTATTATTTTTCATGAAGTTCCTCCAGTAGTTTTTAGTATTTTGCTACTGAAAAGACTTAGGGGCAATAATCATACAGTGTGACACCTGCCTGGTTTGTATTTGTTAGAATCCAGCCCTCTCTGTGATGTTCAGGTTTCAGCAGAAGAAGGTGTTACCAAGGTCTTTGAGCCCTTGGGGCTTGGTTCTTTCTGCCAAGGAAGAGCTACATGTTTTTGAAGATATAAACTACTTTCAAAAAACACTGTATCATTTATAACAACGGTGAAAGCTATCGGACAACTGGTTAAGTATGACAACTGCTTGACTGTGAAAGAAACTCAACATCCTCTCTAACGACTTAAATTCTAAAGCAAGATGTCTACCTCTGAACTCAAACCATCACATAATCATTGAGGCTTCTGCCCAGATGAGTACAGCTACTTGACAAAGAACCAAGGGCTACTGGGAATAGAATGTACTGATGTTAATGGCTCTTTCTAACTAGTGATTTGAAAGGAATCATGCAGTTTTGTTTGGGGTATGTAAGGTGATGCAAAAGGCAAAGAAGAAAAGGAAAGATATACCCATTTGAATGCAGAGTTCCAAAGAATAGCAAGGAGAGATAAGAAAGCCTTCCTCAGTAATCAATTCAAAGAAATAGAGGAAAATAATAGAATGGGAAAGACGAGAGATTTCTTCAAGAAAATTAGAGATAGCACAGGAACATTTCATACCAAGATGGGCACAATAAAAGACAGAAATAGTATGGACCTAATAGAAGCAGAACATACTAGAAGAGGTGGCAAGAATACACAGAAGAACTATACAAAAAAGATCTTCATGACCCAGATAACCACTATGGTGTGATCACTCACCTAGAGCCAGACATCCTGAAATGTGAAGTCAAGTGAGCCTTAGGAAGCATCACTACGAACAAAGCTAGTGGAGGTGATGGAATTCCGTTGAGCTGTTTCAAATCCTAAAAGATGATGCTGTGAAAGTGCTGCACTCAATATGTCAGCAAATTTGGAAAACTCAGCAGTGGCCACAGCGCTGGATAAGGTCAGTTTTCATTCCAATCCCAAAGAAAGGCAATACCAAAGAATGCTCAAACCACCACACAATTGCACTCATCTCACATGCTAGCAAAGTAATGCTCAAAATTCTCCAAGACAGGCTTCAACAGTACATGAACTGTGAAATTCCAGATGTCTAAGCTGGATTTAGAAAAGGCCGAGGAACCAGAGATCAAATTGCCAACATCCACTGGATCATCAAAAAAGCAAGAGAGTTCCAGAGAAACATCTACTTCTGCTTTATTGACTATGCCAAAGCCTTTGACTGTGTGGACCACAACAAACTCTGGAAAATTCTGAAAGAGATAAGAATGCCAGACCACATGACCTGCCTCCTGAGAAATCTGTATGCAGGTCAAGAAGCAACAGCTAGAACCAGACATGGAACAACAGACTGATTCCAAATCAGGAAAGGAGTATGTCAAGGCTGTAAATTGTCACCCTGCTTATTTAACTTACATGCAGAGTACATCATGAGAAACTCTAGGCTGGATGAAGCACAAGCTGCAATCAAAATTGCCAGGAGAAATATTAATAACCTCAGATGTGCAGATGACACCACCTTATGGCAGAAAGCAAAGAAGAACTAAAGAGCCTCTTGATGAAAGTGAAAGAGGAAGGTGAAAAAGTTGGCTTAAAGCTCAACACTCAGAAAACTAAGATCATGGCATCCAGTCCCATCACTTCATGGCAAATAGATAGGGAAAGAATGGAAACAATGACAGACTGTTTATTTTGGGCTCCAAAATCACTGCAGATGGTGATTGCAGACATGAAATTAAAAGATGCTTTCTCCTTTGAAGAAAAGCTATGACCAACCTAGAGAGCATATTAAAAAGCAGAGACATTACTTTGCCAACAAAGGTCCATCTAGTGAAAGCTATGGTTTTTCCAGTAGTCATGTACAGATGTGAGAGTTGGACTATAAAGAAAGCTGAGTACTGAAGAATTGATGTTTTTGAATTGTGGTGTTGGAGAAGACTCTTGAGAGTCCCTTGGACTGCAAGGAGATCCAACCAGTCCATCCTAAAGGAGATCAGTCCTGGGTGTTCATTGGAAGGACTGATGCTGAAGCTGAAACTCCAATACTTTGGCCACCTGATGTGAAGAGCTGACTCATTTGAAAAGACCCTGATGCCGGGAAAGATTGAGGGCAGGAGGAGAAGGGGATGACAGAGGATGAAATGGTTGGATGGCCTCACCGACTCCATGGATGTGAGTTTGAGTAAGCTCCAGGAGTTGGTGATGGACAGGTAAGCCTGGTGTGCTGCAGTCCATGGGGTCACAAAGAGTCGGACATGACTGAGTGACTGAACTGAACTGAAAGTGACTCATTCTAAATTATTAGTTAATGGGAAGAATGTAGATGTTAGGGACTCAGTTCTAGTATCATATATGCTGGTGTCACATCTTCTAATTAAAGTAAAAAATAAACCTGGAATGTTCTTATATGCTATAAGTCCAGGTGAAAGAGGTGGTACAAAAACTACCGTTTGTTGAATAAAGTTTAGGAATATTTTTAAGGTCTTCCTACCTGGCATGAATTTGAGGCTATCTGAGCCACAGTAGCTATTTTGAAGTTGGTTCTGTTTTGCCACTTATAAGAGGGGAATTCATTCTTGGGATGGAAGACACTGAGATATTAGGAGAGAATTTCAGAGAAGCAGGCGGTTGATAATGATATTGCTAAACAGTAGTATCCAGCGATGTACCCAGGTACATAGTCCCAAAAAATGGCCATAAGAAAATGGCATGAAGTGGTAAAGGGAGGATTACTAATGTCAGTATTTTTCCATGGGAACCCTGTTGGCATCTTTGGAAGGACAACTGTTCTTCAGAGGAGTGCCCTGAACAATGTGGGACATTCAGCAAGCCTAGTCCTCAGTACACTAACACCCTCACATCATTGCATAACAATCATATATGCCCCAACATACTTCTAAATGCTCCCAGGGGAGTGATACTGTCCTCCATTGAGGGTTACTAGTTCAGTTCAGTTCAGTTCAATCGCTTAGTCATGTCTGACTCTTTGCAACATCGTGGACCACAGCATGCCAGGCTTCCCTGTCCATCACCAACTCCTGGAGTTTACCCAAACTCATGTCCATTGAGTCTGTGATGCCATCCAACTATCTCATCCTCTGCCGTCCCCTTCTCCTCCTGCCCTCAATCTTTCCCGGCATCGGGGTCTTTTCAAATGAGTCAGCTCTTCACATCAGGTGGCCAAAGTATTGGAGTTTCAGCTTCAGCATCAGTCCTTCCAATGAACACTCAGGACTGATCTCCTTTAGGATGGACTGGTTGGATCTCCTTGCAGTCCAAGGGATTCTCAAGAGTCTTCTCCAACACCACAGTTCAAAAGCATCAATTCTTCAGCACTCAGCTTTCTTTATTATCCAACTCTCGCATCCATACATGACCACTGGAAAAACCATAGCCTTGACTAGATGGACCTTTGTTGGCAAAGTAATGTCTCTGCCTTTTAATATGCTGTCTAGGTTGGTTGTAACTTTCCTTCCAAAGAGTAAGCGTCTTTTAATTTCATGGCTGCAGTCACCATCTGCAGTGATTTTGAAGCCCCCCAAAATAATGTCAGCCACTGTTTCCACTGTTTCCCCATCTATTTGCCATGAAGTGATGGGGCCAGACGCCATGATCTTACTTTTCTGAATGTTGAGCTTTAAGCCAACTTTTTCACTCTCCTCTTTCACATTCATCAAGAGGCTCTTTAGATCCCCTTCACTTTCTGCCATAAGTGTGGTGTCATCTGCATATCTGAGGTTATTGATATTTCTCCCAGCAAACTTGATTCCAGCTTGTCAGCCCGGCATTTCTCATGATGTACTCTGCATGTAAATTAAATAAGCAGGGTGACAATATACAGCCTTGACATAATTCTTTCCCTATTTGGAACCAGTCTGTTGTTCCATGTCCAGTTCTAACTGTTGCTTCCTGACCTGCATACAGGTTTCTCAAGAGGCAGGCCAGGTGGTCTGGTATTCCCATCTCTTTCAGAATGTTCCACAGTTTATTGTAATCCACACAGTCAAAGGCTTTGGCATAGTCAATAAAGCAGAAATAGATGTTTTTCTGGAACTCTCTTGCTTTTGCGATTACTAGTAGATGTTCCGAAATCCAGAATCTAGACTGGGCTTTGCTACTATCATACTATGAGTCTGTGGACAAGTCTTTTTTACTTCAGTTCAGTTCAGTTCAGTTTGGTTGCTCAGTCATGTCCCACTCTTTGCAACCTCATGGACTGCAGCACACCAGGCTTCCTTGTCCACTGCTAACTCCCAGAGCTTTCTCAAATTCATCTTCATCGAGTCAGTGATGCCATCCAACCATCTCATCCTCTGTTGTCCCCTTTTCCTCCTGCCTGCAATCTTTTCCCAGCATCAGGGTCTTTTCTAATGAGTCAGTTCTTCGTATCGGGTGGCCAAAATATTGGAGCTTCAGCTTCAGCATCAGTCCTTCCAATGAATATTCAGGACTGATATTCTTTGGGATTGACTGGTTTGATCTTGCTGTCCAAGTGACTCTCAAGAGTCTTCTCCAACACCACAGTTCAAAAGCATCAATTCCTCGGCACTCAGCCTTCTTTATGGTCCAACTCTTATATCCATACAGGACTACTGAAAAAACTACAGCTTTGACTATATGGACCTAACCTATATAAGCCCAATTAGTTTCCTCATCTGAAAAATTTAAAGGATTGGAAATTGTTAGACCTCTTTCTCTTCTTACATTCACTCAATCTATAATTCCTAAGCATAAGAAAATATGACTAAATGGTCTCCTTAGATTCTACAAAGGAGACTAAGTGTACCCAAAAAAACCACAGGAAAACCTGTCTTAGATTATTTTCCCCAAAGAAACTAAACTCAGGCAATGAATTGCAGATATTGCCAGTCTTCTAGAAATGATGAATCTTTTTGCTTTGTATTTGTTTTCCCTAGAAAACCATGGCTCGCTTCTACTTGTACTGGGTAGAAATAGGAAGGAAATCAAATTAAAAAGGGAGAGTAAAAGCTTGATTTTAAGTGAATTTGATGAGAAATACTAATTTATAAAGTCATTGCTTGCCTCCTGTTTTTTAACTTCCCCTCCCCTCTCCCACCTTTTCCCTTCCTCTAAGGGCTAGGCTTTTATCACTGGGATCATTGATAAAAGTCCTACTTTGCTGTGTGACATTGCAAAAAGGATCTGTGTACCCAGGAACATTCTCACCATTTCCAAAGTATCCAATCTTTGTCTCACTTGCTCTGTAGAAATGTTTCCCCTTGGGGTGTTCTTACTCACATGAGTGCTTTAAGTCTACATTAATACACTTATTTCAACTAGACCTTTAATCAATATTTCATGGGATGTATTGAGAGGACCCACTTAATCTCTTTTAGTCTCTGCAGGTGTAGGAGTGAGAGAACGCACTGGCCCGAGAAGACCAGTGTCATTTACACACAAATGTAGATGTTCCTATCGATCATAGGCTTGTTGGGATAATACTTGTGATGAATCATTTACAGGACGGGGACAAGACAGCTTATGTTTTACAGAGTGGGACTTTTGGTTCCTTAAATATCTATCAGAGTCCCATTACTGAAGAAGTCAAGGATAACTATTGGGTTGACCTCCTGGCAAGGAAAAATAGTAATACAAATAAAACAGCTTGCATAGGCAGACCAACTGGGGCCACAAAGTATTCTAAGGTTTGTGAACTTTGATATTTTGAAGAGATCTCAGAGTTTTATCCTCTACAGACAAATGAAACTCCAAAAGTGAGAAAGCTGGAGGGCCTTTAGAAAGGTAATTTCTTTTTTGGTAATGTTTATAGTATGGTGGTAAATTGTCTGGGACTTGGAATTAGTAGGACTTTGCTCAGATTCTGGCTTCTAAACTTATTATCTATATGAATGTGGACATTTTACTTTATGTTTCTTAAACATCACTTCCTGAGCTTAAAATGTTTATTTAATGGCTCACATGTGTTAAGCACTTACTATGTGTAGGATAATAATACATGTCTCAATTCTTAGTATATTATTTTTATAGTCTTAAAAATAGTCTTAATAGGGGGATAAGACTGTTGACTACTGTTGACTACTGTAACTACTTAGTAAGTTTGCAAGTGGAATTTCTTCTACTTTTCCTTTGTTTTCAAAATTATTTTAGCTATTTTAATTCTTTTGAGAATAAACTTGTCTATAAATTTTAGAATAAGTTTGTCTATACCTTTGGGCTTCCCAGGTTATACTGTACTGTGTGTGCTAAGTCACTTCAGTCATGTCTGATTCTTTGTGACGCTATGGACTGCAGGCTGTCAGGCTCCTCTGACCATGGGATTCTCCAGGCAAGAATACTGGAGTGGGTTGCCATGCCCTCCTCCAGGGGATCAGGGCTAGTGGTAAAGAATCTGCCTGCCAATGCAGGCGATCCTTGGGTTGGGAACATCCCCTGGAGTAGAAAATGGCAAACCACTCCAGCATTCTTGCCTGGAAAACCCCACAGCTAGAAGAGCCTGGTAGGCTACAGTTCATGGGTCAGAGAGTCAGACATGACTGCTCAAGTGACCACACACACACACCTATAGAAACCTTGCTGTGATTTTGGCAAAGAACTGAATTAAACCTATGAATCAATTTGGAGAGAAATGACATTTATTATATTGAGTCTTCAATCCGTGAAAATTGTTCATTATTTAGATCTTTGATTTCTTTCATCAGCTGTTTGTAATTTTTAGCATATAGAGCCCATACATATTTTGTTAGATTTATTTATAAGTATTTAATTTTGAAGAGTGATTGTATACATTATATATGGTATTATGTTTTTAATTTCATTTCTCACATGTTCACTACTGTAGAAATATGGTTGATTTTTGGTTTTTTATTTGTATTCTGCAAACTTGCTGAATTCAGTTCTAGTATTTTTTTTTTTTTTTTCAGAGAATCCTTGGGATTTTCTATGTAGTCAATCATGTTGTCTGTGAATTGTTGTTGTTATTGTTGTTTAGTCGCTAATCATGTCCAACTCTTTTGAGACCCCATGGACTATCAGGTTCCTCTGTCCATGCGATTTTCCAGGCAAGAATACTGGAGTGGATTGCCATCTCCTTCTCCAGGGGCTCATCCCAACCCAGGGATCAAACCCCTGTCTCCTGCATAGGCAGGCAGATTCTTTATCACAGAGCCACCAGGGAAGCCCTGTTGTCTGTGAATAGGGAATGTTTTATTTTTTTCCCTTTCCAGCCTATATGCCTTTTATTTCCTTTTCTCGCCTTACTACACTGGCTAACCCTTCCTGTTTTATATTGAATAAGAGTGGTGAAGGCCATCTTGCTTTGTTTCAAATCTGGGGGATAAAGCATTTCAACTTTTCATCATTAAGTATCTGTGATTTGTAGGATTTTTGTAGCCTCTATATCAAGCTGAGGAAGTTCTCCTCTATTTATAGTTTGCTGAGAGTTCTTATTATAAATGGATGTTGAATTTTTTCCAGTGGTTCTTTTTTTGTTTGTTTTTCTGGCCTTATTGATATGTGTGTGCGTGATCAGTCCTTCAGTCGTGTCCGACTCTCTGTGACCCTATGGACTGTAGCCCACCAGGCTCCTCTGTCCATGGGATTTTCCAGGCAAGAATACTACCTCCAGGGTCTCTTCCTGACTTAGGGATCGAACCCGTGTCTCTTATGTCTCCTGCACTGGCAGGCGGGTTCTTTACCACTAGTGCCACCTGGGAAGCCTCTTGATATGATAAGGTTTTTTCTTATTTAGTCTATTATTATAATAAATGACGTTGATTGGTTTTTAATTGTTGAACCAGCCTTGCATTCCTGGAAAGAATTCCTCTTGGCCAAACTGTATCATTTTGTTTATATATTGCTAGATTTGATTTGTTAATATTTTGTGGAGAACATTTGCATCTATTTTATGGGAGATATTGTTTTGTAATGTTTTTGTCTGGTATTGTTATTGAGATGAAAATTTTAATTTTAATTTTTGAGTTGGTATATAGGAAGGCTACTAATTTTTCCATTTTGCTGTTATATCCAGTCACTTGAAATTTTGTTTTAATTCTAATAACTTTTTAATTTTTTCTTTTTATATTCTAGGCATACAATTGTAACCTCTATTTTTAAAAAAACACTTTGATCTCTTCCTCTCTCCCAAATTGATACAGTTTTTATTTGTTCTTGAATTCATGCATTATCTAGTGCCTCTGCAATCCCTACAACAATTTTATTAATTTATATTTTATAACTATAACATTATATAAGGTATCTGTACATAGTATTATTAATAAATTTAACTGCCTTCCTATTTGCAATGATATTTCCTTAAAATTGAGATATAATTGACATATTACATCATACTAGTTTTAGGTGTACAATATAATGGTTTGATATATGTCAATACTGTTAAATGATTACCACAATAATTAGCATCTGTCATCACACACAGTTACATTTTGTTTCTTGTGAAGAGAACTTTTAAAATTTATTCTCTTAGCAACTTTCAGATTTACATTATTAATAACTATAGTCACCATGCTGAACATTATATTCCCAGGGCTTATTTATCTTACAGCTGTAAGTTTGTACATTTTGACCACCTTCACCTGTTTTGCATACCCCGAACCCCCACCTCTGGCAACCACGAATCTGTTCTCATAAGTTCAGGATTTCTTAGACTTCACATGAAGTTAATCATTTATATTTGTCCATATATCATACTATTTGTCTTTCTCTGAGAACCTTAACTCTTAAATTCACCATTAAAATAACAGTCTTTGATTTTATAGTTATCTATCTTTTTTGGTATTTTGTTTTCTATTTTTTAAATTTATGTTTTTATTATTAATTAACTTCTTCCTTATTTAGTTTTTTAGTTTCATTCATTGAACACTTGGTATATTTATTTTCTGGATGTTAAGTTTCTTCTGAATACTCTCTGGTCACATTTCATAGATATCAAAACATAATGTTTTCATTATCATTTATTGCTAAATATTTATCATTTCAATTTTGTTTTCTTCTTGCTTCTAACCCCTGCCAACCACTGATCTTTGTACTGTTTCCATAGGTTTGCCTTTTCCAGAATGTTGTATAGTTGGAATCATTCAGTATGTAGCCTTTTCAGATTGACTCCTGTAACTTAGTAACAAGCAGTTAAGCTCTCTCTGTGTCTTTTCATGGCTTGATTGTTCATTTCTTTTTAGCACTGAATAATAATCTATTGTCCGGATGAACCAAAGTTTATTCACTCATTCACCTACTGAAGGACATCTTAGTTGCTTCCACGTTTAGGCAGTTATGAATAAAGCTGCTATATATTTTTGTGTATGTTTCTTTGTGAACAGTTTTCATCATTTGGGTAGATACCAATAAGCACAACTGCTGGATCTTGTAAGAGTATGCTTAGTTTTGTAAGAAACTGCCAAACTGTCTCCCAAAGTGGCTGTGCCATTTTGCATTCCTATCAGCAATGAAGGAGAGTTCCTGATATGCTACATCTTTGCCAACACTTGGTGTTGTCAGGGTTTTGGATTTTGGCTATCTAATAGGTGTCATTTGTATATCATTCTTATTTTAATTTACATTCCCTAATGACATGATATGGATCATCTTTTCATGTGCTTTTTTTTTTTTTTGTCATCTGTGTATCTTCTTTGGTGAGCATTGCTTTATTACTCTAATGACTGTTCTTAAATTTTTATGAACATCTCTGGAAATGCATCAATTTTTTGAATTATAAAAGCAACAATAATTGTTATAAAATTACAGTAGCATGGAAGTCCTAATAGTAAAAACAAAAGTCCATTTCAACCCCCTGGAAAAGTTATTAATGAATATTATACTTTCAGATTTATTGATGCACAAATAGGTATGATTTTCTGTATAATATGACTATACTATACATATGGAATAACATATTTAAGTTCATTGTGCTTTCCCTCTCTATTGGCACAAATTTTAGTTAAAATCATTTAATTTTAGCTTGACTGTTCATTTTTAATTCCAGTTTTTGCCTCAATATTTCCTAACAATTTTATCAAGTTCACAACCATATTAAAATCCTCTAGCTTTTATTTGTATTTGTGTTATCTTTGCTTATCATCAACCCTTTTATTTCAAGATTTACTCTTTGTTCATTTTGTTTTACTGAAGAATTTCGTTGCATGTTTTTGAATATTGAAGATTCATCTATTTTACCATAACATTAGGTGTTAATATCATTATCTTCTAGCATTCTGTGTTGAAAAATAAAGTTGGACAGTGGTCAAATGCTAGTTCCTTCATAAATAATTCATTCCTTTATTTTCAGGGTGAGTTAAGAAACTTGGGGAGATATGTATAGATAAACACTTATTCATTATTTTTTCTCAGTGATCAATAGTGAAGTTCCAAGTCTATTCATCTCAATTGTCCTGTATTGTTTCTTTTATCGATTTTTCCCTTCTCCAGTCTGTTAATCTCTTTCTTCCTTTTCTTTTAAATGGATCTTCTAAGTATATCCTCTAAGTCTTTTTTGTCTTGTTTTAAATTTCTTTATTTTTCTCTTCTTTGGAAAATTTCTTTGCTTAGTATTCCAGATCTTAAATTTGGCCATTGGGTAGTCCATTTTAATTACTTCAATTTAAAACATTTCTTTTGAGCAGTTGTTTCCTTTTTCTTTGACATCCTCTTTAAAAATAACACCTTATCTTGTTCTTGTTTTATGAACAAAACATCAACCTGAAAATTTTGGAGGTTGCTGATTAGAATTTTTAAATTTTGCTTTCATATTTTGTATCTTTTGGTTTTTCAGTATTGCTTTTTCTGACTGTTCATCTTGGCTCTTCCTTTGGCACCTGTGGTTTTTCTTAAATGTTTGGTGATCTTTCATTGCTCATTTAAATTTATAAATGAAAGACTTGGTTAATGAGTGTTTGGGGTTGGCATGGATTTCCTTTTTTGTGCATATCTCTTTCCATAATAGGTTTTTCTCCTGATTGGAAGGAATGAGTGTAGATGGACCTGCTTATCTTGTAGACAGGCGTATTTATCTTTAGAGTGGATTAGGGAAGCAAGTTGGGCTTCTACACACTTGTCAAAGTAAAGAAGATTTTACCTTGATACTAGAATACTTTGGAATTCCTTAATTCCTGGAAAAATTTTCTTTCTTCCCTACTTACTTTCCCTGCATGATCATTATGCGGGACTGGAATTTCCCAGAGCCCTATTCTACTTTTCTCTTTCTAAACTCAAAAAATGTTAGGACACCCGCTCCCTACAGCCCCTAAAGGCAGAATTGCCACCATAGAAAGTATTCCTGAGGCTTTGTCCTGGAGGCAGACCCCATGGCTAGCCTTCTTGTCCATATGTAGGAGTAGATAGGGACTATAGACCAAGCTGTTCAGCAAGCAATCCCTTCATTGTCCTCAGGGTTGCCCCATGTCAGGATCTCCTCCAGTTCTGGTTTCTACTCACTGCATCTGAAGATTCTAGAACTCCTGGGGATGAACAGCTATCTTCTCAGCAGCCTTTTCCCCACCCTATTTTGTGTATAGTTTATTTCTACTCTGGTTTCTTTATCAATCTGATCTTATTAGTTTTCTAACTTCTAGAAATTCCCCTAAACATATGGTCTACTGGCGATATCATTTCTTATTCCTCAGCTTGTTATAAATGTATTTTTCAATTGTATATTTTGTGTCATTTCAATTAGATTTTGGTAGAGAGAGGAGGCAAATGTGTGTACTCAGTCTGCCATGTTGAAATGAAACCTGTTTTTGATCCACAGTTACATTTCTACAGGCAAAGCAAATGTAATCTGTCACCAGTATGTAGATTCTAGTTTAAATGATCTTTTAGTTTCTAAATTAAAGCCCTCAAGCAAGAATTCTCATCCTAAGGCTCATGGATCCCTAAAGATCAATTAAGCCCTAAATAGTCCCTAGGGGACCATAGGAGAGAAACCTAGAATAAAGCCCTTTGAAAACACTTTTTCATGGACTACTTAAAATAGAAATGGACAACTAATGGAAGATAAATAAAATCTAAAACTGCACATATCATTCAGGAAAACCTTATGCAAGATAACTTTTTCCAAGCATTATATAAAATTTTAACATACAGAAAAGTTGAAAGAATTGTACAGCAAACATCCATATATTTACTTGGTTTAGACAATTAACATTTAACTCTGTTTGCTTTATCTTACATCTATCTGTTCTTCTATCCATTAATAAATTCTTCTTTCCTCTTTGATGTATCTCCAAGGAAGTTTGAGTCATTAATGTACTTTAGGAGGTACTTTTAAAATGACAATATATTTTCTCTGGTTTTCCTTTTTCTCGTTTCCTTTCTCTCTTTTTGTCATCATATTCTTATGACACTAATAGAAGAGTTTCCTTCTGGACATAATGTTTTTGTCTGGTTGGTTGGCTAATTGGGTGGGTGTTTAGACATACAAACCAGATTGGCTGCTTTAAGGACCAGTGGAAACTCACCTTTTCTGCAAACCCTTCTTTAATAGAATGGGTTGACAATCCTTTCTCTTGTGATCTTGGAGCACTTTGGGCAAATCTACTGTTATCAGATTGGCATTGTGATTATTGCTTTATATGACTGTCTTCTCTTTTGACTATAGGATCCTATATGTGTATGCGTGTGTATTTGTGGTTATGGGGGACAGTGGAATAGAGACTAAGTCTTGTTTATCTCTGTGTCCAAGAGCTGAAACAGTTCCTGGAACAAATTAATAAATCAGATGATGAACAAATGGATCAGTGCTTGCCCACTTTGACTAAACAAATCAGTTCACAATTGCTTTTTATGATCATTGAAAGGAAGTGAAAGTGAAAGTCGCTCAGTCGTGTCCAACCCTTTGTGACTCCATGGACTATACAGTCCATGGAATTCTCCAGGCCAGAATACTGGAGTGGGTGGCCTTTCCCTTCTCCAGGGGATCTTCCCAACCCAGAGATTGAACCCAGGTCTCCTGCATTGTGGGCAGATTCTTTACCAGCTGAGCCACAAGGGAAGCCCAAGAATACTGAAGTTGGTAACCTATCCCTTCTCCAGCGGATCTTCCCAACCCAGGAATCAAACCAGGGTCTCCTGCATTGCAGGCAGATTCTGAGAATTCTACCAGGGAAGCCCTTTGGATCATTGCTTCAGGTTAAATTAAAATGATTGCTTTGCTTAAGAGTATTTGCAGTCCATATAACCGATATAGTTTTTGTATAGTTTTTTAAATAGGTAAGAAGATAGTTGAAGTGAGGCTCCTTACATCATTCCAGATTTAAAGTCAAGAGTAGATATCACTGGGACCTCCTGGTGGTCCAGTGATGAAGACTTCACCTTCCATTGGAGGGTTTGATCCCTGGTAGGGGAGCTAAGATCCCACATGCCTTGCAGCCAAAAAACGAAGGCATAAAACAGAAACAATCTGTAACAAATTCAATAAAAACTTTAAAAATATTTCACATCAAAAGCATCTTTTAAAGAAAGAGTAGATATCACTATGCAAAAAATGGAATCTATCAAGACATAACCTCAGATTCCTGGACAAACCCATTGTCATCTTTATTCTGTTTTGCTAATGTCATCAAAAACTAGTCACACTTTTTTCATTAGGAATAACAGACACCATACCATTGTAAAGACATTGCTCATGACTTTTACTTTTTCTCAATTTTAGAAGTTTTCCCAAGTTTAATTTTAGTAGCCGTCTCAGTGATGGGACTAGAACTTTGCATGTTGATCCAGCTTCTCTGGTTGTCATATATTTCTTTGGGCCTAGGTGATTCAAGAACCAGCCCCACTAAAGAAACACAGGGCAGGTATTAAACTTTTTTTTTTTATGAAATATGATGTGCTTGCCACTGTACTAGGTAATTTACATTGGTTATTTTTGTCTAAGTGGCTTCCAACTGAGGGAAGATTGTATTAGCTGGTTGAAATCATTTAGTTGAACTGTCTACATGGCTACTGGATCTTGGTTCCTTGCTGATTTGAGGGAAAGGAGATCTTCCTCTTCTTTTGTGTTTGTCTTCATGATTTAATATCGTACTCAAGAGCCGTGCTAGAGGCCCACAGGGAATACTGGGCTCACATAAATATTTACTTTTCAAAAATGAAAGTGCTTCAGAGAGTTCCCTAGTGGGAACGACCAAAGGAAGATTCTTGGGTCGTTTTTTTAGGTTCCTGATCTTTAAGACAAAGGACACAGACCCTTTCCTTCACTTTCTCCTTGTTCTCCACAGGCAGCTGCAGCTCTTTGGTAGCCCTGGGTGTTCATCTGACCAGATAAAACAAATATGGCCTAGGAGGGGATTAAAGTGTAATTTACCTTGGAAGAACACCACAGACTGGAGTCCTTTCTGAGCCAGGTACACCTGCAGGAACATCCCAGAAGCCTGCCTCTGTCTCGTGGCACCAACACATCCCCCAGACACCACTGGGTGGCTGGGTTCCCCAGGATGCTGCTTTAGGGCAGTCTCTGCTTGCAGGAGCAGATAAGTGAGCTTAAAGGGGCCTTTTATCAGCTGCTATGTTCACAGAGGCCATGTGATCTTCAAGGAGTTGCTTAGAGATTTAAAGCACTGATGTGACAGGGATGCTTTGATTCCAATGTTCCAGCCATTTCCTTGCAGCCAGTGTTTACATAAACTTGAAAAAATCTGCCACTACTGTTCATCGCCCTCATTTTTCAGCCCTAATGGTAATTACATTCCAAGGACTAGGAGAGATTTAGCATCCTTCAAGTCTGGGGTTAGATTCTCCTGTAGACGTGGCAGTGTTGCAGTCAGAAATTTGCATATACACTAATAGTCAATAAACAAATTTAATCTTCCCGGGGGCTGATTTCAAAATTCCATCTGAGAATTTTTTTCCTGTATTTGCTTCCTGCTGTGTCCAAAGTCTCTTTTTGCTTTAATGTATGAATCAAAATTCAAGAAGTAGAAGTTGTGACTTTCTCACTGCACCCTGAGAAAACTATGGTCTCTTTCCCAGGCCTCCTGTTATTCCCCTCACTCCTCTTCCTTCCCAAATTCAGATCCTTTCCTCTTGCTTCTTTCCAATAGTAAAGTTGGGGCTCTGTGAAGGAAACAGACCTGTCCCATAAGTATAGATGCCAAACCAAAACAATAGAAGGTAATATTAAGAATTGAGACCGTTTCCCTCCAGTCAAGGACATGTGCTTGCCCTTTGACCTTGCCTCTCCCTGTCTTTCATTTCTAATGGGGCCTCCTTGTCTGTCCCTGTTTTTGTTCAGTTGCCAAGTTGTGTCTGACTCTGTGACCCCATGGACTGTAGCACGCCAGGCTCCCCTGTCCTTCACTATCTCCCACACCAAATTCAAACTCATGTCCATTGAGTTGATGATACAATCTCATCCTCTGCCACTCTCTTCTCCTTTTGCCTTCCACCTTTCCCAGCATCAAGTTCTTTTCCAATGAGTTGGCTCTTTGCATCACGTGGCTGAAGTATTGGAACTTCAGCTTCAGCTTCAGCTTCGGCTGTCCCTACCATCATCTATTTTTCTTCCTTGGTCAGTCTTTCCGGTAAGAAACCCCAATCAGTCAACTCCTATACCTACTTTCATGTAAGAGCAAAGGGAAAAGCAGAAAGATTTTGGATGGGAGAGTGGAGTTTTGTGTGCGAGAGTAAAATTTTTTTTTTTTTTTTTTTTGTCTCTCTTCACTCCTTTTCCCAAATGAAGGCCCTAAGGATGAAGCTGGTGGACACTAGGGGACCATATCCTGGTCTTGAGCATGTCAGCTACTTCTTGGACAGTTCTCTGATTTCTGTTTGGCACCCTTGGTGCCTCTGAATCCTGGCCTTGCCGTGGTGCTTTGGTGAGCCCTACCTTCAGGCTGATCTTTGGAATGACGCTGAGGGCGCTGAGCACAGTCACACAGACGAAAGGAACTGAATTCTGTTCCCGGGATTCAGAGCAAGGATCCTGATGGAGACTTCTTCTTCCTCTCAAAGGCTGAGCCTCTGGCAGACTTCTTTTCCATCTGTACAGGAAAGCCAGCTTTCAATAAATAGTTTTAATAGCTTTTATCCTGCTCTTGCATCCAAGAGCTGGCCCAGAGCATAGCTCTTGGCTTTTCTCTAAACCAGCTCTGTTTGGGAATATGAAAGTCCATAGGGCTTAGTATATGGATACCAGCATTCTTCAACTTGCCTATCTTAAGTAGAAATTTAGGGGCAGATGCAAGTTTTGTGAGGCTTGAATGCTTGCACATGACATTTTAAAACCACAAATCTGAGGGAGGTAAGATGAAGTAAAAGATAGAGTGGAAAGAGCAGTCTTGGCAAATTGTGTTAAAATGTCTTACTTTAGCAACTTAAACAACCTATGACCATGTTAGCACATCACTGATGGTCATTCAAAGACTAGGAAGAAAAGAGCCTGTGCAAGTGAGGAGCCCCTCAGTCCATGCTTCATTAGCTTCATTATAATCTTGCTTCTATAGGAATGTTTTCCTCTTAAAACTATGAAAATACATTCTTCCTGTCCACCAAAACATATTACTTTATGTTTCTAAAAAAGCTTTTCAAATGATCTTTGTACAATTTAGTCATGTTTTATCCCAGTAATTCTTCTTTTGGCAATGTAGTCTAAAAAAGCAACTAGATTAATGAAACAGCTTTAGGTGCAAAGATGTCTATTGCAGCATTACTTATAACAGAAAAACTTTAATAACTAGCAACATGGGAATACCAAAGTACAAAGTGATATATACATTTGGTGGAATATTTTATTATTAGTGCCAGTGATTTTTCTTTTCTTTATCAATTGCTTATAATAATTTGGGAAAATATTAATATACCAATATCATCAGAAAATAGTAGCACACAAAAGTTATATAAACAGTATATATAAACAGCCAATTGATAACATTGCCTTTGCATTTCCAGCTCTTTGGAAGTGTTCTTGCATTACAGACATCTTCTTAGGTGAGCAGAAAAAAGTTCTGAACCCTTTGGGTCTTTGGAATTTCCAAAATTGAGGACCAACACTGATCACACTAGAAAAAAGTGTCATTTTAAAATATCCTCCAATTTTATATTGTTTTTTAAAGATAATTCTTGATATTAATGGGAACATGAAGAAATCAGCACTTTTATTTATTGCTAATTGAAGAATAATAAAGATAACATTTTTTTGAAGTTATTTTAGCATCATTAATCAAAAGCCTTAAATATATTAGTACCCTTTGACACAGTAATCCCAATTCTGAGCTTTCTATTACAAGGAAATTACAACAAATATAAAGGTAATATGTATAAGGATGCCAATTGCAATGAAATATATAGTAGGGAAACTTGCTGTTGTTCAGTCACTCAGTTGTGTCCAGCTCTTTGTGACCCCATGGACTACAGCACACTAGGCTTTCCTGTCCTTCACCACCTCCTGGAGCTTGCTTAAATTAATGTCCATCAAGTTGGTGATGCCATTCAACCATCTTGTCCTCTGTCATCCCCTCCTCTTCCTGCCTTCAGTCTTCCCCAGCATCGGGGTCAGTTCTTCACGTGAGTCAGTTCTTCACATCAGGTGGCCAAAGTATTGGAGTCTCAGCTTCAGCATCAGTCCTTCCAATGGATATTCAGGACTGATTTCCTTTAGGATTGACTGGTTTGATCTCCTTGCAGTCCAAGAGACTCTCAAGAATCTTCTCCAACACCACAGTTTGAAAGCATCAACTCATTGGCACTTAGGAAAGCATTACTAACAACTTAAAGATCCAACGTTAGAGAAATTATCTTTAAAATTCACTGTGTATCTGTAATGATATATTAGCCATAGAAATGACAAAATGGGTAAGAAAAAAAGGATAAAATACACACAAGGACATACAATGGAGCTATAAGTGAGGTTGATACAAAAAATAAATGTGAAAGAATTTATTTTGTTTATGTACCAGCCACTGTTCTAAGCTCTTTATGAATATTTAGCCATTTAATCTTCATAATGACACTATGGGGTTGGTTCTATAATTATTCCCACCTATGGGTGATGATGGACAAGTGGCAAAGAGGTTGGGTAACTGGTCCCAACTCACAAAGCTGATGAATGGTGGAGCTCCAATTCTCATTCAGAAGTTTCTAGCTCCAGAAGTCTCTGCTCTATGCTGTGCTGCTTCAGACTTAGCCCTAAGCTATTTATTAACCAACAAAAATTTGGAAATTAGACCAGCTACTCCATTCAATGTTATTAACAGGAGAATAAAACAATTTAGTATAAGCTCTTCCTGATGCTAAAACCAGAAAGAATACCATATAGGTAGAATGTGGTGTTACTTAATGAACATCATCCCTGAAGGAGAGGCCATAGCGCACTTTATGTGCCAGTTTTTATACTCGGTCCTTATGGTGGACTGAGCCAAAAATACCTTACTTTGGTCATCTCACTAAAGAATCTGAGCATTACTAGATTGTGGTAATCACCACTACCCACACCCAAAGGATACTTCAGCAAGAGCGATTCTATAGCATGAGGGTGGAGGTAAGGGAGCTACAGCAATGTTCAAATGCATTAATAAGATAACTTATTCAAGAATCAATTTAAAAATATCTGAAAGAATAAATGGGGTGCATAGTCTTCATATTGTACTCCATAAATACTGTTCCTCTCAGTCAGAGCTTAAGATGCATGCTAATTTAGTAATCCTATTTATCCTCAAAATTCTGTGTAGGTTGACAAATTGGGTATATTAGCTACTTGAAGAGAAGTAAAGGGACTCGCCTAAACTGTAGTCCAGGTGCTCTGCCCTCTTTGTCCAGGATTGTGCGCCGTCGAGCATCGGTGAAGAGTTGTGGTCTTCTATCCACCCCCTCAGACAGTCCATGAGGCTCTGCAAGTCTGAGTTCTCACATGAGCTGCTGGGACAGTCAGCTATTGTGGGGCAGGCATAGCAAGCTCCTTTGCCCTCAGTCAGCCGGGATGAGACTGTAACTTGCAAACTGATGAAAAATACTAGTTTAAAAATGTAGAAGGGTCCTTTAGACTAGATATTTATCCTATCCCTATACCACTTGCCTTGCAACGGGCAGGAAGGCCTGGCGTGCTGCTGTCAGCAAAGTAACGTCTCCGCTTTTTAATACACTGTCTACATTTGTCATATCTTTCTTGCCAAGGAGCAAGTGTCTTAATTTCATGGCTGCAGTCACAGTCTGCAGTGATTTTGGAACCCAAGAATATAAAGTCTGTCACTGTTTAAATTGTTTCCCCATCTATTTGCCTTGAAGTGATGGGACCAGATGCCATGATCTTCGTTTTTTTGAATGTTGAGTTTTAAGCCAGCTTTTTCACTCTCCTCTTTCAACTTCATCAAGAAACTCTTTAATTCCTCTTTGCTTTCTGCTATAAGGGTGGTGTCATCTGCATATCTGAGGTTATTGATATTTCTCCTGGCAAACTTGATTCCAGCTTGTGCTTCATCCAGCCTGGTATTTCACAGAACGTACTCTGCATATAAGTTAAATAAGCAGGGTGACAATATACAGCCTTGACGTACTCCTTTCCCAATTTTGAACCAGTCCATTGTTCCATGTCCTGTTCTAACTGTTGCTTCTTGACCTGCATACAGATATCTCAGGAGCCAGGTGAGGTGATCTGATTTTCCCATCTCTTTCAGAATTTTCCACAGTTTGTTGTGATCCACACAGTCAAAAACTTTAGCATAGTCAGTGAAGCAGGAGATGGATGAAACTGGAGCCCATTATACAGAGTGAAGTAAGTCAGAAAGATAAAGACCAATACAGTATACTAACACATATATATGGAATTTAAAAAGATGGTAATGATAACCCTATATGCAAAACAGAAAAAGAGACACAGATGTACAGAACAGACTTTTAGACTCTGTGGGAGAAGGTGAGGGTGGGATGTTCAGAGAGAACAGCATTGAAACAAGTATACTATCAAGGGTGAAACAGATCACCAGCCCAGATTGGATGCATGAGATGGGTGCTCAGGGCTGGTGCACTGGGAAGACCCAGAGGGATGGGATGGAGAGGGAGGCGGGAGGGGGGATCGGGATGGGGAACACATGTAAATCCATGGCTGATTCATGTCAATGCATGGCAAAAACCACTACAATATTGTAAAGTAATTAACCTCCAACGAATAAAAATAAATGGGAAAAAAAGTAGATGTTTTTCTGGAATTCTCTTGCTTTTTCTGCGATCCAACAGATGTTGGCAATTTGATTTCTGGTTCCTCTGCTTTTTCTAAATCCAGCTTGAACATCTGGAAGTTCTTGGTTCACATACTGTTGGAGCCTAGCTTGGGGGATTTTGAGTGTGACCTTGCTAGCATGTGAAATGATTGCAATTGTGCAGTAGTTTGAACATTCTTTGGCATTGCCCTTCTTTGGGCTTGGAATGAAAACTGACATTTTCCAGTCCTGTGGCCATTGCTCAGTTTTCCAAATTTTCTGGTGTATTGAGTGCAGCACTTTCACAGCATAATCTTCTAGGATTTGATATAGCTCAACTGGATTTCCATCACCTCCACTAGCTTTGTTTGTAGTCATACTTTCTAAGGCCCACTTGACTTCACATTCCAGGATGTCTGGCTCTAAGTGAGTGATTACACCATCATAGTTATCCGTGTCATTAAGATCTTTTTTGTAAGTCCTTCTGTGTATTCTTGCCACATCTTCTTAATATCTTCTGCTTCTATTAGGTCCATACCATTTCTGTCCTTTCTTGTGCCCATCTTTGCATGAAATGTTCCCTTGATATCTCTAATTTTCTTGAAGAGATCTCTAGTCTTTCCCATTCTATTGTCTTTCTCTGTTTCTTTGCATTCATCACTGAGGAAGGCTTTCTTATCTCTTCTTGCTATTCTTTGGAACTCTGCATTCAGATAGGTATATCTTTCCTTTTCTCCTTTGCCTTTCATTTCTCTTCTTTCCTCAGCTGTTTGTAAGACCTCCTCAGACAACCATTTTGCTTTTTTGCATTTCTTCTTCTTGGGGATGGTTTTGATCACTGCCTCCTGTACAATGTTATGAACCTCAGTCCATAGTTCTTCAGGCACTCTTGTCTATCAGATCTAATCCCTTGAATCTATTTGTCACTTCCACTGTATAATCAAAAGGGATTTGACTTAGGTCATACCTGAATGGCCTAGTGGTTTTCCCTACTTTATTCAATTTAAGTCTGAATTTGACAATAAGGAGTTCATGATCTGAGCCACAGTCAGCTCCCAGTCTTGTTTCAGCTGACTGTATAGAGCTTCTCCATCTTTGGCTGCAAAGAATATAATCAATCTGATTTCAGTATTGAGCATCTGGTGATGTCCATGTGTAGAGCTGTCTCTTGTGTTGTTGGAAGAGAGTGTTACCTATGACCAGTGCGTTCTCTTGGCAAAATTGTTAGCCTTTGCACTTCTGCATTTTGTACTCCTAGACCAAACGTGCCTGTTACTCCAGGTATCTCTTGACATCCTACTTTTGCATTTCAGTCCCCTATGGTGAAAAGGACATCTTTTGGGGGTTTAGGCTGTTGTTTTGTTTTCTTTGGGTGTGATTCCCACTCCTTGCCATGTCACTGTTATCTGACATCTGTGAGATATGAGTTACTGTCATTAACCAGGACCTTTTTTATGTTCACTTGCCATGGGCATTTTATTGGAACTCCTAAATAAATATACACATATGGGATTAAAGCTAATTGGAGAGGACTAACCTGTCTTTTCAGTGTAGCCTGCTGTGCAAAATACCACCCTACAGTCCTTTGTATTAATTGTAGCAGGGAGCAGATTTCATTTCACTAGGGGCAGGCCGTGATTCCACCTATGCTTTTTTTATTATTATTATTAAAGGCATGTGTTAAATGTGTTATATATATTTACATTTTTGTTAAAGATATATTTGATTACAAATATTAAGTGTTGTATATGTTTGTATACACAAGTGCTGGCTTAGTCTTTAAGTCGTGCCTGACTCTTTGCAACCCTATGGACTGTAGTCAGTCTCCTCTGTCCATAGATTTCTCCAGGCAAGAATATTGAAGTGGGTTGCCATTTCTTCCTTCAGGGGATCTTCCCAACCCGAGGACTCAACTGTGTTTCCTGCATTGGCAGGCTAATTCTTTACCACTGAGCCACGTGGGAAGCCCATATGTATACATGGATTTTTTCCAAATGTTACATGTGTCTATCTGGCTTTGTGTGTATTAGTCTCTCAGTCTGAGAGACACGACTGTCTTTGCAGCCCCATGGACTGAAGCCCGCCTACCTCTGTTCATTGAATTCTGTAGGCAAGAATACTGTAGTGGGTTGCCATTCCCTCCTCCAGGGGATCTTCCTGACCCAGGTATCGAACCTGGGTCTCCTGCATGGCAGGCAGATTCTTTACTGTCTGAGCCACAGGAAAGCTCCTATCTGGCTTTATAAATAGCTATTTTTGGACAATGATAGGTGAAGTGTGAGTTTTTTCTCTTTCATTCCATTTTACATTTTATAGGCCTTTTCAACTTGAAATTCACTTTTCTCTTTAGCTCTGAAAAATTTCTTTGGTTATTTATTTGATAATTATCTTCTCTGCATTTATTTGTTATCATTCATTTAGCCCTTCTCTTAGTGGATATTGGACCTCCTGGTTTGATGCTCTGTGTCTTTAATCTGTATGGGCTTCCCAGGTGGCTAGATGGTAAGGAATCCACCTGCCAGGGCAGGAAACTCAGGTTCAATCCCTGGGTTGAGAAGGTCCTCTAGAGGAGGAAATGGCAACTCAGTCCAGTATTATTGCCTGGAGAATCCCATGGACAGAGGAGCCTGGTGGGGTCACAAAAAGTTGGACATGACTTAGTGACTGAGCACTCATGTACATCTTTATTGCTCATATGTTTCATCCCTTGGCATTTTTACTTTTGTGCTCTGAGAGGTTTTCTAGACTTTCCTCCAATGCTTCTATTGTATTTTTATTTCAGAATCATATTTTTTATTTTTCTTAATTAATTTATTTATTTTTGTTTGCACTGAGTCTTCATTGCTGCATGCAGGCTTTCTCCAGTTGCAGGGAGTTGGGGTTACTCTGTTGTGGTGCATGGGCTTCTCAACACAGGCTCTAGGTGCACAGGCTTCAGCAGTTGTGGCATACAAGCCTAGTCACTCCACGGCATGTGGAATCTTCCTGGATCAGGGATTGAACCCGTATCCCCTGCATCGGCAGGCAGAGTCTTATCCATTGTGCCAACAGGAAAGTCCCCAGTCGTATTCTTAATTTCCAAGGCGATTTTCTTGTACCCAGATCATTCTTTAGCATAGTTTCCTATTCTTGATTTGTAGATTAAATGGCTTTTTAAATCTCACTGAGCCTGCTGATTAGATTTATATTTTTAAATAACTGAACTTGAATTATGTTCACGTTCAGTTTTCCTTGCTCTTTCTCTTTCAAACTGCTTTTTTTCTCCTAAAGTGTCTGGATAACTTTGAATGTTCATTGATATATCAGAGTGTGGACTAGGCAGGCAAATCTCTATTCATGGGCATGGACTTGTTATTGACAGACATGTCTTTAAGGTGAGCGGGTGGGGAGCGAACCATTCTGCTTCCAAAAGCTAGGATGACGACTGCTTTACTTTTAGGTGCTAACACCTCCAGTAGTTGCCTTAGTTCACTCCAGATATAGTGTAACTTTTTTTTTTTAAAGAAAACTGCCACACCTCTCCCTCTCCCTCCCTGTTTTTTTTTTTTTTTTAAACCAAGGATAAATGTCTGCCTGCCTGACATTTGTGCAAGGAGAGGGGTATTTTCTATTTTGTTTATAGCCCTTTCACTCATTCCCTGGTTTTCAGCTCTGCTTCTTATTTATGCTCTTGTATGTGTTCCCTCTGAGTCCAGAGGTTCTGTGGTTCTGCTGCTTTTGGATTCGTGCAGCTTCCTCAAAGTCACTGTTTCCCGGCTGTGCTTCAAACCAATGATACCTCTACATTTACTTTCTATCATCTGGAAATTTGTTATAATCTCTTATCTGTTGATGAGTATCCTTCTATTGACTTGCTGTTGCAGGTTTATACAAATCTGTTGCTTTACCATCATTTTTCTGAGGACCAGGTGATGGAGTGTCTATCATGGGGATTTAGTCTGTCATCCTAAAGTAGAATCCTTTCATCTATTTAAGAAGAATCCCTTAAATTCCATGGAAGATGTTTGATTTCAGCCAAGTGTTGAAAAATAAGTAGAATTTACATGGAAATAGAGAATTGTAGAAGATAGACCAAACAGAGGACAAGTTTGTGCAGTAATGTGGAGATGGGTATTGGCCATCTTAGGTTTGAAGAATAATGAGTCTGTTAGCCAAGCAGAATCCCAGAGTTCCAGCAGGAGAGTCATGGGAAATAAGACTTAAAAAGTAGTCTGGATCTAGAGTTTTTAGTTCTAGATGGGAAAAGTTGGCTGTTTTGAGCAGAGCAGAAAGGCAATGAAATCAGTACTTTAGAAAGATTTATTTGACGTGAAATATACTTTGGACGGAGATAGACTAGAGGCAGAGAGCCAATTAGGAAACAGGTATAATCATCCATTTATGGAATGAGGGATGGTGGCAGCAGGAAGGAAAATTGGGAAGAGATGGCAAATTAGAAATAAGAATCTATAGTACTTAGTGACTGATTAGCTATGGAAGATAAGATGACTATAAGTTTTCAGGTCTGGATAACTATGAAGAATTACTGGCATTGGTGTAGTTCAAAAAGTCACAGGTACCTATCCTAATTCCACCTCCTCTCTCTGCTAAGAGGAGGTCACTCACACACAGTATAATGTTTGTTTTCAGCCTAGGTTTTTACAGGTGGTAATAGCAATGGTGGTAGTTGTAGTGATGATGGTGGAGATGGTGATGGTGATAGAGGCAGTGGCAGAAATAGTGATGATGGTGGCAGTGGTGATACTGAAGGCGGTGGCGGTGGTGGTAGTAATATGGCAGAGGTGGTGATTGTGGTGGGGCTTGCGTGCAACAGTGAAACGGGCAGTGGCGGTGGCAATGGAGGTGGTGTTAGCAGCAGCAGTAATGGTGGCAATGGAATGGTGCTGGTGGGAATTTTGGAGGGGGATGTTGGTGGTCATGATGGAGGTAACAGAAGTGATGGTGATGGAGAATAGAAGTCTGGTGGTGATGGAAATAGTGGTGGTAGTGGTTGTATGATGAGGGTGGTGAAAGCACAGATGGCTTTAATGATGGAGGGGGTTGTATGATGGTTCTGATGGCAATTGTGGTGAATGATTACAGTAGGGACTGAGGTGGTGAGAAAGGTGATACTGATAATGGTGTTGATGAGGATGGATGTGTTAGTGATAGTATAAATAATTGTAGTGGTGATTGCGGTGTGGGTTGTTATAGTGATAGAGTTAGAACAGTGGGAATAAAAGGAATAAAATCATGAAGCTAACATTCCTGATGACTGTGGTAAGTGTGGTAGTAGATGGCAAGTCTTAGCTATGCAGCTATAACTTTAAGTCTTGAGTTTACCCTTGTCTACTCATATCACATTTAGGAGAGTAGCAGAAGGCTTAGCTGTCCACACAGTTGTGTGACCCTGTCCTACCCTTTAGTTACAGCTCTTTAGAAGTAGACATCCACCTCAGAAGACAGTCCTTAGGCTGGTAAGCTAAGATTTTCAACCACTAGAGTTTAATATGAGACTAGAAAATTGTAGCTATAAGACGTGGATATTTGAATGGAAAAGACTTGTGGAGTCAGAGCCTGAGTCATCACCATGGCAATAAAATGCTGTGTAGTGTTAAGGTTAAGAAAGAGTTCACTAAATAATTTTTTTTTAATTAAAAGTAAATAAATTTTTAAAAATTTAAAAAAAAAAGAGTTCACAAGCTATGAGTAAGCCGAAAAGGGCAATGTGCCGATGGAGGCAGGAAATGAAGTGGGGTGCAGAGAGGAGCAGAAATGAGAGACAAAACAGCAGCCTCCTTCCTAACTGACAAGGTCCAGGCCTCATGGATTCCCAAAGGGACCATCCAAGTCTATTCTGGTTTCAAGTGGCCATGAAATTGTCAATTGCATCCTTTCCATAAACTTCTTTATTTGAATTGCTCTGTGTGAGTTTCTATTCCTTGCAATCAAACACCAGGGACTAAGATATTTATGAAATGAATTGCTTATTTTTCATGCTATATGCAAACTTCAAAGTCACTAGGCCCTAGATACCACTATTAGATGCTTTTGTGTTTGGACTCAGCCCTCTCCTCAAGAGCTTCTATGTTGAACAGATCACGCACCAGAAAATTATATTTAACATCTGGTCCATTTCACACAGAGTCTAGTCTTTATTTACTATAATCTATTACTTACTAATGCCCCTTCAATATCTCAAAATTAGAGTTCCCTCACCTAGGACCACACATCCTGCTTCTCTCGTGGAAGCAATGTCTCTAGACTCCTATAACCTCTTGTATGGTCTTATTTTTCTGGTTTGCACTCTCTTGACTTACACCTTGACCCTCCTTCTCTGCCTTCTTCCTCCAGATGCCAAACCTAGACTGTCCGTCTGTCTATGGTTTTGACTTACTCAAAAGATCCTGACTCTGGTGTCTCTCTCCCAAGGATGGATGAGCATGGCCGACTGATAAGCTGCACTTAGAACTGATGTTCTACACTTCTGCCAGGTTGGTGAGAGAGGAGGTCGATCTTTATCTACTGAGTATATGAATCAAGTATTCTACAGCCTGTTAGGTCAGCATGTCTGCCTTTATTCTATAGATGACAAACCTGAAACTCTGAGCAATTAAGGCAATATGTCCAAGTTTATATGCCAAATGAGTGGCAGATGGGGTGTGAACCCAAGTGTGTTTGACTTAAAACATGTTTTCCTTTAAACTGTGCTGATTTGCCATGACCATTCAATGTCCAATCTCCCCTTCCTTCTTCATACCAAACCCTGGTTTTGTTTGGTGTGGAAATATGTCCCTCTAAAAGACTCCATAGTCCAGGCTCCTTGAAGCAAGGAAGCATGGGCATTTGAAAGCTGGTATGAAAGTCAAAGGTTGGTATGGGGCTTTTAGGAAAGCTACTTAAAGCTTCAAGTTGGGAGGGGAGATTTCCCCTTTTATTTTTCTTGCTGCTTGGAGTGGAGCTCTGATAACCACCTTAGACATGACGAGATCCTAAAGGTGGAATCCACAGTCTAGGGTAGTCTGGGTCCCTAAAGGCAACAGTGCTGCCATATCAGTTTTGAAATGCCTGTTTCAAGCACCTCCTATGTGAAACTCTACTCTGGCACTCAAACCTTTGGTTGCCCCCATTTCAGATGAAGACCCTAGGTTCCAATAAGCTTAAATAATTAACTTAAGCTCACACAGATAGTTCAGTGGTGTCTCTTGACTTTAGAGCATATTGCTCTAATAGAATGACGTCTAAACTCCTTAACATGAAATATGAAATACCCATGATCTAACCATTGTCTTTTCTCTCATCTTACATTTTGTTTTATGCTTTTGAAAATGCTGTTTCCTCTGCCTAGAATTATCTGCCCCTAATTTTCCACTGGGAATCTCCTACTCATCCTTAAAGACCCAGTCAAAGTGCTACCTCCTCTGAAGTCTTTCCTAAGCAGCTGTCTCATGACATAGGTCTTCCTTCATCTGTGTCCCTACTGCTCCATGCTGTGCCTTATTAAGGCACCATGTGGCATATAGCATGGTAATTGTCTACATGCCTGTCTTCCTTCTAAAATGTCAGCTTCTTTAGAGGTCATAATTTTCTACCTCTATATCCTCAGTATTTGTTCACTGCCTAGCACATAAGAAGAAAATTTTTATTGAATGACTGACTGCCCAAACGAATAAAAGTAGGCATCAAGTTGCATGGTACCTTTTAGTAAACTTCAGGTGCTAAACATCACATAATGAGGCTTGTCTCCTCATATGTCTCCTAGGCCACCTGGGGAGCATGGGGAGCATGTCATTGCGGGGCTGCTATCGGTGGGCACTCATGAGAGCTCATGTTTCCATGGAGGCTCTTCAGTTCACTGTACTCTCATTCAATAGCCTCCGTGTCTAAAGAGGATTGTGGCTTATTTCCAATTCAAAACATAGTTTTTGTTAGGGAATGTGACTGAAAAGATCATAAAGATAGATCTGATTCTTGTTTGAATCCTCTCAAGAAACTAAATCAGTTCTGACACAGCATTCTTTTTCAAGATTTTGAAAACTTTGAATCCATTTTAAACTAGATTGTGATTGACAAACCCACTGAAACATTAGCAAACAGTTAAATACTAATTAGCCAAGTCCCTGCTAATCTCCCAGCTGTCAAAGGCATAGATAGAAACAAAAGCTTCTATTAAACCTGAGTTGGTCCCTGAGGAGGAAGAGGTCAGAGGGAAGTGTTCAGTCAACTGTGAGATTATGTGAACCAAGTCTTAAGTGATAATCATAAAAAACATGCAAATATCCCTTTATTTATTTAAAAAGACATTATATTGACATGAAAACTCTCCTTCTGTCATTTTCTCCATCATTTAACTGTCACCCATTATTTTCAGGATGAAGTTCAAAACCTTTTCCCTGACTTTCTACCACCCCATAGGATTTCCAGTTCTATTTGTCACTTCCTGGGACCTCCTCGTCTTGGACCTTCTGCTCAAGGCTATGTGCCCTTAGATACATAAAGTTGGGGGAAAGATAACTGCAAGATACAAGGTGGGTGGAGATACTGAGATTGTGAATGGTGGTAGTGGTGGTAGGAGGGGAAGTGAGTACTGAGAACGGATGGTGAGGAAAGCTGCTTCTTGAAGACCCAAAATGGACTGCACACAAAGACTTCAAATCTACTACTATGGGCTAGTTCTCTGTGTTTACACTTCACTGCCCTCCAACATTTCTCCTAATTGTTTTTCAGAATTCAAGCAAGGGTAACCCAGTATTGTAGTGCAAGTCCTTCATTCAAGTGAAGTCACACTAAAACCTATCTATCCTCCATCCCATTGCAATAAGAAACTTTTCTTTTACTCCTTGGTATATAGGTGAATTTTCAGGTGGAGTGGAGAAAGCAGTGTCCATTTTATATAAATCTTTATAAAACTCTCACAGGCATTTAAAATTCCCCAAAGGTTAAGAAACATCCATTTAGAAGAGACTAATATGATTGATTAAAGCAGAGCTTCTTAAGGTATAGCTTGTGGACTACTTATATTAGGATCAACTAGAGAGCTTGTTTTTAATATAAATCCTTGGACCTTGACTCAGAACTTTTGAATTGGAAAATCTGGGGTGGGCACCTGAGAAACTGCATTTAAAAATCCTCCCAGAAAATGTACTTTATCAGATGAGAACAACTGACTTTAAATGGATCTAGGTTCATGTTTATTGGTACTTTATAATTACGCATATTCCTGAATACTCAAAGTTGAAAAGTTAATGCCTTGAGTATGCCTGAAAGATAATTATATCATCAGAATTAATTATGATTTGTTCTCCTTCCTTCAATTTTTGCATGTTTTTTTTCTTCTCATCTTACACTGGCTATACTGTAGAACAGGAGTTGGCAAATTATGGTCCATAGCCCTAATCTGGTCACCATCTATTTTTGTATGACCCATGAATGGTTTTTACATCTCTAAATGGTTTATCTATAAGTACCTACATAATATCCTCTACATTGCCTCTTGGCAGCCAAAGTCTAAAATATTTCCCAGCTAGCTCTTTACTCAGAAAGTTTGATGACCCACCAACAAAGAATGAGAGCTCCTGTTCTTCATATCCCTGATTGTCAGCTTTTGGTATTGTCAGAATTTTTTTTAGTATCTAATTTTTTTATATATATCTAGTAGTTATATAGAAGTGTCTCGTGGTTCTAATTTGCATGTTTCTAATGGCTAATGATGTTTAGTATCTTAATGTGTTTATTTGCCATCTGGATATCTTCTTTGCTGAAATGTCTGTTCAAATCTTTGAACCTTTATGAAAAACTGAATTCTTTTCTTATTGTTGAGTTTTAAGAGTTCTTTATATATTCTGGATACAAGTCCTTTGTCAGGAATATGGTTTGCAAATATTTAATTCTGTTGAGTGTTTTATGCAGAAGAAAACTTTTTAATTTTAATTAAGTCCAGTGTATCATTAAAAATATTTTTCCCCATGTCATGCTGTTGGTATTATATGCAAGAACTCTTCACTTAACCCAAAGTCACAAAAATTTTCTCCTGTGTTTTCTTCTGAAAGTTTTGTGGTTTTACAAAATTTTACATTTAGAGTTATAATTGGTTAAGTTACTGTTATAAAATGTGAAGTAAAGTTTGAGTTTCTTTCTTTTCTTTTTTTTTTTTTTGCATATGGGTATTCAGTTGTTTCAACAGCATTTTTAGAAAGACTATTAGACTATTTTAGACTACTAGTGCTCAGCTTTCTTTATAGTCCAACTCTCTATCAAAAATGTTAGCCATATTTATGTAGGTCTCTTTCTGTTTGAATCCTCCAACTTTACTCTTCAAAAATTACTTTGATTATTCTAGCTCATTTACTTTTCCATATAAATTTTAGAGTCAGCCTATCTATATATTCAACAGTTCTGTGGGATTTTGATTGCAATTGAGTTAAATCTAAAGATCAATTTGGGGAAAATAAATTTTATTGTAAGATTTTAATACATCTTAACATTGTTGAGTGTTTGAATTCATGGATACAGAAAGTATCTTTGTTTACTTAGGTCTCCTTTGATATTTCATCAAATTTTGTAGTTTTCAGGATACAGATACTAAACATGGTTTTGGTTGGGTTTTCTTCATTTGTTTTGATTTTATGCCTAAATTTTCTCTTTTTTCAAGCTATCTAAATAGTGCTTAATTTTTTTTTTTCAGTTTCTAATTGTTGATTGCTAATAAATAGGAATACAATTGATTTTTGTGTGTTGACCTTGTATCCTATGATCTTGCTAAACTCACTTGCAAGTTCTAGGATCTTTTTGGTGTTGAATTTCATCAAATGCTTTTTCTGCAGCAGCTGATGTATGATCATGTGGGCTTTTTTTGCTTTAGTCAATTAATATGGTAGATGATATTGGTTTATTTTTAAATGCTGAAACTGCCTAGTGTTTCTGCAGTAAAAACTTTCCTTTTTGGTGATGTATTGTTTCTTTTACTGATTGCTAGAATTGATTTGATGGTATTTTCTTAAGGATTTTAATCTCATGTATAAGGATTTATGTCCTTAGTTTTCTTTTCTTGTGCTATTTTTGTCTTGTCTGGTATCAGGTTAATGCTGCTGCATGATATGACTTGGAAAATGTCTTCTCTATCTTCTGGAAGATATTGTGTCAAATTTCTGCTATTATTTCTTTATATTTGTTAGAATACACCAATTAAACCAGGTGGACTGAAACTTTCTTTTTGGGTAGTGTTTAATTCTTCAAGAGACATAGACTAGTAGGATTCTGTTCCTTTGTGGATAAATTTTGGTAGTTTGTGATTTTCAAGGAATTGGACCATTTCATCTAAGCCGTTAAACTTTTATCCATAGGGTTGTTTAATATTTCTGTATTATTCTTTTACTGTTTATGGGGTCTATATTGATATTCTCTTTTTCAATTTTTATGTTAGTAATTATTGTCTTCTTTACTTTTTCCTTTCTGTCAATCTGTTCATAGTTTTACCTTTATAATTATTGTTACAAAGAATCAGCTTTTAGTTTCATTAATGTTCTTTGTTGCTTTTCTCTTTTCAGTTTTAGTGATTTCTGCTCTTATGTTTATTTGTGTTTCCTTTCCTCTACTTGGACTTCTGTATTTTAATTGTTATACTATCACAGCTTAACACTTAACCACTTAATTTTGTTTCAACTCAAATGATTATAGTATGTCTTCAACCAGTTATTTTCAAAGAAAATAATACATATGTCATATGACTTTTTAAGCCCTGCCTCCTTGAAAATTTTTCTCTGTTGGTCATACATGAAAGCCAACCTAAAATTCTTAGGTTGCAACATTTTCCCTTTAGAAACCTATAGATGTGGCTTCACTGTCATCTAGAATTAGATTATAGAGGTATCGGAAGCTACCTTTATTTGTGTTCTGTCTTAAGAAACAGATTTTCCCTTCTGCTAATGACATTTTAAATTTATTTTTGTAGTTTAAATTTTTCTAAGAAGTGGGCCAATTTCCAATAGTTTTTACCTGGTGTTTTTACCTGGTGTTTGATCTCCAGGTCTTTATTCAGCTCAGAAAAGTTATTAGATGATATTAAAAGTTATTAAATGATTATTGCTTTATATATCTTTTTCTTTTGTTAAATGATAATTCTGGTCTTTTCATAGTAAGTACTATTGTTTATTCAAATAGTGATTTACCATTCCTTATTCTATATTTCTATTGACTTTCAAGTTTTGTTTTTTTAAACTTATTTCTCTGTAATACCTCTGCAGTCTGTAATATGTTTTTATTTTGTTACCTCTTGTCTCATCTTAGTCTCTTGAATTTAGATTTTTAAAAATAGATTTGCTTATATTTGTTAAGGTTATTTCCTGTTGTTCTCTTTTGTACATGCCAATTATTTTCTGAAATTTTATTCTGACTCTTACATTGGACATTTCCTAGGTTTATGCTTTTGTTCTGAATCTTTATTACATTATTATTTTCCCTCAGTTTTGCAATACGTTTCTTCTCTTACCCAGTCACTGTCTAGAACAGGGCCTGGCATGTAGTAGAGGTTCGGTGGACATTTGTTTGATGAATTAATTGTGAGGAAGGTGAAATCTTTCTAGGCATTGGGCCTGTGAATTAACCCTGGGCCCACTCTTACTGTGGCTATGTAATGGTCTAATGTCCCCTTTGAGATCTACAACTGCAGGCTGATTGATGGGCATAGTTTCCAGTCTAACTCCTAGCTTACTACCACTATGTCTCTTTTTCATTCAGATGATATCTTCCCCTACATCTGACATCCACCTGTAGTAATGATGGAATGTGTGAGCAAGCATCATTTCCATGGCTACCAAAGTTCATCTGCACATGTCTATATCTATAATAGTTTCTCATGGTGGTTACAATGCTCAAGTGAAAGCTTCCTATTTGTATTTCTACCCAACTGATATCTGGCTTTTGCTTTTTGGCTGTACAAAGATGTGAAACAGAGCAGAGAGATTTGTAGGCAGATGTATTCAGTTATTGAAGGAAAGGCTTATGACCAATTTTCTGGGTGGTACAGACAGACTTCCAGAAGTCTCTGAAATCAGTGGTGGTATAAAATGCAGTATCATTTTATATTTCATCACTTTTTTGGTGTTCCTATTTAATTCATTGAGAAGTTGGACACTATTAAACACAGAGCTACTAGCCAATACCATTTTGAGCTAGAACTTCATTTCTAGCCTATTTTTAAAATGTTAGAATTTATTTTAAAATACAGCCAGAATCTAGGGCATTTATTTTGAATGAAGACACATTGCTGTTATTTCTTATCATATTCACCTCCTCCTACACACGCTTATACATAAATATGCCAAAACTAAATACTCACACTGTGCACTCACTACAGTCAGTTGATAAAGAATTTTGAAACAATTTATAAATATTTATTAGAGTAAAATAATAGCAACTGTTGCCAAAAATAGCATCCCATCTAAGTATATTCACAGCAGATGAACTCCAGAATCACTTTGTGCTGATTCATTTTTTCATTTTATTCTAATGCTGACATGTTATTCCCTCCCAAATCACTTCAGAGCTATCAACTTCTCTCCCTCATGAACTCCCAGTCCAATTAGCAAACCCTTATGTATCTTATTACACTATCTTTCACAGTGTCTACTGATTTCCAAGTCCAGCACAATATATTTCTAGTCTAGTTCTTCCCATAGGAATTTTTTGCAATTCTTAAATGTCAAAAATTTTATTTTGAAAATAAAAGCAGATAAACAAGTAGTAAAAAAATGTGTTATTTTCTTCCCAAGAAAGATTACTGCAAAATGTCAGAAAAACTAAGACTTCTGATTTATCATCTACAATAATCCTGTTTTACACATTGACCTTAACCAATCTCAAACTTTTTCCCTTCATTACTGGGAAAAAATAGTTGAGGAAACTCCATAAGGTACAGAAACATAGGTAGAGAAATGCTCAAATAAAAAAAAGAAAAACAGGAAGCCATAGGCTATATATGCATACACACACACACATTTTCATTTAAAATGTTTTAGCAACCAGCTTACTGATCAATTCTCCTCACCTTCTTCTGACCCTTTTTTAAAACAGTTAACATAGTCTAAATCATTGCATTTACTGTTTTTAGATCTGATGTTTTTCTTTGTTTGAACAATGGCTGTAATCATGTTTTCTCAGGTCTCTTAGAAGTTACACTAATAAGAAGTAGCAGACAGTCCTCTCCCATGCATTCTAAAAGCAGATTTCTCATGTGGCAAGACAAAAAAGGAAAAAAATATCATTTAACATAAAATGAGGCCCTATATCTGAGACCCTGTGAGGTCATGTCTGTACAGAAGATTGGACTCCTGCTTAAGTTTTTCTTATGGAGGCAGGAGTGATTTGGTGATGACATAAAGGGGCCCTGATAGGGGACTGTCAACTTTTTCTTAGGTGACAAGACTAGTTCAGAAAAACAAAAAATTATCCAATCAGCTCCTCCCTGGCTTTCCCAGGGCAAAATTTTAGAAGCTTGTTTAAATCACCTCCAACTGCCTCCTTTGAAAATAGGTGTTGATGTGAAAAATTAGGACTCTCTGGTTCTTACCACAAGCACTACCTTTCTCTTCTCACTGGCAGAAGTATGAATACAAAGGTGGCCCAAAGTGCTTCTTGAATATTTATTTCCAAACTAAACACCAAGTACAATTGTGTTCTCAGTACCATCAACTGGCTCATCAAATATGTGTCAGAAAATATACACAAGTATGTGTATGTTTGGTGGTGGGGAAAGATTAATTTCAAACTTGACAGAAGAATTTGTCAGGAGGATATCTGTTTTTGTTTTGTGCAATGCCTTAATGAGCCATCTTGTAAAAAGACCCCATAGAGCATGGTGTGAGGTCCTAGTTAGGCAGAGAGAAACAAGCTATTCTGCCTCCCAAGTTGGGCTTCCAAAGAGATCTCCAGAAGGAGAATAGCTGGTCCCAGAATAGGGAAAGGGGGCAAGCAGAGTAATATGACAAGAGACTAGAGAGAGGCAGCCTAGGAAAGTAGCTGGTGGTCAAAAGCTGAAAAGACAGTCACGCAGACATTCCCAATGCTAGGTATGATGGAGATACTTTTAATAACTGAATTGTTTAATATCTACCCTTGAGTTCTTTGTATTACATGGTTGATTCAGTCTTAGTCTTGTGCGAACCCTGTATTAATGAATTCTGAGCTATTCATGGTTCCTGCAAGATTAGTACAAGGAAAAATACAAGGTTAGGTTCCTGTGAGCCTCTGGTCAAACATTTTCATCATTGTCAGTATATAAACTTGTCTCATGTGTGTTTCTGTTTAAAGACACCTTTTAATATATTGTTGCTTCATTAACACTGAACTCATGGCCAGTAGCACTATAAATTGTGATTGAAAGTCATTTATCTATACACATATTGTCTCTATAAGGCACATCGTAGTCTCTTGCACCTAGGAACACTAGACAACAATTCAACACTATGCATGGGGGAGCATTTTAAACAGTGAAACCATCAGCAGAAAAGCACAAAAATGTGGGGAAAATGGCATTAAATGGACTGCAAAGAGCTCTCATTTACACTATGAGCTGAAACAAGAAGGCAGAGTATTGCCTTGTTCTCACCTCAGCTGAGACTGTGCATGTTGGGTAACTTAAATATTTTTCCACTCTGCTCATGTTCATGAATAACCACTGTGAGTATTGATTTTGGAATTACAAAATATTTTTGTCTAGTAAGTGAACTCACAGTTGTGGAATCCTCAAATGGAGGGGACTGACTTTATTTTGATATAATCTTTCCTCATGGTGACCCCCAAAATGTTTGTAAATGCTTGTTTTACACCACTTCCCATTGTGGTCATTTAGGAGAAATCAGGGAATTAACGTGATGTCCCATCACTGGGTTGATGTATGTCAGAGTTCCTGATACCTAGTTAATACTAATTATTGTTGTCATTTTTCTTAGTATTTCATGATTACTCTTACTATTTTAAAAGTTTCAGCTATGTAAAGGATGGATATGTGTGCATCTGTGTAAGAGAGCAGCATGCAAAGTAACCTGCTCCGTGTAAGCTCTATAAGGAGGGTTTTAGCTCCAGAATCCTTGTTTTTATTTGCCCCTACTCCTTGCTCCTAAATTCATTCTCTGTCCCCAACAGTGCAATTGTGATGAGGACATCATAGGATGAGTCACTTCTCTTAAGTGACTACTGTCAAAAAAAAGAATCTTATACAGGGATCCCTTGCTTGTTGAAAGTTCAATTTATGCCTCTTTGCTTTTATTAAAGACCTTCATCAGCACCTGTTTTTGCTATTCAAAAGGAATTTTCTCTTTTATGAAGAAAAGTGCTTCTTTGCTTTATGTCATTTCTGCTTTATGAAAGATTTCTTAGGAATGCTCTCCTTTCAGATAGTGGGGGAAATATGTATTTATTATTTGCATCTTAGTAGCTGGAATCAAGATTGCCCGGAGAAATATCAATAACCTCAGATATGCAGACGACACCACCCTTAGGCAGAAAGTGAAGAGGAACTAAAAAGCCTCTTGATGAAAGTGAAAGAGGAGAGTGGAAAAGTTGGCTTAAAGCTCAACATTCAGAAAACTAAGATCATGGCATCTGGTCCCATCACTTCATGGCAAGTAGATGGGGAAACAGTGGAAACAGTGTCAGACTTTATTTTTTGGGGGATCCAAAATCACTGCAGATGGTGATTGCAGCCATGAAATTAAAAGGCTCTTACTCCTTGGAAGGAAAGTCATATGACCAACCTAGATAGCATATTAAAAAGCAGAGACATTACTTTGCCAACAAAGTTCCATCTAGTCAAGGCTATGGTTTTTCCAGTAGTCATGTATGGATGTGAGAGTTGGACGGTGAAGAAAGCTGAGTGCCGAAAAATTGATGCTTTTGAACTGTGGTGTTGGAGACGACTCTTGAGAGTCCCTTGGACTGCAAGGAGATCAAACAAGTCCATCCTAAAGGAGATCAGTCCTGGATGTTCATTGGAAGGACTGATGTTGAAGCTGAAACTCCAGTACTTTGGCCACCTCATGCAAAAAGAGAAGATTGGAAAAGACCCTAATGCTGGGAAGGATTGGAGGCAGGAGGAGAAGGGGATGACAGAGGATGAGATGGCTGGATGGCATCACCAACTCTATGGACATGGGTTTGGGTAGACTCCGGGAGTTGGTGATGGACAGGAGGGCCTGGCGTGCTGCGATTCACGGGGTCGCAAAGAGTAGGACACAACCGAGCGACTGAACTGAACTGAAATACTCTTCATCTACTGTTCCATTTAGTAACCTAATTTTCCCTTCTTCCCCTCCACTCCCCTCTTTCCTTCCTTCTTTCTCCTGGATGTAATTAATGCTAAAAGGAATGCAAGGCTTAACCAGAACACTCATGGCTTCAGGAGAGGGCTGTCCCTCTTACAGTTTCCTTTGGCAACCCTTTGCTAGGACAAGGCGCTTGTGGCCAAACTTCTAGTCTCAGTCAGAAATTCTGCAGCTGAGATCCCTAGTACGTATAAATCCCAAAATTCGAAAGTTTTGTCCAACAAGATTGCTCTGGATTGCCATACAGATTGCCAATGTGAGAACCATCTCCAAATATGCTATTAAATCCTCTGAATTAATTCTCTGTCACCAGCTGTGCAGTTGTGATCAGCCCAGTTCAGTTTAGGCGCTCAGTCATGTTCGACTCTTTGCAATCCCCATGGACTGCAGCAGTCCAGGCTTCCATGTCCATCACCGACTCCCAGAGATTGCTCAGACTCATGCCCATCGAGTGGGTGATGCCATCCAAACTTCTCATCCTCTGTCATCCCCTTTTCCTCCCACCTTCAATCTTTCCCATCATCAGGGTCTTTCCCAATGAGTCAGTTCTTCACATCAGGTGGCCAAAGTATTGGAGTTTCAGCTTCAGCATCAGTCCTTCCAATGAATATCAGGACTGATTTCCTTTAGGATTGACTGGTTTGATTTGTTTTGAGGAGAGCCAATCTCCATTTCCATATTAGCTTTCTCATCAATACAGTGGGGGAAACAAACAAACACACAAACATCCTGGGCTGGAGGTCAGGCCTTGGGGACTTGTCCCAAGGTTCTGCGAATACCAGAATGGGTGACCTTAGCCAGCTTCCATTACCAGCCTTAGGTTGAAGCTTTATTCTCTATAAATTAAGTAGACAGTACTGAGGTAAACTTTAATGTAGGACTGACAAATTTAAGAGGGGGGAAAAAGAGTACATGTGTTAAATTCTAATTAAACTTGAATTTCAGAGAAACAACAAATAATTTTCTGTGTAAATATATCAAATTCAGTATTTGAAATATGCTTCTGCTTAAAAGGGCTTCCCTGGTGGCTCAGATGGTAAAGAATCTGCCTGCAATGCAGGAAATCTGGGTTTGATCCCTGGTTTGGGAAGATCCCCTGGAGAAGGGAATGGCTACCCACTCCAGTATTCTTGCCTAGAGAATTCCATGGACCGAGGAGCTTGGCAGCTACAGTCTATGGGGTTGCAAAAGAGTCAGACATGACTGTGTCTCTGTGTAGCTATCATCTCTTGGCACATCTATGAGGTGTCTATGAGCCTTTGGGGCTTGTGGTGATCTGTATCTGCGTGATACTCAGTGTGAATGACCTTCAGAGAATAACGATTACTGCTCTACCTTCATGTCCAAACATTGTCCCTATTCCCCTTTTAGCTAATTCTAACTCAGAACAATGTAGAGAAGAGGCTTGTGGACAACAGTTCCTGCTTAACCAACCTGAGGCAGTACAGTCATATTCAGGAAATCCAGAGGAATCTATTGAAAAGTTATTTGAATTAGTAACAGAATTTGGCAGGTAACAGGGAGATAAAATAATGGCTTACTTATATAACAGTGATAATGAGTTGGAAGATATAGTAGGAAAAATCCCATTTGGCAACTAAAAACATAAAATACTTAGGGATAACATCAGCAAGTACTGAGCTGTGTCTGTCTACGTGTTATACACTTCACAGCATTACTGAGGAACATTAAAGCAAATTTGAGTAAATGGAAACGTGAACCATGTTCTCTCGTGCAAACCTGGTATTGTAAAGATGTCAATTCTTTGTTTAATTTGTAAATGTGGGACAATTCCAATAAAATTCCAATAGCATTATTTTTGAGAACACATAAAATTATTTTAGAATTGATCTGAAAGAATAAATGAGACTAACAAAGAAAATTTAGAAAAAGAAGAATAATGAAGGAGGACTTGCCTTACCAGATATGAAGACATGTTTTAAAGTTATGATAAGTAAAACAATACAAGATTGACACCTAAAGAGATAGACATGCCAATCACTGGAATGAAATACTGAGATTTTATAAAAATGGTATTTCAAACCACTAAATAAAGAATTGACTATTTAATAAATGATATTGGGGCAAATAGTTAACCAGTTGGAAAAAAAATGAAACTGGATTATCAGAGACGCAACACACAGCCAGAGCCTCTTCTGAGCAGCCCCTGCCTTCCCACCCCCACTGGCATCCTCCATCCAGTGTTTGTGGCTCCTCCCGCCTCCCTTCTGCCCTGTATCTCCTGCCACAGTCCTCTGCTCAGCATGGCTCTCCTCCTCACACCCCTTCCGCTTCTCTCCATGCCTGCATAACACAATCTAAGCTCCATAACCCAGCATTCAAGACGCCCCCCTCTGGCCCCTGTGGCTCCCCCTGCCCTCAGGTATCTTCATGACCACTTTCAGGGCAGCCCCACCAGCCTGCTTCCTGCTATTGCCATCTCCCAGTGGGTCTGTCACGTTGTTTTGTTCTTCCTATTGATTTCTCTTCAGCTGCTCTGCCTGGCCTGGCCAAAAACCACCCCACCATTTGGTTCTGCTCAGATTTTATACTTTGTCTGAGAGACTTTTTTAGCAGTCTTCCTGCCATTACAGTATGTTCACTCCTTTGTTATAGCACATGCCTGATACTACAGTTCTTTGTATGAGAGCTTTATCTTTTCATCCACCATGTTATTTTCCACAGTGCAAGGAACTCGGTTTGCATTTGATTAACTGAATTCACCCTGCTGCATAGGCTGCATAGGAATTGACAATTTTCAAAGGATTTGAGTGTACAAGTGCACTCAGCACTGAAAATAGTCTAAGTATTGTATTTTTAATGGAATAATCCTTTATTTATATAGTGTTCTACCATTTATTTATAAATGTCTTTCACATAATAAGAACCAGTCTGAGTAAATATTTGCATTTTCCTGGAGAAACTGATTTATCTAATGTTACATGGATAGTTAGAGGGCAGAGTTGGGGTATAAAATCTGATTTCTTCCTTTCCAGCGCTGTGCCTTGTTGACCTCAGTGGTTCCACTGGGAAAGACCCTCAAGGTCTTATGTTATGAGAGGGCATCCCTCTAATATCCACTGTCTTCCTACAGGGTTGCAGAAATTATGATTGCAGAAGCCCTTTGGTTGTTTAGAGTCTGAATAGAATGGAGATTCTTTTGTGATTAATTCATCGGGCATATTCAGTGTTGCCAGTTCATGGATGTCCCACCTGACCACCAGACTTTTGTCCTCTAGTCTGTGGAGTGACTGCTAGGTTTTCTCCTTTCTCAAGTGCGGGTAGGGCCTCACTGCTTCACGGCTGACATGGCGGGCTTGCCCGGCCTCCTTCACGGAGGTCATTGGACACTGTATGTTTTCGTACAAATGTCTCTGGCATTTGAGAAGCGAGTGAGCCCCACAGCGCCTGCTTGTTCACAGAGGGCCTTATCAGTTGTTGATGAGACCCTGTCTAGGCTCACAGACAGGCAGTTTCCTCCAGCCCCAGAGCCTGAGCCCGCTGTGGAGCCAGAAGAAGGTGATAAGCCTCCGAGAAGATTTTTTAGGAGCCTTGCCTATCTTTCACACCAAGTCGCCAGGGTACATTTTCCATGGTCGCCATTTACAGATAGGGTGGCTGCTCTGGATAAGGCAGGGGCAGTCGTGGGGGGCGGGGATGGGGAACAGTGAAGGGGGCAAATGGTTTTTCCAATTAGCCACTCTCGGGTCTCCCTCAGGACCCTGTAGGATTTGTCTCAGACAACTTTTTTTTTTTTCTTTTTCATTGTAAAAATTCCTCTGTAGCCAGCTAAGCAAACCTCTGAGGCTGGCTCCAAAGCAATCTGACAGGGAAGACCCAGATCATGATGGTAAAAGTTGAATCTTGTTGGGCCTTAACTGTGGGGAATGTTCCTTCTGCAGCTGCCAGACAGAAGGGCTGTGGCCATAGGGGAAGCACGACTGCCACAGAAAAGCCTGATACAAAGTCCAGTGTTTTAGAGCAGTCAGGTTACAGGAAATACACTATAGAATCTACACAAATCAACCCCCTGAGGACTCCCTCAAGTCCTTCCTTGCCAAGTGTTTGGGCAAGGCGGCCAGAGGAAAGCCTGTGCTTGACTGAAAAGCAAGACGTGTTCATTTTCTTGGGATCCAGAAGATCTGTCTTCTCTTTGGAGTCTCTCTAAGAGCTATAAATGAGTGATGCCAAGGGTGTACTGCTGATTTACAGCATTCACAAAAAGTTAAATGAGGACTCCTTATCATGTTTAGAAAATACATCATCTTGTTTTCTTGTTTGGACAAGTAAAAGTGTTCTAGCCTCTACAAAGAGAATGGAAGTACAATCCATTTTTAAAATAGAGTGTTTCAAGTTACTTATTAAGTGCCTATCCATTGCATTGTCTCATTTAATTGTTAATAACACCTTCCCAATGAAGAACTGAGGTTCAGGGAGTTAAACCACATGTCCAGAGTTACACAGCTAGCAGAGGCAGAGAGGGATTCCGTTGAGTTACTTCTTCCTTCCATTTCTTGCTGCTTACTGCTTTTTAACGATTAGTTTTGTTTTGGTCATTCCTCCAAAGAGCAAACCAAGATAGAGTGTAGCCTTCTAGGGTCAACTGGGGAAGTAAAGCATGAGGTTTGGTGATGATGCAACAGTGTGTGTGTTGGCTGATGTGGAGGGGAACACGTGGGTGGCTGTAATGTAAGGTGGACCACTCTGAGGTAGAGTTATTTTATAAGAGGCCAACAAAAGACTGCTTACTCCTTTTCTTGATTTGTTTTCCCAGTGATAACATAAAGACCATCACCACTGCTTTGTTACCACCACTTAAATACACTTTGTTAAGTTTCCCCCTGTCAACTCACATCATAATCGCAAAAATTTTGTCTCAACTATTATGGTATGGGGCAGGCAGTTTGGGTCTAGCCTCCTGTTCTTGGGTGAGATGATGCCTATACTGACTGCAGTACATTGATGGCCACATAGAAAATGGACAAGTGGTAGCCATAATCGTCATTATGGTCATTATTGTTTCCAGCAAGCAGCAATGAGTGTGACAATGAACTGGCTTCTTCACTGCAAAGAGAAATGCATAAACACAGTACAAATGAAAAATACAAATGATATGACTTCATTTAAGGCTCCCAAACAGTCCCAGAGGAAGAAGCACTAGTAGCCTGTGGGACCACTTTGTAAGTAGGGTTGCAAGGTAGTCCTATTCCTCCATGACTAAAGCTTGGACACTCTTCTTTCTGGTTTCTGTTTATTCTAAGAAACTTGAGCCTTGGGGAGAAGGACAGGTGGAAATGCCTTTCTGATCCCCTGGGAAGAAGGAACTAATTAGTAGTCTGCAGAAGAGATCCCCAAGCCTAACATCCACCTTCCTGTCCAGCTTCCTTTATTTTGCAACTTGATAACTCAAGGCAGCCAGAGTGAAGACCACCAACTACTCACCCTCTAGGTAAAATTCCTCACTGGAACTTGGATTTCGAGTTTACTTTGGGGAAATGATATGGGTACCAGCAGTCACAGCTCACAGTGTTAGCACTGTTGGCCACTGGATGCTGCCCAGTCCCAAGCAGCTCTTCAAAAAACTTAGCCTGAAATGGTCACAATACTTCTTAGTGACCCCAACAGTCTTTCTACCTTTTGAATTCTGGGGACAGACTTTGCCACTTATGGTGCTTCAAGAATCATTTCATAGCATCAATGGCTTAACTTTTCAATACAGTGCTAGGAGAATGATTAGAAACTTTGGTGTTCCAGACTCATTTGGAAAAATAACAAGACGAGGACAGGGTGGGTGGTAAGCACATATATGTCTACTTTATTGATGATGAAATAGAAGACAGAAGGTTACACTAACTCTGAGAATTTAAATCCTGAAAGGTTCCTGGATCCCAGAGAGCAAAATGCCTGGATTTGTCTGGTTGTGCATTTAACACAGCTTGACTGACTAGCAGGAGGGGCTGTATTTTCCAACTTTGTGCTCTAATCTGGGAAGTATGCCTCAAGGGTACGCTAAGGAGCTGGTTTTAGTATCCCTAAGGCCCAAAGCCTGTGACTCAATACCCTCTCTTGACCACTAACACTGCCACGTGGATGTCACACCTCTCTTACTTATGGTGCAACTTTACCCCAGAGATCTCTGTCTCACCAAGAAGGAATGTGTGAATTGCCCCCTGGGGACTCCCCATTACTTGAGTTACTGCATGTCCCAGCATTTATGAGTCTTCCTTCTCACATATTTTTAGTGGTAAAATGAAGAACGAAATTTTCCATTGGAAAAATAAATACAATGTATAATTTTATTTTCTTAAATGAAAGGCATAATTTGTTCCTTCTCTACAGTAAAGTCTCTTTTATCCATCATCTAATCAACTTGAAATTCAATAACCCAAGTTTTAAAAACATATATCAGTTGTCTTAATAAAAGGAGGACAAATAATAAACACTGCTCCACTAGGAAAAAATGTGAAAGCAGTTTTCAGAGAATACAATAGTGGAGCCAGTATGCTTTTCACTTAATACCCAAATCAGGATTTCTTAAAGCATGTGCACTGGGATAACCAGGTATCAGAGACCCCAGGAAGAAGGACCCCACTTCCCTGAACCTTGGAAACTCTAAAAACCACTGCCTGCCGCTCCCACATCTGCAGAGCTATACCAAGATCTGAGGCATGGTTCATAATTCTCAAAGTTCTTTCCAAATAATTCAGTCTCATTTGATTGGCAAATGTAGCTTTGCTGCTGCTGCTGCTAAGTCGCTTCAGTCGTGTCCAACTCTGTGCGACCCCAGAGACAGCAGCCCACCAGGCTCCTCTGTCCCTGGGATTCTCCAGGCAAGAATACTGGAGTGGGTTGCCATTTCCTTCTCCAAAATGTAGCTTTATTGCCCTTTAATTCTTTGAGAATTAATTGGCTCTTTGGTGCAACTGACATAACTCAGCCAGCTATTGGCATAACTAGTGAGTCACAGAGCTCTCCTATTTTCTCTGGAAAAGTTTGGGGCTTTTTGCATGTGTAAAAAGGAAGGTGATTTTTTTTTTCCTTTTCCAAATTTGCTGAGTTACTTTCAGTGAGTGTCAAAGATAGCCTTCATTTTATTCACTAGTCAGTTTTAGGCTATTTAGACTTTTCCTTTCTCCTACTGAAGTGACTTCAGAATTTAAAGTAAATATTTACTTTAAAAATCTGTGTCCTCAAACAGATGGAGAAACATACCGTGTTCATGGATTGGAAGAATGAATATTGTCAAAATGGCTATTCTACCCAAAGCAATCTATAGATCAATGCAATCCCTATCAAGCTACCAACGGTATTTTTCACAGAACTAGACCAAAGAATTTCACAATTTGTATGGAAATACAAAAAGCCTCGAACAGCCAAAGTAATCTTGAGAAAGAAGAATGGAACTGGAGGAATCAACCTGCCTGACTTCAGACTCTACTACAAAGCCACAGTCATCAAGACAGTATGGTACTGGCACAAAGACAGAAATATAGATCAATGGAACAGAATAGAAAGCCCAGAGGTAAATCCACGAACCTATGGACACCTTATCTTTGACAAAGGAGGCAAGGATATACAATGGAAAAAAGACAACCTCTTTAACAAGTGGTGCTGGGAAAACTGGTCAACCACTTGTAAAAGAATGAAACTAGAACACTTTCTAACACCATACACAAAAATAAACTCAAAATGGATTAAAGATCTAAATGTAAGACCAGAAACTATAAAACTCCTAGAGGAGAACATAGGCAAAACACTCTCCGACATAAATCACAGCAAGATCCTCTATGACCCACCTCCCAGAATATTGGAAATAAAAGCAAAACTAAACAAATGGGACCTAATGAAACTTAAAAGCTTTTGCACTACAAAGGAAACTATAAGTAAGGTGAAAAGACAGCCCTCAGATTGGGAGAAAATAATAGCAAATGAAGAAACAGACAAAGGATTAATCTCAAAAATATACAAGCAACTCCTGAAGCTCAATTCCAGAAAAATAAATGACCCAATCAAAAAATGGGCCAAAGAACTAAACAGACATTTCTCCAAAGAAGACATACAGATGGCTAACAAACACATGAAAAGATGCTCAACATCACTCATTATTAGAGAAATGCAAATCAAAACCACAATGAGGTACCATTACACACCAGTCAGGATGGCTGCTATCCAAAAGTCTACAAGCAATAAATGCTGGAGAGGGTGTGGAGAAAAGGGAACCCTCTTACACTGTTGGTGGGAATGCAAACTAGTACAGCCGCTATGGAAAACAGTGTGGAGATTTCTTAAAAAACTGGAAATAGAACTGCCATATGACCCAGCAATCCCACTTCTGGGCATACACACTGAGGAAGCCAGATCTGAAAGAGACACGTGCACCCCAATGTTCATTGCAGCACTGTTTATAATAGCCAGGACATGGAAGCAACCTAGATACCCATCAGCAGATGAATGGATAAGGACGCTGTGGTATATATACACCATGGAATATTACTCAGCCGTTAAAAAGAATTCATTTGAACCAGTCCTAATGAGATGGATGAAACTGGAGCCCCTTATACAGAGTGAAGTAAGCCAGAAAGATAAAGAACATTACAGCATACTAACACATATATATGGAATTTAAGAAAGATGGTAATGATAACCCTATATGCAAAACAGAAAAAGAGACACAGAAATACACAGAACAGACTTTTGAACTATGTGGGAGAATGTGAGGGTGGGATATTTCAAAAGAACAGCATGTATACTATCTATGGTGAAACAGATCACCAGCCCAGGTGGGATGCATGAGACAAGTGCTCGGGCCTGGTGCACTGGGAAGACCCAGAGGAATCGGGTGGAGAGGGAGGTGGGAGGGGGGATCGGGATGGGGAATACGTGTAAATCTATGGCTGATTCATATCAATGTATGACAAAACCCACTGAAATGTTGTGAAGTAATTAGCCTCCAACTAATTAAAAAAAAAAAAAAATGGAAAAAAATAAAAAATAAAAAAAAATAAAAATCTGTGTCCTGAGCAACCCAGACGTCCACTGTTAGATGAATGAATAAGTAAAATGTGGTATTTAAATGCAATGGAATATTATTTGACTATTAAAAGGAGATTCTGACACATGCTACATATATTAACCTTGAGCCCATTATGCTAAGTGAAATAAACTAGACAGAAAAAGACAAAATATTGTACAGTGTCACTTGTGAGATACCTAGAGCAGTCAAATCAAACTCATAGAAACAGACAGTATAATGCTGATTGCTAGGGGCCGAGGGGAGAGGGGAGGTGAAGAGTTATTACTTCATGGGTGCAGGGTTTCAGTTTCACAAGATGAAAAGAGTTCTGGAGATGGATGGGGATGATGGTTGCACAATAATGTGGAAGTATTTAATGCCACTAAACTGTCAAAAAAAGAGACATGGTTAAAAATATTAAATTTTATGTTATATATGTATATGTTGCCACAAGTTAAATATTTTCATGTCCTGTGAATATTGCCATCCCTTGGCCATGATTTGGGGGGTTTTGGGTGTAAAATGAAGATGCAGCTGTCTCTCCAGAGCACTTGGGGACAGCTCTGAAGCTTTCAATTCTGTCAAGCAGATGCCAGAGTTCAGTTGCCTGCAGTCAGGATCCCTGATGTTCAGGACGCTTAACAGAGCCTTTTCCTGGGTCCATGTTTTTCTTGACAAAGTGATAATGCTGCTAATTAGTGAGGAGACCTGCGCCCCGGCAGCCTGACAAGCCGGGCACTTGGCCACTGGGCTGGAGAGGGAGAGGGCAGAGGGCTGTCTGCAGGACCAGCTTGAGGGCTGAAGCCGATCCGCTTGGGAGCAGATGAGCACCCAGCAGACAAGAGGCAGGGGCTGGAGGGAAGAAGAGGTCCATAGATAGAGAGGGCAAGAGGGGAATGTTTTGCTGACAGAAAAGAGATATATTTTAGACTGACTTCTAGTGCTAGCTATGCCTTAATCTCATTGCCAGAGCACAATGCTCTCAGGATAACCTGAATTAGTGTCTTCTATACTCTTCCTCTAGCGAGGACCCAAAGAGACTGCAAAAGAGTGTCTCTCTTCTCTCTATGCTTCTTTCTAGATAATCAAAACCCATGAGGATTCTTTTCAAAAAAAATTTTTTTAATTTATTTGGCAGTACCAGGTCTTAGTTGCAGCATGCAAACACTTAGTTGTAGCACATGGGATCTAGTTCCTTGACCAGGAATTGAACCTGGGCCCCCAGCATTGGAGTGCAGTCTTATCCATTGAACAACCATCAGAGAAGTCCCCATGAGAACTCTTAATGAATGATTTAAAACAAATCAGGGGACCTCAACAGCTAAGGGTCACCTCCAACTGTGTGGCATCCTGCCCTTTCTCTTCTCTTCTGTCTCTCCTGGGACAGCCCTCACATCTTAAGGACTGTTGTCCTCACTGACCTCCATAATGCAATTGTGTGTTGAATAGTGGCCCCCAAATATATATCCACCTAGATCCTGTACATATCATCATATCTGGGAAAAATGTTTTCACAAATGTAATTAAGGATTTGGAGATAAGGCCATCCTGGATTATCCAGGTGATCCCTAAGTCCAATGACAAGTGTCCACATCACAGGAAGGCAGAGGGAGATCTGAGACACAGAGGAGAGGCCATTTGAGGTTAGAGACAAAAATTGGAGGGATGTAGCCACAAACCACTGGTAAAGAGTCTGTCTGCAATGCAGGAGACCCCAATTCGATTCCTGGGTCAAGAAGATCCCCTGGAAAAGAGATAGGCTACCCACTCCAGTATTGTTGGGCTTCCCTGGTGGCTAAGACGGTAAAGAATCCACCTGCAATGCAGAAGACCTGGGTTTGACCCCTGGTTTGGGAAGATCCCCTGAAGAAGTACATGGCAACCCCCTCCAGTATACTTGCCTGAAGAATCCCTATGGACAGAGCAGCCTAGCAGGCTACAGTCCATGGAATCACAAAGGGTTGGACTTGACTGAGTGACTAAGCACAGCACAGCACAAGCTCAAACCAAGGAATTGCTGAAAGTGGAAAAGATGATTCCCTTTCTAGAGCCTTTGGAGGAAGTACAGCCCTGTTGGCCCCTGATTTCAGACTTCTGGTGTTCAGAACTATGAGAGTATAAATTCCTGTTGTTATAAGCCATTAAATTTGTTGCAGCAGCTCTAGAAAATGAATTACAAATGCCAATACTTAAAACCAGCATGGTGGTCTTCTTTATTGCTGAATTATAACTATTGGAACTTGCAATTTGTTTTCTTGAGAAAGAGCCACATCAGTGGCATATTGGCAGTGCTTCTCACTTCTCATACTGTGTGCCCATGCATCACCCAGGGACCCGGTTTTGGGGCAGGCTGTGAGACAGCCTCAGGGCTGGGGCCCATGATTCTGTCTCTGCGCCTTATCTTCCTCACCTGTTAAACAATGAGCTTGGGCTAGTGTTGCTCAAGTTTTTTCTAGCTCGAATTTTCTGTGAGTATGGGATGCTTCTCCTCTAACACTTACTTACTTACTATGGGATGCTTTCCACACACAGACAGAAGACTCTGTGGGGTCCCAGTGTCCACCTTGATCTTTGAACACCAACCTTTACTTTCAGTGTGAGGCCTTTCTTCTCATTTTGCCTATACCAGAGCACAAAATGTCCTGATTCTCTGCAATGTAAAAGAAAGCAATAGAACACTCCTTTGTCCATTGTGGCTGTGGTTTTCTCACTGGTCAGCTGAGGCATTACCCCCCCACCCCCGCTCCCTACCCCTACACTCTGCCAAGTGAGTTGTGAGCTTTCTTCTGAAGAGGTAATTCCCATGAATGAATTGTTGCTGAGCCTCCATTTTCAGAGGAGTGTGTTTGTGTGTGTGTGTGTGTGTGTCAGTGTTAATAATCCTCACTGGCCACATCCCCGTGGTCAGCTCGTGCACATAACTGAGTGTGAAGTCTAACTGTTCAGAGTCTGCAACTGTGATTTGTGTTCCCTTGGCACAGTCTGGAAAATACCCATTCTCTGTGGGTGTTGCTCTGTGGGCATAAAATGTCCACTGCCTTTATCAGAATGTCACTCCCTTAATACATGGTTTTAACAAAAAGCACTTTACTTCTAAGATTGACACTGTAGAAAATTGCGAAAATGCTATATGAATGTCCCATAATCCCAGCAGGATGGCTACTTTCAAAAGTCACATTTCCATTCCTCTGAGTTCTTATTGCCTGAGTACACATCTAGAAGTAAGCACTTAAGAGATTTGGTTTAAGAAAATCTGATAAGGCGGGGAGCCATTGTTCTTTCCTGGGTGTCCTTTCCTGGTATCTCCTGGTATCTCAGTATCTTTCCAGGTATCTCTTGCATAACTGCTCCCCGTGACCTTTTTCTTGCTACATCTTGCTTTACCTCTGACTGCATATTGGAAAATTCTTCCCATGTGTTTGAGTTCAAATTCTCAAGAGAAAGAATCTAATCAGAGGAGGACCTTTTTGTTTTTCATGGGGCTACTACAAGATTGTTGGTCAACCTCTGATTCGTTCTCCCAGATCATGTGGTCCTGGGTCATGTGACTCAAATTGACAAAATCAGCTGTGGCTCAGGTATCACAGGACACAGGCAGCAGAGGACTGGGGGGCAGGCAGACTTTCTGTGAAGAGGATGTGGGAAGGGCTGGTGGTGACCCAGTGTCCAGGGCACATGCTTCCCTCCTCTTGCTCTGAAAGGGCAATAGATGTAAAAGGCCTCTGTGGAGACTCAGGGGACTGGAGGTCATAGCTGTACAGTGAGTACCAGTGCCTCTTTGTCTCAGTCTTTGAAGTTGAGAAGTGGTGAAGTCAAAGTCACAGAGAACTGAAACTGACCTTCTTGAAATAAGTGTGTTCAGGAACCAAAAATGAGCTGGTGCCCTTGTAGTGGTTCAGTCCAACATATCAAAACATTGTCAGGGAGAGCAGGCTGCAGAACTTCTGGGAAGTGATGGGTGTGAGAGGGCAGGAGAGGCAAGCTCTCAGCCATGAATGTGTGGTGTGCACTTGGACATGAATCAGGCTGAGCCTACCACACTGCACATCAAGGGTCATGGCACTGTGTGAATTCCATTTGCAGGTTCCCTTTTTAAAAGGCAGAGCTGACCTCCTCAGCTCTAATGGAGAGGAGCAGCCTCAAGATGACAACCAGAGAGGAGCAGGTTTCCCCAGCACTCAGGAGACTTTGTCTGTGTCGGGCATCCACTTTGTTTCTGCTGGCCTCAGCTCCCCACTGCATTGCCACCTCCTTCCCACTTTCTGTACTGCTCACTTTTACTAAGGATTTCTTGTGTTTGAACAGCATAATGTAGCATCAAATGTGACTTGTCTTTTAGAATAATGCAATAAAGCGTCTGGAAGAAAATTAAGAATATCTTCACATCTTCATATCAGAAGCTTGGTAAAAGATTTAATATACAAAAAGCACTAATCATAAAGAAATAAGCAAATTGGGAATGTCAAAATTAAAATTTTTTGCATATCAAAAGATGTTATCCGGAAAATGAAAAGAAAGCCAAAGACTGAGAGAAATAGCTACAATATGCATTTGTATATTATATTATGATAAATACTTTTATAAATGCATAAGTATTATGATATGTATTACTACAAATCAGTAATAAAAATATAAACAACCCAATAAAAAAAAGCTAAAGACTTGAACAGACATTAAATGGTCTTTAAATCATGCAGAGTGCTCAACGCTATTACTCATCAGGAAAATGCAATTTAGAAACCACAAGGTGTTATCACTTCATAGCCACTCAGGTAGTTGTAATAATTTAAAAGGCTGATAGCATGAACAGTATATTAACTTGGTGTGGAAAAATGGAACTCATATATGTTGCTGTTGAAAGGGCAAATGGTTTAACCACTTTAGATAACTGTTTAGCACTTATTCTTTAGCTGTTAAGAACCACCTATACCACCACCACCAGTTCATTTCTAGGTATTTACCCAAAAGGGATAAAAACATATACCCATACATAGATTTGTTCAAGAATGTTCATAATGGTTTTATTCTTAATGATGAGAAACTGGAAACAGCAAACATGCCTATCAACAGGTTAATGTATAAACAATCTGTGTGGTATATTCATATAATGGAATTAATAACAAAAAATTTTTGATATACACAAAAATGTGATTAAATCTAAAAACAATTATGGGTGCTAGACACAACAGGCTACTTTCTTTGTGATTCTGTTTATATAAATTTGTAAAATTCACAAAAATCATCTATAGTGATAGAAATCAGAGCAATGGTTTTCTTTTAGGGGTGGGGCAAGGGACAGAGAGTGACTGCGAAGGGTACTAAGAGCTTTCTGGGGTGATGGGAATGTTTTATATTTTTTTAGTCTTTATTTCTTTCTATTAATTTTTATTGGAGTACAGTTGATTTACAGTGTTATGTTAGCTTCTGTTGTTCAGCAAAGTGAATCAGTTATACATATACATATATCCACTCTTTTTCAGATTATTTTCCTATATAAGTCATTACAGAACATTAAGAGTTCCCTGGGATAAATTGGGAGATTGGGGTTTACATGTACACCGTGCTGTATATAAAATAAATAACTAATAAGATCCTACTATATAGAAGGAAATGTTTTATATCTTAAGTGGGATGTTAGTTATATGATGTAGTTGATGCTATGGTACCCTGTCCAGATGCCCTCTTTAGGACTCAGACCCATGCCCCAGTGCTGGGAATGTCAGTCAGGATAACTTACACCTGTGTTCCTTACTGGATATTGCCCTTGGCTCCAGAGAAATGCCTTGCCCAGTTGTCTTCCATGGAGTGGCCGTGACTGATGACTGTTAAATGCAGGGATTCAAAGACCCAACGCCTTGCCTTACTCTGGATGCTCTAAAGGACCATCCCTTCTCCAAAGCTTCCCATAGGATCAGCCAAGGCTTCGGCTGTAACAGCATTGTAGGTCAGTTTCTCTCTGTTCTTAGCCCTGCCTTTCCCACTTTATCATTTTAGAGTATATACTAGTAAACTCTATGCACCAGCTTTCCACTTCAGGATCTGTTTCCAGAATATTGAACCAAAAATGGTCCTAAGAATGAACTCTAAAATAGGATTTTGTAGCTGGGTAAATGGCCCACCAATTGACAATGAGAATCCTGTGAAGAGACCTTAGCATGCTTTATGGTATGGTTGTTAAAATGTGTACAGGTGGCAGACATGGTTGGACTATCAATGGAAGGGCATGTGTTAGGTGGTGCACTTGGGTGAATGTGGGAAGCAGTAGCCACAAGGACTGTGGGCTTGAGTAGTTGTTACTGAATACACGGATTCGTTAAACAAACAGTGACTGTTTCATCATGATTAACCACCAATTCAAGGCAAACTGTGACCCTCAGAGGACATTCTAGGCAACATTAAGGAAACACTAATCTATTATCAAAATAAAAACACTGTGAAGGATCAGATACAGAACAATGAAGCTTTAGTGAAGGTTAATTTCAGTGTCTGGAACTCTAGTTCAGAAGAAAGGGGACCCTTAAAATTGGGTCTGGGATATCTGAGTAGATGTTGCTGAGAATCTTGAACTCTTAAATCACCTTAAGCCTTCTGGTCTGTAAATGGTCCACTCCTGCTTATTTAAAAAACAGTGCTTTCTCCCTTGCTTGAAGCGTGTGCAGAAATCATAAGTGAAATAATTACCTTACAAGACAATGTTTGTCCCCACTCAGGATCTCCCCCAACCTTACCATCCCCCTTACTGACTGATATGCAAGTCAGGTCCCAGGAGGAGCAATTTTGAAAGTCCACGGCATGTATAGTCAGTAGAATTTACATAGTCCTTCCCTATGGCCATTTATCTAGATAACCATGCATTTAACAAAAGGGATCATTTACACACTTTTCAGGAATTGATGGACACCCTAGAGTCTTGACTCAGGAAACACATTCTTTGTGATACACCAGTAAACAGCAAGAATACATATTTATTCAGAGATGCAATAGATAGTAGATTTTCTTGTTTTACTATCAGCAATAAATAATATTAGGTACAATTCATTGAACAACTACTATGTACCAAGAACATTCACCTTTGCGCTCTCATTTAATCCTAGTAACAACCCTGTTGTTGGTGAATGACTTCACCATCTTATAGAGAAGGAAACTGAGGCTCAGAGAACTGAGATAAATGTCCCATCTTCATGAATCTTATGAGAGATGAAGTCAGAATTTCAGCCTAGTCTGCTGACTGTGAAACCAGTACTGTTTCTGTCACACTAAATTGTATCCTAGTTGCAAAGATTTGTGGTCCAGTCACCTTGGAGAAAACACTTGGCTCCCAGCAAGTGGACTTAAGAAAATATGCTTTTTCTTTCATGTTTTTGAAGACAGAATCAGTCATAAAGGGCATTCCTTTAAGACCTTCTGCTTTGAAGTGATAAAAGCTAGATTGAGGGAAGGCTCACAGGCCCCTGATCTGGGCTCACCCCTGCCCTTGGAGCCAGGAAATGTGATTTCTTCTGCCATTCCTTTCACTTACTGCACTTGCTCTGCTTCTTGGGTCTCCAGTGATTTTTTTTTTTTTTTTTTTTCCTTAAGAAAAGAAGATAGCTTGGGTTAATTTCAAGTTCTCCACAATTTATCTGTACTGAGCTGGAAGAGTGTTGAGTGGGAAAGGGTTTCATTGTCCACGAGGGCCTCACAGCTCTTCAACACCCACCACTTCTGCCTCATGTCAAAGGAAAGCAAATAGGTTTATTAAATAGCTGTCAAACTGAATGAGCAAGCACCGAGAACACACAGAAGGGAGATTGGATTAGAGGTAGAGGACATGCCACACTAAACAAGGGCACAGATTTATGGCCTTGGCCATGCGGCCTAAGAAATGATGCCGAGGTAGATATGTATGAGGGGGCAGGCGGGGCCAAGGAAGTGAGTGGTGAGGTACGGAAGGAAAGGCTGAGGCATAACATGCTTCCAGAAAGGCCATGCTTTTCCTTCTAGCACTCAGAACACTGGAAAATGCAGCCTTTGATTTTCTAGCCTCTCCAGTATTGGATAGACCAAGAAGATTAGAATTAGTATTGAGTGAGTCAGTTTGCAGCATCTGTTATATTACTTGTGTTACTTTCAAGCTGGTTTATATTGAGTTTTATGTTACTTGAAACTTATGTACCAAGTAGTGAATATTGATCACTTTTTTTTTGAAATCTTGAAGAGTCTGTATATGAGGTCAAGGAGTTCAGAGTTTAACTATGGGGAAGTAGGACTCTCTTTGAGTAGGAGGATGACTTATGAATGTCTTAGATTTGTTTTCTTTATTTAGAAAACAATCATCTTACAAAATGACAAATAAGATGAATATCCACCTGAGTGGTTACTGCAGCCATCCAAGTATAGAGAAGTGATATTCTGAAAGGAGATGAGTTAAGGTGGAAATAAACTCTCATTTGAGACATGTTTCTAGGGGAGAATTGGTGAAAGCCTATGCTTAGAACTCTTGTATTTATATTCGAAATACCCAGGTGTTCATTTAAATAAAATGGGTCTTTATTATAAGGGTACAGTGGTATCTGACAGGACCTAGGACAAGGGAACTAGGACTCAAGAGATTAGAGTTGGTGCTCTTTGTCTCTCCTCTTCCCTTCTTTTTCCTCATCTTCATCATCCCCTTTCTGTATCTAAATATTGACTTCCTCTGCCTTCCTATGTTCCAAGGAAGAAAGCAGGCAGCTTCTGAGCTAATGTGGCCCTCTTTCTTTCTCTCCCATTTAAAATTCCCATTGAGGGGACTCTTCTTGGCCCAGCTAGAATGAATGCTCACGCCTGAGCCAATCAGACATGACCCCAGGAAGAGGGAACTGTGGGGGCAGGGAGTTCACTTGTGCCAGGTTCCTCTCTGAATCTTGGAAGGGAATTGTAAAGTGCATTAGCCTAGTGGGTGTCCATCCTCTCCAAACTCGGTGCCACTGGATGTGGACCAGAGTGAGTTGGAAAGGCAGAGGGACAGTCAGTTATGATAGCATGGCTCCTGGTCTGAGTAACTGAGAGAATGCAGCACCATTTCTCTGGATGAGAGTTTAAGGTTCCTACAATATACTGAACTGTGGACATTATTAATATAGAACAGTATGAGCTGGAGAGAAGCCACCCAAGATTGCTCTCACTGACCATGGCATTTTGTCTTCACCCACGTTTGAAGTGATCTGGAGATCCTTTCAACCCCAATGAAATATAAGTTTGAATAGAGACAAGGCCAGTTTGGGGGCAATTGGCATCTGTAAGATTAAGGAAAACCTGAGGTGTAGGGGACTTCCTTTGTGTTGTTGTTCAGTCGCTCAGTCTTGTTGAACTCTTGGACACAAAGGATGAAATGTTGGATGGTATCACTGACTCAATGGACATGAATTTGAGCAAACTCTGGGAAACAGTGAATGACAGAGAAGCCTGGAGTGCTGCAGTCCATGGGGTTGCAAAGAGTTGGACACAACTGAGTGAATGAACAATAAATCACTGGTAGTACCAGGCTACTCTGGCCTTCACTATCTCCTGGAGTTTGCTCAAACTCATGTCCATTGAGTCAGTGATGCCATCCAACCATCTCACCTCTGTCATCCCCTTTTCCTCCTGCACTCAATCTTTCCCAGCATCAGGGTCTTTTCCAGTGAGTCGGCTCTTCACATCAGCTGGCTTTCCATCAGGGACTTCCTAGGACCTTCCAAGAGTAGAGTGACCCTTTGGCCCCAGAACTTTTATCCGGAGACCAGACTGGAGTGTGGGGAGGGCAGGGCTGCTCTGGCTACTCACTTGCTACCTGTTGGCTTTATGCTTTGGAGAACAAGGAGCTGTTAGCCACACCTGGGCTATTATCAGTTTATGAGTGATAATAAGGAAAGTGGAGAGCTAGGCTCCAGGGTGGGGGTAGCGGGGGCAAGAGTTGGTTACACGTGCTATTTCTCTAACCCTCATAGCAGAAATTACTAATTGACCAAGGAGTTATTTTTCATAGAGTTAAGAGAGAGTCCTTGTCATTGGAGAGCTTCAGACAGCCTGTCAGTTCATTAGTACATGTGATTAGCAGAGTCAGTTACCCTGTCATAGGCAACGGCTGGCAGGGGGAAACAAGTGAGTCTGGGCCCAGCATGGCTGGTTCACATATTTTGTAGAACACTAAAAGTTTCGTGGCAACAATTAGCATGACTCCAACACAAAGTTCTAGCTTCCATGTGAAGGTACCTTAACCTTCTAACCTTCGTTGGTAGAGTGATGCAGATTTTACAAAGGGCTCTTTCACAGAATTTAATTTCATCCTCATAGCAACTCTATTGGGCTAGTGCAAACTCAGTGAACTTATAGATGAAAGGACTGATACCTGAAAATGTGAAAGGTTATCTTCAAGTTCAACCAGCTGGGACCAGCTCTCTTGTTTTACCTAGAACTGGACAGTCTGACTGCTGGTTAGTGTAATTTTTACTGCTCCAAACTATAGTTTGAGACCACATTCTTCTGCTGACTTGTCTAGCAAAAATAATTTTTCTCAAGTTATATGTCAAGTGATATCCCTTTAGAGTCTTGGTTCTCCAAGTCTGGTGTGCAGATCAGCGATATCAGTGTCCACTGGGAGTTCATCACAAATGCAGAATCTTTGGCCCCATGCCAGACCTCCTGAGTTGGAATCTGCTTCTTAATAAGACCCCTAGCTGATTCACGTGCATAGTAAATTTTGAGAAGCGCTGCTCTAGAAGAGTCTATACTTTTCAAATGCTCCACTGTGGCAAAAGGGATTCTACAGGCAAAAAAAAGTTTGAGAAACACTGAGTCTATCTTATTCTTTTTATGCATTAGTATATTAAAGGCTTGGGGAAAGCCTTAAAATAAAGAAAATTTAACTTTGCTTAGCTCAGTGTTTCCCAAATTTGGATGTTCATGGACTGTTTGTATGAGTAACATGTATTAATATGCCATGGATTTACTGTTTAACAAAATTTGAGACATGCTGCCACAGAATAAGACAGGACAAAACCATAACTGCTTTTATGTGTGTAGTGAAAAATAGTTTAAAGAAATACACCATCAAAAACTGATCTGGTAACCTACTGTTTACATTATCGTCAAGTGATGATAGCACTGCTATTTTAAGGGTACCAATATGGGAAAATGAATTAAAAAAAAAAAAAAGATATTCAAGGAAGGGAAAACAAAAGTGATCTATGAGAAAAAATGGGTAGCAGTTTGACATGGGCAGATATGTTTGACCAAGAGAAAAATGGATGAAAGCATAAAAATTTGTTTCATTAAATTATCACAGTTTTCTGCATCATAGCCTTCCACATAAGGGGAAACATTATAAAATGGGATAAGAGCCTATTTTTCGTCACATATGTGATCTCATTTAATCTTTGCAATAATTCTGTGAGATATGTATTATTATCCTATTGTACAAGTGAAGAAACTGAGGCTCAGAAAGATTTGATCATTTGCCGAGGGTCACATGGCTGGTGAGCATGATTTCAACAGCACATTTGGCGACTTAGAAGCCCAGGCTCTTTAACCTTTATGTAGTTTGGCACAGAAAACATAGTGAGACGTCTGGGCCTCTGGAAGACTGGGCCTGATCTCAGTCTGGAGTCCTCAGGAAAGGGTGCCGAGGGGAGCTGTTGTTCAGGTTGCCAGTCCCTCATGATTGACGCGCTTAGCACCAGCTTTGGATGGGTGTCTGTGCTCCTGCGGGGGCTGCTCTAGGATTTGGTACATCATACCCAACAATCTGTCTCCTATACTTCAGCTTCCCCCTGGAGCCCCCACCCGCCACCCCTCAGATTAATAGAAAGAAGCTGCCACAGACAGGCAGCCAGCCACTCCCACCTGAATGTGACCAAGTAAAATAGATTATTGAACAAAGAAATGAATAGAAAGAATTGAGGGGCTGAGGAGGCGGAGGGACAGCAGCAACTAAGTTGCCTGTTTCTAAACAACTGCTGTTGGAATAATTGATTGCGGGAAAAGCCAGACTCGGTTTGGTCTAGTTTGGTGATCACTAACTCAACTACCTAATTTGCAGGGAAAACATTTGTCTTTTCAGTAAATAAAAACAGAGTAAACAGTGAGACTTATATGCTGTCTTTCAGAGAACTTCAGTCACAGGTCGGATGTGCAAAAGGAGACAGCTGGGGAAATTTGGACTTGGGTGAGCACAAGTGACAGCAAGAACATTAACAGTAACAACCAATATCAAGTTATTGGTAATATTATTTATAAAGTAACCCATTTAGTTGTCAGATTAAGGTGATAAAGCATCATTATTATCCCCATTTTATAGATGATAAAACCGAGGCCCTGAAACTTCATTGATTTGTGCTTAAAGTTTCATAGCCAGCTGGTGACAAATACTTAGAAGACAGATTCTTCACCCAATCCTGCCCTGCCGTGGTTTTCTTACTGGGAAAATGAGAGGGTGCTATCAGATTCCTCTTTGCCAAACCTTTGTCATTTTCTTAACACCTTCGAACTTTTTGGCCAAATCTCTTACTATAATACTATTATTTTCTTAGAACTTTTTGTAGACCAACTTTTTTGGGGGAAAGTTTAAATAAGTCTATTAAAAAGGAAACATATCAAAATATAGGTTGAAACCTAATATCTCTTAGCTAGAAGATAAAAAATAAATATGTGAAAAAGATTACTGAGTCTGAGGCATAGTCCTATTTCTCCTTGTTAAAAAGAGAGGTTAACCAGTGTTATAGATATGTTAGGACCTATTAGATTCCATTCATAATTTTCCTCTTGGATATAATCAGAAGTATTGAAAGAGAGCAGGAAAAGCCTTGCTTATGATTGCACTTAGGGAATCGCTACATTGCCCATTTCTCAGGTCTTCAATATCACAAAACTGAAACAGCATGCCAAAATGCCGGGGGTCAGAAGCCTAAAGAGCCTTAAGTCAGTGGTGAGGCTTCTTTGGCTCTGATGGGCCCTGGCTCAGGTTATTTGTGTGCTGATCATGCAGAGGGAAATGGTGAGGGCATCTTCCTTACCCAGTCAAGAGGAATCTCCTAGCAGAGTGGTCCAAGCTCCAAAACATCCAGGTAGTCTTGTGGTAGAAGTCTGTGACTACACATCCAGCATGCCTCTCCTTTCAGGCACATGAAGGGACCACACTTCACCACCACCACCCACACTTTGACAAAAGCCATGACCCTTTGACTTGCTTTGGCCAATGAAGCATGAGGGGAAATGATATAAAATCATCTCCTGGTGGAAGCATTTAAGAGCTAGTGCATGCTCTCTCTTTGACTGCTGCGGTGAATACTGGGACCTCCTGTGGAGACAGCAGAGAGATAAGGTGGTGAAGCCTCTATCAGCATGGGTCTCCAAGTGACCACTGTATACAGCAAGGCCCCACACCATCCTAGCTCTCTACTGACTCACAAGAGCACTCATGTTGCTTTAATCCACTATAACTTTGCAGTCCTTTGAGGTTAAAGCATAGGCCAGCCTATTCTGACTGATAAAGGTACAGAGCTCTTACACTGACCACCAAGGCTACAGATCCAAGTCCTGATCATCTGGTGAGCTCTTCTCTGTGATGGAAGCCCCCTCTTTGGTCATTATTTCTGACTGTTCATTATCAGCAAAATTGGGAATCTTCAGATGCTTCTGGTATCATCTGTAGCCACAGTTCTGGAAACTCTGCAGATAATGCTCTTACCAAGCTTTGGTATCCTGAGCCCTCAGGGCTATAGTCCCTGGGTACTCATTCTTTTTTCTTTTTTAACTTTTTATTTTCTATTGGGTTATAGCTGATTAACAATGTTGTGATGGTTTCAGGTGAACAGCGAAGGGACTGACCCATACATATAAGTGTATTCCGTCTCCCCCAAACTCCTCTCTCATCCTGGGTTCTTGTTCTTGACCCTTCATCATAATCAACAGTGTTTCTGTAAAATCAGACTGATGCTCCCTGGCTCTGTGTTAACCTCAGTTAAGTGTGCCCCAGAAGCAAAAGCTCTTGGGCACCAAGGATTCCGGCATTTAGAGATAAAGTTCTTTGGATTCACACATGCAACCTCTTCCCTCAGATGCAAACACACCAGGCTGGCCGGGTCATTTCTTCCATGCTGTGTTCCATGTCTTCAGCCTCTATCACGGCCCTCCCTCTCAACAGACATGTTATATGTGTCAAACCAGAAAGATCTTTTCCCCTGAAGTCTCCTCATCAGCTGCGAAGAAACAGTGGGCACTGATGGATATGAAGGGAGTATCTGACTGTCTGCACTGGCCCATCCAGGGCACTCTGTATGTGGTGGCCTTACATATAGTTTCTATGTACATGGGGTCTAATTTTTCCTCATAGACTGTAGGCTCCCCAAAGGAAAGAAATATTTCTTGATTATGTCTGCATCTGTCTAGTTATCTATTTCTTCATGACAAGCCTCCTCAAACTAAGTGGTATAAAACAAAAACAATTTTATTATGCTCATGGATTCTGGAGATCATAAATTCAATTGGCACTCTGGGATATCAAGAACCCTACTTACTTGCTAGCTAATAAGCTAACATGTCATAGTTTTGAGGGTGCAAGCACAAAATATGAGACTTCTAGACCAGAGACAAATGACTTTATTGCTCACAGCAATAACAGTATTTTGAATATCAGTATTTCCTCATGTCAGTTCCCTGAAACCCAATTCCCATAGGGTGATGGGATGAGAGCAGGTGACACCTGCACACACAATGGGTAACATTACAGAAGAGGAGCCCTAAGCTTAGGGAAGCTGGATCTTTTGTAGTAGGAAGTAAGCATGCCTGACATAAACTCCAGAGAAAGGTATTTTCTTTACAATATTGGCTGCTGTTTGTTTTCCAAGTCTGCAAGAAAATCTGCCCTTTGCTTCAGAGGCAAGTACTCTTTCTCCTGTAGTAAAAGATGGTCTGGAACAAGGGCAATTTGTGCTTCTCCTTACAAGACATGCCGAAATGCTAGCAACCCAGGGAGAGTTGTCTCCCAATGTGGCAGTGGCTTTTTTCTGCACCAAAGTGTCTAGAGCCTCAGCAGGAAGACTCATATGGCTGGGGGCTGGAATTATGTGGAAGCCTCTTCATGCACATGTCTCATGGCTCAGCAGACTTAAAAACTGTCCTCAGCTGGGACTGTTAACTGCTACCTCGTTCTGTATGGGTTGGGATTCTCACATCATGGCAGTTGGATACAGAAAGGGAATATTGTAAGAGGGCATGTGGAAAACAACTGAACAAATAGAACCCAGAGGGAAACTGCGTAGTATTTCCTGACTGGCCTTAAGAGTCATGCAGCTTTGCTCTGCCACCTTCTCTTGGTTGTAAGCAAGTCATTAGGGCAGCCCAGATGCAAGAGGAGGGTAATTAACCAAGGTCACATTGGGGAAGAGCAATGAGATGGAATGCCTTGGTGGTCATCCTTGGAAAGTAGGCCCATGGAGTGTAGTGCCAACCCAAATGCCACCGTTCATGCTTAGTGTAGTGGAAAGAAACCAGCCTAAATATCTACAGGGCTCTGTTTCAGTTTATGTTGTACCAGTAAACTACCTGGCCATGACCTTGGGCAAGTCACTTGCTTAACTGAGCCCTTGAGATCCTAGTTCCCTGGGAGAGCACCTGGAGCATAAAAGGAACCTGTCCTTCTTGCTTCACTAGGTTATTGTGACAGTCATGTGAAAGTGCTTTGAGGGTCCTGGATGTGCCAGGCAAATAAGCAAGGAGTTCTAAGGATTATCTCATATATGGCTGTCCAGGAGGTACAGTGTCTGCAGACCATCTGCATTGGAGGCTCTTTTGGAGCCTTACTGGATAAGAGGCACAAAGCTTCAAAATAAATAATGTAACCAAAGCCTTTTAATGCTTATAATCAAGTTACCCATGAAGAGGAGGGGTAGCACCTGGCTTTCTTGCCCTCTAAAGGCTAGAGAACAATAAAAGGATTAAACATACTGTGAAGTAGCTTCTGGGGTGTTCCTAAGCAGGAGCCTCCTATACCTAGTCAAAAGAAAATGAAGAGAAAGAGAGGGTGAGAGTGGCAGGTGGGATTGTGGAGAGAGATGCAAACAGCAGAATGGATAACTGACGCTGAATGATAGAGACCCATATCCCACTGCTGAGTACAGTTGCCAACTACAGGAGACTTAGCAATGGGTGCATGCAACTTCCTGGGCCCTCAATGTCCACAGCTAAGAACTGATTATGGGGAACAGAGGGGGAAATATTTTTAGTTTAGAACATCAAAAAGGCTTGAAGTGTTGCATAGAAAGTTGTTGAGCATTTACTATGAGCAGAAATTTCATAAATCTGGGAACTGAGTATTATTATAAGAGAAGAAACCAGGATGCAGAGAAGAGAAGCAGATTGCCCAGACTACATGGCCTGGAAGGGATAAAAGCACAACTTAAACTGAAGACTATTTGGCTCCAAAGCCCAGTCTTCTCCATCATTTCCCTTCTTTATTTGCCTCTTAGCAGGGGTAAAAGTAGGCAGGAGAAGGGCTAAGAGAGTGTGTGAGAGTAGAACTGGAGTAAGAAGAGGTCATCTGAGCTGTGCCAGCCAAGGTTGCCATGAGGCATTCTGCCATGTCCCCAGCATCAGCCTGATACTTTTGCAGAGTAAGAGCCAAGGGATAGGCCGAGGGAAAGCTGCCTGGTCAAGGAGGTGAGTAGTTGCTATATTTTCAAAGCTTGAGACTGATTCATTCTGGGCAAAGTGCTGCCTCTGGAGCACCTCTGGTCTCACTTTACTCTTCTTGATGTGTGCCACTCCACTCTTTTTATAGCTTGGTTTAGAGAGTATTTGTTGAGGGCTTGTTATGTGCAAGACACATGCCTGCCTCTGGGGATGCCATGATGAATATGATTTCCTTGCCCTGGATGAGCACTCAATTTAATGGGAGAAACAGATCATTTTTATTCAGACTGATTAATGGTCTTATAGAGGAACAAGCATAAGACTACATCCAGGCTCACCAGGGGTGGCAACAGTCAAAGAAGGCTTCTTGGAGAATTTAATGGCTTAGTTGAGTCTTCAAGGACAATAGTTGAAAAGCAAGGGGAGCATGATCAAAGTTATGGTGCATGGAAAATAGTTTTGAATCAATTGCTGCTATACCAGTGGACATTATGATTTCTTTCCTTCTGTCACTTAAAATGCCTTTAGTTTTAGGTTGTATAATACCCAAGTCAAACAGGCTTAAACAACAAGTGGACAACTAAACAGTTGTAGGATTGAAAGGGAGCTGTAACTGCAGAAAGAGTAGGGACTTTTAAAATCTTTAAAAGCCTTAAGAAAAATTTAAATGAAGTCCTCAACTTTTGAGAAAATATAAATTAAGAAAAAAAACAAAGAAATAGAAAATCTATATATACCATGAACTCCTTAAAGAACTAAACCAGTAGACATAAATCTCTTTGGCAAAGAGAACATAACATGGTGCAGCTGGAAAGTTTTACAAAACTTACAAGAAACATATAACTCTTATACAAACTGATAATCTTCAAATTAGTGGAGACAAATCATTTAATTTCCTCCCTAAATTTAGGAAAACATATGATAAAATTTAATAGCCATTAATGCTATGAAACCCTTAGCAAACCATACATTAAAGAGAATTTCCTTAACCTCTCAAAAACCAAGGACATCTGTTATACTTGATGGTGAAACATTAGACATATTCATGTGAAGTCAACCACAAGCAAGGAGGCCTATTTTTACCTCTCCTAGTCCAAATTGTACTGGATGTTCTAGCCAATGCAATAGGATAAGGGGGGGGGGGGAATTAAAGATATAAGAAATGAATGAAAAAGACAAATTACTGTTGCTTATAGATTAAATAGAAAACAAATGAGCAGAAGATCTAAATAGACATTTCTCCAAAGAAGACATACAGGTGGCCAATAAGCACATGAAAAGGTGCTCATGGTAGCTAATTATTAGAAAAGTGCAAATCAAAATTACAATGAGGTACCACCTCCCACCAGACAGAATGGCCATGGTTAAAAGTCTACAAATAATAAATATTGGAGATAGTGTGGAGAAAAGAAAACCCTCTTACACTGTTGGTGGGAATATAAATTGGTATAGCTACTATGGAAAACAACATGTAGGTTCCTCAAAAGACTAAAAATAGAGTTGCTATATGATCCAGCAATTCCACTCCTGGTCATATACCCAGACAAAACTATAATTTGAAAGGATACATGCACCCCTATGCTCATAATAGCAATATTCACAATAACCAAGACATGGGAAAAGTTTGTGTATCCATTGATAGATGACTAAAGAAATGAATAGATAAAGAAATCTATTCTTTATGAATAGGTAAATAAATTATATGTATATATATATATATTTATTTAACGCATCCATAAGAAAGAATGAACTCATCCATAAGATATTACTCATCAACAAGAAAGAATGAACAAATGCCATTTGCAGTAACATGGGTGGACCTGAATTATCATACTAGGTGAAATAAATCAGAAAGAGAATGAAAAATACCATGTAATATCATTTGTATGTGAAATCTGAAATATGACACAAATGAACATATCTACAAAAAAGAAACAGACTGACAGACATAGAGGACAGACTTGTGGTTGCCAAGGGTGATGTAATCAGGGAGGAAACGATTGGGAGTTTGGGATTAGCAGATGCAAACTAGTATATCACTTCAGTTCAGTCAGTCAGCCATGCCTGACTCTTTGTGACCCCATGGAATGCACACGACAGGCCTCACTGTCCATCACCAACTCCCGGAGTTTACTCAATCTCATTTCCATTGAGTCAGTGATGCCATCCAACCATCTTATCCTCTGTCATCCCCTTCTCCTCCTGCCTTCAGTCTTTCCCAGCATCAGGGTCTTTTCAAATGAGTCAGCTCTTCACATCAGGTGGCCAAATTATTGGAGTTTCAGCTTCAGCTTCAGTCCTTCCAATGAACACCCAGGACTGATCTCCTTTAGGATGGACAGGTTGGATCTCCTTGCAGTCCAAGAGACTCTCAAGAGTCTTCTCCAACACCACAGTTCAAAAGCATCAGTTCTTCGGCACTCAGCTTTCTTTATTATCCAACTCTCGCATCCATACATGACCACTGGAAAAACCATAGCCTTGACTATCTGGACCTTTGTTGGCAAAGTAATGTCTTTACTTTTTAATATGCTGTCTAGGTTGGTCATAATTTTCCTTCCAAGGAGTAAGCATCTTTTAATTTCATGGCTGCAGTCACCATCTGCAGTGATTTTGGAGCCCCCCAAAAATAAAGTCTCTCACTGTTTCCATTGTTTCCCCATCTATTTGCCATGAAGTGATGGGACCATATGGCATGATTTTAGTTTTCTGAATGTTGAATTTTTTTTTTTAATGTTGAATTTTAAGCCAACTTTTTCACTCTCCTCTTCCACTTTCATCAACAGGCTCTTTAGTTCCTCTTCACTTTCTGCCATAAGGGTGGTGTCATTTACATATCTGAGGTTATTGATATATCTCCCAGCAATTTTGATTCCACCTTGTGCTTCATCCAGCCCAGTGTTTCTCATGATGTACTTTGTATATAAGTTAAATAAGCAGGGTGACAAAATACAGCTTTGACATACTCCTTTCCCTATTTGGAACCAGTCTGTTGTTCCATGTCCAGTTCTAACTGTTGCTTCATGACCTACATACAGATTTCTCAAGAGGCAGGTCAGGTGGTCTGGTACTCCCATCTCTTTCAGAATTTTCCACAGTTTATTGTGATCCACATGGTCAAAGGCTTTGGTGTAGTCAGTAAAGCAGAAATAGATGTTTTTCTGGAACTCTCGCTTTTTCGATGATCCAGTGGATGTTGGCAATTTGATCTCTTGCTCCTCTGCCTTTTCTAAAACCAGCTTGAACATCTGGAAGTTCACAGTTCATGTATTGTTGATGCCTGGCTTGGAGAATTTTGAGCATTACTTTACTAGCTTGTGAGATGAGTGCAATTGTGCAGTAATTTGAGCATTCTTTGGCATTGCCTTTCTTTGGGATTGGAATGAAAACTGATCTTTTCCAGTGCTGTGGCCACTGCTGAGTTTTCCAAATTTGCTGACATATTGAGTGCAGCACTTTCACAGCATCATATTTTAGGATTTGAAACAGCTCAACTGGAATTCCATCACCTCCACTAGCTTTGTTCATAGTGATGCTTCCTAAGGCCCACTTGACTTCCATTCCAGGATGTCTGGCTCTAGGTGAGTGATCACACCATTGTGATTATCTGGGTCATGAAGATCTTTTTTGTACACAGTTCTTCTGTGTATTCTTGCCGCCTTTTCTTAATATCTTCTGCTTCTGTTAGGTCCATACAATTTCTGTCCTTTATTGAGCCCATCTTTCCATAATATTTTCCCTTGGTATCTCTAATTTTCTTGAAGAGTTCTCTAGTCTTTCCCATTCTATTGTTTTCCCTATTTCTTTGCATTGATCACTGAGGAAGGCTTTCTTATCTCTCCTTGCTATTCTTTGGAATTTTGCATTCAAACGAGTATATGTTTCCTTTTCTCCTTTGCTTTTTGCTTCTCTTCTTTTCACAGCTCTTTCCTCCTCAGAGAGCCATTTTGCTTTTTTGCATTTCTTTTTCTTGGGGATGATCTTGATCCCTGTCTCCTGTACAGTGTCACAAACCTCCGTCCATAGTTCATCAGGCACTCTGTCTGTCAGATCTAGTCCCTTAAATCTACTTCTCACTTCCATTGTAAATCATAAGGGATTTGATTTAGGTCATAGTTGAATGGTCTAGTGGTTTTCCCTACTTTCTTCAATTTAAGTCTGAATTTGGCAATAAGGAGTTCATGATCTGAGCCACAGTTAGCTCTTGGTCTTATTTTTGCTGACTGTATAGAGCTTCTCCATATAGGACATATTATAGCAACAAAAATTGTATTATAGCAACAAAATTATAATGTGGCCAGAATTAAATATAACAAAAGTTATGAAAATCTTTTATAAAGAAAATATAAACTAGTATATATAGGATGGATAAACAACAAGATCTCACTGTGTAGCAGAGAGAATTATGTTCAATATCCTGTGATAAACCATAATGGAAAGGAATATGCAAAGAATCTGTAACTGAGTCACTTTGCTATATAGCAGAAATTAACACAACTTTCTAAATCAACTATACTTCCATAAGATTATAAAAAGAAGAAAACAAAAAAGGGTTACAAATAAACTATTTGAACTAAGCTTTTGACAAAACCACTTGATATAAGATCAACATAAAAAATCAACAAAATCCCAATATACTTAAAACAACAAATTAGAAAATAAACTAGAAAATGTATTATAGCAACAAAATTATAATGTGGACAGAAGAAAATTTAACAAAAGATATGAAAATCTTCTATAAAGTAAATATAAAACATTATTGGATGACATGAAAAATAGCTCAGATAAATGAAGAAGTATGCCATCTCTATGGGCAAGAAGAATCAATATCATAAAAATGTAAAATTTCCCTCAAGTTAATGTATTACTTCAATTAAATTCCAAGCAAAGCACCCAGTATATGTATTTTTGCTATAACCTGCCAGTAGAATCTAAAAGTATTAAAAATAAAAGCCTAGAATAGTCAGGCATTTTTGAAGATGAAAAAAGCATAGGAATTTTCTTAAAAGAGATATCAAGCCTTATTATAAAGCTATCATAATTAATAGTGTGTAGTATTTGTATAGATTATGCTAGCAAGCCTAAACAGACACCCACAAGTCTCTGTAAACTTTGTCTATGAAAAATGTAGCATTATTAATCACTGGAGAAAAGATATTCTATTCAGTGGATATTGCTGGGCCAGTTAGTTAGCCATACAAAAAGAAATTGGATCTTTACCTCAAATAATACACAAAAATTAATTCTAGGTAAATTAAAGAACTAAATGCAAATAGTGAAACATTTAGGAAAACAATGAAGGAAAAATTTAACAGTTACAGAAAATAATTTCTTAAAATACAATATGCTAAAACTATTTTTTAAAGTTTGATAAATTTCACTGATTAAAATATTTCTGTATGGAGAAATATACCATAAATATAACTAACAGATGTTATATTTATAAAGGGAAATAGGAATGAGAAATGATATTTGTAGGTATACAACCTTCAGAAGATTAGTATATAAATCATATTAAAAACTCCTGAAAGTAATAATTGCAAGACAAACAACACAGTAGGAAAATAGGCAAAGAATATTAATTTCCTTTAGTGTCCTTTTTCCCTATTCCATTTAATAACAGGACTTCTGGAGTTTAGATATATAATTGACTGTGCTGAGGACTGTATTTTCTAGCTTCCTTGTAGCTAAGTATGTCCAGGTGACTAAATCTTTGGCCAGTCATGTCAATGGAAGCAATGTGTCCATTTTAGTCATATGTTTTAAGAAGGCCATTGTTTGCTAACGACTTCTGCCCAATCTCTGTTTCTCATGGGCTTGAATGCAGACTTAGTTGAAGTCTATGAGTCATCTGGTGAACTAAGACCAAACCCTAGAAAATGGCATGGTAACGAAGTAGAAGGAATTTGGATTCCTGGGTTACTTCCTAGAGCAGAATTGCCTACATATCCTGATCGGCCCACTCATTCCTGCCTTATTATGCAAGAGAACAATGAATTTCTTTGATATTTGAGCCCCTGAATTTGGAGATCTTTGTTACACCAGTTTTACTTATATCCCAACTAATGTAGACAGGAGTAGGAAATTAAAATGAATGATACACAAATATGTATATTATATATAATAGATTGAAATAAATGATATAAAAATACGTATTGTTCAGTCACCCAGTCGTGTCCGACTATTTGTAACCCCATGGACTGCAGTACACCAGGCCTCCGTGTCCCTCACTATCTCCCAGAGTTTGCATCAGATGGCCAAAATACTGGAGCTTCAGGTTCAGCATCAGTCCTTCCAGTGAATATTCAGGGTTGATCTCCCTTAAAGGTTGATTACTGTGATCTCCTTGCTATCCAACGGACTTTCAGCAGTCTTCTCCACCAGCACCACAGTTCAAAGGCATCAATTCTTTGGCGTTCTGCCTTCTTTGGTGTTGTGCCTTCACTCACAACCATGTGTGACCACTGGGAAGACCACAGCTTTAACTATATGGACCTTTGTCGGCAGAGTAATGTCTCTGTTTTTCAACACATTGTCTAGGTTTGTCATTGCTTTCCTGCCAAGAAGCAATCGTCTTCTGATTTCATGGCTGCAGTCACTATCCACAGTGATTTTAGAGCCCAAGAAGAGGAAATCTGTCACTACTTCCACCTTTTCCCCTTCAATTTGCCATGCAGTAATGGGGCTGGATGCCATGAACTTGTTTTTTTTAATATTTAGTCTTAAGCTGACTCTTTCACTTTCCTCCTTCACCCTCATTAAGAGGCTCTTTAGTTCCTCTTCGCTTTCTGCCATTAGAGGGGTATTATCCACATATCTGAGGTTGTTAATACCTATACAAATATGTATGTTATTATTTAAATAAATATTTATTTTTTAAAACATCCTAAAATAGAGTACTACTGTTGGGAAAAACATGAAAAAGGATATTAATGTTACACACCCACCCAAATCCACATGTTGAAGTCCTAAGCTTCAGTGCCTCAGAATGCAACCTTGTTTGAAAATAAAGTCATGGCAGAAGTGATTGGTTAAGTTCAAATGAGGTCTATTTAAGATGGGCCCTAATCCAATATGACTGTTGTCTAACTTCCCCATTAGTCACTTGGCTGGTGTCTAATTGAAAATTTAGACACAAACATATGTGTCAGATGAACAGAGGGAGATGATGTGATGAGACACAGTCATCTATAAGCCAAGGAGAAGACCTGGGGCAGATGCTTCCTCACAGCCCTCAGAAGGAACCAACTTTGCCAACATCTTCATTTTGGAATTCTAGCTTCCAGAATTGTGAGACAATCAATTTCTGTTGTTTAAGCCACCCAGTTTATAGTGCTCACTTATGGCAGCCTTAGCAAACTAATCCACCTGTGTGTATTCAGTTGCTAAGTTGTGTCCAACTCTTTACGGCCCTGTGGACTATAGCCTGCCAGGCTCCTCTGTAGGATTCTCCAGGCAGAGATAGTGAAGTGGGTAGCCATTTCCTACTCCAGGGGATCTTCCCAAACCAGGGATTGAATCCATGTCTCTTGTGTCTCCTGCACTGTAAGTGGATTCTTTACTTGCTGAACCACTGGGGAAGTCCAAACTAAACTACCTATGACCCAACAATTCCTTGTATAGGTGTATGTCTACAGAAACTCTCACAAGAGTGTACCAGAAGTTACACAGAAGGATGAAGCATTGTGATAATGAAATATTGGATATTCATCAATAAGAAAATAAATATTATACATAAAGTATATTAACACAGTAGAAAACTCTACTGCAGAACAATGATGAACTGGTAGCATCTCAATAGGGATTAAAATATGTAAAAATTTTAAAGTTCACATCCAAAAATATTTTTAAATAAAATTTTAAAACAAAATAAAATACAAGTTGAGAAAAAGTATTTGTGAAATAAGACAGCAAATGGATTTTTATTCTTTTTGCTATGAAGAGTTCTTATAAACAATGAGAAAAAGATAAATACTTCCATACAAAGGGACAAGACACAGCAGCACTTTGAAGAAAAATGTAAATAACAAATAAACGTAAGAAAAAATATTCATTATCACTAAGAACAAACAAATACAATCTTACATCAGAAGAGAAACCAAAGAGATTTAAAATCTTAACTTTGCAAAGATTAGTAGCCCACCAAGCTCCTCTGTGCATGAGATTTTCCAGGTAAGAATAGTGGAGTGGGTTGCCATTTCCTTCTCCAGGAGACCTTCCCAGTCTAGAGATTGAACCCACAGCTCCTGCTGCATCTCCTGCATTGCAGGTGGATTCTTTACCACTGAGCCACCAGGAAACCCCATTCCCAAGTGGCTCAGTGGTAAAGAATCTGTCTGCCAACACAGGAGACGTAGGTTTGTATCTGAGTATGCAAAGATGAGATATTAATCAATGCCAGTGAAATGTGATGTCACCTTATATGAAGGACAGTTTTACAGTATTAAAAACAACTAAAATGTGGAAACCTTTTTGTCCTCTAATGTGAATATTTCTTAAAATAGTAAGAAAGTAACTCAAAGATGTAATCAACCTTGTTCATAATTACCATGAAGTTGTCAATGCAGACTAATCAGAAACAGCTTTTAAATGGTTAGTTTATTTTTAAGTTTTTTTTAATTGAAAGAAATTGCTTTATAGAATTTTGTGGTTTTCTGTTAGACATCAACAAAAATCAGCTATAGGGACACACATGTCCCCTCCCTCCTGAATCTCCCTCCCATCTCCCTCTCCATCCCACCATTCAGCCTGTTGCAGAGTCTCTGTTTGAGTTCCCTGAGCCCTACAGTAAATTCCCATTGGCTATCTCTTTTATATATGGTATTATAAATTTCCATGTTACTCTCTCTGTCCATCTCCCCTTCTCCCTCCTCCCCTCCCCCCATGTTCATAGGTCTGTTCTCTATGTCTGCTTCTCCCATGGCTGCCCTGAAAATAAATTCATCAGTGCCATCTTTTTAGATTCTATGTATATGTGTCAGTATATGATATTTATATTTCTCTTTCTGACTTACTTCACTCTATATAATAGGCTCTAGTTTCGTCCACCTCATTAGAACTGATTCAAATGTGTTCCTCTTTACAGCTGAGTAGTATTTCATTGTATATATGTACCACAGCTTCTTTATCCATTCATCTATTGATGGACATCTAGGTTGCTTCCATGTTCTAGCTATTGTAAATAGTGCTGCAGTGAACACTGGTGTACATGCGTCCTTTTCAATTTTGGTTTCCTCAGGGTATATGCCAAGGAGTGGGATTGCTGGATCATATGATGGTTTTATTCCTAGCTTTCTAAGGAATCTCCATACTGTTTTCCATAGTGGCTATATCAGTTTACATTCCCACCAGCAATGCAAGATGTTCCCTTTTCTCCACACCCTCTCCAACATTTATCGTTTGTAGACTTTTTGATGATGGCCATTCTGACTGGTATGAGGTGGTATCTCATTGTAGTTTTGATTTGCCTTTCTCTAATAAGGAGCGATGTTGAACATCTTTTCATGTGCTTGTTAGCCATCTGTATGTCTTCTTTAGAGAAATGTCTCCTCAGGTCCCTCTCCCATGGTTAGTATATTTTTAATCTAAATAAATACTGATGCATCCTTAAACTATCCAGTATTGCTATTTATCACTCCCAATATATTTTTTTCTATTTTTTAAAAGGAAGCATATAAGACAGTAATCAGTGTATAGGGTAGGGTCTTCACTGGAGGATGAGGAACTTTAGGGTGACAAACATAACAGCCTGGCTTAGCACAGTGAAGGGGGCATCTGTGTCCTCCAAACAAGGAAGTGGGTGGGGGACCACCCTGCAATCAATCGCAGAGGGAGAACTACTCCCTTGGTTTGACAGAAGGGTCCTTTCACCTAGCAAATGTGCTCTGCATGGAGAAAGGACTGGAGTGAACCAATTTAGTTGGGGCTAAAACGTTGATTTTTAAAGTTTTTTCAGTATATTTGAAACATTTCAAAATTGAAAGAGCTTTAAAGGAGCTATAACAGAAAGGCTCCAATTTTAAATAACAACTCAAAACTTCAAAAGCTAGTAATAAACTTTATAAGCTAAGTGTAAGATCTCTAATGAAGAAAACCAGAACACCTAGCAAGGAGCTTAAAAGAAGATGGTCAAAATGAAATCTGAGGCTGAAGCCTGACATATAAAATAGATGCTAATATTTGTTGAGCAAACAGATAACAGACTCCGTTTATCAGGCACGAATTTATGCCAGACACCCCGCAAAGTGCTTCATGTACGTTGTCCCGGTTAATCCTCTAAAGATCCAGCAAAGCACGGATTACCAGAATCCCTGTTTTACATATGAGAACACGATGGAAGATTGAGGTTCTCTGTTTAAGATCAGAGAATCAGGAAGTCCTGGTTTGTAGCTCAGGAATGCCTGGCTCCAGAACTAGGATCTTCACCCCACTGTAAAACCTGTCTCATTTAAGTGGGGTGGAGTCCTACCTCATGACACCCTCATACTCTCTAGGAATAAGGAACTATATCTGCTAAGATAGGAAAACAGTATAGCTCTGTAAAATCTTGGCTAATTCAGTGTTTCTTGTATTCTGTTCTGTGTCATCTAATTTTTTAATTTTAAATTGCAGCCAGTGTCTTTGGTGCTAACCAGTATAGGGGTGGCAGAAAGAAACAGATGAAAGGATCTCAAGGGAAAGATGAGACAGCAGTAGAGGGAGGGTGCTCCATCCTCCTATAGGTACTGCTTCTGGGGCTAATCCTTGAAGGCTTTGTGGTTCAGTTTTGTAAGTGATTTCCTGCCCCCAAAAGAGGGTAAGAAACTGGAATCCAACACCCTGAGATTCAAGTCTCATTTCTCCCTCTTGGTAGATGTATGAACTCAGGAAAGTTATTTCAGCATCTCTGGACCTCAGTTTCTTTATCCTCATAAAAGAGTTGTCAGGGCTAAATGACCTAGTGCATGAATAGTGTATGATTCAGAATTTAGCGTATGATAAACCCAAATTATGTCTTACTCATCATCATCATTGTCATCATGGTCACATCACCATCATTCTCTGAACGTAGCAGCCACCCCAAGCACCTCAACTCCCAAGACTTCCTACTGCTCTGAACACATAGCCTCAACTTAACTGAGTTCCCCTCAGCACGTGATAGACCAGGGCCCTGGGAAATGCCCACTCCATCAGGCTCTTGCTCCCAAGCCCAGGGCTGAGAATTGTTTGTGGAAGCCTGAATGAGAGACTGATGACTCAAGATAAGATAGGCAATCAGCTTAGACTCACCACTGCAGACTTCTGGTCTACTTGTAAAATGAGTCTTGTCATTTATTTGACAGTCCCCAGGATTTCATAGGGGGAGGGACAAATAAAGTCAAGCCCCCAGTGGAATGTTGCCAATAATCTCAAGTGAGGAGTTGGGTGTTCTGGGGGCCCCCAAGCTTGGGCAGCCCCTCAGTATCCTAGCCAACTTGAAGCCCACCATTCATTTCAGCCAGTGTTTATAGAGTACCAACCATGAGAGGCAGGTCCAGGTGGTTTTCCTCTTTAAAGACCAGCAAAATATTTGCACTTCAAATGTATTTAATGTGGTTTCAAAAATTTAACAGAGCAGAAGTATCCCATTGGTATCCCTCTAGCCACCAGCTGCCCTTTAGTCATCTGTTCCTTAAGTGGTTGGGAACTCAGACTTGGCCAGCAAAGATCTGAGTTCAGAGGCTGACTCAGCAGCTCTGAGCCCATTTTCTCCTCATTCTGCTCCCAGTTTCACAGGCTTGTGATGGTTAAATGAGATTGTGCATAAAGCATCCAGGAATCCATGCACCTCATTAAATTAATCCTAAAGAAAATAACTGCTAAAGCAGAGGATCCTCCAGCCACTTTATCTTCTTTATATAGAGTGTTTTTATGTATTAGGTCTCCTTAGAATTCAGATACCACAGTCAGGGGAGGGAGGCCCCATCCAGTCACAGCATATGGCAGGCCTGCCACGCCAGCGTATGGCCTGGGCCTTTGAAGCCTGCTTATCTGTGAATGTCTTCCCCACCCACTTATGCTTGCAGGTGTGGTTCACTTCACTTGATATTCTTAGCACCTTAAAGTAGGACCTGGCATTATGTGGTCACCTCAGTCTATATCTGCTGAAGGAGAGGTCAAAGAATGAATGATAGAAAACAGAAAACAGTGAGGGGGAAAAAAGTTATCCTATTGTTTAACTACAACTTGATGCTTATTCTTCAAGATCCAGATCAACATCTTCTCTTTTTAACTTTCCTGGCTCCCTCACCTTTTCCCTTCCTTCCCACCATGCCCTGCATGTCTCTCCTCTCCCTCGCTCCCATCTCTCCTTTTCCCATGATAGAATGGATATCTCTTGGTCTCCTTCCTCTTAGAAAATCTACAGAAGGAATGTAAATGAGATGGAATGCACTGGACATGGTTAACACAGCAGGGGTAAATGCAATGCCCTCCAATCACTGAGGCATTGCCAATGGGATCCATTTGTCTATGGAATGGCTGGCTCTTCCTCATGCCAAAAAAGCAGAGTAGCAGAGTGGGACAAAAGAACATGCATCTGGATGCAAGCCTAGAAACAAAGGGTAGAGTCAACTTACAGAGCGTACTTCAGAAAGTTTAAAGGGAGAGAAGAGGTATTACTATGGAGGGCCTGCTGTGACCACCCAGCAAGGCAGAGAGCATGAATAGCATTTCTGTCCAATAAATCGGTGCTTCTCAATGCTGTGCACACCAGGTGTTAGCTGGAGATTTTGTCAAAAATTCAGATTCTGCTTTAGTAGATCTAAGGTTGGGCCTGAGATGCTATACTTCTAACAAGCTCCTAAGTGATGCTAGCGCTCCTGGTCCAGGAATCACACTTTGAGTACCAAAAGTTTAATGCAAAAAGTCCTAAAATGTTTTCCTGGCATGTTCTCTCTCATCTTTTTAAAGATGTGAACAGGTCACCCAACAGAAATTGAAAGGCTTTGAACAGCCTGGTATCCAAAGGGATTCTCTGGTCTCTCCTCACCCTCCCTCTTCTTACAGCCTTCGCCTGGACACTCCCCAACACAGGGCAGCCTCCTCCAGGCAGCCTAGGCTGAAGGGGGATTAGGAATTCCAGGAGCTCAATTTTAAACCTCTAGCTTGATCCCCAGAACCACATATAGCTCCCACAGCATAGATGAGGGCAGCCATAAAACGTCATCCTCAGGCTTCCTTCAAAGAACGCTTAAGCCATACGGAATTTAATTTCACTATCTATTCTCCCTTCTAGATAGGTGATTTAAGAGCATGTTTGTAGATATTTCTGCCTCTTTGTACCCTCCTTTACCCCAACACATACAACCAGTAGACACTGAGCACCTGAGGAAATGATTATTTCTTTTTTCTCAAAGTTTTTAACATAGTAGGTACTTGGTAAATGTTTGTTAAACTAATTAACAAAAGTCTTGACTTTTTTTTCACTACTTGAGCTAATCAAATTAGATTTTCTTAAGGCAGTCAAATTTCTTTTGCATGACAGCACAGGTTTTGTGAGCTTCAGTGGTTTTACTGAAGATAACTGGCAAGGAGAAGAAAAGAAACACAAACCGTGGTTCCTGGAACAAACTGTAACACTAGTTGCTCACAGTGTGAGGTGAATAGGATTGGATTAGCCTGTTTAAAAAATCACAGAATTCAGAACTAGAAGATATCTTAGACATTGCCTAATCCTAAAATGATAAATTCCTGACAGGAAACAAGTCATTTCTCACCATTCCTGTGCATGTGGCAGACATCACTAATCAATCATGGTACTTTCCCTGGTAAATGTAGATGCACTTCAGAAACCTAAGGGTTTTTTTTTGTTATTATTCATTTAAACCTAGGGTTTAAATGTAATACTGGGTTTCTTCACCTGTCCACTGGTGAACACTTATCCTTCTTAGCGTATCCATCTGAACACCTGCTTTATAGTTCTCTTATAAAACTGTTCATCCAATGTCTCTTTGCCTCCACAAGTCACCACTCCGGCTGAACTGTCTTGAGTTCAAGGTAAGAGAGGCAGCACACACATGCGTGCGAGAGGTGCATGCTTCCTTGTGCAGAGTATCCTGAGGCCCGGGACTGCAGCTTGTTCATTCATTCATTATTGGTGAAATATCTATAAGACCAGGCACTGTGTTCACCTCTGTATCATAAGCACCTAAAATATGTGTTTGTTCTTGCATAAATGACGGATGGATAGAAGAATAAATGCTTGAATAGTTACCTCTCATAGAATGATGCCTGGTAGTCCTTAACAAGGACCTCTTCTTCTACCTCTTGCTAAGGCTCAGAAAGATCATTTTCCTTCTTTTTAAAATTAATGTATTTATTTTAATAGGAGACTAATTACTTTACAACATTGTGGTGGTTTTTGCCACACACTGACATGAATCAGCCATGGGTGTGCATGTGTCCCCCATCCTGAACCCCCCCCACCTCCCTCCCCAGCCCATCCCTCGGGGTTGCCCCAGTGCACTGGCTTTGAGTGCCCTGTTTCATGTATCAAACTTGGACTGCTCATCTATTTCATGTATGGTAATATACATGTTTCAGAGCTATTCTCTCAAATCATCCCACCCTCGCCTTTTCCCAGAGCCCAAAAGTCTGTTCTTTATATCTGTGTCTCTTTTTGCTGTCTCACATATAGGGTCATCATTACCATCTTTCTAAATTCCATATATATATGAGTTAATATACTGTATTGGTGTTTTTCTTTCTGACTTGCTTTACTCTGTGTAATAGGTTCCAGTTTCATCCACCTCATTAGAATAGATTCAAATGCATTCTTTTTAATAGCTGAGTAATATTCCATTGTGTATATGTACCACAGCTTTCTTACCCATTTATCTGTCGATGGACATCTAGGTTGATTCCATGTCCTAGCTATTGTAAACAGTGCTGCAATGAACATTGGGGTACATGTGTCTCTTTCAAATCCAGTTTCCTTGGTGTGTATGCCCAGCAGTGGCATTGCTGAGTCATATGGCGGTTCTATTTCCAGTTTTTTAAGGAATCTCCACACTGTTCTCCATAGTGGCTGTACTAGTTTGCATTCCCACCAACAGTGTAGGAGGGTTCCCTTTTCTCCACACCCTCTCTAGCATTTATTGTTTGTAGACTTTTTGATAGCAGCCATTCTTTTTTTTATACTGAGCACACTCTACACACAGCCTCACGTGCAAGGAGTCCCCAAGGGCAGCACTCACTTGGTCGGGAGGCACTTCTAAATGTGTTTTAACCTGTGCCTTCTAGACTCCATTCAGTCAACTAGATTGTTTCTGTGGATGGAACTGGTCTAGATTCTGTCCTTTACTATTTATGTAAAATGCTATCTTAGATCTTCTACATAAACATCTTGTTTAATCTCAAGCACAGTTGGACAAGGCAGTTATCATGAGTCTATTTTATAGTGGAGGAAATGGAGGCTCAGAAAGGTCATTTGGTTTGCTCAGGCTGACACAGTTGCAGAGCAGACTGTGAGCTCTGTCTGCCTGACTCACAAGTCTGTGCTTTTGCAAAGGGGGCTATGGCTAATTGGTGTCGTCAAACTCACGGTGGTAAACCGACCAGTTGTACCAAGAAGGCAAGGATTTCTGCATTTGTGATCATCTGCTTACATAAAGAGTAATTCTCCCTACAGCTGGTGAGGAGGGGCCTGGCCTTTGCTGCCCCTGTTTGTCCATTGTTCCTGGATGTCTCTAAGTCCTCCAGAGTGGAAAGGCTAGGTTGGTCAATCCTGCATAAAGGGACAGTGGAGCGAGGGGCTCCTTTCAGGTATTACCCAATTAAGGATTTACTGAGGATAAAAAAAGAGCAAGAGCAGGTTTGTGCCCCATCTTTACCCTCCTGCCCCACCCCAGCCATCAGTGCCAGAGGCAGCAGCTGCAGTCTGGGAATGACCCAGGCACTGCTTGTCACCTAATGGCCCTGGAACACCCCCCAGGCCTCATCCAGCCCTTGGCTGCCTGGACTCTCAGCTAAAGCTTGGGGGCACTGGGAAAGCCCCACTTTGTGTAATTGTTTAATTATCATGTCAATGTAGATTCATTAGTATGGCAGCTGTCATTGCAAATAGGGGAGGAGGGGGCTCCCAGAGCCCCTAGGGTCAGCCTAATTGATGTAGTGAACAGAATACTGTATTTACTCAACAATGGTTTGGGTTTCCCTTCTGACCTGGGAAGGGGATCAGTGCTTACCGGGAATCAATAGCAGCTGAATTTTCATCCACAGAGATAGGACTATATCCATGGGCTTAACCCCTCCAGGCTCTTTCTGAGAATAGATAGGCATCCCTACTGCATTGAGAGGCTGCAGTCTTTTACTTCTCCCAGGTCAGAAGAGATGTGGGTGTGAGAGTGGTAGAATTACATTCCTCTCTTAACAGAAGTGTTGACTATGTTCTATTTAATTTTGATTTCTGCAAAGGTCTGACTAGGTCACATTTACCTCTGCAGCCCTCCCAGCTAGTGCAGCATATAGAAACAGCCTAATGTTTAAAAAATGTTTGTAGAATAAGTAATAACTTGCTTTTATTGAATACTGACTGTGATAGACACTGCCCCAAGATTTTACAGTTATATAGCAGACTTCCCAGGTAGCTCAGCTGTAAAGAATCCACCTGCCAACACAATAGATGCAGGTTTGATCTCTGGGTTGGGAAGATCCCCTGGAAGAGGAAATGGCAACTCACTCCAGTGTTCTTGCCTGGAAAATTCCATGGACAGAGGTGCCAGGCAGGCTACATTCCACGAGGTCTCAAAGAGTCAGACATGACTTAGCGACTAAACAACAACAACAACAAATCAACTTATAATTCTCACAGTAACCCTCTGAGAAGCACTGTTCTTGCTATTTATTGCTATGTAACTATTATAACTTCCTGTAGTGGCTGAAAACAACAGTTTGTTGCTATTATATCTCATGACTCCATGAATCAGGTATTTGGACAAGGTACAAAAGGGAAGACTTACCTCTGCTCAATAATGTCTAGGCCTCAGGGTAACTTGAAGTCTTGGGGGTATTACAGCTAGAGGCTGTCTGGGTCTCTCTCTCTCTCTCTCTCTCTCTCCCCCCCCCCCCCCCCCAAATCCACAGCATCTTTAAGTGGCTAGCCTGGGCTTCCTCACAGCATGGCAGCCTCTTCTGTGGCAGTTTGGGCTACACGAGGCCAAAGCAGAACCTGACAGTCCTCTTAAAGACTAGGCTTGGGGGATTTCCCTGGTGGTTCAGTGGTTGAGAATCCACCCTACAATGCAGGAGACAGGTTCAATCCCTGGTCAGGGGACTAAGATCCCACTAAGCATGCCCACCACAGCCCCTGAGCCTATACCACAGCTAGAGAGTATGTGCACCATAATGAAAGACCCCTGTATGATGCAACAAAGACCTGTGTGCCACAACTGGGCTGAAGCAGCCAAATATATGAGTAAATAAAGAGCCTAGAACTGGCATATGACACTTCACTAGACCTTGCTGGTCAAAACAATCACAAGCCAGCTCAGATTTAAGAAGAGGAGAAATAGGTGGCAGCTCTTGAGTAGAAAAGTATCAAAGACTTTGCAGCCATTGCCAGTGCACCGTAGAGACTATGATTATTTCCAAATACAAATGAGGAAACCAAGACCTAGAGAGGAGAGACTGGCTGACTCTTCTGTGTCACATAGCCAGTAAGTGGGGGCACTATGGGCTGGAAGCAGGAAGTCCAACTCTGGAACCCTTAATTGCTGCAGACCTGCCCTGTAACCTCAGGTTACTCACTCCCTTCCTCAGGCCTTGGCTCCATATAAAGTAAGGGAGTTGGGCCATATTCTTTCAAAAGTCCCCTCTCACTTGAGTAGTTTCTAATTCTTAGCCACAAAGAAAATAATCTCACCCTGAATTTGTGCTTATACTTCTTTGGGGCACAAGTGGTTGAACTGTCCCTTTCTAATTTAAAATTTCTCAAGGATTTTAAAACATGAGTTAAGTATCCAGAGATTCCTCAGAAAAGTCAAATCAAGGGGAAGCCAATTTGTAAGTACTTGAGTTACAGGGAATGTGGTGCTCAGGTCTTTAGAAGAAATCCACTCACAGACTTAGAGAATAAGCTTATGGATACCAGTGGGGAAGTATATGGAGGGAAGAGATATTTAGGGAGTTGGGATGGACATGTACACATTGCTGTGTTTAAAATGGATAACCAACAAAGTCCTACTGAATAGCACAGGGAATTATGCTCAGTGTTAGATGGTAGCCTGGATGAAAGTGAAGTCTGGGGGAGAAAAGACACTTATATATGTATATCTGAGTTGCTTTGCTGTGCACCTAAAACTATCACAACACAGCTAATTGGCTATACTCCAATATGAAATAAAATAGTTTGTTTTTTACAGAAAGAAACCCAAGGGTACTGGGGCTGATATTCTCCTACTAATTCTTCCCCACGGATGTTTCAGCCCCAGAAAGTGGGCTTCTCAACTTCTCTCAGGCTTTGATTTATAACCTTGAAACCATTCCCGAGTTGTGACTAGACCCATGGATTTTTCGAGTCTTCTTAAGAGAAGGAAGCAGACTAAAGAGACTAAACTCCTTTTTGTGAAGAAAAGAAATTGTCCTGATAGCTTTAGGCTGCTAAACATCCCAAGGTGACCAGGCTCCCGAGGAATGAGGTTTCAAAGGCCGGTCGTTGGGGTCGGGCATGGGAGGGGTATCACGCAATGGGTCTAGATCAAGAACTGGAACACAGTCTCGACTTACACAGGACAAACTGCCTGTGTGACCTTGGGCAAGACATTTAACCCCTCTGTGGCATGGTTTCTTCATCAGTAAAGAAAGGGATTTGATCAAGCCCAGGAGGACCGATAGGCTTCATCATTGGTGCCAACTTCACTCACTGAAAGTGGCTACCGAAAGGGCCTGTGCAGAGGGTCCTTGCACTGTGCCGAGAGTGTCCTGTGACAGGAAGCTCTTTGGAGTTGGAGTGAGACAGAGATGCCTGAGTTCAAATCCCAGATCCTCCATTTAGTAAATGTGTGATCCTTGAAAACGGTCCTAAATTTTTTGAAATCACTTTTTATCTGCTAAACAGGAGTCATGAGGCTTTTCTTCATAGAATTGATGGTGACCTAATTGAGACAGCCTGGAAAAACCTTTCAACCAGAGCCAGGCACAACATATGTGTTCAATAAAGGCTCATTGAATCTGAAATCTGAGCATCAGTAGGATATACAGTGACAGGCAGGGAGGCCTTTAGTTACTTAAATGTCCTGTCAAATGTAGCAAAACCCATATCTTAATAGTCTGTGCCATTTTAGATCAACCTTAAGACTGTGTTTAATGCTGTAAGCATGATGGAATATGGAAAATATAAAGTAAATGTACTTTTCTCTTCTAAAACATGGACATGATACTTATCTACATAATGGGTAAAAATGAGCATTAAATGAGAAAAAAATTGTAAAATTCTGGTGCCCAGCAGGTGCTTGACAACAGTGGGCATGGAGAGGTTAGAACTCTTAACCTCACCCAACATTGGAAGACAGAGAATGGAGAAAAACATGGATAAATCAACATAGAAAAAGCCTCAGCTTCATCCTCTACTCCTTGCCAAAACTGCCCCTATGTGTAAGTTTCATGAATGTAAATGCAAGGTATGCTGACTCTGAATTTTGGAATGTTGGGTAGGGAAGACAGGGGTCTGATGATGTTATGGTCTAATACTTGGGTAGCTCAGTCGGTAAAGAATCTGCCTGCAGTGCAGACCAGGGTTCGATTCCTGGGTCAGGAAGATCCCCTGGAGAAGGAAATGGCAAACCACTCCAGTGTTCTTGCCTGGAAAATCCCATGGACAGAGGAGCCTGGCAGGCTATAGTCCATGAGGTCATAAGAGTTGGACACGACTTAGCAACTTTCAAATTTAGTCCATTAGGTATGCCAGTGAATGGACATTCTTCATGGTGCCACTTCAACAATAATTATACTTTAATATCATGTAGAGAGTACTCACAATGTTCCAGGCACTGTGCAGTGCACTCTGGATGGGCATTGGCTCATTTCATCCCAACAACAACCCACTGAGGTAAGTTCTTCTACTATCCCCATCTCTGTGCCATCCCCATGGCACAGAGAGGTTTGGAAATGCCAAGGTCACATAGCTATGACATTTTAGGAAAATGACCCAGGGTAGGAAGACCCACTATCCTAAGCCAGGGAGGCCTCCAGAGAGGTAAAGCCAGGCATTCCTATGTTCAGCCTCAGTGCTTATTATTCTCATGACCTTTGGCAAGAGACTGACTAATCTTTTCAAGACTCAGTCTCCTCATCAATGAAGTGGGGATACTAATCATAGTACTGCCTGTCTTGTTCTCCTGCCTTGAAGACTGGGTTAAATGATGTACATAATAAGATGAGCACTGTGCCTGGCACATAATAGATGGTTGATTATTTTCAGATTACTCCTCTTTAAAAGGAGTATCGTATCCTCTTTAAATGTAGTATTTCACTGCATTTCCAGCCACATTGAAATCATTACAATGGATCTGGGAACTAAGGAGGCCTCAGAAATTTAAATCAGTGTCTGTTAATGCTTAATTACATGGATGCAGTTTCATGTGTGTGTTTGTGTGTGTACACTTCTTTTTCATGAAAGTATGACTTTTCAGTCATAGAAAAGCCTCCCTATGCTTGGAGTTTAGTGTTGAGGTGAAAATCTAAAATGATCCAGGGAGTTTAAGAGAAATGATTTATACAAGCATATAAATAATGCCCATAATTTAAAGCTCAGTATTTCTTTTACTCATATTCTGTGTGTTCATCAGTTTGTCTCCCCAAACTGCCTTTTTGTTTCATGAGACAGCACTCCTTACAAATTAGGTGTAACTTTGGATGATTTGCTGACCCTCACCGACCAGGGTCTCCCTTTCTCCCCTACCTATAACATTCACTTTGCATCGTAACCAAATGCAGCCTCCCCATTGCTCCCCCACCTTCCATTGGGAATGATCTCTTTATCAATAACCCGACCCCTGGAAGCCCAGTGGGTGACTCTTTAGTGCCCCCGACACCAATGCAGATGGGGGTTTTGGATCCCCAGTGTAATCCCAGCCTGAAATGTTACCAGGAGCCCTACGGCTCTTCAATTACCTTCCTTGGCCTGTCAAGACCACAGCATCTCAAATTCAGTTAGCTGGTCTTTGGGTCTCAGCCAAGGCCCAGCCTCTGCTCCTAATGACAGCCAGCTGAGGGGACACTGAGAGGGGCTAAATTCAATTTGCAGCCCTTCTAATGAGATTAAGGGAGCAGGGTTTTTTATTTTCTCCAAAGTTTGCCATGGGCAGGATGAATGATGGCCCAGGGATGAGCTGTCAACGTCAACAAAGGCTCCAAGCTGGGAGAAGGGGGATGGGAGACAAGGATGGGAGAGAGAGAGGGAGAGATATTTTCCAGACAGAGCCAAGGAGCTCTAAGTGAATCGCCCAGCAGGTGACAATGTCTGGCTGGCAGAGTGTCACTCTGTGGACAGGATGCCGTCAAGAATGAATCTGGAGGAAAGGTAGATGTCAATCATAAGCAATATTCCCAAGTAGAATTTATTTTTTTCCCTTGCTTATGAATTCTTTCTCACCCTTTTTGACTTTCCAAATGTCATGAAGAAAACTGTATTTCTTAAAATGAATCAACTCGGAAGTATTTACTCAAATAAAAGAGCAAGGCTCCCACTGGTCTTCTTCCCGGAACAGTCTAGCCTTGGCTGAATGGACCTGTGCATCTTTTAGCCCGAGAGCTCCCACTGAGCTAGTCAGTTAGGACCTCAGATGCCCACAGTGTGTTGTGGCTGGTGGTGAAGCACCAGAAGGTACTTTATCCAATGCAGAGTAATGTCTAGGTAAGCAAAACCCATCTAATGTCTGTTTTAGTTAGCACCCACCTCTGAGTATCAACAGCTTAGATGCGGGGGTACCCTGAAGAAATGGAGCAGGACATTTTTCTGGCTCCAAATGAGACATAGAGGGAAAGCCCTTTAGGAAATCTGAAGAGGAAGAGGCTTTTGTGGTTAGGAGAGACCAAGGAAACTTTGTTTTTAGGATGTAGCCTTGAGCTGTACCCTGAAAGAGGATGAGATCCAGAGAGGCTTAGAGAAGGAACTCAGATGAGTCCCTTGTGGCTGAAGGTTTCAGGCTTCTACTTGCAGGCCCTGCCATGTCCTGTTTCAGGGTCTCTCCCGGTGGAAACTGTAATAGTCCTGCCACCAAGTCTGGATCTCAGGCTCTAGGCACCTTCTTAGATCTCCACAGAGATGGTTCATACATACAGCAGAGCTCCCACCCAGCTCCTGTCCCACACTCAAACCCTCCATCCATGCAGCAGTCCTGCACCAGATCCCAGCTGTGACCCTGATGCCTAGAGTTGCCTGGATTTGGTTTCATGTACTTTGTCTCTTGTTCACTTGCTACTGCCTGAAGTCCTGTTCCTAGCAGACTGATAACTGGGGACCATGACATAACTGCCCTTTTCTTACTTCCCTTGAATATGGAAACCAACCCTGACTAAGGCCTTTAGTTAGCTTCAGAACGTGTCAACACGAGTTACAACAGCTTATGGGCACACAGCAGACACTTGTTACATGGGCTACATTTCTATTGGCTGAAATGGGCTTATGAGGAAGGTGAACCTTGATTAGACTTGAGGGTGGGAGCAGTTAGACACGAGGCACCATGTGGGAGGGAAGCTCAGAGCCAGGATCATGTTGTTGGTATTCAGAGAACAATAGTCTCTCTCCTCCAACACATTCCTGGTGGCCGAGGTTTGACCTCCACTGCCCACTAGGCCCACAACTGGCTCTTCAGGGCTGGTACCACAGCCTGAACTTGGCCATCAGCCAGATGGACTAGAGGAATCCTACAAATTTCAGAACCCAGAACATCTCAGGGCCATGTTGTAGCCAGAACTGTCAGAGAATATCTCCCACACAAAACAACCACAAAATTCTTTCAGGGCTTGTGAAAGATTATGTTGGGTTGTTGGGTTTGAGATAAATCGAGTTACTAATCCTACCCAGTATCTTACAAGTTCAATGCTGCTGAGAATTACAACTCTAAGATGCTGGAATTCTGAGCCTAAAAGTTTTTTAACTAATCATGGCTGCTCTGTTAATGTGTCTTCTTTTATGTTATGAATTGTTTCTGTACCTTTTCTTCTGGCTTCACTGACTTGTATTAAAATTCCTTGTGAAAAAATCATTCTGTCCTGGGGCAAGGGAGAGGCAGGGTTTGTGCCGTGAATTGATAGAGACGTCAGAAATTCAAGACAAAGGCCTGAGACTTCCCAAATCGCCTGCACTCTGTCTTGCAGTGGGAAGAGCAGGGTATTTAGGTCTTAATAAGGAAGCCCTGTCCTGAAAGGTCCTGTCCGGAGGCACTTTGCATGGGCCTGTGAGCCAGCCCCTGTCCCTTTCCCACCTGAGGCTACGACTGAGATGGAGAAATAATCTGGGAGAAATAGAAAAGATAAAGATGGCAAGGGTTAAGAATGGCCAGCTATCAATGTGGATGCCTATTAATAAGAAGGAGTCACTAAAGGTCAGTTCCCCAGGAACCAGAACTCTCTGCTGTAAAACACATTTTCAATCACAATGGATTTTCATGCCTATTTTCTTTTTTCTCTTTTTTAAAAAATTTATTTATTTCTCTACACTGGGTCTTAGTTGTGTCATGCAGGATCTTTCATTGCTATGAGCAGGCTCTCTAGCTGTGGCATGAGGGCTTAGTTGCTCTGCAGCATGTGGGAGCTTAGTTTCCCAACCAAGGATTGAACCCACATCCCCTGCATTGCAAAGAGGATTCTTAACCACTGGGCCACCAGGAAAGTCCCCATATGCCTATTTTCTTATGTGAGCCTTACAGCAAGTCTGTGAAGAAAGTATCTTGATCTCCATTTTAAGGTGAGAAATCAGAGGCACCCCAGACTTAAATGAATTGCTTAATTAAGTTCATGCAAGGATAAACTTAGGATGCAAGGCCAGGTCTGCCTGATGCCAGATACACTGCTATGGCTATTACCCTACACTTCATCTTAATACACAACCTGTGTGCGTAAGAGGGACAGCCCTCCACATCTCTGACTGCACTCCTGTGTGGAGACCCAGACTCTTCTGTCACCCTCTGATGGTGGAACTGGTGGCCCATTAGGAGAGAATCATCACAGGACTGCTACCTTGTGCCAGGTTTGTGTTGAAGAAAGAACCTCACTGCTATTTAGGAGCGCACTGAATAAGTGGGCCCTGGAGCCAAGAGCCCTGGGCTGAGCTGCTCAGCCCTGCTGTTACCAGCTCCTACTGTGATCTTGAGCAAGGGACTTCCTCTCTCTGCATGCCCTCTTGACTCCTTGCCTGTTCTGATGCTCCCAGATTCACATTCTCCAACTGCCCAAACATCCTGAATGGTCACTTAAATCCATTTCTTACTTCCTACAAATTACATTTTGCTTCTGTTCTTCTTATTCTCTTCCTGGCCTTCCCTATTTGCTGTGCCAAGTTCAGTTAACACTCTGGTGTGGTCCTGAACATTTCCAATGCAAAAATTCACCCACCCCCAGTGCCTGCTGGGTTTGTTAAAAAAATACCCGTTGGGCCCGCCCCTTCCAGGGCAATGCCAGACCAGGGGATGGAGCCCTGGGTCTCTTCACTTTGCGCCACATTATCACAGAAAGGTGGATTAGAAGTTATCTCCGCTCTGCTTTCTCTCAGAGCTCCTTGGCAACACAGCCACCTCGATATAAATACACACTAGAAATGTGCACAGCCTCATACTCACAGTGGAAGCCTTCAGAGGATGGGGCGGGTCGGAGGCGTGGGGGTGGTGCAGCACAGATGCTGCCAGGGAGCCAGGACGTCACGTCAGGAGATCCTCAGGATGCAAAGGGGTGCCAGCCTCACCGCTTCAAGGTCAAATATGGCACTCGTCAAATAGAAGGCCTGTGATCCCTGATAATTCTCTGGTGTGTGTGCTGAGTCGCTTTAGTCGTGTCCGACTCTTTGTGACCCCTTGGACTGTAGCCCACCAGGCTCCTCTGTCCATGGGATTCTCCAGGCAAGAATACAGGAGTGGGTTGCCATGTCCTCCTCCAGAATTCTCTGGCACCCCATCCCAAATGCTGGAGATCTTTCATCTCCCTAGATAGTGACAGATTTCACAATTGAAGCTTCTTTTGCATTCTTTGCAATTAAACCAAGAGCAAAATCACCTTTCCTTTCTTTGTTTCCCTAATAACTTTTTCTTCCTGGTGCTGCTAATGTTCCATTCAGGTTGAAATTCTGTTGCTTTTGATCACTGGTCCTATCAAGATCTAAAAAGAATAAAGGTTAAAATCAAACACAATGAAATTGTGCTTCTATGTGTAATAATGTGTAACATTTTAGGATTTCACTACTGAAAGGAATTATAAACAAGTCCACTCCTAGCATATGCTTAACTCTGGTATCTAAAATAGTATCAAATATTTAGGAAACCAATGCAAAATGACTCTCATGGTTAACACTGGTTCAGTAGCATGCCATTTCCTTCCACTGGCCCTGTTCTAGGCAGGACCATATACTCAACTACCCGCAAACATGATTCAAGCACATTTAGATGATGCATGCTTAAAAGACGGCCAAAAAAAAAAAAAAAAAAGCTCTCTTTGCTTGGAGGCAAGAGAATAAAACCCCCCAAATATCTCTCATGTATATGATAGTCCTCTTAAGATTTAGTCATTAGGATCTGTCAGGCATTTCCAAACTACAAAGGACCTGAAAAGAAAATACAATAAAGACATCAGAGACCTAAAATGCCAGGCCAAAGAGAAGAACCAGAAGGAGCAAGATTTGTTCACTGTAAATATTTTAAAACTGTATCCTTATCTTGGTTCAGTGCTGTGTGCTGTCTTGTCTTTGATAATTGTAAATATTTAATGTACTATAGCTCCATCTCCTTACTGATATAGGAAAGATGAATAAATCCATATGCACAGGATGTGTGTTTTCACTTGCTGTGCAGACTGCTTGAAAGAGAGTGGCCCATGAGGGACTGTTGTGGATGGTTGTACCCTGGACAAGGGTGCCTGCCTGGTAGAAGGGGCTGAGAAACAAGCCCCAACCACCCAACTCAGGGGTTGCTGGGTCAATTCTGAGCTAACAAGCAAACAATTCCTTTCTGCAATTAGCTGGGACTGGAGGGTGTTTTGGTTTGGTTTGGTTTTGGCTTTTGCAATTCACAGTTTATTAGTGCGAAGGAAATAGAGCAGATCAGATAAGAAAAGTGCTTCTGTTTAATAAAAAGCAAAATCTAGCAACTTTTAAGTCTCAGTTTGATTTTCTTTAAAATGAAAGTGTAGGAATTTTCCATCTGTTTACTCCTGTAGCAGCCTAAGCCCTATCTTGGGACTCAATTTTCTCTGCACACTGATCAAAAGAAACTTCTGAAAGCAAGAATCTACTACAAGAGGAAGGAGGGTGAGGCAGTGAAGAAAGAAGGTGGCTCCAGAAGCCTGGTTCTCTGAAGACCTTCTGTCCGGCAGCCGCCCCACTCCTGACACCTGACTTGTTTTGCCCCAGCAGGTAACCAGGTCTCCACTGCTTTCAGTTCCTCCAACCTTCTCATTATTTCATTCTCGCTCAGTTCTGATCCTGCCTCCATGATTCCCTCACTGCAGGGACTGTGGATGCTTTGGTTCTATTAAAGGCAGTCAGTATCACCTGTTTTCTAGGTGCCAGCAGAAAAGCAGGCAGAGGAACCGTAGAGATTCTAGCTGGAACCATTGTCAGGAATAGCCTTCCACAGTTAATGTGACCTTGTAAGGAAGAAACCTGGGAAATACCTGTAAGGCCCAAAGACTCAACTCACATCTTTGAATTGTAATCATTAAAGGAGGAAGCTTTTGGTAACTCTTAAAGCAAGCAGGATAGGCAAGGCAGCCTGATGCTGTGCTTAGGAGAGCTAGCCGTAAGGCCAGAGGGCCTGAATTCCAACCCATCTCCATAGTTTTAACACAGAGGGCTCCTGAGCATGGACTCCAGTGGCCTCTTGTTGCCTCATCTCTAAAGAGAGAGTAATGGAAGTTTGAGTCTCATTGGGTTGTCCTAAGAATTAAGTGTTAATGCTCTTGTAAAGTTGCCTTGAGCAGTATTTGAAAGGCTAAGTGGTCAAGGTGTATTGGCTATTATTATGATTATTATGCTCAAAAGAGTTGGGGTGGTAGAGCTCTGAAAAACTTCTACAGGTTAGAGGCAGATTGCTTTCCAAATTTGGCCATTAAGATGTTCAGTTTCCGTGTTAGGGAAAGCCAGAGGCACAGTAGGCTTACATAACACCCAAAAGTACCAAGCATACACAATATACATACTCGTGCACACGCAGATTCATCTTGCAGCCATACACACAGACATGCACAACTCCAGAAATAGCCTGGGGCAGTATATCCAATCAAAGTTGCATGGATGGTGGCAGACTTTTTTTGGCTTAGCTACCATCCAACTGATTCCTGACCTAAATGCCAAGATGCCATGATACAAATTGGGATGTGCCAGGGTCAGGTCTCTACTGGGTCTGCAGAAAGAGAGTTGACAGAGGGTTTGCTGCTACAAAGGCCTCTGAGAACTCCATCCTTTCTTCTCCCTCACCCTTCCCCTTTCTCTCCAGGAGTTTCAGGGGATAGTATGAGCCATTGTTAAAGGTCTTGGGATGGAGGGTCCCAGCTGCCAATACCTAAAGATGGCAGTAGGTGGTAATGTTGTTGTTGATGACCTATTCTCCAGAGAGACTGAAGCAATGTCAGAGCATCCTAGCTCAGTACAAAGAGGGTGTCCAATAAGCAGTTGCTGAATAAATGGCCAAAAAAGTAATGATAGATTCCAGCTCCAGCCACTTATTGACTAATATGCTTGGGTAAGTCACATACCCTTTCTTTAGCTTCCTCAGACATAAAAGGGAGATAAACATACCAATCCATAGGAATACATGAAGATTGAATATTAAACCAAATTAGAGACTCAGTATACAATGGTATCTTTCCTCTCCAAAGTGTAGGGCCCCCAGGGTAGTGCAAGCAAGGAATGGTCTCTTTGAGATAAACAGTTGTGGACTATGTACTTTAACATAGAATCAGGAACAATGGTGCTTGAGAGTTTGTGATGAGGACATTTCTGGTTAAGAAAAGCTGTCATGTGTATTTCCCTTTATGGGGCAGACACAATGCAGTTCTCCCATCTCCCATGCCCACTAGGAAATCCATACTTCACAGCTTAGGCCTCCTGGCTTAGGAGGCAGGGCAATCTGCCCAGGGTGCCCTTTGAGAGGTAGAAATCTCCCTGAGTTTTTGCTATCTGTATCAGTTTTATGGCCTCTTTTTGCTTTGCTCATTAGTTAGTTAGACTTTAGGGAAAATGGGCTAGGCTAGGGAGCAGAGAAAGCAAGACTCAAATGTGTCTGAAGCCAGGTCCCAATACTAATAGAACAAACCAGAGACTCTCACAGGCAGAGGGAGCAGCTTTGTTTACAGAAGCCAAACAGGGATCCTTAATGGGCTTGACTGGTTAAAATTCTAGGACAGCCTCCCACTGTCTGATTTTCTAGGTATTTCAAGGCATTTCCAAGTTTCTCAAAAGCATAAAATATTGAGACATACTGAGGTCTACCTCTTTTTCATCTACGTATCACAAATTCACTTTAAATCACTGTAATAAGCACACATGAACGCCAAGTTGTAGGGTGTATTTGGATGCAGGATACATCAGGAAATCATGAGAGTGTGCTGTAAGGCCCAGGCGGGTGGGAACCACTGCACCAGACCACTATTTTATGTACCTCTTGGGACTTGAAGATCATAAATATTCTTCCCACAATTTCCAGCTGTATTTCTCAGTAGGATATGGGAAATTACTCTGCAGTCTCTAATTTGCCCCTTTTTGTGTGTGGATTTAAAGATGTTTTAATAGTTTTCTTATCTCTCATGACATCTTTCTTATGTGACATGGGGGATCCCTCTCCTCCCTACACTTCTTTCTCTCACTCCCCCCTAAAGATGTGTCATTCCATCAACACCTATTCAACTAGTGTTAAGAACCAGAGATGTACGCTGAATAAGATGACAGTTTCTGCTCTCATGGCCCCATGAACTCAGTCTCATTGAGAGATAGAATACATGCGTAACTTATGTAAATAAGTGATATGAGATAGATACTTTGATGTGCTGTCCAAACCCCTCTTCAGGACAGGAGAAGCCACTCTCAGCTGCTGGGAGCTCTTCCAGATATAACCCTCAGCCCAACCCTTGTAGAGATTTCCCTAACTAAAGAGGGTTACCTCACCCAAAGTCATGCCTTGGTCCCAGGGTATTCCATATCCAATGCCATTTGACCCATTGCTTACTCTGGACAACCATGAAGGGCCATCTAGCTTCTAAACTCCCCAGATGTGCAAACTCAGTACCTTCTTCTCATAGGTTGAACTGTGAGGCAGTCAAAATTCTGTTAGCAACCAATATGTCTTCTTCCATCAACTCTTCATAAAAGAGATAGCAGAGAGCAAAAACTGAGGACTGGTAATGGTCAGTGACATTCTAGGGGGTTACAATCTCCAGAAATAGGAACAGCTGGGGTGATGGTGGCAAGAATCTTGAGAGCAATGCATTTTTGGAGTGATGACTTTTTCACATTCCAGTGGTTCTGAGTATTGTAGAGCCAGATAGAAAAGAATGCCTCCTGAGCAAGGCAATGATACGTTAATAAAAACCTGAGAAGTACTGGAAACTGTAATGAAAGCTGTGAACATCAATCCACCTTTCAACCATAGAACGAAGAACAGGAACCAACCATCACTAGTAGATAAAGCATAGAGCCAAGGGCAACCCACATGGGTTATCTGTTGACAACACGGAGCTTAAATTGCCCTCGCCTTTTTGAAAATGAGTAATGCTTTTGAAAACTTCCTGGTAACAGCTGTTGGGATTTAAAATAGAATGCATATTTAGGATGATAAGAGAAAATAGAATATATTCTTCATTAAAATAACTGAAAATGAAAGAAAAATCAAGGAAGTATGAAAACCAGAAATCAAAAACAGATTTAAGATGAAATAAATAAATTATAACAATAAAAGTAATTAGGTTGAGCTTGTCTAATAATAGGTCAATTGTTTCGTACAGAGTGGAAAAACCTATTTAACTTTAGAGACAAACTATAAATACATTAAAATAAAGCTTTAATTGAAAGTGTAGCATATGGTTACCAACAGAAAGCAGGAGTCACAGTTTCATTGTGTGGAGTCATGATGCTCAGTGGAGGAGGTTACAGGTTCTTTCCCCTCCCCTCTGTCTGCTTAGTTTCTCTCTCCTGTACTGCTTTCTGGAGATGAATCACAGCTTCACAGACAGATCTGAGGGAGAAAATCAAAGAACTGTCTTCCACATGGACAGGACATGGTAAGGCCTGATGTGTCAGAAACATGTGGCAGATTATATGAGGCAAGAAGGAGAAAGGCACCAAGATAAAGACGCAAGACGGTGTACCAAGAGATATTTCATCAGACTAGGAGAGTGAGTGTCTTCTAAAACAGGAGATTGTCAAAAGTCTCCTTTAAATGGTCGAGAGAGATACAAGTAAAATTAGAATTCCAAGCTTGACTTACCCCGACCACCTTTTTAAAACGAAACACCAGTTAAAGACCAGACTTTCTCAAAGAATCTCAAAATTTTTCAAAAGTTAACAACAACAACAAAATAATAATAATTTACAGGTCATACTCTTGGTCACAAAGCAGTAAACCAGAAATTATAGACATTTATTTCAATTAAATCCCCAACTACTTATAAACTGTAAACTTTATTTTTTTCTGAAATTCTTTTGTTAGTAAATGAAATGGTAACACAATTATTTAGGAAGCAATGTATAGAATTTGGCCAAAACTATAATAAGAAGAATATTCATAGCCCAAGTTTTTATTATTAAACAGGGAAAAAGAAAATAAAATAACAATTCACATCATGAAAGTATAAAGAAAACATTTAAAAATATAAGAAAAGAGAGGAAACATTAACAAAGACAGAAGCAGAAATATTATTAAAAGTAATAAAATTGAGAAATGGGCTGATTATTTGTAAAGACCAGTGAACATGGACAAATATCTAATTGCTATAATTTAAGAAAAGTGACAGATATACAATATTAAAAATAGGAAACATAATTACAATTTTTCAAATTTTAAGCATAGACTTGATCAGAGTACTATATGACTGATTAATGATTTGAAAAGAACAAAGTTAAATTCTTAGTTATACCAGATCCCAAATCAATTCCAGATAGATTAAGGTGCAAAAATAAAATATCTGTAAATATTTATATTTATTAGCAGTATAGATACATTTTATAAATATGAAATATTTGATCAATTGTATCATATTAAAAAACCAAAACTCCTATACAGGAAAAAAAAGAGAAAACTAAAAGGCAAATGACAAATTTCTAATATGTCATTAAAAGTATTTCTAATAAATGTAATAAAATATCAGTGACCCTAATACATAAAACATATGAATATAAAAATAAATAGAAATGAATAAAATAGCAATCTCAAAAGTCAAATGCACGTATTTGAAATATTTGGAGTTTTTAAAATTGTAACAGATATGTTCATGTAAAAGTGGTAACTAATAAGAACCTACTGTATAGCATAAAGGAACTCTACTCAATACTCTGTAATGGCCTATATGGGAAAAGATCCTTAAAAAGGAATAGATATATGTGTATATAAAACTGATTCACTTTGCTATACACCTAAAACTAACACAACATTGTAAATCAACTATATCCCAATAAAAGTTATTTTAAAAACTGAGAAAAAAGTGAGAGTTTTTGGCCTACTGAATTGGAAAACATTAAAAATAATAATCATCTTTTGATATAAACTTTTTGGGGTATAGTTGGGATACGTATCAACAAATTCTTTAGAATGTGCACACTTTTCTCCTGGAATTTCACTTCTAGGAAGGTACAAGGAAATAATCTGACCAATGTGTAACTATTTAGTTACAGTGATTATTGGTATATTTTTAAAAAAATCGTATTCCCAAATTGAGAGCAGGGCTAATTTTTAGCAACAGAGGATTGGTAAAGTTAGTTATGGACCCTCTGTGTAACTAAGAAAAAATAATATGGCAAGCCTATATTTATTAACCCTGAAAGATGCTATTAATTGTAATATATTCAGCATAAAGAGCACATTACAGTATAAACAGTAATATTTCATTCTTATTTTAAAGTGCATATATCTATAAACATGTATTTATTATGTTTGCATATTCTTCAGACATTTCTGTTATCAATGGGTAAGACTGGGGATGACTGTTGATCTTTTATATTTTATACTCTATAATATATTCTGTTATTTTACAAAAGAGAGAGAAAAGAAAGAGAATGCTAAGTAAAACCAACTACATTTTTTAAAAAACCAGAGGCACTGGCTATGGTAGAGCTTATACAGTTCTACTTTTATGTTATTTTGCATATTTTATATATGGGTCCATTTTCACATTCATTTTGTGCCTGCATCATTATTCCCTCAAGGACAATTCATTATTCCTTTGTGTGCCCAGCATTCTATGTATTGTGCATATTATTAAATATTAGTATTTCAGGGAAAGAAGAAAGGAAGGCAGGGAGAAAGGAGTGGGGGCAGAGAGAGGGGAAAAGGAAAGAAGGGCATAAGGGAGGAAAGGAGGAAAAGAGGGAGAAAGGAGAAAAGAGGGAGGGAGAGGGGAAAGGAAGGAAGGAGGGAGGGAGGAAAGGACAGAGGAAGAGTAGAAGGGAAAATGGGAGGGAGGAAGGATGGAAGGGAGGGAGGGAGGGATGAAGGGAGGGAGGCTGGGGGAACAAGGGGAACAAACTTTGGTTATAGGCATCATTTCTGCACAAACATACTTTTACCTCCTGGAGACAGAACCGGAATCCCAACCAGGCTGCCTCCTATACCCAGGCCACATTTCTGCCATGCCACTCTGTTTCAGATACCTTGCGATGCTGTTGGGCTCAGACTAGTGGGAGCCAGTCTAAGAAAATCTTTTCCCATAAGGTATGAGTGCTTTTGCAGATGTTTGCTAACATCAACAGCTGGAGCACTGCCTAACACAGTTCCTCAATCATAGCAGACATTACCTAATTGATAAGGGCGTCCCTCTGAGCACGGCAGCCTGTTCCCAGTTCTGTGTGACACACAATCAGACTCTGTTCCCTTTCCCTGTGACATCAACATTCTTGGCTAGGCCGTTGGAGGGGAACTCCTTTTCCACCCAAGATAAACTGAAATCTTGGGACAGAACCATTCCCCAAGGATCTGCACCGCCACATTCTCCCATCCACTCCCATCTTCCCGGTCCACACAGTGCTCCAATTCTAGCCATGAGCTGCTCTTCAGGCCTCACTGACATTGACCCCAGTGCAGCTGTAACTCTTCACCAGCTCCTTGTGACAGCGGGAAACAGATTGGAAGAACCAGGCATCTGGTGTCAGTGGACGTCCACACATGAACCTCTGGGGCTGGGACCATCTCTCCCTCTCCTTCCTCTGTGCCCTCCCTCCACACATACACACACAATTATGCATCAACACTGACAATGTCCATCTGGTCTTTTCTGGCTATAGGGTCGTGGTGATAGCATATTTCCTTAATAGCATTTGGGGATGGCCTGTGAACCCAAGAAGCAATAGGCTCTGGCTACCTGTGGCCAGCTCAGGCCACGGCACAGAGAGAAACGCAAAAGAGCCCAATTAGAGGAAACCCTCCTGAAATGCAGCCCTAGACAAATCCATCTTCTGTCACTTCTTATGCCTATTGGACGACCTTGTAGGTGTTGAGATCCTTGACTAATATAGCATGTCCCTCAAGTACTGTGATGGAGAAGGCAATGGCACCCCACTCCAGTACTCTTGCCTGGAAAATCCCATGGACAGAGGAGCCTAGTAGGCTGCAGTCATGGGGTCGCAAAGAGTCGGACACGACTGAGCGACTTCACTTTCACTTTTCACTTTCAAGCACTGGAGAAGGAAATGGCAACCCACTCCAGTATTCTTGCCTGGAGAATCCCAGGGACGGGGGAGCCTGGTGGACTACTGTCTATAGGGTCGCACAAAGTCAGTCACGACTGAAGCAACTTAGTAGTAGCAGCAGCAGCAGCAAGTACTATGATCCTTATCTGGGTTGAAAAGGAAATTTTTGCTACTAGTAGTCCCAGGCCCCTGAGATTAAAGGAAATACACAAGCAGTAGGAGAAAGAACATCAGAGTTTGGATTGGGGTTGAGGGGAGGCTTTATATTGGTGGGAGGAAGGGAAGTTTAAATAAATGAAAGGTTAGTTTGTCTTATAGCATAACAGAGAATTTAGAGCCAAATAGACACAAATGCAAACACTGGCTCTGCCAGTTACTAGCATTATAACTTGGGGCAAATTTTTCTCTCTCAGCTTTCATTTTCTCGTGTAGTTCTTATAAAGATTCAGTGAGAAAATGTATATAAATCCCTGGTCTGGAGTAAGGAATAAAAGCAATTTTTAAAATGTGTATAACGAGCTTTGAAGTCAGTTTATTGATAGATGTGTCTAGTTTGCCAGTTCTTCCTTTTGTCAGGTTGGTATTATCTTCCCATTCCATAGTAAATCATGGCATAATTAGCACAGTTGTCTGTAATCAGAAGTAAATGGTGCCCAGCATTTAAAAGAGAATGCTAGAATGGGAAAAGTCTCAAAATCATCTTACTCAGCCCTGGGCCTTTTACAGATGAGGAACCTGAGCCCTGAGGAGAGAAAGTGAGGACGTAATTGATGCTAGGGCGCTTGAACCCAAGCCTCGCCATGTCTTTTGTCCCTAGCAGCACCTCGGGTATCGGGGGAGTCGTGGGCAGAGGCCTAGACCCTAGTCCCTTAACAAGTGGATGCAGCAGGGTGCGCTCAGGTTCTCATTCACCCTGGCCTCTAGGGCAGTCATACTGTGCGTCTTGAGGCTTCAGGAAAATTTTTTCATATTTCCTTGGTTTATTGTTGTCAAGGTTGGGTCTCCACTGGAGTGTTCAATCTCAGATTTTTGCTAAAGTATCCCCTCTGTAGAAAGTTAGGGTTGATATAGAAAACACCCCACCCCCACACTCACACCTATTGACTTGTAGTGAGGTGGCTTCATCCTGACTAGCTATGAGTTGTGGGAATGACTAAAATTCGAGCCCGGGGTCCATGAACAGGCTTAGCATTTACACCCCCAGGGTTGCCCAGGGTGCCTGGGGAGAGCCTAGTGGAGTCTGATCACTAGTGGGAAGTTGAGGGGTCAGGGGTCACCTTCATAGGTGGCCAAGGGAGACCAAGCTGGTCTCTAAACCCCCAATACAGTGAAGAATGACAGAAGAGGCCCTGGCCTGGTTCACTTGTTTTGGCCTTTTGCTCTGTCCCTGGTCCCACAATGCTGGGAGACCTTGGGCAATCATACCCCTCCCTCTGGGTTTCTTCAAGGTGGAGGAGAATGGTTGTGAGAACCTCTTTCAGATTCAACACTGTGGGATGCTCACCATGCTGGCCATCCATCTCTCCCCACCTTATAGGCCTCTGCAACCCCAACTAAAACTAGAGCAGAGCCCACAGGGCCCCTCCTCACTCCCTACCCCTTGAAGAATTTGCATCTCCAGAGGGAAGGGTATCATGTAGAATTTCTCTTTCATTCACCTGAGTACAGACAGCCAACTTTTCCTGTCATGGGAGCCCATCAAAGCCTGGACTAAGTAAACTTCTATTTTCATATCTCATTCTCTTGAAGAGAACACAGCCATAATTCCACAGAGAGTAAACACACATGGTCTAATCTTTCTCCTCACGGGGACAGTTTGTTGAAATTGGTGAAATGATGCAGACCCTGCCGAAATGGTTTGATAAGAGCTGTAAGTCCGACTTCGTGATTATTAAACAGAGGGAGTTTAACTCAGTTGCTTCTGATAGTTTTGAAAAGAACCCTCTCTCTTACTTGAATCTTACTCCCTGACATGTGTACACATGACTTATACATATATGAAGCTCAAATATCTATCGAGGCACCCCTGACTTCTTGTTTCCTTAGGGAGGGTGTCTGTGCCTTTTGAGAGAGAGAAAATCCCACCCCAATTTTTGTAATCACTCACTTGGTTATTAGCGACATCATGAAAGAGAAGCCACAGTCTGAATGACTCATACTGCACAAGAATTATGCTGAAACAAGAGTAGTCAGTGGAGTTTTGGATACACAAGTTTTTCTTAGAGCAGGCATCAGCAAAGGGCAAGCCACCGGTCAAATCTGGCGTACTGCCAATTTTTTTAGGGCTATAAGTTTACATTTTTGAATGGTTAAAAAAGTCAAAAGAGGAATGGTATTTCATGACACAGGAAAATTATACGAAATTCAAATTTCAGTGTCTACAAATAAAGTTTTATTGGAATACAGCCTCATTCATTCATTTAAGTGTCATCCTGTGGTGCTTTCAGGCAGACAGACTTGAGCCATATTTACTATCTGGACCTTTACAGAGAATGTTTGCTGATTTCTGGGCTAGAAAAGTTTTATAAGTTTTTCTTAATACAAGTATATTTTTTCATACCATTTCACAGATGAATGAACTGGGAGAAGGAGACTTTAATAATGTTCTCAATGTGTTTGAGCCCAAATAAAGCAGATTTCTCACCCCTACGAAGCTGAATTCCCTTCTAATCCCTCCACAATGCACTGGCCATCAGAAGATATCCCCCACAGAAGGGCTGTTGAAATGTCCATTAAGAAAAATTGATTCTGAAGTGTGACATCATGTCCTTGAAGATACATGATATCATGACAGGACATGATATAATGTCCTGTGCAAAAATAAATTGCATTGTCAGAGCCTCAGTGGCTTTAGGAGGAAAGATATGGCTGTGAAAATAAAATCATAATTTGTGAAACTATGATATTTGTGGAAGGAATGTTCAGCATTGAGAATTCTTCCCTTTATAGTAAACACTACATTTTGTGTTAGCTGCTCCATGACTACTGACTTGCTTCCTTTGTTCTTTCATTGAAACACATAAGAACTGAGTTTCCCATGCTTATTTTATTTTTAGGCTTTTGCCTTCACTCAGTGATATTTCTCAGGAAGGTCACTTTCCAATTCAACTTCTTACATACCATTAAAGCAACACCAGGTTGAGAATTCCCAGAACTTCTTCTTTTTTTCCCTTAAATTCATTTTCAATGAAAACGCTGAGGATTATGAAATCATCTAATTCACTTAAGTGCTGTAGGAAGTTTCAGAGAAAATAATGTACAGCCATATCCTACATGCCAGAGTATAGGTGGCCTAAGAAAAGGGAGGGGGAGAAATTGTCCCTTCTTGGGATGAAATGCATAAATTCTGTTATAGTTCATAAATGATGGTTTATAGGTCATAAATGATGGTCCCAAACCCAAATTTTGTGTGCTGTTTTCACAGACAATTCCCTACTGATCCAAGAGTGTTTTCCCAGCTCAGAATTCCATTTGAAAACAGGCTGTCTGAGTTCCCGTACCCTACGATTCTTATCCCTGCAAAATCACCTTCATTCCCCACCTCCCAGTGCACCTCATATCTCATTTAATACACATTCATGTTAAAGACTGGAAAAGAGAGTCCAAGTTAACTGCTTCTTTTGAGTGACTTCTCTGTGTCAGACACTGTGAGCGACTGCCCTGGACTTTATATTAATTCTCACAGCCCTCAGTGATGCTCACTGTTATCCACATTTCACAAGGGGAAACCAGGGCTTGTGCTGCTGCTGCTAAGTCGTTTCAGTCGTGTCCGACTCTGTGCAACCCCATAGACAGCAGCCCATCAGGCTCCCCCGCCCCTGGGATTCTCCAGACAAGAATACTGGAGTGGGTAGAGGTTAATCATTTTGTCCCAAATCACACAGCTATAGATTCTAGGAATTCAAGTCAACCCAACACTGACAGTCTTTGCCACCCTCATCCCTGCCCAAATTGCTTCTCTAAATAAAGTGAATCAGACTGAAACTGCTTTTGGAGTGATTTGAGTTTGACATAGGAAGACTTTCCCAAGAGTCTGTAATGTTAAATGTTAGAACATAAAGAAGGGTCTTGTGGAATCACTTCAGGAAAACTCTAAAATAATCTATCCTGCATTTCCATGGTGAACAACTTCTGAGTTGAACATGCTTGCTTTATTTTTTTAATTGAAGTATAGTTGATTTATGATATTGTGTTGGTTTTAGGTATAGAGCAAAGGGATTCAGTTGTATATATTTTTCAGATTATGTTCCATTATAGGTTATTACAAAACATTGAATATAATTCCCAGTACTATACAATAAATCCTTATTGCTTATCTGTTTTACCTATAGTAATTTGTATCTATTAATCCCATACTCCTAATTTGTTCCTCTCACCCTCCTTCTCCCTTTGGTTAACCATAAGTTTGTTTTCTTTGAGTTTGTTTCTGTTTTGCATATAGATTTATTTGTATTAATTTTTAGATTCCACATATAAGCTCTATCATATAGTGTTTGTCTTTGTTTGACTTCACTAAGCATAATATTCTCTAGGTTCATCCTTGTTGCTACAAATGGCAATATTTCATTCTTTTATGGTTGAGTAGTATTCCATTGTGTATGTGTGTGTGTGTGTGTATATATATATATATATTGCACAATGTGTGTGATGTATATGTATATACACACAGTGTTTATATATGTGTGTACACAGTGTTTATATGTATACACACACACAAACACCATGTCTTCTTAAGTCAATCATCTGTTGAAGGACATTCAGGTTGTTTCATTGTCTTAGCTATTGTAAATTGTGCTGCTATGAAAATTGAATGTATTTTTTTAAAAATCTTTTAAATGTATCTTAAAAATATCTTTAAATGCATGTATCTTTTTTAAAAAAACATTTTTTTTTTTTTATTTATTTTGACTGTGCTGGGATTTTGTTGATGGGCAGGCGATTGGGGGCTATTCTTTAGTTGTGGTACACAGGCTTCTAATTGCAGTGGCTTCTCTCTTTGCAGAGCATGAGCTCTAGGGTACATGGGCTTTAGTAGTTGCAGCTTGCAGTCTCTAGTTCACAGGCTCAGTAGTTGTGGCACATGGACCCAGTTGCTCTGTGGCACATGAAATCTTCCTGGATCAGGGATTAAACCCAGGTCTCCCGCATTGGCAGGTGGATTCTTCACCACTGAGCCATCAGGGAAGCCCTGGAGTGCATATATCTTTTTAAAGTGATACCCCATTGTGGTTTGATTTTCATTTCTCTTATAATAAGTGATATAGAGCATCTATTCATGTGACTATTAGCCATCTGTGTGTCTTCTTTGAAAAAAATATCTATTTAGGTCTTGTGCTCAGTTTTTTTTAATCTTATACAAATATTTTATTTTTATTTTCTTATTGAGGTATAGTTGCTGTGTAACATTATATAAGTCACAGGTGTACAGTATAGTGATTCACAATTTTTAAAGGTTATACTCCAGTTATAATTGTTATAAAATATTGACTGGAGTGGATTGCCATTTCCTTCTCTAGGGGATCTTCCCAACCCAGGGATTGAACCCATGTCTCCCACTTAGCAGGCAAATTCTTTACCACTGAGCCACCAGGGAAGCCTATATATATATATATATATATACACATATCTTCTTTATCCATTCATCTGTCAATGGGCACTTTCATACCTTGGTGGCTGTAAATAATGTTGCTATGAACATTGGAGTGCATATATCTTTACAAATTAGTGTTTTTGTTTTTTCAGATATATACCCAAGAGTGGGGTTGCTGGGTCATATGATAGTTCTATTTTAATTTTTTGTATTATTATTGTGTTATTTTTAGTACTTTTAGTTTTTTCCATGGTGGCTGCACCAACATACATTCTCACCAACAGTTTATGAGTATCCCCTTTTCTCCACATCCTCACCAGTATTTGTTATTTGTGTTCTTTTTGATGATGACCATTCTGACCAATGTGAGGTGATATTGCATTGTGGCTTGGATTTGCATTTCCCTTTTGATTAGTGATGTTGAACATCTTTTCATTTGCCTGTTGGCCATCTGCATTTTTTCATTGGAAAAATGTCTACTCAGTTTTCTGCACATTTTATAATTGGAATTTTGGGGTTTTTTTGATATTGAGTTGTATGGGCTGTTTACATAAGTCAGAAATTAACCCCTTATCAAGTCATATCATTTACAAATATCTTCTCCCATTCAGTGGGTTGTCTTTTCATTTTGTTGATGGTTTCTTTTGCTGTCCAAAAACTTCTAAGTTTAATTAGGTCCCATTTTTTAATTTTTGCTCTTATTTCCTTTGCTTCAGGAGATGGATCCAACTTGTGAGGGTTTTTTTAAAGTTTATATTGGGTTGTATGAACAATGCTTTCTTGAAGTTAATATTTTAAAATCTTTAAAATTCTGAAGCCATTTGGCAAGTTAGGACCAGAGTTAGAATTTCTGGACTTCTCTATCTCTTTAGCCATCACATCCAAGCAAAACCCCCAGATATTCAGTGGGCAGTTGCCCTGGGCCCAACTTGTACAACTTGACCCAGAGGCGACTCAAGAGAACTCTGATAGAGGGCTGAACCACTGAACACTGCTCAGCTATGACACTTAACACTTGCCTTTTCTCCCTCTCTCTGATGTTAATGGCTGATTTCCCCAAGGTTCTTTTTTCACCTTTTAACCATGTGTCTGTCACCTCGGCTTGTTAATGGCTTTTGGGCATCCTTTGGCACAGTGCATCACTTTGTAGTTCCGTAGAGACTCCTGCCAGCCTTTCTCCTTGGTTAGGAGTTGCTTACAAGTTGTAAATCAGCATATTAGTCACAGTTAATGTTTACTCAGGAACTTTCTGAACAGCCTGGGAGTGTGGTTTACAGTATGGGATGGTAGAAGGATGCTTCAAGCAGAAACCAGCTTGGGGGACAAATTGAGTCGAGCCTCTAGGCAGCATTTGAGGATGGCATTCTGTAAGATGAAGTCCCTCAGCACTTGGAGCACCAGAGAAGGCATACTCATCTAGAAGACCACAAAATTAAAGAAATTGCTACACCAGAATTTCCCTCAGAAGTCCTAGCTGAGTACCCACTCTTACTGTGAAGCCTCAAATATCAGTTTGTTTAGACGACTATTTTTTGAGAATATGGATTGCTGTATCACCACAAAACAGGAGATCCTCATACCTTCTTGCCCTGTGGGTACAGAAGGGACCTGGGAGAGTCACTGCCAGTCACAGGCAGCAGCTTATTTCATTGTTGATGGAAACAGATGATGAGTTATGAAATAGCAATTTTGCACCACATTGGAGCCACTTGGGTGGTATGAATACCAGCTTTTCTTTAAGGAAGAAGACAATCTGTTTAAAGCATGTCCTTCATATAAAAATTCAAAAGTCTAAAATGCAGGGCATCATCTCTTAGGCTACTTGTGACTTTTAGGAATAAAGTCAAAACATTTGGGAAATGATGCTGTGGACTTCCTTGAACTCAAATATCTGACCCCTACTCATGAGAGATTTGATGCAGCCAGAAAGTGAGCAGACTTTCCATTGCTAGTTCCTTAAACGGTAGCAAGAAGAAGGCCATTCTCAAGCCTGTGCAAAGAAAAAGCTGGTGTTTCTTCTCATTTAACTCCTCTCATCCAGGGAGCAGGAATTTGGGCAACAAGAATATAAAAGGTGCTTTGGGACCAGCCTGGCCAACTGATCAGGCTAGAGCTCTCAACAAGGACAGGAAGATGGCCAAATCAAGTAAATGGATTTCAAGAGAGGGGATTTCAACAGGCTTAAGGGATACATTGAAAAGCCTCTACAGAAAAGAGATCAAGGGTCAGACAGGGGCCCTGAGACGGCCAGGTGTTCTTGCAGGAACCAAATCCCACAAAGCTCCTGCATTGTTACCATTCACTAAAAACAGACATGGAGGGTAAATTGCAGTCCAGCAAGCAAACCCTGAGCTTTATAGGAGCGGAGACACATACCAAAGTGACTAAGAAATTGTAAAATGGACTCATTCCCGGGGAGGGTGACGAAGATATCTGAAAAACGTATTTAAGGAAGGCAGGAAATCGGAAACAGGATTTGAGATGTAACCTTTCAGGGGACACAAAGGAAGGTAAAAGGAAACACTATCCCTTTATTAGGTGGGGGCGGGGGGGGGGGGGGCCGGAAAGGAAGAAATGACCATAAGCCCTCTCCCAAGGTCTGAGGTCTGGGAGGTTCATTTAGCCTGTGAATGTGACTTGAAAATGAGAATGAAAAGTGAGCATTCCTTAAGAGCATACAGTGCTTTACAGTTTTCAATATACTTTCCAACTATCTTATTGGAGCCACCTCCCAAGTCAGTGGAAACATTTGGAAGGTAGGTAACCCACAAGGAGAAAAGGCGTAAGTAGGCCAGATATTGATGCCTACATCAGATCGTGAACACGGTTTGACTTACACAGTCTGAGAGCTTGTGTCCCAGGCCACTAAGAGACATTTCCAGGTTCACAGCAAACCACATGGAATGGTGGGATGATTCGAGGTATTAATACTTTCTTAAAACTCAGTCCCTATGCCAGAAAACCCCTGGCAAGACAAAAACAATGCTACATTACTTTGCAGGCACATAGAGGTGAATAGGGAATTACATTTCTTACCCAGGAATTCATTCATCCAAAAAGTACTTGTGAAGGACCTACTATGTGTGAAGTGCTATCCTAGGTTCAGTGACAACCAACATTGTGTCATAAATGTAAGCCTCCTATCAGACCAATGTAATTAACAGGTTTGATGTTTGGATTAGAATCTATCCTTGCCATCTGTCTTGACTTTGCTGGCTGCCAGTTGTGCCGCACATATCATTGCCCTCTGTAAACAAAGGAAGATGATGTGTGCTGATGCCCGGAGAATATCCATGCATAGTGAAAGAATCAACCCAGATGGTGGAAGGTGTCAGATCTTATGTCTGCTTTGCTCCTCTAACAATTCTAGTAGATAAGGAAGGCGTTTTACCAGTGAGGTGACAGATTCAAAAGGATTAGTTACCATGCCCATGGGTCCACACAGATAGGGAGGAATGAAGCCAGACTGGGTTCCAAGTCATGCCACCTTATGAAGTTCTTCCAGAAAGGATTTGTATTGCTGTTGCAGAGAATGGAGCAGAAGACAACACACTAATGTACAGACCACAAGAGGCCAAATGTAAGGATATCAGAGTCCCTTGCGATGAGAATCTCTAACTCAAGTCCAGGATGCCCAATTAAATTTGAATTTCAGATAAGTTCCAAATATTGCCCTGAATTGTTTCATTTTGTGTTTTGTGGCTAAATTTAGCCACACTTTCTCGGATTCCCTGGGAAGTTACAAACTGTGATCAAGGGACCCTTGCCACCTACTCCTTTGGAGCCCAATCTCAATCTCTCCTGAAAGGCTGTAGAAACTGCCTCCTTGTTTATAACCTTGAGTTTGCTTCCTTCCATAAAGGAGAATTTTGACCTGATGGAACAGGCATGATTGTTTCTCCAAGAAGCAGAAAAATTGAAATAGAAATAAGATAGGCAGCTGCCATGTGTGGAACTCTGACTTGTGCTTCACACTTTAGGATAATGCTAAGTGTTAGCTGTGATTTTCTCCATTTTACAGAGTCTGTTAACTGAGGCCCAAACCAATAAAGTGTGAGGACCTAGGATTTAAATGCATACAAACCACTCTTCTGTGTTTTTCCCATTATGCTCCCTGATGAAAGAATTTGCATGTTCCAGAAACTGGACCTGAGCTCCTTTCATAATATTTCCTAACAACTTGCAGCAATGAGTGGCAAAGACATCTTGAAGCAGGAGAATATGTAAAGGGGCTCAGGAGGGCTGTTAAGACTTGACAAGCAGTGGAAAGGTGTCAGAATGACAGATGTTGTCTTGTCCCAACAGCAGAATCTCCCTTTGGGGAGCAATTGAATGTAATACAGCTTCCACCTTTTGGGGCAGGGTCAGGGCTGGTAACTTCTCCCTGTGGAGATCCTGGTGGGCTTGTCTTCAGGCACTCAGGTACTCAGCTCAAGGCCTCACTCTTTTTCCCAGCTGCCTTTTCACCAGCTCCCACCAGAGCCCCCGGCAATCACAATGAAATGATATACCTGAACTGTGGATGTTTGGTGAGGGAACAAATAGAAATGCTTTTCTCAAGCGTGTGTATTGATGGGGAGAGAAGGGAGAGGTATAGAGCCTCCTGGCACTTTTCCATCATCTACTGCCTTCAATAATCCTAAGCACATGGTTATGTCCTTTTGATTCTCTGACTTAAAGTCCTTGGTTATCCATCCTGCTTCTTGGAATGCCCACTACCGAGAGAATCCACTTTCATTTTACCTCTAGCATTCATGGAGTTGGGAGAAGGGATAGTGAGTGAGAAAATGAGTATATTCAAAGTCAGACTCATCACAGGTCAACCCTCCCTTCCACCCCCACAGGTCTGCCCACCACTCTCTCTAAAAGGCTTTTTGCATGAGCGATCCATACAAATTCAATTTGGGACTCACAATAGAATGGCCACATAGAACCAATGGATAGGCAGGGTTAAAAATTAAATATATGGATCATCTTCAGGAGGGGAACTTTGGTTGACAACATTACTCTCTTAGCCAAGGGTTGATGGTCAGGACTAAAGGTTGCCCCACATATTTCAAAGATGTTCTGCTCAGACCTGAAAACAGTAGGTACATTCTGGAAGAACTAGGTAAACTTATCAGTAGCCCAGAGGCAGGGATTAAGTGGTGACACTAGACCAACTATATAGATTTGGAGATGTGTTACCTAAAGAGTACAGAACAATGAGAAAACATACCTTAATGGACTCTACTCATAAATTTCCATTCAAAAATGTATCCTGATCTGTGTTGGGCTAGGCTTCCAGTTTAGTCAATCTCCTGTCATAGGAGTTTGCTATATATTGAGGGGTTTTTGCATGACCTTTTTCATCCTCACAGTACCCAGAACTTCCTCTTCCCTCTGCCTGACACTTCCCCCAGAAAACGATCTTCAGAAAGGCCTTAATTCTCACCCCCGTCCCTGATACATGAACTAGCACCGCTAGTACCCTCTGCCCATTATTCAGTTTTATTTCTCTTCATTCATGTATGTCTTTGTCTGCCCAGCATTCTATGTGGGCTAGATCAGACAATTTAAGTATCAGGGATGACTTTGAGAGGAAGAAATTTCCATGAAAACAGAAACTTTCAATGTTTATAGTGTGTGTGTGTGTATACAAGTGTGTAAGAAGGAATAACCCTTCCCCGTTGCCTTTGGTGTTAGTTCTGGTTCATGGAGCAACACTCAAGAAGATGCTTTTGTTTTTTTTTTATCTAACCCATATGGAGTAGTTCACAATGTGCAAAGCAATTGCTTGCTTTCATGTGAGCTTTCCACTTCCCACTGTAGGTAGGCCAGCACTGGTTGTTTTAAAGATGAGGGAACTGAGTTTAGATAGACTGGCGGACTTGTGAAATGTTTTAAGGTTAGTAAAGAGGAGAGAAGGGCCCAAGGTAACCACTCAGGTACATCAGACACTGGGGGTAGCTTTACTGTAAGGAAGTTGTATTCATAAGCTGATAGCAAATCAGTGAAGACAACAAGGCAACTGGCCCAACCCACCTCTTCTCAGTGTCCCCCAGGGAACAGGGGAAAGTGGAGACAGAGGGGGGCTATGTGGCCCTGGGCTTGTTGCTTTGTCCCTGTGAGTCTCAGTCTACTGAGGGGATTGTAATAGCTCTCTTTCAGTGCCTAGATTATGCCTGTCCTGAGCTCAAGATAAAGTCACAAACCCCGAATCTGTTGCTAACCAACCTACTAAAAAGCCAGGTAAAATCCTGTAGAGTGGGTTTTCAGATAAGAGGAATTTAAAATTCATAGTTACAGTGTTATTAGATTCTAACACTGGAGGAGAAATCCACTACTTGGTCAACGTCCTCTGCCTTGTTTGTCTTTGCGTCAGAGTTTAGCACAGAGTGTGGCTGCACTTTTCACTGGGCCCATTGCTGTTGCCCCCCACCTCTGCAGAGGCTCCTCCCTCCCAGTTCTCAGCTCGCCTTCCCAAGGCACCTTGTGTCCATCCTGGGCCCATTCCTCCCCTCATCTACCCTGACAGCTCCTGAATTTAAAGCACCCCTTCTCGTAAGATGTTTTACCTTAGAGACAAGAAAATGTCTTTCCTCGAAAGCCTCCGTTGCATATTGCTTCTCCTCCAAGCCATTGCCTGAGCTCGTCCTTTTCTGCCAGTCATCCTGAGTCTCTAGCTTTATGGCTCTGGCATGGGTAACCCCTCCATGTCCTTTCCAGTCTCTCCTCCCAGGCTTTACCTCAGTGGCCCCACACAACTGCCTCTTCTGCCTTTGTATACTTTGAGTCCTTCCTCCTGGAATATCCCTCTACCTTCCTTCATTTGGTGAATGCCTACTCACACTTTGAGGCCAGTTTGGTATTGTCTCCTTTTATCGCCTTGGAGAAGTTAGTCCCGTTCTCCTCTGCCCTTGCATGGGTATGTGAGCATGCTTCTTGTAGATTTCTGTGTAGACATCCCTCTCCCCATCTGGGGAGAATATACTTGAGACTGGGAACTGTGAGTGCCACAACTCCATTCCTTCCAGGGGTAGACTGGTCAGGCTGTTTGGCTAGTTGAGGTATCCTGACCCCCTTCTTGCTGCCACACCCCACCTTCTGTGACATTCTATACAATGGGGCATAGGCACTCAATAAGTATATATCAAATTAAGGAAGGAAGAAAGAAAGGAGGAGAGGGAGGGGGCAAACATGTTTTCATCCCTCCTCTTCCCAGTTCTCCCTCTGGGAAAAAATGGATGGAGAAAAGTTCCTGAATATGTCCATCCTTCTGTTAACTTCTTTCCTCCTCTCTGATGCTGACTTTATGACTCTGGACCAAGTTCATGTGTTCTCTGTACTTTGGTAGCTTCCTTCTCACAAGGCTCCTCAGTTCCTCCAGCAAATAGTCCCATTGGAGCTCTTCACCCGCCCTGACAAAAGCCTCAATGTGTCCAAACTGCAGGGCAAGCAGAGCTGGCCTCTAGCTGTGACCCCTACACACACTGTGGGCACAGTACAGATATTCCTCATTGCAAGCCCTCCCCGTTCCAGCATCTACTTGCAGACTAGCGGTCCAATCTTCCCCACAAAGGAAAGCACATCCCTAAGTCAGAGGTAGTGCTCGTTTTCTATAGCTTGGGGTAGAAACTCAAATACGCATGTGTATCTAATGTTGTTGAGAACACTGAAATCATCATCATGGGATTTAACAGTTTGATGTCCAGTCAGTTCCTTTGCAACATGACATCTGTGCTTCTAAAATTTACCACACCATGCAGAACCACACAATGAAAACAACAGGTTGTTAATCATTTAAAAATATATAGAAATACCACAATAAATATGGTGCATTACCTTGGAAGGGGCTTGAAATTTGCTTCTCAAGAGTGGGTGTCAGAGGGGTTGCAACTGTGACAAGTGGTAGAAGGAGATATATCTGAAGCTGGGTGGAAAGCTGTAGTATTAGATGTGGGTGTGTGTGTGTACCATAACTCACATAGTAAACCCAGGTGGCTGGTAGATGTTAGAGGTATTTGCATGTGTGTGATTATGGATTCCTACACAGCTCATTTCAGCTAGGTGCAGATTTCTACCTTTCCTCGTGTTTCTTGTGATCAGACCCACACACGCTCAGCTCAAGTTATTCCCTAGTATTTCAATTGCGTTGGAATAAATTTGCATTTTCAAAGCAAGTGCTATAGTAGAACTGGCTGTACACTCCAACAGACTGTGACCCAGGTGCTTGCCCACATCTTTTTATACAATGACATTTCCCCCCATAAAATCCATACTGTCAGGGGATAAAATTTGTAAGGTTATTTTAACAATAAAAAGCATCTAAAAATGTTATTATTTTTCACCAGGACTTTTAAAGTCACCCCAGTGTCCTTCCAGAGGACAGGAGAAAGAACAGTTTGCTCATAGCCTATCTCTTTGAGACCAGTACTTTGTTTGCCATTATACTCTTTGCTTCATTTTCTCTTGACCAACCATGCTTTCATTCAGGTTCTTGCTTTGCTTTTGCCATCTGGCCTCACCTTCTGTGGGAAAGAGCTAGCTATAGGCTTGAAAAATAAAAGACAAATTCCATGTAACCTGGAAGTTGGCAGTTTCTCTTCAGTAGTTATTATCTGCATCCCAGTTTAAAAAAAAGGTGCCCCCTCTAGGTGGGCACAGTGCTGTGGCAGGGTGCCCCGTGGATGCATCTCAGCTTCCACCATGCGGTCCCTGGGTGAGGTGCCCTTGTGCAGAGGATATAGCCTGGCCAGGCTTACCTCACTGCCTGACTACCTTAGGCTCAGCAGGTCATGAGTGTATTGGTGTTGAACCTAGAGACTCAGCATGGTGAGAGAGAAGGAGGAGGAATGAGAACCTGGCCTGAGACCCTGAACAAATGCAAGCAGGAAAGTCCCCTGCAGCGACTGACCCAGAGTCACCTAGACAGGGCTGGGTCATGCTCCAAGCAAGGGAGCTGGGGTCCTGTGCCAGGGCTGGCTGCCAGGCTGAGGGAGGAGGGCTGACACACCCAGAGGTCAGGGCCAGGCAACCACATCACCAGGCAGCGTGTGGCTGCTGTGTCCTCTGTCCTTTGGCTCATGGGCTTGGGAAAGCATCTATCCTCAGCCTCTCTGGGCAGAGACCTGGGACTGTGGTGGGCTCTCAGGCTTGGTGAGAATGTATTAGAGCCTGGGAAGGGGACTCCATACTATACTCACTGACTCAGAATCTCCAAGAGATGAACCTGAGAATCTGTATTTTTAATCAGCCCCACCCCAGAAGATCTTTATGGCCAGGCCAGCTTGGCAAACCCCGACCTAGACCAATGATTTGCAGAATTCCTTTTAGCAGCAAAATTCTACAAAGGAAATGTTTGCAGAAGCCAAGGTTGCCCCCAGGTGAAGCAGGGAGGAGACTACAACCCTACCCACTCAGGTTCTTTCTAATCTCTCTCCTTGAGGTAGAGACTCTTTGGGTCAACAGAAGAGAATTTGAAAATCACTGATTTAGTCCAATAACCCATTTTACAGAAAAGAAAGTTGAGGCCCCAAAAAGTTGATGTGTCTTTGCCAGTGATCACAGGGTAGGAAGTGACAGGGCCACTTTGTGAGCTGGAGCACTCAGGTCTGCTTTCGATCTAAAGCCAGGGGTACTTTTAAGCTAGAAAACCAGGCAGGTGAGCAGGGAAGGGCTGGCTCTGGAGAGGCTCTGACTCTGGGCTTTAATCATTTACCTCTAAACCCAACCAGCTTTGTAGCAAAGAAGCCACACACATGTGGGAGAGCAGAGTCAATGTCAGAACTAAATCTACATGAGGCTTAATATGCTAGGCCCTTTCCCTGAGTGGGAAAAGCATCAATTCTGTGTTAGAACAATGAGCGAAAGTGCAGGGCCACTGCCAAACTTAGAACTGAAACTACTCAGTTTCAGCCTGTTGAGATTTACAATGTGTGTTTTTTAAAGAAGGCAGAATATGGGGAGGATTTCTTCCATTCTCTGGCCCTCTTCACTCTCAAGGAGAAGTTCCTGGGAGCTCAGTGTGCTTGTGAGGACTTGAAACCCGGGGGCGCTCTATCTGGGTGCCAGACCTCTTCAGGCCTCTTCACAAGTAGAGCCATTGATACAGGTGGATCAAGGTTAAGTACCTGAGGATTACTCTGTGATTTCCTTCTGCTGCAAATGGTGCCCAAATGAATGGAGGCTGGGTCAAGGAGCAGGGAGTGTAGAGTGGGAGGGTCTCAGAGGGACCTGGATTACATTCTTATCCCTTCCACCAAAGTCTTTTTTTTTTTTTTCCTTTACAAAGAGAGACATCACATAACAAAATAAGAGAGAGTGAGAGAAACAGAGGAGAGAGTGATTGAGAATAATGGGGTGTGGAGAAGGAAGCAAGAAAGAGAGAAACCAAAGAAGAAATGTCTTTTTCCATCCATAAAGAAAGACAAAAGAGTATGAGTTGATTCATATGTATTTGTTTACCTGAAGGGTGTTTATCCCTTTAGTTTCAGTGATAACAAAGATACATTTTAAATGGCAACCCCATTGACCCTTAGCCACCAGTCCTCAACCCACCCTCCCCTCCTGACCATGGTTCACGATCAATCCTCACATGAGGATTGGAGGTCTTAGATGGCCATGCACAAATCAGGATTGCCCAGAAATGGCAGCAGCCTACAGGTCGGGTTTACTCCTTGGAGCAAAGCTTAGGGCTTCCCAAAAGAGGAGTGGAACAGGGTTCCAATCAGAAGCTGACTCTGCTATCTCTGGCTTGAGCTCTTAGCTGTGTAGTCAACCCTCCCAGGTTGATTCTGTGGCTAATCTACTCTGGAAATCCCTCTCAGAAAAGGGATTCAGGAGGAGTGCAAAGGGCTAGAAAGAATCTGGGGAGTGAAACAGCCTCTTGTTAGCAAAGTCTGATACAGTCTTTCCCAGCTTCCCAGGAAAACACCCGCAGAAACTGGGAAAGATAGAAAATACTCTGCAACACTAACAATCAAGAGAGACAGATGGCATTCGCTTCAGAATGTTTCAGCAGAATCAAGAAAAATCCACCCAGATATAAAATGGACCCTGTTTAAAAAAGAATAAAAGACACATCATGTCTTCTTCCCAATGTCTCTTCCTAAACTCAGAAAAGCCAAATTTAGCTGCAAAGAAGTTCCACCCCTTCTACCCTTCTTCCATGGATCTGATAGGCCACCAGGGTCCCATTTTCCTCCTGGCCCTGCCTTCCTTCCCAATTCATTTCTACAGATACAGCAGCCTGGGCTGTTCAGTGAAGGTGGAAAGAATGGGAAGTGATCTTCCCACAGTGCAGACCTTGCTTGATACCTCTCATGTGATCCCCAGCAGTGTTTCCTAAACTGCCTCCTTTTTAAATGTGGAAAACTTCCCACTTGAAATGACTAAGTGAGCCTCTGTGAACATCATGGGCAAATGCATGATTTCTATAATGGCCTTTCATAATGGATCCCATACAACTTTCAGAAATTATTAAAGGAAGAAGATCTACAAATATGGAATCCGGAGCAGCAGGAATAAGTCTAGAGAGAAAGCCTCCACCACTTGACCCCTTAATTCTTGCTGTATTCACCTCCTGTCAACTATTATAGGCTAACAAAATCTGCCATTTTTTTTCCTGTGTTTATTAGAGGGGCTTCACAGACATTATCTCTCGTCCTCGTTTTAAAACAAACCAAAAATCAAATATTCTCACCCCTTTATAGGCATGGAGACTGAAGAGGATCATTCCTCCACCCCATCCCTGTCGAGAGTCCACTCTGCCATCTCTCAGTGGCCAATTCCCAATTCTCTTCACCCCTGAATCCCCTGTTTCTTCATACATTCTGGTTTTGTTTTCTTTTTTTTCTGTCTGGAGTCCTGCTCCCCTTTGTCAGCCAAACATCACTCTTTCTTCAGTATTTGGTTCCACATGTTCTCTGGAAACTCCTTGGACCCCTTTTCCCTGCCGCCACCCCTCATCCCATCATTTCCTTCTGTACTTACTTTTAAGACCTTGGTTGTAATGATTTATATGTTTTATCTTCTCCCTCTCCATAGCATGTTCATATCTGCACACAAGATTTTCTCAGTTGTGAGTCAATGATAACTCATTTGAAGTGGCCTCAAACAAAACAAATAAAAAGTGAGGAGGCATGTTCCTTTAAGCCACCAAGTTTGTGGTAACTTGTGACACAATAGATAACCCAGAACAATGCCCTCCTCATGTGTAAAAGGTTAAATCTAGTAACAGCTCAATTAACATAGTTAACCAATCAGTAACTACTCAACCTTTTCCACATTGCTGTTTTCTTAGTCATTTCTAACCTGAGAAGGGGTGATTTTCTGTATTTTTAGAGGTGTGCCATTTAGAATGTAGGTCACTAATCAATCAAATTAAAACAGACGAGTTTCCTGCCATTGCCAACCTCCCTTTGGAAACTTGACAACAAACCTCTTAATGTATGTTATTTGGAATCAGATGAAAGCGCTCACAATGCAATCTACGTGTGTAATGCCAGCAAAAACTGAGTTTTTGATGAAGAGTCATCATCACTTGGCCATTCCTGTCTTTAAAAAAAAGTATAAATGGAAGATGCAGGGCCAAAACTTAACAAAAGGACATCAACACCATCACATTTTAAAAATGTGTTTGAGATCAAATACTTTATGTTTGTCTTATTAGTTCTTTCCACACCATCCAATCCTCCAGCACAATAACAATTGTAGTCTGTGCAAGTGACAGAATAATACAGCAAAGACAATGTGATCCAAGACACAATCCATTGGTCAACCAAAGACAAGCTGTGATTCTCTATCTCATTAGTCAAATTGCTTCCCCTCTCCCTACTCTTAATTAGAAATTAAATGTGGTTTTTAAAACATTTACACAAAGTTTAGAAATGATTAATTCTTGGCTGTATTTTCAGGCTTTTACACATAAATTTATACACACAATGAATAATCCTTAAATGGAAACAATTCAATTTAATTTAACACATTTATTGAATACTCAAATACGTGCTAAATGTTGGTAATAGCACAGTGACACAACACTGCCTGTGAAGTTGTCCCAGTTTTTCAATAAATTAAATTGAAAATCTGTTTAAAATTCAAAGAAACAATTTAAGCTAGGTTTCAATGCTCATGTAATTTGCGAGAAGGCATTATGAGGACTTTTAAATTTTAAAATATGTTAAAATATTTCAATAAATACATGTTAAATGAATAAATTAATGTTGCAGTTCATGTTCATTAGTTGACTAAAGTTGATCACAGCATAGTTTGTGTTTCTATTGACACATCCTTAAACAATTTAACTCGTGATTGTCATCTGATTTGTGGTTAGTTAGTACTTCAAAATTGTGTTTGCTGATAAAACTTTTTCTGGGACTCACTGATGGATTCTTTTTAACACCCTTTCATTTTGCTAAGAGCCCTGAATGAAGCAGCTGAGCAACTCAATTGTGAGTTTGAGAGCAGAAATATCAACACTTCTATAAGCTGTTAGCTTCTTGGTCATGACGGATACACAGTGTCTTGGTCAATTTGGTCACTCTATAAGTAGACTCCTTTGTAAATAGAAATATATATGTGATGCAAAGCTGACATGTAATGTAAAGATCATCTAAACTAGTTGCTAAAAAGCAATATAATAGGCTTTTTAAAATATGAGTGAGAGATTTGCCTGGAGATCCTGAACTTCAAGACTTTCTGTTCTGTGCTGACAACTGAGGGGAGCTTGAAGCCTCCTTCACCCCAGAGGCTGCTGTATGATCCATTTGCAGCTCATGCAGGAGGTCATTTTCATACACTCTCTTCCATGTCATCACACAAAGCCATGCTTCTTGGCCCAGCAGAACACCGTAGGAATGAAGTTAGCCTATATCTCCATTCCTTCCTTCCACTATTTGAAAGTGAAGATTAATAAAAAACCTATTGAAGAAGAATGCTGTCTCTCCTTTTATACAGCGAAGTTATCTTTCATGTAACTTCTTGAGGATCTCTTACTTTAGATGAATGGGTTAGAGCAGTTATACCTCTCTGACAGATGTAGGTACTGCCTATGGCTTTCTGAATCTGAATCTGTCTTCCCTTTCTACTTCCTATCAGGATCCTTCCAGACTGCCTCAGGCTTCTCAGCCCCTTGGTGGTCTATTTTGACATCTGTTTACCCTTATCTCGAATCATTTTAGCTGATAGGCCTTTCCTTGGAATAGTTGTCTAACAGATTTTTTTAAACTCCCCTAACAAGTACTTAAGAAATTATCTTAGTGGCCTGTGAGAGTGACAGTCCCAAGACCTCCAAAAAGAGGATCACTAGGTATGCGTGTTCCCATGCTTGACCGTCTCCTAAATCGAATAGTACATGGTCTTTAAAACTTTTCTTTCAGCCATGAGGAATACAGAGTCTGTCCAAGATACCTCTGTTTGGACCCATTTCTGGCCCTTACTAATAATTCAGTTTTGAAAAGTCACAACTTTCTCATCTGTGAAATGAAGGTAAAACCATGAGCGTCACAGGGCTGATGAGGGAGAGAAAGTCCAGGACTGTGCCCTCCCCAGCCCGTGGTGTGAAGTTGGTGGAGCGGGTCCTCCAGGAGAATCGAATCCGTTCCCCCAGCTCCCTTCTCCTGGGAATAGGAGATGAGTGAGAGCATCAGAAAGGGCCCAGTGCTCTCAATCTCACACCTGTCAGTGCTGCTCAGTGGCTCTGTCTCTAGGGGAGCCTTTCCCCGATAGTTTCCTTCCATCTTCCTCCATTTCTCCTCCTGCCACACATCACACAACTCAGACCTCGATCATGGATGTCCATCCAAGGAACCCTATGGAAGGAGAAACCCAAATCAGCCAATCAAAACCTGCCTCACACTGTCCAGCAAAGAGCAAAGTAAAAACAAAAGGCTAAACCTCTACCACAGAGGAAAAAATTCAGTCTATGCTCTGTAGATATTAATCTACATCAAGAAATAGCCTAGCATAGGTTGTTGGTACAATGGGTAAGAATCTTCCTGCAAATGCAGGGGACACAGGTTTGATACCTGGTCTGGGAAGATTACACATGCCTTGGAGCAGCTAAGCCTGTGTGCCACAGTCAGCCCTCTAGAGCCCATGAATCACAACTACTGAAGCCCAAATGACCTAGAGTCTGCACAACACAACTACCGAGCCCATATGCTATAGCTACTGAAGCCCGTGTGCCTAGAGCCGTGCTCTGCAACAAGAGAAGCCTCTGCAATGAAAAGCCTGTGCACCACAGCGAAGAGTAGCCCTCACTCACTGCAACTAGAGAGCGCCCAGCCACAGCAACAAAGAACTAGCACAACAAAAATAAATAAATAAACAGTCGCTTAAAAAAAAACCAAAGAAACTTAAAAAAAAAAGAAAGAAAGAAACCTAGCATAAAAAGGCCAAGAGGATCTTTCAGTTCAGATAAAACTTTAGAATTCTGGGAAAGTGATTTTGTTTTTAACCAAGTACCAGAAACAGGAGATACTGCTCATCCTGTAGATGAGCACTCACTCATAGAAAAATGAAGCAGATTAGATAAAAATAAATCAAAATGAAGCTGATTACAAACTTTTTTCTTTTTTTCATCTTGATACATGTTTTGAAAATTCACCACTTGAAACTGAGGAAGACCAATTCCAGAGAATATGATAACGTAACTGATGACCTCTCAAAGAAGTAGAAGTTCTGGCTTAATAATACTAGCTAATGTTTGGTGATTGCTCACCATGTTAGAATGTGAATGACTTTGTTCCATGTTTATTAGGCGTCATTTAATTCACTCTCACAATAACGCTGTGAGGATGGTTAGTGTTAACTCAGTCTTACAGATGGAGAAACGAAGGCATAGAGAGGCTTATTAGCTTGTTCAAGGTCACATGAGTTGTAAATAATGGAGCCAAGATTTGAAGTGAGGAGTTAGATTCCAGAACCCATGTTCTGCACCAGGCTGCCATGCACAGCAACTCAGGTGTAAATGGCTTGACTGAGAGAGAAAGAAAGAGACTTGAGGGTGGTGGTAGGAAGTCTTATGTGCCTGGTGACTAGAAAAAAGATGGTTCCTGAAAAGTGTCTCTGGAAAACAAGATATGAGAAGTGAGGCTGAAAACCAGGTCCTGCAGAAGGGAGGCTGGATTTAGGTGAGGACTTCCTCTAGAAGGAGTTAGGTTTGAGGCAGAGACTCTGGGGTAATAGCTTGCAAGTGTTCTTTGCCACTAGAACATCATTTGAAAATATTTTTCATTTTCAAATGAAAAATATGGAGGTCACAATGGCAGACAGACTTAAAGGTGGCCATCCAACCTGTGCCCTCTAGTGTTCACATCTGTATAATCCCCTCCCCTTCAGTGTGGGTGGGACCTGTGGCTTGCTTCTGACCAATAGAATATGGCAAACGTGATGGATATCACTCCGATGACTGTGCTATATATATTATAAAAGATTACCTTGCTAGTGGAGTCCACTGCTAGAGATTCTTCTTACCATCATGATGAAGTTAGTGTGCCTGTGGAGAAATTGTAGGCAGCTTCCCCCTGCCAACCAATGAGAAGCCATGCCCCTCAGTTCCAGAGCTGTAAGGAAATGAATTCTTCCAGCAACCAGAATGAGCTCAGCAATGGATTCTTCCCTAGTCAAATCTTCAGATGGGAACACAACCCAGTCAATTCCTTGACTGTAGTCTTCTGAGACCCCAAGGAGAAGACCCAACTAAGCCATACCTAGACTTCTGACCAGTGTTTTAAGCCACTGAGTTTGTGGTAATTTGTTACAATAGCAACAGGAAGCTAATACAGTCACAGTATGGGAAGCATCCAGAGTGGAAGTACAACTACTCTTAGGGTCTTTGAGGACTAGGAGGAAAGCAAGTTAGTAAAGGAAATTTGTCAAGGAGGCCACTGCTATTTGGTAGAGGAAGGCTGGCTCTATCACTGCCCAGTTCTGGGCCTGCAAGGAACCACACACACTTTCCAGCCACTCTCCCTCTGGGGTGCTTTGGGACTTCTCACCAAATGAAAGATCATCTTATACTCTCCCAGAAAATCATGAAGGTTGGGAAGGGGCTCCACATGCTGACATCTGCCTGTGGAGTGGAGGGCATGCCTCTCAGGGAAAGTGCGACCCCACTGCAGAAAAGAAAGCTAGGTGCTGGGGTGGCAAACACTGCTCTGCCCACAGTAGGCCCATACTTGTGTCTTTTCTGCTTAGTAGACACAAGCTGTTGATCTTCTCTGCTAAAGCTGGGTAGTTCATTGTCCACTAGAAAACAAAATCCTTCTATTTTTCCCTTTCCCTCTGCTCCCTTATACTCAAAACCAATACTATTTTCAACTAAGTTGTAATTCAGTGCTATTTTAGGTAGAATGTTAAGGGGAACCCAGCCATATTTATATCCCAGAAATATACTCACAGACAGAGAATGCTAATGTCCATTACGAAGTAATTGGGTCCTATCTGTAAGTTCTGTGAAAGATAATCATTACTTTGCTTAAAACCTTAACTTGGTTGCTTGTTATTATGTGAAAGCACAGCAACGAACTCTATTTTTGCTAAGAAATGTGTAAATGTAAAATGCGTTAAGTCCAAATCTTGGTTACTGACAGTTACTGACCACCTTCATGAAATCAAAAGAGGTCTGTCTTAACTCATTCTTAGGTTGAATAAGAATGAAAACTCCTATTTACTGAGTTTATAACATAGCAGGCCCTGTGCTCAGCACTCGGTATGCTTTATCTCCTGAAATCCTCACAGTAATGACATGAAAAAGAGAACATAATCATCTGCAACTTAGGGAAGGAGAAACTACATTTGAAGAGGTCAGAGTGAATGCTCAGTTGGACAGTCCCAAACCTAATGCCCCACATTAGGCATTAGGTATTCTGTGTCTGTTCATCACACAGAAAGAAGGGTCAACAGGACTCCATCTACGTTCATTATTCTTTTCCCCAAATTAGATTAAAAGTCCTGAAGACAGAATCCAAAACTCCATGGCCACAGGAAAAATTCTCTTGGTTTTTAAAAGCTGAGAAACACAGAGGAAAGCACTGCACACCCTGGCAGCGTCTAGCCTGCCTACAGAAAACCAGCTGCACCTGCAACCCAACACCTTCAAGAGAGTCTCCACCAACAAAGCTCCTCCCAAACAAGGGCCCCCTCCAGCTGTGGCCTTGTAGAGGTAGAAGATGATCAGTCTTGTCCACCATGGCAAACTCAGCGCTAGGCACAGAGGAGACGAGACCCTCAGGCAATGTTTGTTAAATAAGTGAATGAGTAAATGTATGGATACATAGATAGATGGATAGATGAACAGATAGGTAGACAGAAGGAAAGACAGATTAATGGATGGATGGTTGGATGGATATGACAAAGCTCAATTCAAGAGAAGGAGAGAAACAAGCTCAGCTCCTTTCATATCAGCTTTTCATTTTTGGTCATGGACTACTGGGAATCCCAGAACTATACAATGTAAAATATGAATAAGGAATACACAGTTTGTTCCTTTATTGTTTGAGCCACATGTTTTCCAAGATTTATTTTAAAAGTGATGGTAGACAAAGAACATTTATTTTATTAAGCATCAAAGAGCTTTCTAAAAATCAGCAAATTGAAAGACAAACATTCCTGCCATGTTGAATTCTTGAATATGGGGTCTCAATACTTAACCCCTGAGTGGACAAGTAGGGAACTTGACAAAAGGCACATTTCAAGAGGGAAGCACAGAATCTTATCATGGTCCTGCCTGAATACTAACAAATTAGAAATTAGGCCAAGCTAGATCAACAAAATGCCCAGCTGTCCATTCAAACACCACGGCTCTAAGCCTCTCAGCATTTTTGAAGTTTAACCAGAGTCACTGGTAAGGCTGGTTCCCAAGAGTGGATCTCTTGACCCTGACATGGCGAATGAGGTGATACCCTCACGTTTGTTCCATGGGTAAAGAGTGCATAGCTCCATACATGAAGGAAGACACAGTTTTCCTGTCCTTTTACAAGGAACCATGACCTCATCCTGCCACATCTCCTGTCTCCAAAATGCATCCCTCAGAGGCCAAAGAAGCTGGCAAACAGGGAAGCAGGAGATGTCGTATCAGTGAGAAAGGCTGCTTTGTTGTGAAGTCCCCTTGAGTGGGGACATCTGCCAGACTGGCCATGTGAAGCTGAAGACATGGCAATGATGATCCAGAAGGAAGCAAACAATGATATACGAACTTTTTCCACTAGCCTTGCTCCTTACGAGAAAGCTGTTTCCAGATGAGGCCTTTCATCAACTTCCTACCAAGAGACCTCAAGGCGCCTAAACCTGTTCTGTACCATATGGATCATCTAATAAAAACAGCATCTAATGACACTTACCCTCAGTTATCTAGGAGCTGTTAACTTAGGGTGTGGGTTAGCCAGAACCTCAGCTTCCTCTTGCACTCCAGGGCTGGCTTGGCTTCCACAGCATTCCAGCTCCTTCCCAGAGGAGGCCTGAGCAAGGCTCACCCTGGCTGCTTTCCTGTTAGCATTTGTAGCATTCTAAAAAGCCAATGTCAGAACAGACCTTACCCATCAACCTATTTCAATTTTTTCATTTTACAGATGAGGAAAATGAGACACAGATTGGGGGACTTAGTAGCCGAACTGAACCTCAAATTTGAGTCCTAGGATTTTAGTCCAATATTCTTCCTGTCATGTTTAATTCCAGTTCAAAATGTAATTGGCTTACTTCACTCTATAAAACGGACTCTGGGTTCATCCACTTAACTAAAACTGACTCAATTGCATTCCTTTTTATGGCTAAGTAATATTCCATTGTATATATGTATCACATCTACTTTATCCGTTCCTGTTGATGGACATCTAGGTTGCTTCCATGACCTAGAGGGGTGGGACAGGAAGGGGGAGGGAGGCCAAAGACAGAGGGGAGTTATGTAGTTATGATTGATTCATGTTATTGTATGCAGATACCAATACAACATTGTAAAGCAATTATCCTCCAATTAAAAGATAAAAAAAAAAAAAATTGGGTGAGGAAAGGCTGATACCAGTGGTAACTGGCAAGTTTGGAGACTCATATTTTCTTTGTTAATGTATTCTTCACTCAACATCTCCCCATTTCCTATATATCAAGCCTAAAGATGTTGGCCTGGGATAGGAGTAGAAAACAGATTTCATCTTGAAGGCCAAGCTTATAATTTATCAGTTGCTGGAGCTTTACAGAGAAGGAAAGAGTGCCATGAGTGATTAATGATGACTTTCTTGGACAAAAAAGTGGAGATGTGCCAGTCCCTGACTTGGACAGGAAGACCCTCTATAATCTGGCCTCATCTTACTCATTTTTCCTTTCTCTCAAATAAGGGCCCTCTGCTGGGGTTAGAACCTGATTCAAACTTCCCACAGAACCACATCAGTGTCTCTCTTAGTTCTTAGACTTCAGAACTTTCTTCTTTTGTATTTTCCTGCCCAGGATACTCTCCATGATTCTCTCACAAGCCCTATGTCTTCATAGAGCCTTCCTGACCACCACAGCCCACACAGATATCAGCTGAGCTGTAAAGGATGATGCAGCTTAGCACTTAAGTTGCATGACTCTGTGCCTGAGTTTTTCCTTTGTGCTAGTCTTTTCTCCTCCACTAGGAAAGGTTTCTTGTTACTCCCAAGAATCGCAGAGTGCAGTAAGCTTCAGTAATTGACATTAGAATTCAATGTGGATAGCAAATTTAATTTTAATTTTTGTGTATGTTTTAAGATAGGTCCTTGTTGCTTATCCATTTAAAATATAGCAGTCAATCCCCAATTCCCTAACAATCCCTCTCACACCACTCTTTCTTCCCCCATCGTAACCGTAAATTTGTTCTCTAAGTCTGTGACTCTGTTTCTGTTTTGTAAATAAGTTCATTTGTATCATTTTTTTTAAGATTCTCTGTATAAGCAATATCATATATTTCTCTTCCTCTGTCTGACTTACTTCACACAACATGGCAATCTCTAGATCCATCCATGTTGCTGCACATGGCATTATTTTATTCTTTTTATGGCTGAGTAATGTGCTGTTGTATATACATACCACATCTTCTATATCTGTTCCTGTATTGATGGACTTGGTCTAGGCTATTGTATGCAGTGCTGCAATGAACATTAGGGTGCACGTATCCTTCAGGACCATGTTTTAAACATTTGCATGGATATTTTATGACAGAAGAGAAGTGACACTTGAGGATCCCCTCTCCTTTACCCTTCCCTTCTCATTCACTCAGCCATGACTTCCTATTAAACTCAATCATGTTGAGGTTCTAACAAAAGCAGCATTTTCTATAAACCAAACCCAAGTGTATGCCTAAGCAATCTCATTTGGTATAAATTCTTGGCACTTCAGTAAGTCAAGGAGAGATATTGTCAAGCCTTCCAAGTACACTTTTAACTCAAGCTAAGCAGACGTTGACTGTCATTTATTCTAGGATTTGTTTTTCAGAACTTAACAAGGAAGTCAGATATAAATAATATCCCTAAAGATTTTTGCTATAGCTCTTCATCCAAAATGTTTGTAATCTCTTCCCCTTAGCAAAAACCTGCAAGTTTTTCTTACCAAGAAATAAAACACAATTACACTAATATTATTTTGTATAAAAATATTAGTAAATTAATGTATTATTTATACAGTGGCCATCTCTAAAAAACTCATAAATTTGTGTTAGACGGGTGCAGGAAGAATTAAAATTTCAGGCTCTTTTACTATGATTAAGGACTCTTGTCTTTTTCTAGTTTCTTTTTGGGTAAGACTGGTAGTGCTTGTAGATAACTCCTCTCCATCATCCACCCCCTTCCTCAGCAACACTCCTTCACTTCCCACTTTGAGCAAGAGTGCCATTAGAATCTTTGAGTGACTTACATGGCCACCACCTTTGCTCCCCTAGATGAGTAAGAAGGTCTCTCTTATGAATCATGGTAAGTCACCAGCTTCCGCACTGTCCTAGGTGTGGAAAAGTTTGTCTCACGTACACTCAACTTTTTAGGGTTTGAAACTTTATTTTTAGATGATGGGCCAGTTAAGCCTCCCCACACCATGAACAGTCAGAGAGAGGAAAGCAGGTCTTCTCTGCCTGGGCCAGAACTGAGCACACCCACTACCTACAGCCCAATGACATGTGAAGGACACAGGCTGCCCCCCAGGGCAGGGCATTTGAAGAGGAGGCCTGGGAAGGCAGGGTTCTGAGCTCCCCCTGCCCCAGAGTCAGAGCTTCCCTGCTTTAGTCCACACCATGGTCTGCACACACTGAGGTTCTGAGTGACCTGATTACATACGAGCTCTTTTTTAAAAAATGGGAAAACTATCAAGCTAATGAATGTCTCATGACCTGAGGATTCCTTTTACCCTGGGAGCAAAAAGTTATGGAGAGTGTAGGAAGTAGGAACAAAGTTTATTTGAGCCATTGTTTGTTTTTTTTCCCCCTACAAGAAAAAAGGAATCTATGAAGGTAAAATTTTTAAAACATTTGCACAGAAGTCTGTTTAAAAAGACAGTGTCATAGATTTTCAAAGGGAATTTTTACAACCAAAAACACGAGAAGGGCACTATATCAAAAGAGAGGACCATCCTTTAAATGACAGAAGTTTAGTTTTCTAAAAACTGCAACACACGGTCTTGCTTCTCTCTTCTGAGGTGGACAGGTGGACATTCCACCAGGGCCTGCTCCTTGGAACCTTCCAACCTTGGGGATGGTGGGAGTTTACAGTGGAGGCAGAGGACATGGGTCAGACAGGCCCACGTGTATTTCCCAGGCCCTTCCTTCTCTCCTGTGACTGGCTGTAGAGCCTCTGAGTGTCTGAATGTCTGGAGACTCGATTACTAGTTCCGTCAAGTCTGGCCAGAGTCTGGGAGCCAGCGTGGCAGTGTTTGTGGAGCCAAAGTGGAGATTAAGTCATGTTTTAGAAGTGACCTCTGTCCACCCTTTCTGCAGGCATCCTCTCCCCTCTGGGCCTCACTCCCCAGCAACTCGCCACCTACATGCTTTTGTTCTGAGTGAGCCCCTCCCTGCCAACACAAGACTCAACACCGTCACCTCCCGACCCCCACCCACCCCCATGTTGCCTTCTCTTCAAATGGACCTAGTCTTTGTTGTTCTAATTAGATTATCTCTGCCTTAGGGACCTAAGGGACAGTCCCCGGCAGCCCTGGCTGGAAAGGAAGGTCGCATAATCCCTGTTATCAAGAGGCTTGTCATTTAGCATGTAGATCAACTAATTCTTTCAATATCAGGGGAGCAATTGTGCATCTTAATATTGATTTTGTTGGAGATACAATCGCCTGCATTCCTGAGTCAGACTCACTTACTGAAGCTAAAAGGTTCCACTTACTGTATTATGAAATCACCCCCGCCCCCAGCACACACTCCATTCCAATTTAATGTTACAAAGCTGGACAAATCTGAAGGGCTTTGTGTTTTTCCACTTGGTCCAATTTCAGAATGAGCATTCAGCAGAGGAGAAAAAGAAAAAACATTTCTGGTTATTTTAAGACTGCACATATATTTGTTTTTGCAGTGGGGGTGGGGGCATATTTTGCCATTTCCCCCATCCACCTGGTCTGCCCACACTTCCTATACTCCCCAAACTTTGCCATACAGTGATATCAGGCTCTTAATATGAGAAGGCCAGCTTATTGGATTTCTGTATTTCACGATGAATTAGAAGACTGGGCTTTCAAATTAAGCTGGGTGCATTTTCTTATCAAACACCCTTCCAAGTCAGTGGGAAGCAGAGAAAGAAAAATTTGAGCTACAGCAGTAAATACTACTACTAATAATAAAAACTATCTTATCAAAGTTTCAAAAATGCACTGCGGTTTGGGATAGGCAGAGGTGCTGATTCTATGTTATGAAGGGATATGAGACAAAGGCAAATAGCAGCCAAAGGGCAAATGTACAATTTGTTCTACTCAGAAAGTTCAGTGGCCCTAAATGTGAGAGTGCTACACAGCATCATCCACCGGAATATCACTCATGAATCTTTCCACTACTTACTAAGCATCCGCCATAGGATTGGCACTAAACTACCGAGTGTGTCCTAAGTCTTTGACAGCATTTTTCCACTTCATTCTCATAGCAAGCCTTTGAGTCATGGTCTACTAATTATTCCTATCTTATAGTTGAAACTACTAAGGCCAAGAAAGATTATGTGATTTGCTCAAGTTCCTAGAACCAATAAGTAGCAGAGACAGATTCCAACCCAAGGCTGCCTGTCCAACCCCTAAACATGTAGTCTCAAATAGAAAACTGCTCTTCATGCTTTGCTGGTTGGTAAGGGGATGCATTCATCTATTCCATCATCTGTCCATTTATTCCAAGATGATTGCTCATCTTTCAGGCCCTCGGTGCCAAGGATAGAAAAGAACGCACAGCACGGGATGGGAGACAGACAAAAATAAATAAATACTATAGCATCAAATAAGGTGATGCTTGCTCCCATAGAGATGTGTGAATTCAGCAGGAACATTGAAGAGGTCTCTCTTAGAGATTTCACAGAAGATTTTAGTGTTTGTTTTGTTTTGAAAAAGTCCTTAAAATAATTAATTGCCTAAGAGAGAATGGGGAAAGGACTGCTTTTCACTAGACATCTGTTTTGTACATGAGCTAATGTAATCATGGTATTTACCTTTGCATTTACTGAAATCTTCTATCTACTGAGCTCTGGATGTGTATTGACATTTTACTGTTTCAAAGTGAAACTAACAAAGTCTTTAAACAGAAAAGCAGATATAACTGACTTCAAAACACTTGGAGATCTCCTATGCATTGGGAATAAGATACTAATACATAACTTTTTTGTCGTTACTTAGGGAGAAGTTATATTCACATTTTGTTATGTAATTATAATGCAGTGTGTGGTTAAGCAGACTTGTAAAATTTCTGTCCTAGAATCTCAAACTCTTACTGCATTGTTTTGCTTACCTATCTGTCTTATGCTATTAGACTGCAAAACCTTTGTGGAACATAAGATGAGATCCTGGATCAGTGTCTGACACATAGTAGTTGCTCAGGAAATGTTGGTTAAAATAGAAAAATGAATGCATGACTGAATTAACTAATGCCTACAAAACTTCTTCCTGAAGCAAATGCTATACCCGTTTTACCATGTGTTTGTACCATGACCACATCATACTCTTATGGAATAGTCCTGGCTTGATATATTCTGTTTTCTTGTTCCCACCAACCATCAAAACGTTTGTTTTAATATTTGAGCAGCATCTGTTAACTTACTTCTTGTGCCCAAAAACAATTACCAAGATTCTTGGTAGGATCCATGTGTCCCAGTTTTCCTGTTGGAAAACAAAGTTCCCATAGCAACAAATAAACTCTGTTCTTGAATGAGATCGACACCATTAGAGTGTGTGAAAATGACGAGCTAGAATTACAATCCAACAATTTAGATTCTAATGGTTTTGGTGTGCTCACTAAGGAAAAAGACCACTTTATATAACAATATTTATTTACTTATTAATAAGCACTTGTGAAGTATTCTGAGAATATTGAACATGTATTTATTGTGGAAAGTATTGTTTAATGCTCTAGTGAAAATCTGATTGAAAATATTTGATATGGTTTTTGTTTCTCATCATCACATTTTTATCTATCCGACATGACTTTTTTGATCATTTTAGAGGCTTAGATGTTAAACAAAGCACAGCATAGTTAGTAAATAACTCAAGGTCTATAGTGGACATTTGTCATATTTTTGCCTGCCCATCAACTTTTAAATGACCACCTTTATTAACTGAAATACCTATGTCTCCTAGAGTATAAGTTATTTGCCCCCCTTGCAGCTAGAACACAGCATATGACCCAGATGTCCAGCAAATCAGGGATACCTGGGCAAGACTTTCATACAGAAGATCCTGTTGCAGAAATGGCTTCAAAACAGGTGAAATAAGCTAGTGCAGTAAAGGTAAATCCTTGGTACTTCATGCTTGCCAGCAGCAGAGACCATGATTTCCTCATCAGGCTATTTTTCTCTGAAGTGTTTGAGCACTGGTGCAAGGCACTGAGCTTCCAGCCTCTTTCTCTAGGGCATCCCCTCAAGTCTGAGTTCCTTCATATCCTTCAACAAGTCTTTCTCCTACTTTTTAACTGGTTAGAGATGATTCTGGTTGTCTTGCAACTAGAAATGTGGACTGTTAAAAAAACTACATCCATCGTAAAAAATAATCTTGGCACCCATACAGAGTATATTATCTGTGAAGTCCAGGGTGAACTCTGAGTATGTCTGCAGGTGCCAGAAAACAGGCTGAAAAATCAAACTGGTAATCATACAGCAATCCTAGTAATTCTTTGTGGTAATATGGTTAGAGGATGTTTTTTTTTTGGACATAATACTATATTTAATCAAACTTCTTGGAAGGTGATTCTGAGCTTCCTGAGCCCTAATACTGGCTTTCTAAGTACTGGCTTTCCTCATAGCTCAGTTGGTAAAGAATCTTTCTGCAATGCAGGAGACCTGGGTTCAGTTCCTGGGTCGGGAAGATCCCCTGGAGAAGGAAACAGCAACCCACTCCAGTGTTCTTGCCTAGAAAACCCAATGGACAGAGGAGTCTGGCAGGCTACAGTTCATAGGGTTGCAAGAGTCAGACACGAATTAGCAACTAAACCAAACCCACCAGTCTCCAAGTACAGTCACATTCTGAGGCAGTAAGGATCAGGATCTCAAGTTATGAATTTGGTGGGGGGAGGCAGTGGGACATAATTCATCCCATAACACTTGTGTTCATCTAAATTGTCTCAATCAAGGCTGTTTTAGGGAAGTTAATTCTAAAAGTTATCATGACTTCTATTAAGTTTTAAATAAACCTTTATAATGAAATTATCTGTTGATTATTACCTAAAAACTCTATTTTAGAAAACAGGTGAAATTTCTGCTCCCCCAAGCCCCCCAGGCTCCATTCTTACTAAAGTTGGAAGGAGAAGCAGATAGCTTGTATTACTAGTATTATTTAAAAACAAAAAAACAAAAAAAAAAACACTTACTTAACAAGACCAGGATTTTCAAATGAAAACAACCAGAGCTAAAGAGCAATAAACAATAAATATACCTCTCTGTCTCCCACCTGCAGAAGCTCCTGTGCTATTGTTCAGAACATGGTAGGAATTAATTCAGGCCTCTGCTTATGGGAAGTGCTCTGCCCTCCTTTGGGTGGGCCAGCAGGCATGTAGGAAATGGCACACAGAAGAAGAAAGACTGAGTGCTGAAAAACAGCATCTTCTCTACTCCCCTCCACACGCAAAGCTTTGACTGATCCCAGTGTAATGGGAAGAGTGAACACTGGAGAGGGACTGATGATAGCTTGTATGTGGTGCTCGTCTCTGTCCAGAGAGAGGATTGTCCCTTTTTGTTTGTCTAAGCATCTTTCATATCTTCTCAAGAGCTATCTGTTGGGTTGGCCACAAAGTTGCTTTTCTTTCTTATGGAAACTTATTTAGAGATTTTGTCAAAATCTGAATTGGGCCATAGAAATGTGTCACACATCTGAATATTATCCATCATAGGTACTAGAGAACAAAAAGTTGAAAATCACTGACCCAGACCAGTCTTTACCAAATACTAGTGTATCTGTTAGGGTTTTATCAGAGAAAAATAATTTCTATAAATGATATGAAATAAGGAATATATGAAAGGAATTATACCAGCACTGTTCAGTATAGCTTTCTGTGATGATAGAAATGTTTTGTATCTGCCCTCTTTGATAACATAGTCACTAGGTACACATGTGAAATGTGGCAAGCACAACTGTGGGACTGGAGTTTCAATTTGCTATAGTTTTAATCAATTGGATTGTTAATAGTCACACGTGGCTTGTAGCTACTATACTCGGTAGCACAGAATTAGATCTTAACCTATTGTCGGGGTTGGTGAATGAATCTCCGGATGGGGCTTGTCTTTGTATCTGAAGTGGGTGGGCCTGAAGTTGCTGTTGAGCCACAGGGCCAGCAGTAGGAGAGACAAACCGGAGTGAAGTAGAGGAGAGCAAGGACATGCTGGAACCCACAAGGGAAAATGGGGACCATGTCTGTCTTTTGCACCTGTAATTTTGGTGGACACAGGTGATCTGCAGAAGGCAGTACCCTTCCCCTCAGAACTGCACATACCTATGGCCCAGGGCTCAGAGAAGCTGAAGGGGGAGATCCCATGGAGGCTCTGTCTTGGCAGATGAACTTCTTTCTCTGACAAGGTGAACTAGGAGATCATCAATAAGGGAGATACAAGCTGCCTTTGGAATGGAATGGCTCAGTGTCACTGCCACAGATGTCTGTTGTGGCCCATCTTCACTCAGAACCACACAGGGAAAGGAATTCTGAGAAATTCTGTGTAACACACAAGCATCCCAGTTGGTCCAAGAAGAGATGATATTAACTTTTCCTCCTGCCCTCTTTAGGCCCTTCCTCAATTACAGTGGATATAGCTTGGCCTTACTCTCTTTGTTCTCCTCCTGTTCCTCACTCTTAAAATACACAGAAGGTAATTTAGAGCATACCAGTGAGTAGCACATTTAGGGTAGCTCTTCCAAAACTAAGCTGTTGTGTTGAGAACTTTGCCCATTTTATTTATCAAAAGATAAATGGATCTTTTGATTTTTATAGTGGGCACTTACTCACATATTGTCTGACAATAAATGAGAAGCAGAATGAAGGAATCAGAATTTCTATTCTAACAAATCCCTCTGATTCTACTTTGATTCCTTATGGCTCCATTTCTTTCACAGTTTGTGGAAGAAAAATGCCATTACACAGAAGAGACAGCTTGTACTTGGATAACAATTTCAGTATACTAACAATTTACTCCTTAGAAGCTGTCAAAAAAGTTTGGCACTAAATACAACCCAATAGTCACAGTAAAGAAGAGCAATTATTTATAATCATATTTTCACATCTTTTTTAAAGGTTAACCATGTGTTTTATCCAAGACAATCTGCTTTTATTAATGCCATGACTGACATATGTAAATGATAATATGAGTTTACTTCACAAGAAGGCTCGGATTTAACCTTTCCATTATATGATAGGGAGATTCTAACAAGGGCTGGATAAACTCAGTGTCTTCCTAAAACAATGATTATTTTTCACAAAAGAGTCACAAACTCTACACTTAAGAATGTATATTGTCTTCCACATTAAGCAGTGTTTCACTTTTATCCCTGATATGTTAACACTACTGATGAATATTTTAATAAGTACAAGTTTATCAAGTTCTTTGAGAGTCTTGGAAGAAAAAGTAAAGTAATTCAAGGATTCAGTCCAGACTAAATGGTGTGCCCTAATAGATCAAAAGCCTGAAGGAAACCAAGCTGTGGAAAGGTAATGATGTAAATAAAAATGTGTTTTAAATCCTTGCTTGGCGACTATCCTCACTCAGGCCACAAAGGCTTGGTGCCATCAGACGCATTAATGCTAAGATACTGGTCACTAGTGGGGGAGGGGGAAATGGTGAAAGCTTTTTGCCTGTGGATCCAGGGAGCTGCTTATAAGCCTGAAATGCATTCGGCTGATGCATCAGACATCAGTTATTGAAGAAGCAGAGGCGATGAACTTACTTTAGCATTGACCTGACCCAAGGGGATAAACACACTGCAACGTGATGAGTTACTTCAACAGTGAAGAGATGCCCAATGTCAAAATGCCACAGGGCTACACATTGTTCCAAGGCTGGGACTGGATTTCCTCGAGACTGTCTCAAAGTGGTGGGATTTCTGAAGTGTCTGCAGAGATGCAGCCCTTCCGCATCCCCACCCCTACCACTCATTGTAGGAAGAGCAGCGTAACTTCTCCTGGGAAACAAGGGAAAATCCTTAAGGAACCATGCAAATAAACAGTGGTTGGCGGTCTGAGGACAAAGCAAGGTATGGGTAGTAGCGGAGAAGACATTTAAAAGGATTTCCTGTTCTCTGCTGAGTCATTTTCAACCTGCTGAAGCCCTCAAAGTGTTTAAGACTTGGGCTGGAGAACAGCATAAGAATGAGCATCAAAAGTCTAGGCTTCTGAGCCTTTTGCTCAGATTTGGAAGTCTTCCTAAAACAGGGAACTTTAATAGCATAGGATTAAGAGCTAGGGCTTGAGAGTCAGGCATTCTGGCTTCAGATTTTGATCTCACTCATGTATGGATGTGAGAGTTGGACAATGAAGAAAGCTGAGCGCTGAAGAATTGATGCTTTTGAACTGTGATGTTGGAAAAGACTCTTGAGAGTCCCTTGGACTGCAAGGAGATCCAATCAGTTCATCCTAAAGGAGATCAGTCCTGGGTGTTCATTGGAAGGACTGATGTTGAAGCTGAAACTCCAATACTTTTGCCACCTCATGCGAAGAGTTGACTCATTGGGAAAGACCCTAAAGCTGGGAAGTATTGGGGGCAGGAGGAGAAGGGGACAACAGAGGATGAGATGACTGGATGGCATCACCAACTCGATGGACATGGGTTTGGGTAGACTCCGAGAGTTTGTGATGGACAGGGAGGCCTGGCATGCTATGGTTCATGGGGTCACAAAGAGTCGGACACAACTGCACAACTGAACTAAACTGAACTGAAATAGTTGTGCAAACTTGAAAAAGGTGATTAACTTCTCTGAATCATTTCCTCATCTACAAAGTGGACTCATCATAATATTGATCAGAATGAATTAGGATTAGGTTGATCTGCAAGTCCTGGGAAACCCAAGATAACAGTGGTTTTATTGAGATAGACGTCTATTTCTCTCTCATGACACAGCAATCCAGGCCAGGTATGAGATTCCACATGACCACACCATTTTTAATGGCGACTTTAATATCTATGCCAAATGAATGCTGCAGCTCCAGTCCTCATTCACATATTCCATGAGGAAGCAGGCAAGAAGGGAATGGCCTTCCCCTTTATAGACCTGTCCCATAAACTACACAGCTCTCTTACTTTCTTTTGTCTCAGACTTAATCACACAGCCACACCAGGTTGCAAGAGAGTCCGGGAAATGTGGTCTATATTCTGGATGGCCATGTCCCCAGCTGCTGTTTGGAAAGTCTGTTACTGAGAGGAAAGAAGGATTTTGGGAGATGCATAGGATTCTCCACTACCCAACCTATCACGGTATGTGCAGATTCAGATAGTACTGGTAAAGTGCTTTGCACAGAGGCCAGGCCAAAGGAAGTGCTCCAAGAATGTTTAGAATCGCTGCCATCCCTTACTCCACCCAAAGCACCCACGTTTGCTTGCTTGTTCCCAGGAGGGTGCTGCACCTGCTAGATAGGGGGTAGAGCAGTGTGTGTAAAGACGCTGCTTGTGGAGCGTGGAGAGCAGGGGGCTGTTGAGGGTCAGGCTGGGGCTGTGGTGACATGAGTGAGGCACTCACCTTTGGTGCAAAATTTAGGAGGGTGTGTGTTGCCAAAATTCTCAGTACTCAAGAATAATAATACTTTAATATTTTAAAAAACCAGAATGAATGCAAAATATCTACAGTGGACAGAAATAAAGATGGGATCCAGCTCTGCACTTCAGCAACTCACTTTACCTGCTTTACCCTAATCCTAGACCTATCAGATCCTATTCTTCCTGGCAGCCCTTTCTCAGGCCTGAAAAAATTAGTACAGTGTTAAGGGGATTTGTTTAAAACCTGGGGGATATATCTGCAATAATTAAATAGGATCCAACAAAATATAAACTCTCTAAGGTACATGGATGTCTTTAATCTATATGTTTAAAGAGAAACAATAGTCCTTTTAAAATTTATAAAATCCGTACTACCTAAATCACAAGAAAGAAAATGGAAAGCCCTTAAAATTGTACCACTAAGAAAATCTTAATTAATATTTTAATGTCAATCTTTCCAAATTTTTAAGTGGTGTGTGTGTGTATATATATATATACACACACATATAAATATATATATGTATATATCCATAGATACATTTAAAATGGAATCTTTCAGTATATAACACAATCTACCTTTTCATTTGACAGTATTTCTGTATTACTATATATTCTTCTACAATATAACTTCTTTTTAAAGTTTTTTATTGAGATATAGTTGATTTACAATGTGTATTAATTTCTACTGTACAGAAAAGTGCAGCAATACACTGTACTTTGTAAAACACTTTGTACTGCACTCAGTAATACACTTTGCTGAATATATATGTATTCTTTTTCATATTTTTCCATTACAGTTTATCACAGGATATGAAATATAGTTCCCTGTGCTATATAGTAGAATCTTGTTGTTTATCCACTCTGTATGTAATAGTTTGTACCTGCTAATCCCAAACTCCCGATCCTTCCCTCCACCAGCCCTACTCTACTCTCCCTTGGCAACCAGAAGTCTCTTATCTGTATTTCTGAGTCTGTTCCTGTTTTGTAGACCTGTTCCTTAGTGTTATATTTTAGATTCCACCTACAAGTGATATCATGTGGTATTTGTCTTTCTTTTTCTGATTTACTATGATAGTCTTTAGGTCCATCCATGTTGCTGCAAATGGCATTATTTCTTTTTTTATGGCTGAGTAATACTCCATTGTGTGTATATACCACATTTTCTTTATCCACTTATCTGTTGATGGATGTTTAGGTTTCTTCCATCTCTTGGCTATTGTAAATAGTGCTACTATGAGCATAGGGGTATGTGTATCTTTTCAAATTATAGATTTGTCTGGATAAATGCCAGGAGAGTGATTGCTGACTTGTATGGCAACTCAATTTGTTTTTGAGGAACCTCCATAGTGTTTTCCATAGTGGCTGCACCAATTTACAATCCTACTAACGGTGCAGAAATGTCCCCTTTTCTCCACACCCCTTCCAGCATTTGTTATTTGTAGACTTTTTAATGATGGCCATTCTGACTCACGTGAAGTGATACCTCACTGTAGTTTTGATATGCATTTCCCTAATAATTAGTAATGATTAACATATTTTCATGTGCCTCTTGGCCATCTGTATGTCTTCTTTGGAAAACTGTTTATTTAAGTCTTGTACCCATTTTTTCAGCATAATGGAATGCTCCATGAATTTGTGTGTCATTCTTGCACAGGGACCATGCTAATCTTTTCTGCATCATTCTAATTTTTTAGTATACGTGCTGCTGAAGCAAGCACTACAATACAATTTCTTCTGTTGTGTGTATGTACCAAATTTAGATTGTTTCCAATTTTTTTGCCCTTATAAATAGCTCTGAAGTATGTATCCTTATGGTTACATTCTTTTTGCAATTACTTCGTTGCTTATTTACTTTGTTGTTGTTGTTATTCAGTCACCAATTCGTGTCTGACTCTTTGTGACCCCATGGACTACAACACACCAGACTTCCCTGTCTCTCACCATCTCCAGGAGTTTGCCCAGATTCATGTCCATTGAATTGGTGATGCCATCCAACCATCTCATCCTCTGTCATGGTCTTCTTCTGCCTTCAATCTTTCCTAGCATTAGGGTCTTTTCCAGTGAGTCAGCTGTTCGCATCAGGTCACCAAACTATTGAAACTTCAGCTTCAGCAAAATCCTTCCAACGAGTATTCAGGGTTGATTTCCTTTAAGATTGACTGGTTTGAGTCCAGGTTTGATGCATGAGGCAGGGTGCTCACAGCTGGTACACTGGGATAAACCTGAGGGATGGGATGGGGAGGGAGGTGGGAGGGAAGGTCAAAATGGGGAACACATGTACACCCATGACTGATTCATGTGAATGTATGGCAAAACCACCACAATATTGTGAAGTAATTAGCCTCCAATTTTTAAAAAAAAAAAAAAAGATTGACTGGTTTGATCTCCCTGCTTTCCAAGGCACTCTCAAGAGTCTTCTCCAGCACCACAGTTTGAAAACATCAATTCTTTGGTGCTCTGCCTTCTTTATTGCCCAGCTCTCACATCCGTACATGACTACTAGAAAGACTATGAAAGTGAAAGTGGCTCGGTCATGTCTGACTCTTCCCGACCCCATGGACTATACAGTCCAAGGAATTCTCCAGGCCAGAATACTGGAGTGGGTAGCCTTTCCCTTCTCCAGGGCATCTTGCCCAACCCAGAGATCGAACCCAGGTCTCCTGCATTGCAGGCGTGTTCTTTACCAGCTGAGCCACCAGCAAAGCCCAAGAAGGACTATAGCCTTGACTATACAGACCTCTGTCAGCAAAGCGATGCCTTTGCTTTTTAACACACTGTCTAGGTTTGTCATCTTTCCTGCCAAAAAGCAATCATCTTCTAATTTCATGGCTACAGTTACCAGCCACGGTGATTGTAGAGCCCAAGAGGAAATCTATCACTATTTCCACATTTTTTTCACCTTCTATTTGCCATGAAGTGATGGGACTAGATGTCATGATCTTTGTTTTTTTAATATTGAGTTTTAAGCTGGCTTTTTCACTCTCTTCCTTCACCCTCATCAAGAAGCTCTTTAGTTCCTCTTCACTTTCTGCCATTAGAGTGGTATTTTATTTGGTATAAATTCCTAAAAGAGGAATTGCTAGTCAGCCCTCTTTTTTTTTTTTTTTCCTTTTTTTTTTTTTCATTTATTTTTATTAGTTGGAGGCTAATTACTTTACAATATTGTAGTGGGTTTTGTCATACACTGACATGAATCAGCCATGGATTCACATGTATTCCCCATCCCAATACCCCCTCCCACCTCCCTCTCTACCCAATCCCTCTGGGTCCTCCCAGTGCACCAGGCCCGAGCACTTGTCTCATGCATCCAACCTGGGCTGGTGATCTGTTTCACCCTAGATAATATACATGTTTCAATGCTGTTCTCTCGAAACATCCCACCCTCACCTTCTCCCACAGAGTCCAAAAGTCTGTACTGTTCTGTGTCTCTTTTTCTGTTTTGCATATAGTGTTATCATTACCATCTTTCTAAATTCCATATATGTGTTAGTATGCTGTAATATTCTTTATCTTTCTGGCTTACTTCACTCTGTATAATGGGCTCCAGTTTCATCCATCTCATTAGAACTGATTCAAATGAATTCTTTTTAATGGCTGAGTAATATTCCATGGTGTATATGTACCACAGCTTCCTTATCCATTTGTCTGCTGATGGGCATCTAGGTTGCTTCCATGCCCTGGCTATTATAAGTCAGCCCTCTTAAGACCACCAAATAGCCTTCCAAAAATTTTCTACCAGTTTATACTCCTTTCAGAAGTGTATGAGAGTCTGTGTTTCCCATACCCTGAAAACACTGAGAATAATCAATTTTTAAAATCTCTACTGATTTAACTAGTAACAAATAAAGATGAAACTTTATTACATTCACATGTCTTCAAATGCTAATGGAGGTCAAGATTTTTGCATTTTTATTACTATTTGCATTTTTTCAAATAAATTGCATGAAGAGGTAAGACCTATAATGGCAGAGACTTATAGTTTTCTGTTCCTTTATGTCTTCCAAGCATCTACAACAGTGCCTGACAAAGAATAATCACTCAATAAATATTTGTTGAATGAATGAAAGTGTTCAGCAATTTCTAAGAGTTCTTTATCAAAGGTATTAATATTTAGGATAGGTTTCAAATATTTCTCTCCATTTATCATGTACCTGTCAGCTTTATTTATCATATTCTACTACAAGTTTATAAAATTCGGTGTTTTTCTTCTTGTTTTCTCTCTTTGTGCCAGGATATTACATGTACCAGGACTCTATTTGTGGGTGTATACATTTTTTTTCTAACTTTTTTTAATGTTCTGAATCATATGTACCTTATTTTACTCTATATTGTACATGCTTTTAGTTTTTTCAGGTAGGGAAATGTCTTCTGCAAAAAAGTATCTTTTTCTCTTTGTCAATATTTTTACATCTTATTTCATTTTCTTAAAATTCTTTAACTTCGAGAAAAATACCTAAAAATAGTGGTTACAGTTGGTATCTTTTTCTTGTTTTTTGATTTGAAAAGAAGTCCTCCTTATTTGGTGGCTATTTATTTCAAGGTGGTAATTTCAGGATTCTTAAATTTTTTTCTATATTAGAAATTTATTTTTAAAAATCTGCAATAGATTTTGGATTTTGCCACATGTTTCTGACACCAGTATTTTTGATATTTTGATCTAACATTTTCCTTGTTCTACTAATATGGTAAATTATATTAAAAAATTTCCTAAAATTACATCATTCTTATACTCACAGAATAAACTCACTTGGGCATAGTCTATTTTTTAATGTAATTCTAGTTTTGATTTGCTAATATTTCATATAGTGTTATTGTGTTTTTAGTTATACATTTAGTCTATAGTTGTCCCTTCTTAAGGCTCTTTTTCAGTTCAGTTCAGTCACTCTGTTGTGTCCAACTCTTTGGACACAACCCCATGGACTGCAGCACAC